>NC_140958.1:26578195-27226945 GCF_014529385.1 Adiantum capillus-veneris
ATTTCCAAAATTTCCGTACAATTGCATTGTCATCAGTTGCTACGTAATTCTTTGTGTGTAGTTCCTGCTTTATTTTAATCCTTTATGTCACTTGATGGGGTCCCCATAAGTTGGTAGGACTTCTTCTTCTGTTACTTGTTCTTCTTAGGGTTTAGGCCCCTCGACCGACATCTGCAAGTTGGCTCCCTTCTTCAAGGCTTTGACACGTCAGCAGTTTGTGACATGTCCCCTTCTTAAAAGAGAGTAATCGTCCACGATTACAACATATTTGCAAAAAAACTCAAGTTAGCTCAAAAATTTTTGAGGGTCATTCCGAGGGACAATCAATTGGCTCTTTTTGTTAAGGAGTTAGCTTCTCTTTTCGGCTCTTTTGATCAAGGAGTTAGCTTTTCCTTTCGGCTCTTTTGATCAAGGAGTTAGCTTCTCCTTTCGTCCAGATCGGAACTCTTGATATTCCGGCGTAGTAAAATTAGTCATCACACCCAGACCGCACTAATCTTCCACGGGTATCTTGATGCACTAAAATTACATACCTAGCAATCTCATCCAATTAGGAATATTCAGTGGTTGGCACATCACAATGCAACACAAATGCTCACATATGCATGTTACAAGACATAGAAACATAAAGCAGCCGATGAACACTCCTCCCGCATAACCTAACAAGGTTTGGACCGGGAGATATTCAAGGACTCTCTCATCGCTCCTTCCGCATAACCTAAAAAGGTCCGGGCCGGGAGATATAGAGGCCTTGTACAACCAAACGCCCCCCAGACTGTAGCCTGCGTTGTTTGGAGGTGCTGAGAGTAACCACTGCTCAAACTTCTTAATACTCCTCCCGCATAACCATCCAGGTCCGGGCCGGGAGTCAAAAACAACACTTTTCAATCATCAATTCTCACTACTCCACCCGAGAGTAAATTCACCAATCATTGAAACTAGTATTAAAATTAGAGTCAAACATTTCAATCCGGCACCAAAACAAGTGCAAAATAGATACCATCCATTTCAAACAAATTTTCAAATAATACTTTTTAGCTATAAAGAAAAACAAGTAGAGAGAGTTCATTCGAGGTTTTGTTCGGTCAATCGAACTTTGAGGACGACTGGCTTGTCCTTTTGCATCACGGTGATGGTTCGGTTCCGAACCTAGAGAGTCGCATCATTCTTGTCGTGCCAAGGCATGCCCAAGAGAATGTCACAATGGCCCAACTTCATGATGTGGAAATCAACTTTTCCATGATAATCTTGGATAGTCACTGGAAGAGTACCAATGAGCGGTACTACTCTCTGAGTTTGCCCTGTGGCTAGCTCAGCTTCAATTTTTCCACCCTCTGCATCATAATCAAAGTGCATTTGCTTTAAGAATTCTGGATGGATGAAGTTCTCTGTAGCTCCGGGGTCAAAGAAAATAAGGGCTTTGAAGCCATTGACTTTGCCATATGCTCGACACAATTCATTTGTACTCTCAAGGTGTATGCCATAAATATCAGGAACTAGTCCAATAGTAGGTCTAGCTCTCTTAGGAGGAGGTGGCGCTGGGGTTTTGTCAATCCTTGGTGCGGGCGTCGGCTCCTCTGGTCTATCTGTGCATTTGGGACAATTAGAATGATTATGCCCTGTTTGAAAGCATCCAAAGCATTGGCCTTCTTGTAGTAAGGTGTCTCGTTGTTGAGGCATCAAACGAGGCCTTTGCTGTTGATTTTCACGAGACTCTCGAGAATTTGTTCGTTGTTGCCGAAAGTTGTGGTTAGTGGCCGGAGATTCTTGCGTGATAAACTCTAGCTTTCCCTTCATTAGGTTGTAGCCGACCGCGGCATGGTCCATAAGTTCTTGCATGGTGGAGACCTACTTGGATAGACAATATTCCTACAATGGTGATGGTAGTCCAATGGTTTATCGCTCGCATTGGGCCTCCAAGGGAACAGATCTAAAGAAGGACACCGGAAGGTACACGTCGAGAAACCTTTGGTTATATTCGTCCATGGTTTTTGTGGCAAGCATTTTCAAGTTGCCCCACTTTGCCAAAATCCGGACTTCAAACATAGAAGTCATGTAACTACGTGCAAAAATTGTCTTGAAAGCTTGCGAAGTCCTTGGAGCATGCGGTTGTGTCGCAATTGAACTCCACCATTGCATAGCATTATCTCTAAGAAATCCCGCTACTCGAGAAATCTTGGATTCTTCTGTATAGTTTTCTAAAGCATAGTTGTTGTCGAATTGTTGTAGGAATTGCAATGCTTTCTTGCGATCTTTCACCTCGGAAAAAGTGAAAAACTTGACTGTCGTGCCACAGTCTTTGAAATCTTTGGGTTGGTTAGGCGCATATCCTGGGTATGGATAATAAGGGTATCCATATGGGCTCCAACCATTGTAGCCTGGTGGCGGTGGTGGTGGTGGAGGTGGGGGCAATGGCAGTGGTAAAGGCGGTTGCATTGGATCAGGGTCAGATGGTTGCATTATATTCTTGAAAACTCTCCCGATCAGAAAAGACGACTGAGAAGTTTGCCAGTTGGAAGCTCTCGTACTTTCTGATGTCGGAGGAGGAGGTACCACTTGGGGCATCAGAGGGGGGTAACATGTAGTTCAAAAATTGTTGAAAACTCTGCAGCATTGGAAGATTTTGCTGAGGATGCCGCGAAAGAATGTCGTGGAGTTCGTTGAGCAGAAACTGCAAAGAATCCATGAATTCCAAGTCTTGGGTTCTTTATGGCTTATGCCCTGTAAGACAGTGCGATGTGCGATGAAGACGGGAGCGCCCCCGATGCGCGATGAATTAAGGGTGGGAGTGCCTAATAAGTCCAGGGTCGGAGGTTGAGGATACCTCAAATAAAATTCCAATAGCTCTGTCTGCTCTTTTGTAGGACCGATATGCTTTTAGAAAAGCTGTCACGTGCACATCTAACCCTATGTATACGTGAACAAGCTATTTCATGACAAGGGTTCAATTCAGTGCAATCAGTCTAGAGTAGGAAGTGATCTGGCATTTTTGTGAGTCTGTTCGCAGATCGTACATGTCCAGACGCTTAGAATAGATGCATATCCTCTGGTTGCAAAGAGCATGATCATGAGATTTCCATCAGAACCCATTAGGAGCATTTTTATAGTGCATAGACCTATTTTCCTTATTTTTGACATTTTTCACTTATTATTTTTAAGTGACTTTTGTTGGGAACTGGGTAGGGCAAATTCCCTAAGCAAGTATATATAGAAACCTAGCTCTAGCACTCTCTGGTAGAAGAGGCAGCAGGAACTTCGGTTCAACAAGCACCTTCTCAGCAGGACCCCCAAGACCTAGCGTTTTCAGCCATCTGCAAAGCTAGCGTTTTTGAACAAGACCAGCAGCCTTGCGTTTTTGCATTGCAGATCAGCTGACAGCAGCAGAGGAGAGATCAGCCCTAGCGTTAGTGGTTTGCACTAGCAGATTCACAACGTTTTTGCAGCAGGACTCATTTTCAGCCTAGCGTTTTTGGATCAATATACCAGCCTAGCGTTTTGCATATCCTTCGCGACGGAACAGTTAGAAGCATCAACGTTTTAAGTTTTCAGGAGTCAGATACCTTAGAAGAAGTCCCGAACCTCGCAGATCTCACCTTCGCGCAGCAGATCCTCGCCGCATGGTCAGATCCCGCGAAATTTGCAATTTCAGCCCGGAAAACACAGATTTCAGCATTTGTGTTTTCAACATGTCGTCGTCGTATCGTCGCCATCGACCTCATCATCGACATAGAGTCAGAATTCAGCAGATAGAAGATTGCAGATTTCAGTCATTAATAATTTCAGATTTCGCCCGTCTCGTCGTCGGCAAGTCCAAGCATTGTAGAAATTTTTGCAATCATAAGTAGACTGCTCTCGCATTAGAGAGTGGGGCCTTTGGAGGAGGGTTTGACAACTTGTTTGGTGTCGTATTCTCTTCTCTCTATCTCTCAGTCTTAGCACCTTCATTCACAATGTTCGTCCACTTTGTTTGTGTCCATTGCACTCTCTCACTAAAGGAACGGAAGGCTCTCCCTTCTGTAAGTAAAAGGAACCCTTGAGCACAGTTCGGAGCACTCATCTTGAGCAAAGTTCAACATTCACTTCCGCTGCACCTTACAAAAGCACACATGTAATGCTCTGATACCACTGACACAAGACAGGC
Organism: Adiantum capillus-veneris; assembly: GCF_014529385.1. Taxonomy (NCBI): domain Eukaryota; kingdom Viridiplantae; phylum Streptophyta; class Polypodiopsida; order Polypodiales; family Pteridaceae; genus Adiantum; species Adiantum capillus-veneris. Next base: position 26,582,337 of record NC_140958.1, read on the forward strand.
ACCACGTGCCAATAGAAAGAACAGACTTTTAGCACTTCAATAACAACTGAACTGAAAGAGAGAGAGACGATACGCGACACGGAGTGGCAGAATTCCACCCCAGAGAGTATTGGCCCCAAACCTTGGTGCCCATTTCAGTATTTCTTTATATTGCCTCAATACAGTACAAGCCGATACTTCAGACTCTGCACCTTCTCCAGGAAGCATGCTAGAGAATGAGCCCTTAGCACATATTTAAGGCCCTAGGCCCCAAAAGCAGTTTATAGTGAAAAGCCTTCAACTCAAAAGCATCTGGTGCAAAAGCAATGCCAAAAAGTTGCCAGCGTAAATTACGAAATTTTCATAGAGCAGTCAACGCAAAACATAGAAATCCGTGCAGCTTGCCACGTCATCATGTCAACACAATTTTTGGAATTACCGTACAATTGCCACGTCATCAGTTGCTACGTAATTCTTTGTGTGTAGGTCTTGCTTTATTTGAATCCTTTATGTCACTTGGGGCCCAATCGGACGGGGTCCCCATAAGTTGATAGGACTTCTTCTTCTTAGGGTTTAGGCCCCTCGGCCGACATTTGCAAGTTGGCTCCCTTCTTCAAGGCTTTGACATGTCATCAATTTTTGTGACACTCTCTCTCTTTCTCTCTCTCTCTCTCTCTCTCTCTCTCTCTCTCTCTCTCTCGTGCGGATGCTGGGTTGTTTGGTCCGATCGTCGCTTCCGCACAACGTCACCATGAAACGCGTTTCGGTAGGTAAGGGCAGGTGAAACGTTTCGGGCCTTGAAACGTTTCGCTCACCAAGTGAAACACTAGCCGTTTCACTAACAACAAGTTACTATAGTTTTAGTTTCAAAGCCGCTAAACGCACGTTTCAGTCTCACGTTTCACTGTGCTCTCATTTTGGACTGAAATGTTTCGTGGTGAAACGCCGCGTTTCAGAGTGAAACGCTTCGTGCGTTTCGGCCTTGAAACGTTTCGCGGTTACGCTGCTTCCGCATGACGATGAGTGGTGGACTGTGTACTACTGGGAGCCTTTAAAAAGTGCCACGTCAGTGGAACCTTTTAAATATGTTAGGCTTTCCATATATCTAACCTCATGGTCGACAACTCTAAATAATAAAAAACTTGAAGCCACCTTTAGCCAATACAGAATAGGCTTACAAAATTGCCGGTTCTAATACTCCTTTAATTCTAGACACTCTTATCTAGGGATAGATGGAAAATTGGTTGTGGAAGTTGATGATGCATGTCCACGCGGCACACAGAGCCATGTGCATGTGACAACTTGCCTTGAAGATAGGCACAATAGTTGACAATCTCCAAGTCTTAAGTAGACCCTCACACATGACACGATTGGGCAGAACTGCAAGAACCTTTGCCAACATATCTCTAGCATGTATAAAGTTCTATGCTACTAGACCATCATGATCATATGTCCTCATGCTCTTCATCTTGTCAATGGACGTCTTTACCATCTCAATAGTAAAGAAGGTACTCGTAGATGGGCATGGCTCAAGAGGATATGGAAGGGGTGTTTATTTAGGAACCATATATAAGGATGTTGCATACTGACCCCACACATCGGACGAAGTAGTCATTGGGAGAGGGGAGTGCTCATGAAAGAAACGCCATGCCTCTCTTGAGTCTCTACTCAAGAACAACAGGTATAAGTCTCGCTCCATTCGACCTAGGAGCGCCCGCTTCTTCCATCGCAGAAGGCACCTGAAGGCTATCCGAGACTGTCTATGATTGATGAGAAGATCCCTTTGAAGCTGTACTCTCGTCTCTCAACACTCCTCATCATACCAACTGTTCTGAGGCATGCTTGAATGACGTCTGTGATCAGCAGGCTGAGTGTGCGGGTATGTTTCTGGTGCTGCATCATGCAATGTCTTAGTAGTTAGTAAAGTGGTGATCTCCTCCACAGAGTGTCCTGGCTTGGTTGTTGTACATAGGCGACTATAGATCTCCTTTGTATAAACAAAGTCAATCTTTGGTGCAAATGTATAGCGGGATGTATCTCCCTCCTGACACCTGGGCTGTACTATATTGAAAGGAGACGAAACGTGTCTAGAGAGCATGATCCATTGCTACACCCATTGGTCCGGTTCCTACTGGGAAATTATGAATGCAAGAGATGAAGCTCGGGTATGCCATGACATAGTCCAATGTGCTGGCCCCATGCCTATGTGGAAGATGTGAAACCGGCCGCTCTAGAAAAATGTTGTGGGCCATAAAGTATGGCCAGACCTTGTGTAGTTGCCATCTTCGTAATTTGTCTCCCATACTCTGTCTACTTGCTGTCTTGCGAATGTCTGTCAAGCCCCAAATCTCATACATCCAGCTCTCTAAGCATCTCCTCTGAAGTGTCATAGAAGAGAGAAAATGAAATGCTATATTAACGTCTTCAAAAAGGCCAAAATGACCTATGAGACCAATCTGTTACATATAAAAAAAATAAAATAAAAAATAATAAAATAAAAAATAATAATAACATACATATAATATTATATATATATATATACATACACACACACACACACACACACACACACACACACACACACACACACACACACACACACACACACACACACACACATATATATACACAGAGAGAGAGAGAGAGAGAGAGAGAGAGAGAGAGAGAGAGAGAGAGAGAGAGAGAGAGAGAGAGAGAGAGAGAGAGAGAGAGAGAGAGAGATGAAATGAATTGTTATATTACCGTCTTCAAAAGGCCAAAGTGACCTATGACAGTAGAAAGTTACATTGTGGTGGATCTGATACAAAGTCAGAGTAACAAGATGACATAATGACAAAATAAAATACTATGGAATCCTAAACTGCTAGGTGTGAACTAAGCAGCTACCTGGGACAGCTAGTTTACAAGAGATCTAGCATCGGTGGTTGGCGGGTCTTATCAATCTCCTCCATGGTTAGTAGTCTGACCGAGCGTCGTGCATGTCGGGCCAAAGTGATCCGAATCCTTTGATGCAGTCTCCGTCCATGTTGCGCAGTCCTCCGTAGTCATGGGCGTTTGGATCTCCCCAACTCAGTGGCTCGGTCGATCAGTGTGCCTGTGGTGTGAGGCGACGAGCTTTGTTGTGGTAGTAACTCCTCCGGGTGTCCAGTGGCAGCTCTAAAGAAGTTTGTGATCTGTCTCTGAGACTGGCTAGCCTCTCCTCTCATCAGGCTCTCTCTGTGTCTGCGCAGCTCGAGTAAAAACAAACCCAGGCATCTATAATCCTCGTACGGCATGACTCTGGAGAATGGTCCAAAGTCCTCTCTAAACAAGCAATGGAAGCGGCCTCATATCTCGTAGTAGACAGGGCAGTGGCATGTGTAGTGCAACTCTGTCTCAGGCTTGATGTCACACAGGAGGCATGTCCTGGCCTCTACTGGTACTCCGCCGTATCTCCGAGTCTCGATCCGCAGTTGGTGTGAAGATGTGTGTATTTGGCCAATAGTACATCGTATCCCATGAGACAAGTGGTGTCCATGTATCTGGGCCACGTCACAAGACCATCCTTCGTAAGTTGGAGTAGATGCTCTCTGTAAAAAGCCATCTTCGTGCCCAGCTCCTGTATCCATGTCCTCTTGGTGTCTAGGTGAGTCAAGTCCTGGCAGATGAGCCTGCTGATCTCGGACTGTGTAAGAGTCAGAGAGGGTGCATCCAGTGAGTACTGGAAGGGAGGCAATCTGTCTATGCTGAACCCATGTGCCTGAAGCCATGATGTCATCTACCCATACCAGCATGCTCTATTTCCTTGCATGGCTAACTTTCGAGAGGACTCTAGTGCAAGGCGGGCATATCTGTCTTTGGGAAGTTCCCACATGCGGTGTATGAAGGAGACAGATCTAGTGAGCGCCTCAACCACTAGTGGGGGGATAGCTAGCTCTGCTCGGACAATAGCACGTGGTACTGAAGCCTTGGCTCTATTGAGCCGCGAGATCATAGAGACCAAAGGCTTCTCTATGTCCCCCCATCCATCACTGTGGCTTGTCCTCCCGTGAGCATCCAATGAAGGTCCCCAAATCTCAGCTCTGTAAAGCAATGTAGAAGCCACCAATGTGTCAAAGAGCCAGAGCTTCGTCCGAGGCTCTTGAAACTGAACTTGCGAACACATCTTTCCAATCTACCCAATGTTGCATGGGCTGTGGTCAATCTAGTCTTTGCTGCCCTCCTCAATGAAAGTGCTGGCCCACTAAAAACCACTCCAAGGGAAGTGTAAGCATCTGTATACTCCATTGTCTCCTGGCCGTATGTGAATGCCGGCGCTGACCTCCTGGTCCACTGTGGGGTGGTATTAAATACCATGACCTTGGTTTTACCAAGGTTGACGAACAAACCATTTTCCTGAGCAAACCTATGCAAAGCATCCAAGTGACATTGCATCCCCTCCGGAGAGTCGGAGATCAACACAATATCATCAACATATAACAATAGTGGAATCCATGTCCCTGCCAATTGTGCACCTCTATCACCATCTCTCTCAATGTAGTCAGAAACCTCATTCACATACATACCAACTAGAGTAGGAGAGAGTGGGCAGCCCTGCTTCACCCCAATAGTGGAGTGAACTGGTGTGGATAGACCCTCTGAGGTGCGTACATGCCCGACCATTGACCTGTATAATGCCATGACCCCCCAAATGAGCTATGTGGGCACTCCCATCTGTTGTGATTTGCACATCAATCTAGCTCTGGGCACTGTATCAAATGCATTGCGGAAATCCACAAAGCTACAGTAGATCCGTCTCCCACGCGATCTACCCTCCTCAATGATGGCTCTAAGTGTCAAGATATGGTCAAGAGTAGCAGAACCCCTCTTGAAACCTGTCTGCCCGGTTGTGCGTATCCCCTCCCTCTCTGCCCATCTACCCAGCTGTTGCTCAAGAATAGATGCGTACAACCGTGCCAATGTGTGTCCAATCATGATAGTGCGATAGTTCCCAGGCTCCATAGGGTCTCTCGACTTGAAGATAGGTACAATAGTAGATAGGCTCCAAGTATCAGGCAAGCCCTCACACATGGCACGGTTAAACATGACTGCTAGAAGCTCTGCTAGTAAATCTCTGGCATGTGTGAAATGCTCAGCCAATAAGCCATCATGATCATATGCTCTCCCAGTCCTCATCCTGTCAATGGCCTTCCTCACCATCTCAGCGGTGAAAAAAGCACATGTGTGGGCATGGATCAGGGGGGTCGGGAAGGGGGGGTTGCTGTATACTGGCCCCAAGCCTCTGTAGAAGTGATGGCAAGGGGGGGGGGGGAGTGCTCATGAAAGAGCCTCCATGCCTCACATGAGTCTTGACTCAAGAAAAGTTGGTATAGATCCTGCTCTAGACGAGCCAAAAATGCCCTCTTCTTCCGCCGCACTAGGCGTCGGAAGTCAATTTGTGATTGCTTGTGAGTGATGTCCCCCAAAAGCACCTCTCTTTGAAGTCTAGCTCTAGTGTCCTGGCATTCCTCATCATACCAACTGTTTTGGGGCATGCTTCCCGAACGGCGTCTCTGCTCAGTCTGGGTATGTGGGTATGCCTCTGCTGCTGCATCATGTAGTGTCTGTGTCAATATAGTAGTAAGCTCCTCTAGAGGTTGCCCTGGCTCCTCTGTGCACAGGCGTCTGTAGATCCCATCTATGTATACAGAGTCCGTCTTCCGAGTGAAGGTTTAGCGAGTAGGGGCTGCTTCCCGTAGCGTGTGTGCTACACTAAACTGAAAAGAGATGGTCAGTGACACAAGAGCATGATCCACTGCCACACCAACAGGTCTGGGTCCAACTGTGAGGTCCTGGATACTAGAGATGAGGCTCGGCTGTGCCATGACATAATCCACTGTGCTGGCTCCATGTCTATGTGGAAAGCATGTAAAACCCCTTGCGGCGGGAAATCTCTGTAGGCCATTCAAGATGGCCAATCCATGTGCAGTCCCCATGTCTATCAAGTGTTGTCCATACTCAGTGTTCTCCATCCTGTGATAGTTTGGATAGGCCCGTCTTTGCAACATCCAACTCTCTCAGCATCTCCTCTGAAGTATCATAAAATACTGTTTGATCATGGGCAAACCTAGCATTGCAATCCCCTAGAATGATGATGTCACCATCTCTAGAGAACTCCCATATGTCATCATCCAGAATAGAGAAGGGGGATTGTCCTGTGGGTGGTGCATAAACTGATGTACTCGGGGGAAAGTCGCAAATAGTAATGTAAAGATATCTTCCTGTCTTTGTTCTCAGTCTCACCCACATGTACCTAGCTTGCTCATCCTTGCGTATGTATCAATGGTTGCAACTCCTCCCTGAATAACCTGCCACTCCTCCTGAGCCCCGCCCTCTGTGCTCTGATCGTGTCTCTTGTCTACAGGCTGTCTCCTATCCATATCCTCTAATGTGAGGCATAGATTGCCCCGGGGCCTGTTGGTGTGTCTCAGAGTAGAAGACGATGCCTCTTCCCGTAAAACTATCCCGAAAAGCACCCACATCAAGGCGCATAGATCCATTACAATTCCAGGTGGCAACTTTGAGTGTGGTCCCATAGGTCTCGCACCGTCATGTGGAGCGCCGCTCTACAATCACCACTCGGCAATCTATGTAGAAGGTTGTCTTTCTTTTCTCCCTTGCCGCTTGAATCTCTGGCATTACCTCTCTCATATGCGCAAGCTGTATGAGAGTGAGGTCATCTTCAAGGAATATGCCCGTTTTCTTTAGTGTAGGACGCTTCTTCAAAAAGTCCTTCTTTGCCTCCATGGATGGGAAACGGATGATTAAAGCTCTCCCTTTTGAAGTCTCCCCGTTGCCTTGTGTCTTCTTCCCGACCCTCCATGCCTTTGTGTGAGTAGCCTCACTACCCATCATGCGGAGAAGTTCTTCGACTTCCCCTTCCACATCATCTCGGTCTTTTAGACCGGTTACTCTTATATGCAAGGCTCTAGTTTTCCTTCGCTGCTCTTCTTCTAGAGTCATGTTGATGGTTGTAGGAGTGGGGACGGATGTGGTTTCTTTCATAGTTACAGGGGACGGGGGGGACGGGCCCTAGGGCCGGGGGACTGCCGTAACCGGCCGAGAACGGAAGGGAACGCAGAGGGACGGACGGAAATTGGGCCGGACGGGCGGGTCGCAGGGGGGACCAGGGACGGCTGGGGACGGACCGGGGTCGGCCGGGGTCTATTCAAAAATTTGCCCGTTTTTGACCGTTTTGAACGGATCTGTGCAGCCCCAACTGCCATATTTTTGGAGCCTTGGCCCTTGGGAGGCTATAAAAGGCTCCCTTGGGCCTCTTAATACTCATAGTCTCAATGCTCATTCCATTTCCCTCAAGCTCAAGGCTCAAGCTACTCAAGTCTCAATCATCAATGCTTTCCTCTCTACTCAATGCTCATTGCTCAAGCTTGAAGCATGACAATTGACTACTCTACACTCTAGTCTCCACTCTCAAGTCTCTCCCTCTTCTACCCACTTTGAAGTTTGAACTTTGAAGCTCTCCTCTCCCTCTTCTACCCACTTTGAAGCTCTCCTTTACTCTCTCTCCACACAAGCTCTCTTCTAACTCTTCTAACTTCTTAGCTCTACTCTCTCGAGTCTCTCCACCATCATGTCATCCCAAGCCAACTCCACTTCTCAAGCCGCTTCTTCTCGAAGGAGGCCTGCCGTGCAAACGTGGTCATGGGGGGATGAAGTCGACTTTAGCTCGCGTGGCAAAGGTGGCGGTGCAAGACCATGGACCTGCAAGCTATGTCCATACAAGAGATCGGGTGGTTCAAACAAAGTGCGAGCCCATCTTCTTCATGAACCCGGTCACGAGGTGAAGTTTTGCCCTCATGTAGCTCCCGAGAAGAGGTTGGATCTTCTTGAGAAGCTCACGGTGTATGAGGTTGCGGAAGCGGCCAAGAGGGGCCGTTTTGTTGCCGTTGATCCCTCCGCCACGGCGACACCGCGAGAGCAAAGGGAAGCCAACCTTGACGACATCTCTCGAACCTTCAAGAGCCATGGATCTACACCGTCCTCTTTCGTTCCGCATCGCCAAACCACTCTCAACGAAAATTGGAATCCTAAATTGAAGGAAGAGGTGGATAGGTCGGTTGCCCGATTCTTCTTCCACGACCACATTGCCTTCCATGCTTCGCGGTGAGTTTCCCTTGGCATATGCACATTGCAATCTTCCATTTTGTATTCATAATGAGTTATAACTTCTCGACTCTCGACTCTCCATACTAACACAACATGCTCTATTTTGTGTGGATAGGTCTCCATACTCTCGAACCATGGTTACGAAAATAGGGGAATATGGCTCCTCTTATGTGCCATGGTTACGAAAATAGGGGAATATGGATCCTCTTATGTGCCACCTTCATCAGAGAGGCTTCGCACCACCCTCCTTGACAAAGAGAAGCTTGCCGTGGAGCAAGCGGCCCAAGCAACAAAGGATTTGTGGGAGACCAATGGCGTCTCTCTTCTTGTAGATGGATGGAGCGACACTCGCAAGCGGTCCATTCACGGGGTAGTGGCCTACTCTCGGGGGGGGATGTACTTTGTGGAGTCATATGATGCATCCGATAGTGGCAAGGCCGCCGAGATGCTTGCTGCGGAGTGGACAAGCACCATAGAGATCACCGGCCCGGAGAATGTCCTTTGTATGGTTGCAGATGGAGAGGCGTCAAATAGGGCAGCTGGAGTTATCATTGAGGGCATGTATCCCAGCATCCATGTCACATTTTGCATGGCGCATTGCCTCAATCACCTCCTCAAGGACATAGGGAACTTGTCATGGATTTCACCCACCATTGGTGACGCCTCTCGAATTGTCTCCTTTGTGCTCAACCATCAAAAAGTGCGCCATGAGTTCTCAAAGAGGAGCCACTTGTCCTTGCTCAAATATTCAGAGACAAGATTTGCATTTAATTGGCTTATGCTAGGCCGCTTGTCTACATGTGACGGAGCCTTAAGGGGCCTCTTTCTTAGTGATGAGTTCCAGGCCATGCCGGAGTCTACATCATCAGTAGGATTGAAATGCCGAGAATGGGTCGACGACGCCGCTTGGTGGGAGGAGGTGAAGACTCTTGACGCCATGGTCAAGCCTATTCTACACCTACTTCGAGTGGTGGATGGCTTGCAGCCATGCATTGGTTAAATTTAGTGTAAATATATGGTCAAAGTGATGCTCTATGTGTGTGGCATGTGTGTGGGTCAAAAAATGCCAAAAAAACTCTCTTTTTTTCTTGCCGTTCCGAACCCCGTCCTCGTTTCGTGACTTTTGCCGTCCCGACCCGCCGTCCCATGTAACTATGGTTTCTTTCCCTTTTTCTTTCTTAGTGACTTCTATCCATTTCTCGGCCTCATCCGCCTTCTTCTGCGTCTTCGTGATCACATCCATCCACGAAGAAGTTTTTACCACCTTCTGTTTCTCCTCCTTTGTGATCATCCGTACCTGCTCCTTGATGACCTTGATCTCGTCTATCACCGAGGGTTGAAATTCCCCTTCTTCCAGTCCACTGCTTACTCTATCCGCAAGCTCTCGCTTGAGGGCTATGACCTCTTCTCTAAGTGCTTGTGAATCCGCCTTAAATGCTTGTAGCTCTATGTGCAAGTCCTCTTTCTCCTTCTTCCATTGTGCGCCTTCATTGAGAAACATTTGAAGAAGGTTGGCCTTCTCTTTCCACCATCCCTCCGTCTTTGCTTTCCATTCTTTCATCTCCCTTTCCATTTGTGTTATCCCCTTGTTTGTAAGCGCAAAGGTTGCCTTCGTATGGGGCTTACATACTGGTGAAATGATCATGGCCTCCACTGGTGAAGCGCTCATGACCTCCATTGGCGATGCGGGTATAGCTTGATGCTCTGGATCGGCTAAGTCCATGTGAACAGGGCCAAAGTGACCTGATTTTCGTATTCCTATTAATCTTCCTTGCTCTTGCTAGTCCCTTTACCTGTTTGCTTGGTGCTTCTGATGAACTCTCACATGCTACCGTTCGCCCAACTGCCCTCACCACCAAGCCCTCGCCCTCGCCTTGCTGAGGTCTCACCCTTGCCCTAGCTAGCCTCGCCCTTGCTAACCTTTGGTCTCGCCCTCGCCACCAAGCCCTCGCCCTGCTGACCTGTGGTCTCGCCTTCGCCCTTGCTGACCTTTGGTCTCGCCTTCACCCTGGCTGGTCTCGCCCTCGCCACCAAGCCCTCGCCCTGCTGACCTGTGGTCTCGCCCTTGCTTGCTGGCTGTGGGCCTCGCCCTCGCCCTCCTTGTCCTCTCCCACGCCCTCGCCTACTGGTTGTGGGCCTCGCCCTCGCTTGCTGCTCGCCCTCGCCTGCTGGCTGTGGGCCTCGCCCTCGTCCTCGCTTGCTGCCCCGGCTTGGCCCTTAGCCTCGCCTGCACACACACACACACACACACACACACACACACACAGAGAGAGAGAGAGAGAGAGAGAGAGAGAGAGAGAGAGAGAGAGAGAGAGAGAGAGAGAGAGAGAGAGAGAGAGAGAGAGAGAGAGAGAGAGAGAGAGAGAGAGAAATGAAATGAAATGTTATATTAACGTCTTCAAAAGGCCAAAGTGACCTATGAGACTAGAAAGTTACAATGCGGTGTATCTGATACAAAGTCAGATTAACAAAATAAATTAAACTAGGATAACAAAATATAAATATTGCGAGATCCTAAACTAAGCAGGACAATGTGAAGACAATATGGGAGGGGAGTAGAGATCCATCTTCATCTGCACTTTAGATGACGAAAGAGTATGGCTTGAATCTTTTGCCATAGCCTCCTTCGAAATTGTGTAGCTCCTCTCCTCCCTCGGGGTCGTCTAGATCTCCCTAGCTCCAATGCTCGGTCTATGAGAATGCCAGTAGTGCGGGTAGACCTCTCCACCGTCGCTGGTTGCTCCTCTGTCTGTTCTTCTGGGTATACAGTATCTAGTGTAAAGAAATCTGTGATCTGTCTCTGGGGATGTCTCTCTTCACCTCTCCTCAATAAGGTTTCTCTATGCTTGTGTAACTCAAGTAGATAAAGCCCAAGACATCTTTGATCCTCATAACTCATGACCCTAGATAAAGGCCCAAAACCTTTTGTGAATAGACAGTGAAAACGGCCTCGTATTTCATAGTACACTGTTTGGTTACAAAATGGTTACACACAGAGAGAGAGAGAGAGAGAGAGAGAGAGAGAGAGAGAGAGAGAGAGAGAGAGAGAGATGAAATGTTATATTAAACGTCTTTAAAAGGCCAAAATGACCTTTGAGACCAAATTGATACAATCCTAGTGGATCTAATACAATGTCTGGTTACAAAATAAAATGAAGTAAAATCAACATCAATGTCCGAGAATGTTTGGAATCGGGCGCTGTTCGAGGATGTACTTTATGGGTCTGTCAATGTCCACCTTTGTAAAAAGTCGTACTGGATGTCTCCCATTTCGTGCTAGAATAGTCCTAATCCATTGATGGAGCTTCCGTCAATGCCGTGGTGGCCCTGGTAGATGTGGGCGTCTAGCTCTTCCAACCTCAATGGCTTTGTCAGTCAATATACCTCCTGTATAGGTGGACTTTGAAGTTTGTTGTGAAGCTTGCTCATCTGACTGTCGAGTCTCTGCTCTAAAGAAGTCAGTGATCTCCCTTTGCGAATGTCTCCACTGTCTAATCTCCTCAAGAGACTCTCCCTGTGTCTGTGCAACTCTAGCAAAAACAACCCGAGGCATCTCTGAGCCTGATGTAACTCTGTCTCTGGCTCTATATGACACAATTGGAAAATCCTGGGCTCTGGTACCCTCCTAAATCTGCCAGTCTCAATCTCTAGCTGATGCGATGATGAGAGAGAGAGAGAGAGAGAGAGAGAGAGAGAGAGAGAGAGATGATATGAGATGATATATTAACGTCTTCAAAAGGCCAAAATGACCTATGAGACCAGCTGATACAAAGTGGTGAAACTAGTACAATGTTTGAATACAAAAGTACAAAGGTATTGAATGCAAAAAATAAAAAATGAGAAGTGAGTAGTGAGAGAGAGAGAGAGAGAGAGAGAGAGAGAGAGAGAGAGAGAGAGAGAGAGAGAGAGAGAAGAAGAAGAAGAAGAAGAAGAAGAAGAAGAGAATTTTAACGTCATAGGAAACTATGCCAAGAGACCTTAAAGATCTATCCGACGAGAGAGAGAGAGAGAGAGAGAGAGAGAGAGAGAGAGAGAGAGAGAGAGAGAGAGAGAGAGAGAGAGGATTTACATGTTCCAGGTTATAGATGAAAGATTGCTGATCAAGAAGTATCAACGAGAGATTTTGAGTTTGAGGACAGAGCTTGACCAGCTGAAAAGGAAAATTTATGTGCAGTCGAGCAGCCAGATGGAAGATTCAACTATTATCTGCCAACAAGTATGATCTGAGTTGACCTTTTTTCATCAAGGTGTGGGAGAATGATGCTTTGGAAGATTGTTCGCATGTTTATGCGTTTGCTAGCTACGCTTACATGTAGTTAATGCTAGAAACTGGAGTGCATGATTGCAAGCACAGGTGCAGTTTAGTGAATGAATGACTAATTCATTTAAATTCTGAAGTTTTTGTATGTTTTTCCCAGTAGTCATGGCCAGTTACTTTATACGATTGTTTTCAATGGGTTCAGCAAACTGCAGTCAGCAAATTAACACTAAAGTTGTCAAGTTTTGTGATGCTTATGTGGTCTTACTGATTTTTTGAATCATTGCCTTCTGAAGGGATTATTTGCTCCATCCGATTGGAATCTCACTACCAGTCCGAAAGCTGGACATACTACAAAAAGCCATTTTGGTGGTAGTGAGGACTCTCTACAGCAACAGTTTTTTTCAGATCATCTGCAGGTTGGTTATTTTTGTACACAGCTTTGTTGTATCATATTTCCATGCTAACGCATGGAGACGATCACTAATTGATAGGCATCATGAAATGACTAAACACTTGTAATCACAGTTTTATAAGAATACTATGTTATCCATGATTAGGGAATTAGGTTGCTTATTATCTTATTTCCACACAGAAAGTTGCACATGGGCCTTCAATGCATATAAAGGAGCAGGGAAAATATAGTTGCCAATTTATGAAACTTCAATTCGATTTGCTACATGATGAGATGAAGGTGCGGAGAGAGAATCTCATGAAAGGGAAAAAACTAAAAGGTTTTGAAGGTTTTGGGAAGTAGGTTGGGTATGATCATTCTGATATGCATAAAATTGTTGATAGGGACTTTCATGCATGTTGAGGGGACAAAGAAAACAGGGATGGCGACGACTTCTGTTTTCGTTTGATTTGATAGTTGTGAACTTGCAGTAGGTTTTGGGAAGTAGGTTGCATATGATCATTCTGATATGCATAAAATTGTTCGATAGGGACTTTCATGCATATTGAGGGGACAAAGAAAACAGGGATGGCGACGACTTCTGTTGTCTTTTGATTTGATAGTTGTGAACTTGCAGAATGAGAATCTCATTAATGACCAAATGGAGCTACTTAGAGGGCAGTTAAAAACGCTGGCTTCTCAAGTTGGGACATGCCAATGCTCTTTGAGAATTTTGGAGGAGCAAGGCTTAAGCAACCCCAATGATACACACTTGCAGGTGAGCTGGCAGGTCACTTTTGTTTCTGGCATGATTTTTTAAAAGTTTTTTTCAAATTTTTCAAACACTTGGCTTCTGAAGGATGAAAAGGCGACAATAAAGAAGGTTTTATCTGATAAAGAAGCTGAGATGCAAGTTCTGGGACAGAAAATTAGAGAGAATGTATTGTGTGCTCTTCAAAACATGTCGCCTGTTCAAATGTCCAAGGTACCTTATATTTCAAGCTTCAATGTTGTACTAGTGGAGTTCGTTCTGTGCTGATATTACCTGTCTGTTTGTATGTATTGGTTTGGGTGCTGCAGGCAGTTCCCAGCCTGGTCTGCCAGTTAAATAAAAAGGAATGGGAGATTGAGGTATGTTTTTTCAGGTCGTGTTCTGATTTTTCTAGGCTTCTGCATCTTAAACTGTTCCAAACGTCCAGATAAGAGATGCCGAGATTGTGGTACTTGAACAACAATTGCGGGAAAGGGTATACGCTTTGTTTTGCTCAGCCAAAGACTTTTGTCATAAGAAAGATGTATGAGTTTCTAGCCCTCGTTTCTATTCTTGTTTCATGCAGGTATCTGAGATCAGGAAGCTGCAAGCCAAGGGGCGATATTGTCAATGTGACAAGCTATCAGAATGCTCAATCCGTCAAAGAGAACTTACTGGCCAGCTGCAAAGAGCATGCTTAAAGAGAAATGCGGCTTTTAGTGCCACTGAGTCTCAAAAAGGGTTCTCAAATTCGATATTCTTTGATGGTGCTCCCAGAGATAAAGGATCTGAGGCTGACTTTTATGAGCCCGGAAGCTACAATTCTAAAGGAAGCTCTCATATTGGCAGCAATAGGTCCCTCCACGGTCAAATTCTGATGAAGGTCTCTGGTAAGCTCAAGCCTAGCATGTTAATTTGTTGAACTATTATAAAGCTGGTAACCTTCACTGTGTACTTGGCAGGGAGCTGAGGTTGAAAGCCTTAAACAAGAGAGGCTTTGCTTGCAAGAAAAGAATGAAAGCCTACAAATACAAACCCAGAAGCTGTTAGGAGAAGCTTCTTATGCGAAAGGGCTCGCTTCAGCTGCAGCCGTTGAGCTAAGGAACCTGGCAAAAGAAGTTACTAAGCTCTCTTTGGAGAACTCGAAGCTTGCGAACCAATTGTCCTTATTGCAGAGGGATGGGTTTTCAAGGAGGCCTGGCAGCATGTGTGCAGCGGATGGTTGCTTTGTTAACATGTCTGATAGTAGAAATGGTTGCATGCACAAGGAAACTCACTTACAAGCACCTTTCAGGGAGAAAGATAATGACAATGAAGTTGATGATATTGACTCATGGAGACTTGACCCTGAAGATTTAAAGAGGGAACTGCATGCAAGGCAGGAAAGAGAGAGGTTGTTGGAGGCTGCTTTGGTTGATAAGGAGAAAACAGAAACAGTGTTAAGGAAGAAGCTAGAAGAGGGGGAAAAAAGGGAGTCTGATTTGGAGAATGATCTGGCAGGAATGTGGGTTCAGTTGGCTCTGCTGAGAAAGGAATCAGGAGTCACAGAATCTTTTGATGGTGATTTATCAAGCGCTGAAACCTATGGATCTGTGACAAAGAATAATGAAAAACTTAACTTGGTCCCTACAGCTAGTCCTGAAAAAGACAAGTTTTCTGCTGAAGAACTCCAGCGCCATCTTGAGCAACAGAAAAACAAAACTTTGGAGCTTCAAACCCTTGTTTCTCAGCTGAAAGTATGAATTTGTACCTTTTCTGTTTTCATTTGTAGCTTTCTTGTTGAGACAGAATCATCTTGCCTTATGATCTGCTGGCACACATCGTATTTCAGAGTGAACAGTTGGAAGGACTACAGTTGCATGTACTGGAAGAGCTGCAAAAAGTGCACGTGGAAGCTTTGACAAAGCTTTTTCAAGCCAAGGTCTCTCTCTCTCTCTCTCTCTCTCTCTCTCTCTCTCTCTCTCTCGTGAAAAAGTGGGGCTTTTACCCTTTGCATTACATAAAATTCAACCATAGGTCAATATACAAGATATATGGGAAAAACCTGAAAGATATGCAATGACATTATGGGGAAAAACACCCATACGAACACAGGATATATCGATGATAGGATATAATCAATCATGAGGATGGTATAGAAGCTCAAACTAGGCCTCGGGAAGCCTACACAAGTTTGCCAAAAGCTTTGTCCACGTTCTCTCTCTCTCTCTCTCTCTCTCTCTCTCTCAGATATGAGGCCGCTTTCATTGTATATTCAGAGAGGGCTTTGAACCATTGGCTAGAGTCATGAGATATTAGGATCAGAGATGCCTCGGGTTGTTTTTGCTAGTGCTGCGCGGACACAAGGAGAGTCGCCTTGAGGAGATCAGGCAATGGGAGACATTGACAGAGGGAGATTATTGACTTCTTTAGAGCAAGGACTCAACAACCAGATGATCATGCTGTTAGATTTACACCACTCTGTGTAGCGCGGATAATGTGTCGTGCTCTCTATAGTGTGGGTGTTCCCAGTGCAATGTGCGTGACAATCTCACTCAACAAACAGAAACTCCCTCAACAGAATGAAATACAAGAAACAATGGATAATAACAGAGACACAACAGTAGACCAGAACATGTGGACTCGACTAACTCAAAGGACCATGTACAGACTCTGGAGTGGCAGCACACTCAGCTCCAGCCCAAGACTCACAGGTACAAAATAGGGTGTCGAGGCTCAGATGTGCGTGGATGGTGTAGCAGTGCTCTGTGTAAGACTCTCTAGACGACTACGTGCAAGATAAGATGGAACTGTCCCAAAACGACTACTGATATGTACAACCATAGGAGCCACCAACGGCCCATAAATGTCCAGCCAGCTAAGTCTATCTCCAAACTGAGTGGTGGTGGTGACCTGGCCACGACGTCCACTAGACCACCGTAGGTACCCTGCCACGTGTCACTCCCAGCCAAAGGGTCCGTCCAGTGTGAACTAGACCAACTGTAGCTAACTGTCCAACTGCTTGTCCTGTGAAGTGACACTGTAGCAGGCTACACTCTGCTGCTTCACACACAGGTCTAGGGCATACATGTACGGCTAGTGTGCCTCGAGGCTGGCCACCCATGCTTGCATATACATACATATTGCATTGTCCGGCCGCCTACCTTCTCCGGATGCCCTTATATACCTATTTCTTGCTGGTCGTGGGGTTTTATATGCATTGCCCTACCTCCCTCTTGGGCACCTATATAGGGAGCGAGGGGGGTACCCACTTACACAGTCTGACACAATGTATTGGGTCTCTTGCTCTGGTAGTCAGTGGGGGGCTGATCGCCCCATCTTCACCATCTCTGGCATTTGTTTTCTCTCACACAGAAGAACAGACATTGGAGCAGCCAACAGTGGAGAGGTCTGCCCACACTACTGGCATTCTCATAGACCGAGCATTGGAGCTAGGGAGATCTAGACGACCCCGATGGAGAAGAGGAGCTACACAGTTTCGAAGGAGGCTACAGCAAAGGATTCGAGCCATACTTTTTCGTCGTCCAGAGTGCAGATGAAGATGGATCTCTATGAAGATGGATTCTCTACTTCCCTCCGATATTGTCTACACAATGGACTGCTTAGTTCACACATTTCGTGCCTTTCACCTTTCACACCTATCAGCTTAGTTTAGGATTCCGCAGTATTTATATTCTGTTATCCTAGTTTAATTTATTTTGTTAATCTGACTTTGTATCAAATACACCGCATTGTAACTTTCTGGTCTTATAGGTCACTTTGGCCTTTTGAAGACGTTAATATAACATTTCATTTCATTTCATTTCATTTCATTTCTCTCTTCTTGGGTGTGTGTGTGTGTGCGCGTGCGTGCTGATAAAAAGAGGAAAATGGTATAACCTTTCTATCACCCAAGTGTGGTAGATTGGTTATGCCATTTCTCTCTTGAATAACAGGTCTTGAGGTCGACTCTCCTCTTCGGATAGATCTATAAGGTCTCTTGGGATAGTTTTCTACGATGTTAAAACAATCTTCTTCTTCTTCTTCTTCTTCTCCTCTCTCTCTCTCTCTCTCTCTCTCTCTCTCTCTCTCTCTCTCTCTCTCTCTTCCGCACACGCGCGCTCTCATAGGGTATCAATCGCCAGTTGAGTCCAAGGCGCACCTTCAACAACAAGTTCTCCTCCCAAGGGATGACAACAGCCAGCGTTTTTCGGAGAATCATCATCGATTCCGTTGTGGAGGCGTAGCGCTAGCACTTTTGCAAATTTTCATTGCGAGAATTGTAATTTTCAGCAGATCAGCTTTTTTCAATCAGGCCAGCGTTTTTGGCTTTGAAGACATCAATCTACTGCTCCCTCTATTGGTGCTCCCTCCTTGTAGAGAAACGCACCCCAAGGCATTAGATCAGCCCTGCGTTTTCTAAATCAGATCTACGTTTTCAGAAGTTGCTGCGTTTTTTGAGGTTGCTGCGTTTTCAGCAAACTCTAAGCCTCTTGCACACATGGGAGCGGCCAAAACTTCTACGGGAGATTCTGCTACTGCCTGGCACCAGCAGATACAATCTTTTGTCAGGTTTCTAAACGACATCGGCACTTTTTTTTGGCACTAATTACTTGCTCTCTGTTTTCAGCCCCTCGAGGACTGAGAAGTGCGAGAACCCCCTCATCTGAACCTCTGCGACACTCTCGTACTGATCGGTGGCGTACAGGCACATTGAAATCTCTGTTATAGCAGCGTTTTCAGCACCCTTTGTAGCGTTTTTTGGGCGGATAGCAGGCTGAATTTTTTGCCTCTTGTGTGGTCGATCACTCCCTTGCTCGTGAGGACACCATCCGGTGGTTGTTTGAGCTGTTATTGTGGACTGCTTTAGCTTTGGAGACAGGACCTTCTTTGACGACGTGAGATCCTATTCCTTGTTCCTTGGGAGATCCATTCATTCCAGCCATCATTCGGCGGTTGTGCACTCCTGAGGGGGTGGTGATTTGTGGTTTGCTATGGACACACCTATGTACTCGTTAGAGGAGTTCACACGAGATATGGCCATGCTCATGGCATATCGGATCACGACATTCCCAGAGAGGACACCATCATCTTTGGTGGACAGACACTTACCAATTGGCCTCGACACGTCAGATCACTTTCCTACGCAGGAGCATCTACATGGGCTTAGGGAGAGGATCTTGGATCTCTTCTTGGACAGGTTCATTGCTTGGATCTATAGATTGGAGTGGGACTTCATTTCTTTAGACTCTCTTGGAGAGTTTACCCGTAAGATGCGGGAGATCAGGCATCATCACGTGACTACATCCGGAGTCACTTGGAGCATGGCTTGGATGGTAGTGGAGTCGCTCTTCTACACTCCTG
This sequence comes from Adiantum capillus-veneris, assembly GCF_014529385.1. Lineage (NCBI taxonomy): Eukaryota > Viridiplantae > Streptophyta > Polypodiopsida > Polypodiales > Pteridaceae > Adiantum > Adiantum capillus-veneris. The sequence continues at coordinate 26,601,207 of NC_140958.1, forward strand.
ATTATTTGGATTGCTACCTTCAAAGTTGCTTACACTCACCCTCGGTAACCTTACAACACACTTATCCCCCAACCTAGGCAGTAGGTCACTCCCGACTCATTACATTGAAAGCCACATCGAGTTGCGGTTTGGTGACGTTGTTGGCGCAGATCCTGTTTTGGTTGATACCTGAGGATTGGAGGCAGGAGATACAGGCAAGACGACGCAGACAGAGTGGTCTTGCCTTTCCTCTTCTCAGAGGTTCTTCACAACGCAGACTGCTCAGTCTAGCTTTCCTTCACGATGCAGACAACTTGATCTGACCACATCTCTTATCTGAGGCCCTTCATATCACAGACTGTTGAGTCTGGCTTTCCACTCGTCTTGGATTACCCTACCTATTGACAGGACACGATCCGGTGGTCATCTGTGCGGTCTCTCGGTGATTGCTGTAGCTTACGGTAGCTTCTTCAATGAAGACTGTTTAGTATGGGTTTCCTTGGTTCGGAGGAGTTTATGATGCTGATTGCTACATCTGTGGCCTTCTTGGAGTTTTACACAGCTTAGTCACCTCACCACCTTGGCTTCTAGGTTTACTCTTTGACAGGCTTCTGGTGATTCTCACGATGGTTTTGGGAATTCTCCATTTCCTCCAGACCGTTTGACTATAGACACCACAGATCCTATTGGGCAGGACACTTGCAGGTCTATTGGCACTTCTTTTACGACAAGGAGTTATTTTTACACTCAGTTCGGGACCTTCACGCAATATCTTCACCCTGTATTGGCGGAGTATAGACAATTTGCTACAGTGCTCGTGACGGCATCACACTGTGGAGATTTCTTGGCGGTTGAGACACCCCAGACTGTTGCTATGGAGTTCGTCAGAGTATTACCCTTACGTGGACATCGCAACAGACCTCTTCATCATTCGCCCAAATCTTTGGCTTCATGTGGTTTGTTCAGCATCAGGTGCTAAGAGGGGGTGTTAGATTTATACCACTCTGTTGCTTCACACATAGGTCTAGGGCATACATGTACCGCAAGTGTGTCTTCGGGCTGGCCACCCACACTTACATATGCATACAAACTGCATTCTCACATCTGGGCAGGCGGCCCACCTTGTCCGGGATCCTTATAGACCTATTTCTTGCTGGGTCGTGGGGTTTTTTATACATTGCCCTACCTCCCTTTGGGGCACCTATATAGGGAGCCAGGGACTTACACAATCCGACACATTGTATTGCGTCTCTTGCTCTGGTAGTCAGTGGGGGGATGATCGCCCCCTCTTCACCATCTTTCGCGTTTGTGTTCTCTCTCTCTCTCTCTCTCTCTCTCTCTCTCTTCCGCACACGTGCACTCTCATGAATGCTCCACATAAGACTTCAGAGCCCACTTATACTAGAGGTATATTATTTGATAGAGCCATTGAGCTCGGGAGAGCTAGACGCCCACGTCTACGAGGGCGACCGCGACATTGAGAGAGGCTCCATCAGAGGATCAAGACTATTCTAGTACGACATGGGAGACCATTGATGAAGCTCTTCAACGACCGATGCAGTACTTTCTCGCTCGATGCTGGGCATCGTCGGGCATTGATGATGATGATGATGATTTTAATCTTTCACTTTACTTCACTTTATTTTTATGTTTGTACCCAGACATCGGATTAGATCCACCAAGATTGTATCAGTTTGGTTTTATAGGTCAGTTTGTTCTTTTGAAGACGTTTAATATAACATTTTATTTCATTTCATTTTGTGTGTGTGTGTGTGTGTGTGTGGCAAAAGTGGGGCTTTTACCTTTGCATAATATTTGACCATAGGTCAATATACAAGAAATATGGGGAAGACATTGAAAGATATGCAATGACATCATGGGGGAAAACACCCATACAACCACAGGATATGTCGATGATGATAGGATACAGTTAATCATGAGGATGGTATAGAAGCTCAAACTGGCCTTGGGAAGTCTACACAATTTTGCCAAAAGCTTTGTCCATCTCTCTCTCTCTCTCTCTCTGTGGTCTCGTAGGTCACTTAGGCCTTTGGAAGACGTTAATATAACATTTCATTTCATTTTTCTCTCTCTCTCTCTCTCTCTCTCTCTCTCTCTCTCTCTCTCTCAGTTCCACATAACATCATCAAAGCAGAGCTAGCTGCACCACCAATGCTCGTTCGTGGAGGCCTTCTTTCAGACGGTCTGCTTCATCCAATGCATGAGAGAGCCCCCATCCGATAGACTTACATGCAAAGCTTTTGAGGCATCGATACAACTGCATCAAGGGAGAGAGACAAGATCATGGTACTCTCATGTCACAGGTGGTTTACATCTCACAGCTTGGACATCACGGACCTACCTCCTTGCCAGTATGACCTTGACTCCCCCCAGACACGCCTCTCACACCAAAAGCAGAAGAGAGTACTCACACAAGATCTTTGGCAGCTATATACCCGAGAGACATAGATCACACCTAGAGAGCCTCTCCGCACGAAGAAGCAATACTACAAAGACCACTTTCCGACCATTCTAGCAAATTGCTTCATACAGAGACGGAGGTACATGGATGTCTACATGCCACATACTCTCTCTCTCTCTCTCTCTCTCTCTCTCTCTCTCTCTCTCTCTCTCTCTCTTCGGATAGATCTTTGAGGTCTCTTGGGATAGTTTCCCATGTCGCTAAAAATTCACTTCTTCATCTCTCTCTCTCTCTCTCTCTCTCTCTCTCTCTCTTTGAGTTTTGTGGCTGAGAGCCGGAGACAGAGGAACACTACATATGCAGATGCCTAATATACTATAACATGTAGGGTGGGTATCACTGCCTCCTTCGGGAGGGTTTCGGACGCCTTTATCGTGTCATGGAGTATGAGGACCAGCAATGTGTAGAGCTCTTCATTTATGAGCTCTAGGGATGCCTCACAACACGACGATGAGACTGGAGACCACCTCTGCCAGAGGCAGCAAAACAAAGAGCAGTGAAAGATTTCTTTGGTAGACTAGACCTCGCACCCAGCAAATCAAGAGTGATAGAGCCACTTTGCCGCATACCTTACACCCCTTGTTGTGGAGTCACACACGATAGAGCCATCGCACTCTACCGAGCCTGACAAAGGCGACATCTGAGAGCCCATATTGTGATCAGATGAGAGGTATCCTAGCAAGACACTGGAGACACAACACCCCCCATTGTGGAGTCACACTCAATAGAGCCACCGTACTCTACCGAGGCCGACGATGGTGACCACTAGAGGGACGCCCAAGAGCCCATATTATGGTCAGATCAGAGCTATCCTAGCGAGACACTAGAGGCACAACACCAGATGCCTCAGCAGGACAGCCATGGCCCATCTCATAGCCAAGCTCTCCGGCTGATCTAGAGAGATAGTACCGGATCTCCCCCTCAAATTTGGCCCTTTTAGTACCAGCTCTTCTCTTTAGTTTAGGATGTTATTTTCAGCTTTTGTTGAAAAGATGACTTCAAACATGGATGTACTTATTTCATTGGCCACGTTTTCCTTTTGTAGATGTTAATATATCTTTATTTCTTCTTTACTGTCTCATTCCAGTTCAGCACAACTCGATTGGCACAAACATCTACGCATACCCGATACACTTCTACTGTGGAGATTGATTCTGTCTACATAGATGGTATTTACAGACCCTTATGCACAGAGGATCCCAGGATACCTCTAGAGGAGCTCACTTATATATTGATAGAGACACTGCAAGATGTAGCAACAGAGGCATACCCACACATTGAGGTTGGGCAGCGACGACGTTTTGGGATACCTCCGAATAGCTGGTATAATGAGGAGTGCAGAGAGATCAGAGCCCGATTTCAGAGGGAGGTACTTCTAGGAGTCATGACTCACAGGCAATCATGGATTGCTTCTCGACGTTTAGTACGACTAAAGAAGAGGGCGTTTCTAGCTCGACTAGAGCAGGATTTTTACCAATTGTCTTTGAGCTAGTATTCAAGCGAGGCATGGCGACTCTTCCATGGGCATTCTCCCCCACCAATCATCACTTCTACGGAGATTTGGGATTGATATGCATCATCTCTTACACAGTCTCGGGGCACCATCTCTACCAGATCTACCAAAGCCATGCCTACACACATGTGCTTTCTATACCGCCAAGATGGTAAAGAAGGCCATTGATGGGATGTGGACCAGGAGATCATATGATCACGATGGCCTAGTAGCAAAGCATGATCTGCTTGGAGAGCTTCTAGCAGTGATGTTCAATCATGCCATGTGCGAGGGCCTACCTTACACTTGGAGTTTGTCTACTATCATACCTATCTTCAAGTCAGGGGACCCTATGCAGCCTGGGAACTACCGCACTATCATGATTGAACACACATTGGTACGATTGTACGCATGCATCCTTGAGCAGTGGTTGAGTAGATGGGCAGCGAGAGAGGGTGTACGAGCAACAGGACAGGCGGGTTTTAGGAGAGATTTTTCTACTCTTGATCATATTCTAACACTCAGAACAATTATGGAGGAGGGGAGATCACATGGGAGACGACAGTGCTGCTTTGTGGATTTCCGTAAAGCCTTCGATACAATGCACAAAGCTAGATTGATGCGCAGACTGCAAGAGATGGGGGTACCCATAGAGTTGATTTGGGGGATCATGGCTCTTTACAGGTCAGTAGTGGGGCATGTACGCACTCCAGAGGGGATTTTTGATTTGGTTCACTCTACTATCGGGGTGAAATAGAGTTGCTCACTATCTCCTACACTATTTTGCATATATGTGGATGAGATTGTTGATTGCATTGAGAGGGATGGTGATAAAGGAGCGTAGTCGGCAGGGACATGAATCCCACTATTGTTATATGCTGATGATATCGTGTTGATTTGTAATTCCCCGGAGGGGATGTAGCGTCATTTAGATGCTTAGTACACATTTGCCCATGATAGTGGATTTTCTGTTAACTTGGGGAAAACCAAGGTTCTGGTGTTTAACACCACACCACACCACAGTGGGTTAGGTGGTCAACACCCACATTTACATATGGCCAGGGGACGGTGGAGTATACAGATGCATACACCTATCTTGGGGTAGTCTTCAGTGGACCGGTGTTTTCATTGAGGAGAGCAACAAAGAGTAGATTGACAAGAGCTTATGCAATCTTGGGAGGATTGGAGAAGATGTTGTAGGTTCAATTTCAAGAACCTCGAATGAAGCTGTGGCTTTTTTGGCACTCTAGTGGCTTCAACTATGCTTTACAGGGCTCAGATTTGGGGACCCTCGGTGGACCACCATGGCAGATCTAGTAACATTGATGGATGGAGATGTATGGGGAGGCCTCTAGTCTCTATGATCTTTCGGCTGATTCGGGCTAAGGCCTTAGTGACACATGAGATTATTCGAGCCGAGCTAGTTGCCCTCCCTCTCGTGGTCGAGTCCCTAACTCCTGTTACAAGATCATTATCCCTCATGCATAATTTATGGGACCTCCCTAGAGAGAGATATGCTCAGCTAGCCCTTGAGTCATCTCGACAGCTAGCGCTACAGCGGAACACAACATGCTGGTATTGGCAGATGACACCATGGTTTCAGTCACATGGATTCAGCATGGATTGATTGCCTCCATTCCAGTACTCTTTGGATGCAACCTCCCTATCTCTCTCATGGACAGAGATCACCAGTCTCATACGCCAGGATTTGATTCAACTAGATACTAGGAGCACATGGATACAACCGTTACAGGAGTTGGGCACGAATATGTCTTTCTATAGAGAGCAACTTCTCCAACTAACAGAGGATGGAAACTATTTATCCTATGGGATACAATGTGCTATTGGTCAGATGCGCACATTATCACATCAGCTAGAGATTGAGATTGTTAGAAGAGTATCAATAGAGGCGAATATATGCTAGTTGTGTCATATAGAGTCAAAGACAGAGCTACATCATATTTGTCATTGTCCGGTATACTATGAGATATGAGGCCGCTTTCATTGTCTATACCATAGTTACCCGGAACGCGGAACGGGAACGGCGACGGGATCCCTGCGGAACGGGCGAACGGCTAGGGGTTCGGAACGGGAACGGGCGGAACGGGAGGTATAAAAAACACCCAAATAGTGCATTTTTTAGCTCCTTGTGTTTGAATACAAGGAGTATTAGAGTGCTTTGACTCTAATACTCACAAAAAACTCGTTTTGAAGACCATTCAACCTTGCTATGACTAGATGATGAGAGAGAGGGAGAGAGTGAGAGGGAGAGGGAGAGATTTGAGAGAGTGGGAGGGAGAGGAAGAGAGCTTGAAGGCTTGAAGCCTTGAGCCTTGAGAGAGTGTCTTGAGAGGGAGAGATCTTGAGAGTGTGAGAGGGAGAGAGCTTGAGCCTTGAGGATTAGCTTGTGGAGAGAAAGGGGGAGGGGGGTGCATTTTATGAGTCCTTGAGGCCTTGCACACTTCAAAAAGAAGCCCAAACATTTACTTCAATTTTTTCAATTCTTGCCAAATTTGTTTGTAGCCGTTGGCCATTCCAGGGGCGTTTCGGAACATTCCGGAACGGCCATTCCGGTTTGCACTGGCCACCCGGAACGTCAGACGTTCCGGGACGTTTCGGAACGTTCGAGAAGGAAACTGCCCCCGGAACGTCGGAACGGGGGCTAGGGGGCGTTCCCCGGTAACTCTGGTCTATACAGAGAGGGCTTTGGACCATTGGCTAGAGTCATAAGATATCAAGATCAAAGATGCCTGGGCTAGAGCTGCGCAGACACATGGAGAGTCTCTTGAGGAGATCATGCAGTGGGAGACATTCACGGAGGGAGATCATTAACTGCTTTAGAGCATGGACTTGGCAGCCAGATGAGCATGCTTCACATCAGACTTCAGAACCTACCTATACTAGAGGTATATTCAGAGAAGGCTTTGGACCGTTGGCTAGAGTCATGAGATATCAAGATCAAAGATGCCTCGGCTAGAGCTGCGCATACACAGGGAGAGTCTTTTGAGGAGATTAGGCAGTTGGAGACATTCACGGAGAGAGATCACTAACTTCTTTAGAGCAGGGACTCGGCAGCCAGATGAGCATGCTTCACATCAAACTTCAGAGCCTACCTATACCAGAGGTATATTACTTTACAGAGCCATTGAGCTCGGGAGAGCTAGAGTCCCACGTCTACGAGGGTGACCACAAGATCAACGGAGGCTCCTTAGAAGATCATGAATATTCTAGCACGACATGGGAGACGCCCAATATGACTACTTACAAAGGCGGACATTGACGACGGTCTTCAGCGAGCGATGCAATACATTCTCGGACAGTTCGATGCAGAGTATCCTCAGGCATTGATGATGACGGTGATGACGATTTTAGTCTTTCACTTTACTCTATTTTTATTTTTGTACCTAGAGGTTGGATTAGATCCACCAAGATTGTATTAATTGGTCCCCCCCCCCCCCCCCCCCCCCCCCTCTCTCTCTCTCTCTCTCTCTCTCTCTCTCTCTCTCTCTCTCTCTCTCTCTCTCTCTCTCTCTCTCTCTCTCTCTCTCTCACAACTAAACTAAGCTGTGGAATCCTAAACTAAGCTGATAGGTGTGAAAGGTGAAAGGCGTGAAATGTGTGAACTAAGTAGTACAATGTGTAGACAATATGGGAGGGAGGTAGATATCCTTCTTCATAGAGATCCATCTTCATCTGCCCTCTGGACGACGAAAAAGTATGGCTGGAATCCTTTGCTGTAGCCTCCTTCAAAACTGTGTAGCTCCTCTTTTGCATCGGGTCGTCTAGATCTCCCTAGCTCCAATGCTCGGTCTATGAGAATGCCAGTAGTGCGGGCAGACCTCTCCACTGTTGGCTGCTCCTCTATCTGTTCTTCTGGGTGTACAATATCTAGTGTAAAGAAATCTGTGACTTGTCTCTGGGGTTGTCTCTCTTCAGCTCTCCTCAGTAAAGTTTCTCAATGTCTGTGTATCTTAAGTTGATATAGCCGAAGACATGTGTGATCCTCCTAACTCATGACCCTAGATCGAGGCCCAAAACCTTCTCTGAATAGACAATGACGTGTGGGATGTACTATATTGAAATTTGACGGACAATGTCAAGAGAGCATGATCTACTGCTATGCCCACTGGCCTGGCTCCCACTGTGAAATCCTGAATGCAGGGGATAAAGCTCGGTTGTGTCATAACATAATCCACTGTACTGGCCCAATGTCTGTGTGGAAAGCATGTGAAACCGGCTGCTCCAGGAAATCGCAGTAAGCCATTAAGTATAGCTAATCCACGTGTAGTCGTCATTTCCTTGAGGTATCTCCCATACTCCGTCTTGTCTGTCATCAGAGCATCTGTCCAGTCCCAACTCACCCACATCCAGCTCTCCAAGCATTTCATCTGAAGTGTCGTAGAAGATTGTCTGCGAGTTGCCCGTTCGGGCATTGAAGTCCCCTAGGAGAATGATATCACATCCCTAGAAAACTCCCATATGTCTTTATCTAGTATAGAGAAAGGCGACTGCCCTCTGGATGCAGCATACACTGATGTACTAGGAGGAAAGTAGCATATGGCAATATATAGGAATCGACATGTGTCAGCTCTCAGTCTTACCCACATATATCTAGCATGATCATCTCTTTGTACAATATGCAGTAATGGTTGTAGTTCCTCTCTGAATAGCACTGCTACTCCTCCTGAATCTCTACTCCCATGCTTAGATCTTGCATTTGTGTTGTGAGCTGTCTCCCATCTGTATCCCACCACATGTGGCATCACCTGTCCAGGGTCTTGATGAGTCTTTGAGAAGAATACAATATCCTTGTCTTTGAAACTGTCCTCAAATGCAACCACGTCCAACCTCATAGACCCATTACAATTCCAGGTAGCCATCTTCAGCATGGTCCCATATGTCTCGCACCGTCATGCAGTGAGCCGCTCTAAAATCACCACCCATCCATCTCTGTAGAAGGCCATCTTTCCCTTCTCACTTGCTGTTGTAATCTCTGGAATTACCTCTCATATGTGCGAGCTGTGAGAGAGTCAGGTCATCACCGAGGAAAATACCTGTCTTTTTGAGAGTAGGCCTCTTCCTCAAGAATTCCTTCTTCTCTTCCAACGAGGGGAAGCGTAGTATGAGATCTCTTCCCTTTGAAGACTCTCCCGTGCCATCACTTTTCTTACCTACCCTCTTTGCCTTTGTGTGCATAGGCTTCTCCATCCCCATCATGGATGTAAGGCTTGTGACCTCCTTCTCCACATTGTTTATGTCCTTGAGACCGGTCACTCTCACATGCAGTGCTTGCATCCACCTTCTTTGTTCCTCTTCGAGAGTCATGTTGATAAGCGTCGATGTACAAGGAGTTTCTTGACCTTTCCCTTTCTTGGCGACCTCAATCCATTTTTCGGCCTCGTCCGCCTTTTTCTGTGTCCTTGTTATCATCTCCGCCCATGAAGACGTCTTTGCCACACTCAGTTTTTCTTCCTCTGTGATCATCCTTACATGTTCCTTGATTTCCTTGATTTCATCTATTACCGAGGGCTGAAATTCGTCTTCCTCTAGTCTACATTGTACTCTATCAACAAGCTCCTATTTAAGGGCTGAGACTTCTTTTTTGAGTGTCCGTATCTCGGCGTTTGGGTTCTCCTGTTTGAGGGCTGAGACTTCTTCTTTGAGTGTCTGTATTTATTCGTTAAGGCTCTCCTTCTCCTTCTTCCATTGTGCACCTTCATTGAAGACCATTTGAAGGAGGTTGGCCTTCTCCTTCCACCATCCTTCCATCTCTGTTTTCCACTCCTTCATTTCCCTCATATCTGCCATTCGCTTGTTCGTGAGCATGAAGGTTGCCTTTGCTCGCGACTGGCAAACACGTGAGACAGTGACGGCTTCCGTGTCCTGTGCAGAAGAGATTGCTTCCATGTTTTGTCGTTCAAGAGATGTATCGACCTCACTTACCATTTCGTACACAGAATTTTCCACTGAATCCTATGCGTATGATGTTGCATATGATGCCCAGCTCAGCTATGCATATGATGTCTTCCCAGCTACATGTAGGATGCCTGACCTACGCGTAAAATGACGACCTACGCGTATGGTGTCTGTTGACCTATGTTTATGATGACCCTCCTACGCGTATGGAGTAAAAGTGCCTACTTGTGTGAATGATGTTGCCGCCTACGCGTATGATGATGTCGCCCGTGTGCTCTTGCCAACGTTGTGAGCGGGATGGAAACACACACGTCTCTATAATAACCCGACACACTCTTGGGATGAGATACACACACACTATGGGGCACTACTCGGTTTATACAACCCACTTGGTCAAGACAAGGAACACACCGATGGAGTGAGAAGAGAGAGACTACTTGTTTACCCACTCCACACAGAGAGAGAGAGACACACACACACACACACCCAAAAAACTCAGCTCAAAAGAGGATAATTTCTGATATTTAGATACAATTGAGCTTGGGCCAACACCAATGGGGCAAATAGCTCACACAATATGGGTAAAATATGCCAGATACAATCACAAATTGGAGCAGAAGCTTTGCTCATTAGAGAAACTTACACAGCCAAAACAACTAAAAAACAGTGAGGAATTTGGCAAAATGGACAGGACCATCGTGTCTGGAACGGCCCAAAACCCTAGTCTACAATGTCAAAGTGCTCAAATCCGACCTCGGATGAGCAGTTTATGGCCAAAACAGGCTCCAAAAACACAGCTGCGGCTGATCCTCCTCTTCTCTCTACGTTTTTTCTGGTCTTCTCTCAGTTTTTTCAGTTCCCACACTTAGCTTTATTACTTGGGCACCTTTGGCCTTTTAGTTGACCTTAAACGGACCCCGAACATGCCAAAAACTGACCTCGCAGTGCATAGTTGTCACCCTACTGCATCCATCCGCACACTTGGCACTCAACTTTTTCCAATAATGCATCCCACCACCACGTGAAGTGGCCCCAAAAGATGGTCCTCATGATGACCTTTCTGCATAATTATCACAAGAAAACACACACGTCGTGTTTGTACTTATCCACGTGCAAGTATTGATCCCATTCGACCTCCTGACGCCACTAGATGCCATCTGACGCACCTGCGTACCTCATGTCATCGGCCTGCGGAAAGCTTCCTCGAGAAGTTTTACGCACTACCAACTCCTCATTATTATAGAAAAACCACAATGGTACTGGTGATAGTGACAATTGATGCACTATGTACATGCCGTCCTACCCGAACACATGTGGACCCCACGTAACCACCCGACTTTGGAAAATGGGCAGTCCTGTATTCGATGCACCATGCATGTGCATGTACATATGCGCAATCCCTTGCTCCAAAAAACTCTTGACATAATTTGCCCATCCCCTAGCCTGCTAGATCATTCATGATCAGCAGCAGAGCAAAAAGAGATATGAGACTCGCCGCGTCACAAGTCTCCTCATTCCTCACATGCATTACTCGCTCCAGAGATAGCTCATCTTGCTCCACCATCATCAACTTGGCATGATATAATTTAAGACGCAATCCATTGACCCTTGACTTATGCAGAATCCCATCCAGGTTAGCCAACTGATATGTGCCATTTGGAAAACACTCCACCACCTTAAAAGGGTCTTGCCACTTAATCTGAAACTTCTTTTGGAAGGTGTTGTCCAGACTGTTGTAGCGCAAAACCAAGTCATGCTTCTTGATACCCTTACTCTTGACCTTATCTTTGCTAAAGCCTTATCTTGCATCTGCCCATAATGTTCCAATGCACTCATCCTATCCAGCTGAACCTCTTGTAATTGTAGGAGCCTCTCTTTGAATGCATCACTAGGCAGCCCAAGCAACTTCTCTAGCATCTTTACTGCAGGCAACTCTACTTCCACGGGCAATAGTGCTTCCTTTCCATATACCAAATAAAATGGAGTAAACCCTGTACTTGTCTTCACCGAAGTACGATAAGTCCATAATGCACTAGGCAATTCCAAACCGCAATTCTTTCCTTGGTGCTCTATCACTTTTGAAAGAATTTGTACCAACTCATCATTGAATCTTTCATTTAAGCCATTACACTGTGGGTAATAAGGAGTGGTATGCTGGTGTCTAATCTTGATCTTTGCACATAAAAAGTCTAGCAGTTTAGCTCTAAATCTTGGTCCCTTATCTGAAAGTAGCTCCAATGGCATCCCAAACTTGCAACATATTTCATCATACACAAATTTTGCCACATCCTTTGTAGTGATCTGTTTTACTGCTATAGCCTTTGCCCATCTAGAGAGATAGTCCACTGCAGTCAAAATATAGCTTTTGCCCCTGCTTGTGATAGGTAGCGGGCCTATTGCATCAATCCCCCACTTTTCAAACACATCAAACGCCATAATGGTCTTTCGTAGCTCTGGGTTCAACACTCTCTTCCCAAATGCTTGACATCTATTGCAAGACCTACACCAATGGTGAACATCCTTGTGCAAACTAGGCCATACATACCCCTCTTGCAAGATCTTATGCAAGGTGATCTTTAGAGCAAAATGCCCGCCACATGCGCCTTCATGATTCTCTTCCAACACTCTGTAAAGCTCCTCTCGCCAAGGTACACGTCTCAACACGAGATCAGTCCCTTTCATGTACAAGACATCACCTATCAATTTGTACTTGGATGCTCTACGCACAAAACCATACTTGTTAGACTTCTGAATGTCCTTCGGAATGATTCTTGCTACCAAACTTTCTCCGCGATGATAAAGAGGTCAATTGGTCCTCAACACAAATAGCTCCCCAATCATGCTTTGAGCTACTTCATGTGCCTCTCCATTTAGAGCACGTTCAACGTGTCTGATTCTCCATGCTTCAAACTTTTTTAACAGGCCTTTAATTCTAAAACACATTTCCTTCAAAGAGGTGTTCTTGCTCTTCCACACACCCAACACTTTCTTCACCACTAACAAGGCATCTTCTATTATGCTCAACCTTGTAATCCCATGCTTCAAACAAATGTGTAATCCGGCTTTCAAAGTAGCATATTCGGCCTCATTATTACTATGCGCATCCAACTTGAACCCTCTCTTGTGTACTAACTTCCCCTCTGGATCATAAAGTGCTATACCCCCTGAAGTTGCATCATGGCTCTTTTTGTATGAGCCATCAAAGAACAACACATGTGCATTGTTGATCTGTGGCACTTCTTCAACTACCTTTCTCACCACCTCTTCCTTAACAAGAAGGAGATTCTCTTTGTAAGTCAACAAATCGGCTAGGGTAGCTCTTGTACTGTCTTCCACTAAAAAAGAGAACTCAAACTCTTGCAGCTCAATTACCCATTTCTTCACCACATTTGACATGTTAGTCCCATTAATTAATTGTGGCGATAAGCAAATATTACACTGGCCATCACTAGCTCTACTTCCGAGAATTTTCTCTCTGCTATCAACTTCACTCGGCTTGCATAATACACTCGCCTCATATAATGGCTACCCTTTCCCTTTTGCAATAACATGGCTCCAATGGCATCATCCCCTACTGATGGATTTACATAAAAAACTGTCTCCCAATCAGGAGCATGCATGGTTCACAACCCTCCTAACACCTCTTTCACCTGTTGAAACGCTTCTTCACTCTTGTCATCCCATTGCAATGGATCATGCTTTGTCACTTGTTATAATGGATAAAGGAGCTGTGAAGACAATGGAATAAACCGCGCCATATACTTCACTTTGTGTATAAAGGTTGCCAATTGCTTTGTACTCGTAGGTGATGAAAGAAGAATAATAGACTTAACCTTGTCTAGATCAGCCTCAACGCCATTTTCTTACACCATGTGGCCCAATAACTTCACCCTTGGCTGTGTTAGATGACATTTCTTTGGATTTAGTTGTCTTCCATATTGATCATATTGAGCCAATACCATTTGCAGCTGATCATGGTGCTCATCCCTACTGCTGTAGACACAAAAGTCATCCACAAAAGCTTTAACACAACTACCAATGAATGGTTCTAACACCCAATTTGCTCTCTCTTGATAGAAAGATGGTCCATTTGACAACCCAAATGGCAATACCGTGTAGCAATAGTAGCCCTAGGGCGTAATAAAAGTTGTCTTTGTGCGGTTTTAAGAGAAATCTTCAATTGAAAATAGCCTGAAAAACCACCACACACACTGTATCTCTCATAACCTGCCATTGAATCCAAGATCTGATCGATGAATGGAAGAGGATATGGGTTCTTCTTAGTGACTGCATTTAAGGGTTTAAAATCTACACAAATCCTCCACTTCCCATCCTTCTTTGGACTGACTACTACTGGACTCACCCATTCTGTGGTCTCCACAGGGACTATGAACCTTGCCTTCAATAACTTGTCCAACTCTTCCCGCAAGGCTTCCATTTGCTCTTGATCCATCCTTCTTAGCCTTTGCCGCACTGGCTTAGCACCCTCCTTCAGTTCTATATGCATCTCTTTGCCCTTGAATCCTTTGATCTCTTCATATGAAATAATGAATAAATCAGGAAAACTAGCCAGCATGTGCAAATATATCTCCTTCTTCATAGTTGAGAGGTCTCCATTGATCATTTGTGTCATCAATTCCTGCTTCTTTGACAATTCAACCTTGGTTTGCATCAGCCCTTCAATCACTTCATAAGGCCCTTCACTTTCATCTTCAACCTCATTTGCAAATGCGAGTAAACCAGACTCCAGGATTTCTTTGTCCATCAAAAGAATACAACATCAACATCCTCATCACTGTTGGTAGTACTATCAGTGTCCTCATCAATCAGTGTGGAATATTCTTCATCACTAGACTCATCTTCATCTTCATAAAGCTCCTCCAATCGTTTCCTTGTGTCCATATTATATAGCGTCTTGGCACGTGTCTTTCCATAGAGGCTAATCGTACCACGTCTCCAATCTTGAACAGCTCTCACTGCACGTAACCATGGTCTACCCAGTATAATAGGATATGCTCCCACTGCACGTAACCATGGTCTACCCAGTATAATAGGATATGCTCCCAACCCCGTTGGCATCACATGAAAATCAACCATTGCCTTTGCATCATACGCCTCCACTTCTAAGCTCTTTACAACACCAAAACATTTTACTTTTTGATGGTTTGTCAATCTAATCGGGAAGCTTGACACCCCAGTCACTGTAAGACCCATCTTCTCAACGCATGAGTGTGTTATGACACATATTTGGGCTCCACCATCCACATAACCTTGTCCCATATTTTTTGTTTTGTGCCAGACATCTACTATTGGACAAATGTCTGGTAGCTCATCCATCGCCAACACCTTTACTGAACCTCTCTGTGGCTCTTTCTCCATTGAGTTAACCATGCTCTTCCACTGTCGCTTTAGCTTAGGCACCATCTTTATAAGCTGCCCAAGAGTAACATTTGCCTTCCTGCTTGTGAGATCCTCCTTCTAGTCATAACTTAATTGTCTATCTCCTAGTGGAAAAGCTGAAACATGAAACTTGCGACGAGTCCTTTTCCTCTTGGCCTTGACATCCTCGCCTTTACGACTCTTTCCCTTCTTCTTACTAGGACCCGGGGCACTTCTTCCTTCCTTGTCCTCTGTGGTCCTGTTCTCAATAGGCATCACTAATGTATCCTCTAGCTTAGATGCCTTCTCCAAGGTGACTACACTTATCACTTTTGTCTTTCCCTTTTCCTCCTGGGTTAACCCACTGGTTCCTTCTCCTTTAATTTCGATGCCATAATCATTTGACCTAGTTAGCACCTGTCTTGGCAATGGATACATGTCTCTCCCCATCCTTGGTTGCTTATCACATTGCGGGCTGATGTGGCCCAACTTTCCGCAATTATAACATGTGGGCGTCTGCCTCCAGAACCTACCATTGCTTTGTCCAACACCATTCCTAGGTCTTTCTTCACCTCCTGGCTGATTTGCAAACCTCCCTCGACCTCGATTATTTTCCACTTGACTTAGCATGTTTAGGTTGAGATTCTTCATTCAATCTACCACTTGCCTCATGTTTTGCCTTAGCCCATCATCTTGCACTGTTGTAGTGACCACTGCTGGCATAAGCTGAGGAGTAACAGAAACCATTGGTTCATGATGAACCCCTGGCATGCGACCTTGTAAAGAGTCCATAGGCTTAAATTCAGACCTTATGGGCAAAGACTCTACTCCTAGCTGGCTCATTTTCCTTAGCTTCCACTCTTTGTTCCTTGCTACCTCTAATGCATCTTCATATGTCCTATGCTTCTTTAGCTACACTCTCCAACGTATATTCTCCCAAAGACCAGCCAAGAACCTGTCCTTCTTCATCATGTCAGGCGGGGGTACTTGTGGTGCTAAGGCCTTGCACATCTGCTCTCATGCCAATGAAAACTTACGTATGTACGCATCTATTGGCTCACCCTCCTTCTGCACCAAACCTTGTACTTCTTGCCACACTTTGTCAGGATATTTTATCTTCACAAACTCCACTTCCAATCCATGCCTTAGATTATCTCAACTCAATCTTACAGGTGGATCAGCCACACGTAACTCCTCTTTAAATGCTTTGGACCAAACTCGTGCATCACTCCTCAAACAGATTTGGAGAAGACGTAACATTTGCGTCTGGTCATGAATCTGGTTGCTAATACATGCAACCTTCATCTTTTCCAAAAAGTCTTCTACATCTTTATCACTTCTTCCATGAAACTCCGGATAAGAGAAACCCATGGCTACCCAAGTTACGATGCTTTGAGAACCCCTTCGAACACACGGGCAAGAACTTAAAACTTTTGACTAACTCAATCCCCAGAAACCTCAATGGCGCTCAAACTTTAGATAAGGACAAACACGTGCATATCAAATGAGTTTTCATAGTGAATCATCGGAATTACAACAGGCAAAGGGCATTCCAGTATCTCTCTTAATCTTCTTGGGCCGAACATAAAGACTATGCGCTGCTGGAAAACAATCTTCTTGGACACATGAACATTTATCTGGATTCTTTGAGTTAAATGAAAAGGAGTGAATTGAGGGCCATTTGGATAAGCCATTAGTGTCAACCATGCAGCTCCCAACAAAGCACACCTGTCTTATCCTTTGATTTTTCCAAAATTTCAACAACATAACAGCATAAATGGCTTAAAAGACCAAAAAACCAGCCATCATAACTTGGAAAAATTTTGACAGAGTTTCTCCATAAGTAGAGCAATGAGAACCCAAAATATAGACTGTATATGTATGCCTAAACTGCCAACAATAGAACTCGAGCATCAAGTAGGAATCACTAGTACATAGCCTATGGCGAGGTTACGAAAAGGGTGCTCCAGCTACTTTTATCACCAAAAGGATCTCACATTTGAGAATCCCCCAGCTCAATAAAACCTCACGCTATCGACCCTCTCGCGAAGGCTTATGCAAATCTCGTATAGTCAAGTCTCAGAAATGACTATCTTCCAGACCAAGTCTCAGAAATGGCTGGGACTGCCAAATAAAACCAAGTATGGCTCCATAAAGGCGTACAATGGCAGTTTCCACAAGTAACGTACAATACTAGTAGACAATGCGCTCAAACAGGCGCCCAATGATGCATACCCACGACAACTGCAAGTGACTCTTACTTGCTAGTGTATCACTCTACTCCAGCTACGTGTACCTGTGTGAATCACATGTACCTGTACCTGTCCCTGTAACCTGTAACCTGTAGTCTGCAACCTGTAATCCCGAAGTTGAAGCTCGAAGCTCGAAGCAGAAGGTACTCGAAGAAGATCCTCCGTGGGGGCGCCAAAAGAATGTGAGCGGGATGGAAACACACGTCTCTATAATAACTCGACACACACTCTTGGGATGAGATACACACACACTATGGGGCACCACTCGGCTTATACAACCCACTTGGTCGAGACAGGGAACACACCGATGGAGTGAGAGAAAAGAGAGACTACCTGTTTACCCACTCCACACAGAGAGAGAGAGAGAGAGAGAGAGAGAGAGAGAGAGAGAGAGAGAGAGAGAGAGAGAGAGAGAGAGAGAGAGACACCCAAAAAACTCAGCTCAAAAGAGGAGAATTTCTGATATTTAGATACAATTGAGCTTGGGCCAACACCAATGGGGTAAATAGCTCACACAATATGAGTAAAATATGCCAGATACAATCACAAATTGGAGTAGAAGCTTCGCTCATAAGAGAAACTTACACAGCCAAAACAACAAAAAAACAGTGAGGAATTTGGCAAAATGGATAGCACCATCGCGTTCGGAACGGCCCAAAACCTCAGTCTACAATGTCAAAGTGCTTAAATCCGACCTCGGACGAGCAGTTTATGGCCAAAACAGGCTCTAAAAACAGCAAAAACACAATTGCGGATGTTCCTCCTCTTTTCTTCACGTTTTTTCTGGTCTTCTCTCAGTTTTTTCAGTTCCCACACTTAGCTTTATTACTTGGGCACCTTTGGCCTTTTAGTTGACCTCAAACGGACCCCGAACAAGCCAAAAATTGACCTCACAGTGCATAGTTGTCACCCTGCTGCATCCATCCGCACACGTGGCACTCAACTTTTTTCAATAATGCATCACACCACCATGTGAAGTGGCCCCTAAAGATGGTTCCCATGATGACCTTTTTGCATAATTATCACAAGAAAACACCCACGTTGTGTCTGTACTTATCCACGTGCAAGTATTGACCCCATTCGACCTCTTGACACCACTAGATGCCATCTGACGCACCTGTTTACCTCATGTCGTCGGCCCGCGGATAGCTTCCTCCAGAAGTTTTACGCGCTACCAACTTCTCATTATTATAGAAAAACCACATTGGTACTGGTGATAGTGAAAATCGATGCACTATGTACATGCTGTCCTACCTGTACACATGTGGACCCCACGTAACCACCTGGCTCTGAAAAATGGGCAATCCTTTATTCGATGCACCATGCATGTGTATGTACATATACGTAATCCCTTGCTCCAAAAAAACTCTTGACAACGTCTACGCGTATGATGTCTCCGTCTGCATTGTTTCTGCCTGCGTATTTGACGACCAGCTTCTGCTGTCCAGCTTTTATGCAGGGGACACCATCACGAAGGGGGGCAACAGCAGGGGGTTGCAGTGCGCAGGGGTGGGGCTGCAGAGGGCAACGCGTAGGGACGAGGGTGACGCAAGCAGGCAGGGACGGAGCAGACAGTGCGCAAGCAGGCCTGCTTGGCGGGCTAGACATTGCGCGAGCAGGGGGGTCAGGGCGTGAGCAGGGGGGGCTAGAGAGAGAGAGAGAGAGAGAGAGAGAGAGAGAGAGAGAGAGAGAGAGAGAGAGAGAGAGAGAGAGAGAGAGAGAGAGAGAGAGAGAGAGAGAGAGAGAGAGAGAGAGAGAGAGAGTAAACGCAACACCAGTGTGGGAAAGGGGGCAATCAGCCCCCTTTGCGACACAGACCCCCCACAGTCAGTGGGGGGCAATCAGTCCCCCATTGACTACCTGAACAAGAAGACTCGTACAATGATCAACAGATGATAATGAAATGTGTACCCCCTTGGCCCGATATATATGAGTGCCCGACGTGGATGTCCAACTCAAGTGGGTGGCCCGCGTGCCAAACTTGGGCGACCGACAAGGTGCAACCTATGCTATTAAGGTCCATCCTGGAGACACTAGCTATACAAGGAAGTGCCCTAGACGTATGTGAAGCAGTAGAATGGTGTGAATCTAACAGCCCCTCTCAACACTTGATGCAGAACAAACCTTATAAAGCCGAAGATGTGAGGTAAATGATGAAGATGTCCGTTGCAATATGCACTGAAGGACAAGACTTTGGTGAACCTCCGCGAGTGTAGCAGCAGTCTGGAGTGTCCCAACCTCCGAGGGTTCTCCATGGTAAAGTGCCGTCACGAGCAGTGTAGCAAACTGCTGTACTCTGTCGATACAAGGTGAAGATATTGCGTAAAGGCCCTGAATTGAGTGTGAAAACAACTCCTTGTTGTAAAAGAAGTGCCAATAGACCTGCAAGTGTCTTGCCCAATAGGATTTGTGGTGTCTGTAGTCAAACCGTCTGGAGGTAATGGGGAAGCGTAGGAACCGTCATGAGAATGCATGGAAGCTTGTCAATGCATGAACCTGTAACCTAGGGTGGCGAGGTGGCTAAGATGTGTAAAACTCCAGGAAGGCCAGATGTAGCAATGTGCGCCGTAAAGGTCCTCCAAAACAAGGAAAGCCAGACTAAACAGTCTGCATTGTAGAAGCTACTGTAAGCTACAACAGTCACAGGGAGACCGCATGGACCGCCACCGAATGGTGTCTTGTCAATAGGTAGGGTAATCCAAGATGAGGGGAAAGCCAGACTCAACAGTTTGTGTTGTGAAGGGCCTCTAAGAATAAGTGTGATCCGACCTAGCTATCTGTACCGTGATCATCCTATAGAAGTAGGAAAGCAGATTGAGTAGTTTGTGCTTTGCAGATTCTCTAAGTAGAGGAAAGGTTATACCAATTTGTCTGCGTCGTCTTGTGTGTATCTCATGCCTCCCCAATCATCCGGTGTCAACCAAAACAAAATCCACTCCACTGCCACCAAATTGCGACTTGATGTGGCTCATAGTGACATAAAAATGCGTTTCGGCCCTCCAAAACTCCGAAACGGCGAGACGGCCAAAATGTTTCGGTGAAACGAGTTAAGTTTTTGGTTTTTTTTTGCCCCCTTTTGACAAGTTGACCTCAAACCACTTGTTTGGGGATTTTTTAAGCCATGTACCTTACCTTGTTCACTTGTGACTCAAGTCTCACATCTAGATTTTGGTAATTCACATGTCTTGATAGGTGAATTTGTATGCATATTCGATGCATAATTACATGTATATACTTGTAAAACGAAACGTGTGTTTCGCTTTCTCTGAGCTACGAAACGAAACGTTTCAGAACGCACAAAACTCCAAAACGCACGAAACCCGGAAACATTTCATGTCACTCTGGTGTGGCTCTCAATGTGAATGAGTTGGGAGTGGCCTACTGCCTAGGTCGAGGGATAAGTTTGCTGGAAGGTTTACCGAGGATGAGTGTAAGCAACTCTGAAGGTACTAATCCAAACAAGATCCTCTCCCTAAGTCCATGTAGATGCTCCTATATAAGCAAGTGATTTGACGTGTCGAGGTCAATTGGTAAGTGTCTGTCCATTAAAGATGGTGGTATCCTCTCTGGGAATGTCGTGATCCCATATGCCATGAGCATGACCATGTCTCGTGTGAACTCCTCCGATGAGTGCATAGGTGTGTCCATAGCAAACCACAAGTCATCACCCCCTCTCAAGTGTGCAACCGCCGAATGATGGCTGGAATGAATGGATCTCCCAAGGATCTCGTACGCCGTAGATGATCAAGCCGATGTCGAAGATATCGTGTATTGCAGCAGTCACTGAGAGACCGCATGGACCACCTACGGATGGTGTCCTGGCAAGAGGTAACTTCATCCTCTGTAAAAAAACACAAGCCATGTGGCTGCTGTCCACCCAAAAATGCAACTGCGAGGTGATGAAAACGCTGCTGTCCAGCGATTTTCAGCGTGCTTGTATGCTCCCGACAGGGCAGAGGGTGTCGAGATGGTGGGGAATCCATGTCACAGCCCCTGGTGGGCTGAAAACAAAGAAAATACCAGTGGTTAAAGGCTGAAATCTGATGATATGAACAGGAATCTTGCCGGCAAGGCACCAGATGCCAAGCTGGATCGGAGGCAACGGAGGCAAGCTCTGTGGGTGAGGCCCTGAGCCCCAAACTTGTCCTGTGTTGAAAACGCAGCAGCAAACCAAAAACGCAGCAAGGTCCAAAAACGTAAGCTGTCCCAAAGACGTAGATCTGGTGCCGATCTGGGTGCGATTTGTTGCAGGGAGGGGATGTGAAGGGGGGAAAGATGTCGATCCAAAAACGGAGGCTTATTGCAAAAAAAAACGCTAGGGTTGCAAAACAAAACAAACGCTAGGCAGTCTGATGACGTTTTCCGCGACGGAAAGTGACAGAGAATCTAGCTCTAGGCCTCAGAAGTTGGATTGCTGGCTGATCTTCTTCTTGGGAGGGGTACCTGATGCAGAAGGATGCGCCTTGGACATGAAGAGCCTCAAGCTCTGATACCATGTGAGAGTGCGTGTGTGAGGAAGCGTGAGAGAGGAGACAGAGAGAGAGACAGAGAACACAACACCTGTGTGGGAAAGGGGGCGATCAACCCCCCATTGACTACCTGAACAAGAAGACCCGTACAATGATCAGATGGTAATGAAATGTGTACCCCCTTGGCCCGATATATACGAGTGCTCAAGGTGGGCGCCCAACTCAAGTGGGCGGCCGGCCCCAAAC
This sequence comes from Adiantum capillus-veneris, assembly GCF_014529385.1. NCBI lineage: Eukaryota > Viridiplantae > Streptophyta > Polypodiopsida > Polypodiales > Pteridaceae > Adiantum > Adiantum capillus-veneris. The sequence continues at coordinate 26,623,422 of NC_140958.1, forward strand.
GCTGGCGGCCGGACAAGGTACAACCTATGCTATGGGTGGCCAGCCCGAAGACACGCCCGGAGACACTAGCCGTACAAGGAAGTGCCCTAGACCTGTGTGAAGCAGCAGAGTATTGTAAATCTAACATCTTTGTGTGTGCAAAAACATAGGGCTTGATCGTCCAATCTCACCAATACTCTGCTAGGTACCAAATACTGCCATAGCTGATGACAAGATACAACCAGAGGGTAAAATTAAAAAAACCCCTCAAAATTTTCATTAAGTACATTGCTAAGGGGGAAAACCAATAGAACAATACTGGAAAACTATTCATGTAGGTAGGTCAAAGTTGGCTAGTTCAGTACTTGCTCAAAATCTCCTTAACTTCAGCATAACTGATTGTTACTTATACATATAGAGACAGAGGATAAATCTTGCTGGTTGTTCTAAGGTCTAGCTGTCACTGCTGCTAGATTTCCAGGCCTAGTACTAGAGTTCTAGCTGCATATCCAAAGAGTGGTAGTAGGCTAGGAATTGCCCTTAGTGAGGGTGGAGCATTGTCAGTTGGTGTCTGCACTCCCCCTTTTCAATTGATTCCTCATCCCTCTCTTGTGAAGAATCCCCCTTGGTTCATCTCTCTCACCATGCTACATGCAGGTCACATTCTCTAGTGTTCTTTATTGGGCTTCCAAGACAGAGCTAGATGTACATGGAGAATGGAGTTCCCAGAGCATGGACAAAAGAGAACGTTCAGGAGAGGCAGACACATGTGCCTTCAAGTACTAGAAGGTCAGAGGAAGAAGAAGGTGAAGTTTTTGACGTCGTAGGAACAATCCCTAGAGAGAGCTAAGAGAAGGCAAGCAAAGAATAGGAGGAGATGGAGACATAGGTAGACAAAGGCTCCTCCAATTTACGGATTTGTAGAAGCGGTGATCCTATTCCAGAAGATCCACCTCCTCAAGCTTCTTCTTCTTGAGCAACTATACCACTTGCTTCGCTAGAGCTTCGGAGTAGTGTCCTCCGGAGAAGGCTATATCAAACTGCTGAATGAAAGGCAAAGCCTTCGAAGCATCTCCAATCCGGAAAAGGATTCAAATTTCATTGACCGTCCATCCTCTTTAAATTCCTGTCTTTTTGTTCTTGTCTTAGAGGAAATCATACTGGTTGACTTGGTAAAAGCGTTTCTTCTTTGCATAAAACATGTGATCGTCGGAGTCCGAACTGTCAGAGGATGACGACTCCGTGGAGCTGTTAGAAACTTGTCGGAATTTGATCTTCTTTGCCTTTTTCTTGTTCTTTCCAAAACATTGTTTCTTGCTTCTCTTTTTGCCCTTTCTGTGGTCCCCGCTCTAGTCGGAAGAGGAAGAGCTAGAAGAACTGTTAGAAGAAGAGGAAGAAGAACTGGGTAGTCCATCGAAACGCGCGCGCTTCTTCTATTTTTGTGCAGTTGCAAAAGAAGATTTGTTTGATAGAATTTACAGGTGGGAAACCTCAAAGCGAGGAAAACCCACTGAAAGAAAGGGAGACAAAAAGTGGAGCACTATGAGGCTCGGAAGGCTATAAACAATCAAAGTAATCTTGTAGGTATCAAGAGTGATGTCTCCAGCGTCATAAGCGAAATGTAGTGCTTGACCAAGAGATAATTTAAACAAAATTTGCTTTGATTAATTTACAAGTTGGAAACCTCAAAGCAAGGAAAACCCACGAAAAGAAAGGGATACAAAAGACAGAGCACTATGAGGCTCCGAAGGCTAGAAACAGTCAAAGTAAATCCTATAGGCATCAAGAGTGATGTCTCCAGCTTCATAGGCAAAATGCAGCGCTTGACCAAGAGATAATTTGAAATAGGGAAAGGGGTCAACAAAAGTGCCCTGGAACATTAAGGAGTTCCTATGGTGCGAGATTGCCCACATAATCCAAAATCTGACCCAGGTGAAGAAGACCGCAAACTGAGATTGTGGTGACCGAAGCACCCCAAAAAGCCAAAATCGTATGTGAAAAGAGCCGGAGGAAAACGTAGTCGAAGGACAATCGACACTTGCCAAATGAAGGCTCTGGAGTGACGACAAGACCACAGTAAGTGTGGCACTGTCTCCTCAGCTTCAAGGCATCTGAGGCAGCGGGAAGGCGCAATATGTCGAGCATGCAACACACTGCCAATAGGTAGAGCTCCCACCAAGCACCGCCACAAGAAAACACGTTCCTTCAAAGGCAGATGACTCTGCCAAATGCGAGACAATGCGTGTTGCCACCACAAGGATGACTCGGAAAGCGACCACAATTGATTACCCCGATGCACAATCCATACATCAGACTGAAGAATGACATAGACACTAGCAGTTGAGATGCAGTCCAATCTAGTAGTAGCCAGATTCCAGTTAGAGAAGCGAGAGTCTTCATCCAGAGGAGGAATGGGCGAATGAGCAACAAGCATGTTTTGAATCTCCCACCAGAGAGGAGAATAGTGAAGGCCCAACCGAAAGCGGGAGACGACATCAGCGAAAGAAAGAACATAACCCGAGTCATCAACCACCTGATGCACCTGACAGATTTCTTTTTGGGAAAGATAATACGCTTGGCGAGGAGACCTTTGAACCAAAGTTGAAGCAAAAACCTTGCTCCAATGCAGACTCTCCAAGCGAAGAGAGTTACCCCCAGAGGATTGTCTACCATCCCAAGCCAAGTGCGAAGTGACAACCTTCCAATCAACAATTAGAGAAGAAGTAAAGGGACATCCAGGAATGTGTCCTTCAAGCTTCCCAAAAACAACATCCCAATAAGTCAGTTGCCAATGACCAAAAGAAGGAGTGACAATGTGCGCACATAAATGTGTGACCATGAGAGCCCAGGGTTGCAGTTGCTCCACCAAAACTGGCAACAGCATAGCTTTCCGAGCCAGAAAATGACGTCTCAGGTCCAATATATTTAACCCTCCAAGGCGCTTGGGAGAACACAACTTATCCATAGATAGAAGCCGAATTCCCTTCTTGGTAGACGAGGTCCGTCAAAAATGTTCTAAAATATTGGACATAAGAGACTGCAAGCGCAACCGAGGCTACGATAACAAAGGCAAGTAAAACTGCACATAAGCCACAAGGATGCATTGGACAATCCTGAGACGCACATGAAGTGGCCACGTGGACAATTTCCAATAATTTAACTTGGAATGTAGACGTTGGAGCACCCAATCCGTTTTCTTCATAGCTGATACATTCCAACTCAGCGGATAACCCTAATGGCAAACTAGAACATGGGGAGGAACAATCTCCCCAGGCCACAATATCTTATGCGAGTCACACTCTTTCAGAGGCAATAGCTTGGATTTGCAAAAGTTAACTTTGAGACCTACTGCCAATCCAAACAAGTGAAGAGTATGCATAATCTGTTGTACATCATCATAGTTATTACGAGGCATGAACAAAGAGTCATCCGCATAAGCGTGTCCAGCAAACTGTCGGCTGGAAGGTAAAGTAAGGCCATGTAGCCTACCAATGGAGGTCAAGGAATCCAAATACATAAACAAGGGATGTGTAGCGATCACATAAAGCAAAGCACTCAGAGAACAGCCCTGCCGTACCGACCGTCCCAAAGGCCAAGATTTTGTGAGAGAACCATCCAGCAAGCCTGTAGAAGTACTATTTGCATACAAGAAAAGCACGACACGGGATAGCCTAGGTCCAAAGCCCAAATGTCGCATGGTATCCGCAATGTAATCCCCAAGAACAGTATGAAATGCCTTTTCAATGTCAACCTGATGACTAATACATCCTATCGAGTATATTTTGCATATTCCATACCAATAATGACATTTGCGAGGTTATCAGTAATTTGACGTCGCGGAATGAATCGTGTTGAGATTGATGCAAGCCTTCATGCAAAAAGCATTTGAGTCGGTTAGCAAGCATTTTTGCCATTAATTTATATACGACAGGAATGTGAAAATTCTTCACACAATGCATGCTTAGGGATCACACAATGTGAAAATTCTTCACACAATGCTTAATTCTTCACACAATGCATGCTTAGGGATCAGCTTGAGCAAGCCTTCTTTCCAAGAGGAGGGTAATTCTTGTTTTTTCCAAGCTGTATTCATCATGAATAATAGAGGCAACTTCAAATAATCCCAGAAAGACAAGAAGAATTCCACAGAGAGACCATTCCAACGAGGAGCTCTCCATCGACCTAAATCAAGCAAGCTGGCATACAATTCCGACTCAGTGAAAATAGCTTCCAAGTCTTGAGCCTGCCGCAACGAGAGAATGGAAGTGACATGCGATAGAAACATGTGATGCGCTTGGCGAGCTTCTCTCGTGGGAGAAGAAGGGGCCGCAAAAAATCTTGCCGTAATGAGAGAACATGGCTAGTGCCAGCTCTCGAAAAGTGGAGGTCCACTCCCCTGATGGTAATTTAACTCTCCGTATAGCTTGAGACTGCCTCGAGTGATGCAAATGCTGAAAGAATCGTTTAGAAGCACATCCTTTATCTGCAAAGGCCGGTTGATGAGCTCGAGTCTGCCATTTGGCCAATTTCCTCTCATCATTGTGTCTTAATATTGCACGAGCAAAAAACAATTCAGTCGTTTGAGCATCAACAAGAGAAGAATGATTAGCCAAGTGCATTAATCGGCTACAAGCATCCTTTGCCTGGTTAACCTGTTCCCTTAATTGTGACAAATAATCCCTGCCATAATCCTGTATTACTGATTGAACACGCATAACAAAACGAAACCATGCTATGTCCATATCAACATACATCTGGGAAAGCAAAGGCGGGATGATATTCACAATCATAGTGCGAAAAGGCTCATGCTTGAGATAGTTTCAAGCATACGGGAAAATGATCTGAGAGACACATAGCATAATCAATCCTAATCTTGCATACAAAGTCATCAGATTGTTGCATATGAAAAAGATACCAGTGATCGAGCCGAGCACGATACATGGATTGAGCATTATGCTGAAAAGTAAAGCTTGGATCTGTCGCATGCAAAAAGGGCCACAAATCAAGCCCATTACAGGTCTACATAAATTGGTCCCAAGATTGTCTTTCCATATGAAGCATGTGAGAATGGCCAGTAGTATTATCCGCAACGTTTGGTGCATTATTAAAATCCCCGCAGAGAAAGGCATTGGAACGCCAACAGTAAGAAGAGATAGCACTCCACAATCGTGCTCTATCTGCAGAAGCTGTGTATGCATATAATCCTCCAAATTCGAAAACTTCTCCATGAACAATAAATTGGATGACCATCCATCTCCCAGCCGGGTCATTAAAGACCAAGGTCGGAAAGAGTTCATGTTGAACAAGCATAAGCACTCCAGAATAGCCGGTTGATCCTGCATAAGCTCTCCAGTAGCCCGCAAAGTAAGAAGTCTATCCTGCAAATTGGTGCTGGTTATGCTCTTGAAGAACCACAATGTCTGCTTTACATGTATGTACATAGTGCCAGGTAAGCCGGCACTTGTCGTGAATGCATAACCCACGCACATTATAGGAGATGCAATTCAAAGAACTATGCATTCTATACGGTATATACAGTGGACGAGGAAACAGGGAAAGAAACGGGGGAATAAAACTCAAGTACCAGTGCCCATCGACACATCCTCCCCAACTGAAGGTGCCTGAGAAGGTAGGTCAATACTTGGACCTGGATTTTTGAAAGGAAATGCACCTTGCAATGAAGAAGCTTCTCCAATAACAACCTCCTTGTAAGAACGAACAACCTTGTCCCAAGCTTCAGCCAAAGAAGTGTTGTCATTACAAGGGAGTTTTTTCTGAGCAACATTATTCAAAGAAGGCACATAATTACGAGAAGATGCCGGAACACGAGGTGTAGTAGCTTTGACAAGTTTCTTGGGCACCATCCAAGCTTGAGAAGTCAAAACCTGTTCTTTTCCCTTGTCTTTAATATTTGGAGAAGCAGAAAGTGCAAATAGTTGTACTTGTTTTCCCTTGCCTTTAACCGCCCCAGCCGAGGGGGAGGAGATTGAAACTCCTTTAGTTTGAACCTCAGTAGAAGGTTTCGGAGGCAAGCGAGGTTGAGGAGCAGGGACAGCTGAAGGAGGTGGTTGCAAATTTGATTCCGGACATTTAGACTGCATATGACCAAATTTACCACATTGGAAGTAAGAATTTGCAAACTTTCCCCATTTAAGCTTAAATGGGCGCTTTCCAACCACTGTATCCCCAGAATCGATCGAAATACCTGATGGTGTGGGGATATCCGTGTCCCACAAAATACAAAAACGGTTTGTAATTGCTTTTAGCTTAGGAGGACAAATGACTTTGCCTAACTGAGCAGCCAACAAAGGAAGAAAATGACGCCAAGTGCGAGGAAAGTCAACCACCTCAACCCAGACGGGACACTTGTGACGAATGAGATTGTGATAGTCCTTGGTAAGAGCCCAGGGCAACACATGAGTTATCTGCGTATTGAAGAAAAGAGGAGACATTTCAAACAGAGCATTCCGATAGAACCCTCGCGTACCAAAGTAAACCCCTCGGACTGCTTGCCGCTTGAGTAGGAAATCAACCCATTGGCCTACATCCTGAGCAGTAGGCCAAAACACACTCCTCTGTCGCACACAAGACGACGGAAGGACCGCGTGCAGGCGAAATCAAACTTCCACCCCCGACGTGTTGTGAAGGGCCTACACATGGCATATGTTGTGCAGAACAGGGTCGCGTGACAGACAAGGCCGAAGGATTCACCACACACCCAAATCCCCCATAAACGTACACACACACATAGTTGACATAGACCATTCACTCTCTCTCACACACACACACACACACACACATACACACACACACACACACACACACACACACACACACACACACACCCACACATACAAGCGCGCACACTATCTTCAATGGCAACCCGTAGGTCTCACACACAAACACACACGCACACACACCGAAAACAAAAGGCTGTACAAAGAATTAAGGCTGACTGCGCAGGGGAAGACTGCTGCACTGAGGGCTTATCGTTGCAAGGAGACTGTGCTGGCAGTTCGCGTGGGTCGCCCAAAGTTGAGGGATCGCGCGCTAAGGTTTGCTGTTGTTGCAGAGTCGCGCGCTAGGGTTTGCTGTCGCTGATGAGTCGTGCCCCCCCCCCCCCCCCCCCCCCCCCCCCCCCCCCCCCCCCCCCCCCCCCCCCCCACACACACACAACACACACACACACACATACTCTTTTTTTGTAAATGCATCTTGATTAATTACAAGTGGGAAACCTCAAAGCGAGGAGAACCCACCAAAGAAAACTGATACATATGGACGAACACGAGTGTGTTCAAGTGTAAAAAGGGCTCAGAAACAAACATAATAAAGCTGATGAAGGTCAGGAGATAAGTCCCCGGCATCAAGAGCAAAGTGCAAAGATTGCCGAAGCGAAAACTTGAAGAAGGGGAAAGGGTCTATATCCACGCGGTGAAACAAGCGGGTATTGCGTTGATGCCAAATACTGCAATAGACCCAATATCTGACCCATGTGAAAAAAGAAGCATAAGGCTTTATCGTAGATGGTAGAATCCCAAAAAGCCAAAACATCTTGCCCAACTTCGCGGAAGGAAAGCGAAGATGCATGAGTGTAGAAACTCGAATGATGAAGGCTCGAGTAATGCGACAATTCCAGAGTAAATGAGTCACAAATTCTTCAGAGGCTGAACAACGAACACACCTTGAAGAGCTGATGTGACGAGCTTGCAAAAAGGAGCCCACCGGTAAAACACCAAGCAAGCAGTGCCAAAGAAACAAACGTTCCTTAAGAGGCAAGTGACTCTGCCATATAGCAAGAAGAGCCCGTCGCCACCAAGAAAGAGAATGTTGTAATGACCATAGGGTGTTGCAATGGTCAGCAAGCTAAGGATCAGGCAAGAGAACCTTGTACACCTGGTGGGCTGAAATAATAGCTAAAGATAAGGTCTGTAATTGCCAATCCAAGAAACGATCCTCATCAGCTAAAGGTGGAATGGGTAAGAAGTCCGAAAGCATGACTTGCACTTGTCTCCAGAATTGTCGATAATGCATGCCCAAACCAAAACGACGTGCAGCAAGATCAAAACTAAGTACATTGCCATCTGAATCCAGCACATCATTGACCACACGCAACCCACGACGAGAAAGAAAATAAGCCTGTCTTGGAAAACTGTCCACCAAAGTTAATGGGAAGGCTTTACTCCAATGAATGCTCTCCAATCTCAAAGAATTACCTTCAAGCCCCTGGCGACCATTCCAAGACAAGTGCATCGTGACCTTTTTGCAATCTGATATCAAAACAGAAGTAAAAGGACAGCCAAGAATATGTCTAGCTAATTTCCCAAACACAACCTCCCAGAGAGATGGCTGCAAATGTCCAAAGGATGAAGTAACCACATGCTCACATATGGCAGTAACCATTACTGTCCATGGTTGAGCCTGCTCAACAAGTCTAGGCAAAAGTAAAGCTTTGCGAGCAAGAGCATGTCTCCGCAAATCCAATATATTAAGACCCCCAAAGCGCTTTGGACAACAAATTTTCCACATAGGCATCAAGCGCAAGCCACATTTGTGAGCCTTGATGTGCCATAAATGTGAAATGATAGATGACTGAAGAGAGGTAAGTCGGTGATGAGGCCAAGTAATCAAGATACTCTGTACTATGCGGAGTTGGACATGTAATGGCCAAGTAGACAATTTCCAATAATGTAACTTGATGTTAAGACGATGCATAACCTAATCAATCTGTTGGGTACTAGTGACATGCCATCCAATAGGATATCCCAAATGTCTGGTGACCTCATGCAGAGGAACAATAGTACGTGGCCAGAGAAGCTGATGCCAATCACGAGCATGAAGAGGTAAAAGCCTTGACTTGTGGAAGTTAACTTTAAGACCCGCAGCTAAACCATACAAGTCCAAAGCTTGCATAATTTCTTGTACATCACCCTGATTATTCTTTGGAAAAAACAGAGAATCATCAGCATACGCCTGTCCAATAAAATCTTGGCCAGAAGGTAACTGCAATCCATGAAGCCGGCTTGTATGAAGCAAGGAATCTAGATATAAAAGCAGAGGGTGAGTGGCAATGGCAAATAAGAAGGCGTTGAGCGGGCAGCCTTGTAGTAGAGAACAGCCAAGAGACTAGGAATCGGTGACTTCACCTGCAAGGATTCCTGAGGACGTGCTTTGAGCATATAAAAAGTATACAATATTTGCTATCTTAGGACCAAATTCAAGGCACCACAGAACATCCACAATGTAATCCCAAAGGATAGTGTCAAAGGCCTTGTCAATATCAACTTGCATCACAAGCACATCCTGTTTAGTATACTTAGCAAATTCCATGCCCACTAAGACATTGGCCTGATTATGCATAATTTGGCGACGAGGAATAAATCCATATTGGGCCTGATGTAAACCTGGGAAAAGGTGATCCTTAATTCTATGGACTATCATCTTAACCAAAATCTTATAAATAACAGGCATGAGAGAGATAGGCCGCCAATCTGAAAATTGCTCACAGAGTTTCCGCTTAGGTAGCAACACAAGAAGACCTTTCCAAGACACTGGTAAAGACTGCATATCCCATGTTGCATTCATCATGAAAAGTAGGGGAACCTTGAGAGAATCCCAAAAAGAAATAAAAAATTCAGCTGTGATTCCATCCCAGCCAGGAGATCTCCCTCGACCAAGAGCAAGCAAGGCGGAATGCAACTCTTCCTTAGTGAATACAATTTCAAGATTAACAGCATCCTCCGGTGAAAGAATTGGATGCATTCTAGAAAGGAGCAACTGCCGTGCTTGACAGACCTCAACAAATGCAGCAAGAGGAGCAACAAAGATGTTAGCATAATGAGAAACCATGGCATCATCGAATTCTTGTTTCGTAGATGTCCAAGTGCCAAAGGGGAGCATAACCTGCTTTATACCTTGAGATTGTTGAGCATGATGCAAATGCTTGAAAAACTGTTTAGAAGCACATCCTTTATCCATAAATGCCCTTTTACGAGCGCGAGTTTGCCATTTATCAATTTTGCGTTGAACATTTTGACGTAAACACACCCATGCCTGACAGAGCGCATCCTCTTCTGAGGGAGGTAAGGGATTTGTGTCTGCTAGCTCTTGTAAATTTTGACAAACCAGCTTTGCATTATGAACATCTTGGCGTAACCGACACATATAATGTCTGCCATAATCCCGAATAATATATTGGATATGCATGACAAAACGATACCAGGCAATATCGGGATCAACATGCATTTGATCACAAAGCAGAGGAATAACCTCATAGACCATATCACGGAAGCGATCATGAGAAAGATAAGCATTATTTATATGCAAAAGACGCGTCCGAGCAAGGGACTGAACACATGCAGGTTGACCAAAATGTACAGTCAAAATAATCAGAGCACAATCAGATAGCAGCAAAGTGTGATCAATTCGCATTTCACAAACAAAATCATCATATTGTTGCAAATTGAATAGATACCAGCGATCCAATCGGGCATGATAAGAAGAGTGTGCATTATGATGAAAAGGGAAACCCGAGACATTGGGATGTAAGCAAGTCCACATGTCTAGCATGTGTATAGAAATAGAAAGATTATCCCAAGCTTGTCTTTCAGCTTGCAGCATGTGAGAATGACCAGTAGTGTTGTCAAGTATGTCCGGCGCATTATTAAAATCTCCACAAAGCATTGAATTTGAAGTCCATGAATAAGAGCTGATATCTTGCCATAAGGTGGCCCTATGGGCAGACGTTGTATGTGCATAAACACCACTGCCCTTCATAAACTTGACCTTGCAACATACATTGTACTACCATCCGTCGACCGTTGGGGTCATTATAAGCAAGAACCGGCTGAAGTTCATGACGAACAAGCATCAGAACACCTGAAAAAGTAGTCAAGCCAACATAGGCTATCCAATAACCCGCAAAGTAAGAGCATTGACCAGCAAATTCATGTTGATTGTGTTCCTGTAATACCACCACATCTGCCTTACATGTATGTACAAAGTGCGAGGTTAGCCGCCATTTATCTGGGTTGCATAACCCACGCACATTATATGAGATGCATACTATATTTCTATTGATCCGAACACATATGCACAAGAAAGCGCAAAGAAATTGGAAACTAATTCGATGTGCCCATGGGCACATCGTCATCCATTCTGTGGGAAGAAGAATTTATTGCTTGACTAGGCCTGGGTGGGTCAGAACCAAAATTCAATGCTTGATTTGGCCCGGATGGGTCAGAATCAAAATTTTCACCTGTAACCACATCTTTGTACGAGCGAACCACTTTATCCCAAGCAGCTGCCAAAGATTTGTTATCATTGCAAGGAAGTTTGCGTTGACCAACTATTTTGGGAGGAGGCACATAATTGCGAAAAGATGCTGGGGTTTTAAGTTTAACAGTCTTTTTAGCAACCACCCATGCATCCGGGTTTGTGACCTTTTCTTTTCCTTTGTCTTTAGACATTAAAGCATTGGCCGACACTTGTTTCCCTTCGTCTTATCTGTCATTGAAGGTGAAGCAGTAGTAGCTGCTCTTGGATTTTTATGATCATTCAATGATTTTGCATGTAAGGAAGGTTGAAGGAATGGAACAGCCGAAGGAGGAGGTTGTAAGTTTGGCTCAGGGCATTCTGACTGCATATGCCCAAACTTATCACAATGGAAACAGGAATTAGCAAATTTGCCCCATTTCAACTTAAAAGGTCGTTTGCCCACCAATGGATCACCAAAATTCACATAAATACCAGAAGGTGTGGCAATGTCTGTATCCCACAATATACAGAAACGATTTGTATTGACATTTATATTAGGGGGACAAATAACTTTCCCAAGCTGAGAGGCTAACAACGGTAGAAAATGACGCCAGGTTTGAGGAAAGTCCTCCACCTCAACCCACACCGGACATTTATGAGGAATCAAACTCTGATAATCCTTGGTGAGGGCCAAAGGCAAAACATGAGTCATCTAAGTATTGAAATGTAAAGGAGACATTTCAAGAACTGCATCTCTGGCTTCTGAGTCGACCAGCAGAACTTCATAAAATTCACGTGCCCCAAAATAAACACCTCTGACTGCTTCACACTTCAGAAGGAAATCTACCCATTGTCCCACATCCTGTGCAGAAGGCATTTTGCTAGGAAAGAAAAGAATTACCGCATTAAGAGCATATTGGGCTACCAGATCCATTAACCCCTGCACGGGAATAAGCACTTCTTTATCTGGAGTCTGACCATCCCAAGCTTTTCGAGCATATTCAAAATCCTCACATAGACATTCTTTGATAAGAGACATCGCATCAGCTGCTGATGACTCCATTTCTTTCCGGCGCTTGTAAGTGAAAGTGTCATCCATGACAAATACACAGCTTGCTGACTGATCACTACTCAAAGCAATCTAAGGATAGCAAAACCAAATTCACAGCTATACTCAGCGTACGAAGTGATCACTATTTGTTATCCACAGGTAGCTGAAAGAGCACTACTCAAAATGTTGGAAAATCTGAGTCTGTATTGATTAAAACGATGAGTCTGTACTGAATCAAACGATGGCTTCTGTATATATGAAAACTTCTCTGTACACTGTTCTTTAAGTGTTGGAAAAACCAAGTCTATACTTAATAAAATCGATGGCGTGAAAGCTTCTGTGTACGAAAAAACTTCATGCGAACGCTTGCCAACTTTGAAAAATTGCTCGTGAACACTTGCTGACTCAAGAAAATTGCACGCACTGACTCCTCAGGAAGCTACGCTACACCAACACGCGCACACACACACACACACACACACACACACACACACACACACACACACACACACACACACACACACACACACACACACACACACACACACACACGTTGCTCTCTCTCTCTCTCTCTCACACACATACGCACACCCAATCGACACACACCCACACACACACACACACACACACTTTTTTTTTTTTAATAAAATCGACTGATCAATTTACTAGTGGGAAACCTCAAAGCGAGGAAAACCCACTGAAAAGATCATATACAAGGGGAAGAGCACATAACTCCTCAACTGTAGAACGTAACTAAAAACATTCATATGAAAGCTGTTGCATCTTTGAGGTGATATCACCAGCTTCCAAAGCAAATCGTAACGATTGCCGAAGAGAAATCCTGAAGAGAGGAAATGGATCCGCATGAGTACGATGGAACATGTAAGCATTACGCTGACTCCACACGGTCCAGAAAGCCCAGTACCTGACCCACGTGAAGACGACCGCAAAACGTTGTAACGTCGGTGAGAAAATGCCAAATGCCCAGAACCTTTTGTGAAAGACAACCCCAGGAAAACGGAGCCGCATACAGGTCGATACATGGCGAAGGAAGTCTCTAGTAACGCAGCAATCCCACAACAAGTGACAAATATCCTCTGCTGCTATCGAGCAACGAACGCAAGAAGGACGAATATGACGCGCCCGAAGAAAAGTGCCAACGGGAAGCACTCCAAGCAAACAGAGCCAAAGAAACAGACGCTTCTTCAAAGGCAAATGGATTTTCCACAAGGCAGAGAGGAGCCTCCTCCACCAGAGGTCAGATTTGTGCACGCGCCAAATGGCATTACAATGACCATCAAGCCATGCTCGTGGTAGAAGAATAGCATAAATTCGAGCTGCAGACATATCTCGAAAAGGCGTTTCCCGAAAGGCCCAATCAAACATGCGATCGCCATCAGGCAAACAGTCGATCAACATGCTTTGAAGCTCTTTTCAAAACTAACCGTAATGCATGCCCAACCCAAAACAACGAGCAGCAAAGGAAAACTCAAAAGTATACCCAGCCTCATCGACCACATCCTCAACCACACGAATGCCACGACCAGAGAGAAAGTAAGCTTGACGAGGTGAGCGGTCGACCAAAGTAAGAGAGAATGCCCGACTCCAATGGAGACTTTCCAATCTGATCTAATCACCTTCTTGCCGAGGATTCCATGATAAATGCATCGTAACCTCTTTCCAAGTAGATACTAAAGAGGAAGCAAGTGGACATCCAGGAATGTGCCCTTCCATCTTGCCAAAAACCACCTCCCAGAGCGAGGGTTGCCAATGGCCAAAAGCAGAAGTAACAACATGTTGGCCGAGGAATGCAAACATCAAAGTCCAAGGCTGAGTTTGTTGCACAAGAGTGGGCAACAACATAGCTTTCCGCGCAAACCCATGCCTGCGCAAATCCAAGATATCGAGTCCACCAAAACGTTTAGGAGTGCAAAGCTTCTCCATCGACATCAGGCGTAAGCCTTTTTTCGTAGCATGAGTCTGTACGCACACACTTTTTTTTTGTAAATCAATTTGATTTAACTAACTGTGGGAAACCTCAAAGAGAGGAAAACCCACCAAAAAGATGTACAAGGAAAGGAACACAACAGTGTTCAGCTGTACAAAATATCTAAAAGCATTCATAAGAAAGCTGATGTATTTCCGCCGTGATATCACCCACTTCCAAGGTAAACCGTAGAGACTGCCGAAGGGAAATCCCGAAGAAAGGGAGAGGATCCGCATGTATGCTATGGAACATATAGCCATTACGTTGTCGCCATATGCTCCAATATGCCCAAAACCTGACCCACATGAAGAAGACTGCAAAGCCTTGCAACGCCGGCGAGAAGATGCCAAAAACCCAAAACCGCTTATGGAAGACCGTCGAGGGAAAACGTAGCCGCATACATGCAGATACGTGACGAAGGAAATCTCGAGTGACACATCAATCCCACAAGAGGTGACAAACATCCTCCTCGGCAGATAAGCAACGAACACACGATGAAGGGCCGACACGGCGCTTCCGAAGAAAGGTACCCATTGGGAGCACACCAAGTAAACACCGCCAAAGAAACAATCGCTCTTTCAATGGCAAACGGCTTTTCCATATTGCAGATATAATCCCGCGCCACCAGATGTCCGATTTATGCATGTGTCAAATAGCGTTGCAATGATCAGCAATCCATGGACGAGGCAAAAGAAAAGTATATGCTCGACCAACAGAAATATCTTGAAATGGCATATCCCCCAACTTCCAGTCAGACATACGATCACCATCCGCCATAGGTGAAACGGGCAGAAAACCTGTCAGCATTTGTTGTAATTCTCTCCAAAACTGGCGATAATGCATGCCCAATCCAAAGCGGGGAGTGGCAAATGGAAACTCGAAAGTAAAACCAGCTGCATCCACTACATCCTCAACCACTCGAATGCCACGACAAGAGAGAAAATACGCCTGACGAGGCGAGCGGTCGACCAAAGTAAGAGGAAAAACCCGACTCCAATGAAGGCTCTCTGCACGAAGCGAGTTTCCTTCCCTCCGAGCATTCCATGAGAGATGAATCGTAACCTGTTTCCATGCAGAAAGCAAGGTGGAAGAAAGCGGGCATCCAGGAATGTGTCCATCCATCTTACCAAATACTGCCTCCCACATGGATGATTGCCAGTGACCAAATGAAGATGTAACCACATGCTGACTCAAGTGTGCAAACATAAGAGTCCAAGGCTGAGATTGATGCACAAGTGTAGGCTAAAGCATAGCCTTCCTAGCAATGACATGCCTACGCAAGTCCAAAATATTCAAACCACCAAATCACTTTGGTGTACAAAGTTTTGCCATTGATATTAAGCGCAAACCTTTCTTGTGGGCACACGTTTGCCATAAATGAGACAAAATGGCCGACATGAGAGAGTCAAGACAATGTCGGGGCCAATGCAACAATGGCAAAAAGAACTGAACATATGCCATGAGGATACACTGAACAATTCGCAGGCGAACATGGAGCGGCCATGTAGAAAGCTTCCAGTAATGCAATTTAACATTCAAGCGATTCATAACCCAATCCACTTTTTGCTTGTGAGTAACATTCCGGCCAATTGGATAACCCAAATGCCTAGTGATTACATTTGGAAGAACAATCTCTCCTGGCCACAACAGAGCATGCCAATCACAAGAACGAAGCGGCAGGAGCTTTGATTTACGGAAATTGACTTTAAGACCAGCCGCAAGCGCAAACAATTCCAAAGCATTCATAATCTCTTGAACATCGTTTTGCTGATTGCGAGGCATAAATAGCGAGTCATGTGCATAAGCCATTTTGCGGATATTTTAGATATTGGAGAATCTGCATAAGCCATTTTGCGGATATCTTATGAATGCTTTTAGATATTTTGTAGAGCTGAACACTGTTGTGTTCCTTTCCTTACACACACACACACACACACACACACACACACACACACACACACACACACACACACACACATACACATACATGCGTGTATGTATTGATGTATCTAGGGCTATGTACATATGATATATACATGCATGTATGCAAGCATGCATAAGTGTACACGTATGTCTATTTGTATCCAATACCTAATGAATTTTTCATACTGGTAGTGATTATCCATATTGCACAAAGTTTGCCACTTTTATTTTCGTACTGTTCTTATCGTACCTATCCACCTTGACGATGGCTGGCAAGTACTCGTTCTAAAGTTTGCAGACATGGACATAAAGAGGTCCTCTCTGACACATAGGACGTCGTTAACGCAGAAATGATTTATTTGGATGAATGTCTGAATCACACAAGTGCTACATAGAAGAAGCATATGCCATACAACCTTGAGGCAAGGAAAGAGGGAAAATGGGATGTATACCATAATGATAGAGTGATTATCACTGATCCACATGTGACATAAGTGTGGGTGGCCTTTGATACCTTACAAATGACAGCATGGATCTGTAATGGATCAATGACACTTTGAGGACACATTCAGGGTCTCATATCTTGTATGTATATGAACACATCAATGCGTTGCCAACAGGGTGCTTGATGTTCTTGGTAAAAGTTTGGAAGAGACATATAGACTGCAACCCAGGAGTTCGTAGGCAAAGAGGTCTGGTAGTGTGGCTATCCTTTTCATGGGGGAGCTTTGCAATGCAGCCCAGGTTGTGCAGAAAGACGCAGAAGCTAGATACATGAATTAGATTGCATATGGACAGACATTTGTTTTTTTCCCGAATGTATTCTGATTTTGCTTCCCGAGAAAGGTCTCCATATGCACAACTATGTGAATAATATATCATGCTAGCAGGAGATTCAATGCTCAGAGAAGCAATCATCAATCGGCTTTTTGTGAGACAAATATCGAATTGTTTTGAGATCTTGGACTGGCCGAGGTGAGGCTACACAGATCAGCCCAAGATAGAGAGATTACAACATGTGGTGCACATATGAAGTGTTGGGAAGTGCACAGGGGCTGGCCATTACACATGCAGGAATACCAAGAAAGAACGCAAGTATGGCAGTTTATTTGAGTGGATTACTGGGCCCAGCTTCTGCCAGATATTTGAGATTTTGACAATTGACATCCCTAGAATTTTGTGTATAGCATATGGAAGTCCATACATACAGTAGTGCAACAGCACAATCACGATGGTTCGTATTGGTATACCCATCAGATATATTGAAAATAGAACAGATTGCTACAGACATGGTGCTTATTGAAAACTGTCAATTTGTCAAGAAAACAGTCTACATCCATGTTGGATTCACATTGAGAAGCCTCTTCTTTGGACTCTATTATACTAAATTCAATTGGAAAGCAGACAAATTAGGATTCCTCCCTTCAGAATTGGGATTGAAAAAGAGTAGCAGACCCTTCATTAAGTTCATGCGTAGGACTTAAGCATCTGATCATAGCATACGGAAGTCCATATGTACATTAGCACAGCAGTACAATCACGATGGTTCTTCTTAGTTCGGATAGCTTTCTGACAAGTTCTCTCGGGGAGAGAGCTGCACTTCACTCTAAAATTTCGAGCTTTGTTACTTGCATTTCTTCTGTACTAAAGAAAACAGCATTTTACAAAAGTTGTATAACCATTCCAAAAAGCTACGCTGTCAACATCTTTAAGATGATGGGGGTTTCAAATGCTGCAGGCCAAATTTGAAGAGCACGGGAACATAAATGGCGAGGATCAACAAGATAATGAGAAAAGCAGCCATGTTTGTAAAATATGCTTTGAGGCTCCAACAGCCACAGTTCTTCTTCCTTGTAGACATTTCTGTTGTAAGTACATGTCGATGCTTGTTGTTATTGCAAAGACATGTCTCTGTCAGTTAGTTAAGGCTACAGTTTACTGACTTAATTGTTGGTACCAGTATGTAAATCTTGTGCTGTAGCGTGCTCGGAATGTCCGCTTTGCAGATGTCGGATCAGTGATCGAGTCATCACCTTTACTTCATAGTAAGGAGAAGGAAGTGAAATGGTTACAGTTCCCCTTCCGATTGGATGTGTTACACAGTTGTGGATCGACGACAATCGGATAGGCTGCTAGCATGAAAGAAATTAGGTACATATGCTCTCTGCTTGACCTAAATAGCCACTTGACATTATTGTTCTTTTCGTTCAAGAATGCACATCATAAGAGTGCACTTGCGGTGCCCGCATTTGGGTGGCATATCCGGTGGCTTCTCATCAGCTCAAGTAGAATGACCTCCAGTTTTGCAGGAACTTTGCTTCTGGGTGCACAAATGTTAGCTTAGCTGATTGTGCAAAGAAAATAGTCTCCAATGTCAAAATACTCCCATATTGATATACTCAGTAAGAGGGTAATACAAGGATGGAAAAAATTAGGTTTTTGTATCTGCTGCTGAATTGATGTAATGCTGTACTTTGTAAAGTTGGGAGGATGCAAATACATCTTTCTATTGCCGCATACATCTCCGATACTAGAAATTCTTGTGTGTCACACTATTTCAAGTAGCATCAATCCCAATTGCACAAATACAACACTAGTTTGCAATGTAGAAAACCTTTGTTTTCACTCAATTCTTTTCCGAGAAGATTTCATGGATGTTTTAAGCACTTCCATAGACAAAAATACACACTTATTTGAAAAGACAAGCCCTAATTGGTGGCCTCACACACTCAAAAACAAGGTAGAAGCATTTAACATATCCAACTGCACTTTGAGGGTTGTAGCAAAACCATGACATGAGAAGCTTACCTTAGTAAATTTATAGTTGATTTGTGAAGTTTCTTGGCACTTGCCCTTAAATTTCAAGAGTTTGAAAGCATGTCTTTTTAATTTCTCATATAGCCAAGGAAACCGTGCGTAGGATGACATGCATGGCATGTTGCTGTACAACAAAATTACTGCCATTTGCCATTAGAACCTTGTCCATAAGCTGATGAATTAATACATTGTGCAATCTCATTCATTTCATAAATGTAGTAGAAGACGGCTGAGCCCAAAAATTGAAGTGTGGATATAAATGCAGATTGTACATCCCAATTGATAATTTATTGATGTAGTTTGATATTTGATTGATTGAGAACTCTCACATGGATTTAACAGACATTATATTTGAGACCATTGATAGTGCAATTTTATTAATTGAGAACACTCGCATGGATCTACCAGACTCTATATTTGAGGCCATTGAAAGTTTAGTTGCATATTTTGGCTCTCTTTATCTTAAAGTCAATTCCCTTCTTTTAGACCTGACTTTTGAAAAGTCCACATTATCTGGATTAAATTGTCCTCCCATGTTTGCACATTGTTTCCTTCTGTACTTGAAGATGACATGCTTGGATAAATTACACTATTTGTCGTGATTGCATATCTTTTAGCCTCTGAAGGCTCTCCTAACCAATCTTCTTATGCCATATTTAGGCACATTTATTCTTAGCAACTAAGGAATGAGCATGTCAACTACTATGAAGTTGATTGGTGCCAAATAGCTCGCTTTCTCTCTCATGTGTGCGTATGGCCCCGAGGAGTAGTTATCGACATTGCATTGATCCCTTTTGTGCAAAGCCATAGCTCACTCTTGAAGGGGATCGGGGAGCACCACAGACGGAGAGTGAGCGAGAGAAGGAGACACGACACACAGATATGGGTGGGGAGACTCCAAAAGAGTGAGCAGCCCCCTATACACTTATGCTATGTATAAGGTATACAAGTCAGTGGGCGCTCAGACTTTGGGCGGTCGGGCAAGGCACAGATGCCTATACCCCAACAACCTCCCACTCAAAGGCGACTGTGCCTTTAAGCGAGGGAACCTAGTCTAAAGATTGCAAAAGGTGAGAGAAAACCGCTCTCAATCGATGCCCACTGGTTGGCTGTGATCGTGTGCATCCGGTTGTCCTGCTCCCGTGTAAGTCCCTACACCACCAGACATACCGCACACGTACTGCAAGTATGTACGTAATATCTGCATATCTCCCTCGTGCACTATGTCATCATCAGTCAACAAACGACTGACAACCCTAACTGCAAATGCTCCCACTGCAGCTGCGATATCCGGTCTCAAGATCAACATCTCATACATGAGACCATCGAATGTCGATGCAATGCTAGTGGGCCCTGCTAGCTCTACGGAGCATGCATCAACATATATATCCTTGGCAATAGGCATCTCTGACTGACAAGGCGTGTCAGCCACATGGATCTCCTGACTGTCCGCTAAAGACGCATCAACCTGTCGTGTAACCTCAGAGCAAACCAGCTGCTCTAGGTGTCTGCTGGAAGACATATCCTGCACAACTATATCTCCATGCTCACTGTCGAGCATAGGAAGGAATGGCTGCATAATCGTTGACATCTCAGTCTCCTCTGCAATCATCCACTGCAAACATGACCACTCAATCTGTTGTGACTCACTAGAGCTCTCATGCTCTAACTCCGTATGCATAGACTCTTGCATAACATCCTCCTGTCGTGACTCACCAGAGCAAGACCGCTCTACCTGTCTATCCTGCATAGAAGTATCTTGCACAACTGACTTTCTGCCTTGCTCAGTCACTAGCAAAGCATGCATGTTTGACTCTGTCACCTCTCTGTGTGACTGCTCAAGTCGTGCCCCAACTGTGTGCACAACGAGCTCACTACTCTGCACTCCATGCAAAGCATCTTGCAACCCACAAGCAAAAGAGACTCGCTTGCTCTCTCGCTGTCTTCTTGGTTGCGTGATCACAGAGACAACACCGTCTCTCCCGTGATCCACATGCAATGGGTAACCTGTACCACTCTTGGCACCTCTCGCAATCACTAGTGAACCCAAATGCATCACAAAATCTCGCTCTCGTAGCGAAACTGACATCCACTATCCCGTAACTGTCTGATTGAGATCAAATCCCGTCTCAGATCTGGCACATAACGCACATGACGCAGGGTAAATCTCATACCACTGGGCAAGGACAAACATACGTCTCCTGTATCCTCAATGTCATACATAGCATCATCAGCCATGTGCACACGACCAAGTCTCCTACTAGAAAACGTGCTAAACCACTCACGATGCGACGTGACATGGAAAGTAGCATCTGAATCTAGTAACCAATGTGAAGACAATGTGCAATCGGATATGCAATCCGTAGACATAAGATCGTCTGAAGACAAGCTAGATGTAAATGTAACATCGCCATCACAAGCATACTCAGTAACCACCGTACTGATCTCACTAGCATCTGTCATGCCTAAATCTGCATCACGCATATGTCGCCTCCGTTGTCTCAAGCGCCTGAAACATCGACGCCTAATGTGCCCTCTATGTCCACAATGCCAACATGTCAAGTCTCTATGCCTTCGAGACTTGCGTGTGGGACCAATCTCTCCCATGGATATAGAAGTGGGACTAGACTCCCTTGTAGACATGGATGTCGCGTACATACAATGTAAACTCTGCCATAAAGCATGAGTTGTAGTCTCCCTCGAGACCTGCCAGTAAACAGACTCAACCAGATGCAAACGAATCGTAGACATGGCTAACTCATCAAGATCTTGCCAATCATCATCACGCATAGAATTGGGCTTCGCCGATAAACCATGCAAAGGTTTATCCTGCCCCAAATCCGCCAATGCAACAAGCATATGTTCCTTCCAAGCAACAAAATCTACACCATCAAACTGTGTCAGACCATAACGTTGGAAGTCAAATGAAAAATCAGCCATAATGCTCGCTAAAGAGCAACCAACAATGAGTAGCAAATGTCAACCAAACCCTAAACTAGCTCGAATTGCATCAACAAAAGTCTGCAAATATGGCTGTAAATCAGCCCCAAAACAGCCCCAAAATTCAGCTCTTAAACAACTGCATAAACAAGTCACAAATGTGTCCCAAATCAGCCTACAATTGAGCCATACATGGACACCTGCAAAGAGGAAACAATGGCTGAAAATTCAGCACCCAAATAAGCCCTCAAACCTGTCTGTAAACTTGTAAACCTGTAGCTGAAACCTGCTGAAAAACCTCAAGCCATTAGTGCTCGAATCCGGCTACCTAGCTCGTAGCCACACAAGCATACATCACAATACTCACTCCTGTGAGTGTGCCAAGATAACTATACGTCTGTCAAACCCGTGAGCTAATCACCAAGCCCACACTGTGTTGTATCGATGCATACACACGCACAAATCTCCCACCTGCAGAGAACACCGCACGTAAATGCTGAGTGCAACCCGCAATCTCTACCTAGATCGCATAAATGATACGCATAAAACTCTTGGAAAAATTTCGCCAGAGTTTCGTCAGTAAAACGGCCACAAAATCAGTAACCAAACTGAATGCGCGCTCAAAACCATGAGCAACCAAAGCGCATCAAACCGCACTCCAAATGCATGCACCAATCACCACACTTTGCATACATCATTGCAAACACATGCAAATCTAGTACACAAATATCTGCTCTACCTGTGACTGCCAAAAAACATGCTCAAGGCATACATTGCCGAGCTCAAAATGCAATCACATTAGTCTCCCTGAGAATCAAACCACATAAGGCATACATCGTATCCTCCCACCTGTGAGGAAACTTGTAGCAAATATCACTCTCACATCTGAGAGCAAACCATGTGTGGAATCCTCGACACACAATAAACAATTACTGCTGCAGAAAATTCAGCGTTCAGAATTTTAAAATTTTGATATAACGAGCGCGTCCGGAGCGTGCCAAAACCCCAAGGTAGACTCCTGGATAACATGTATCCGAGTCCGGGTGTGAAAGCTATGCCAAAAAACCTCCGTTTCGATCCAAAAACACAACATAAACTGTCAAAAGAGGGCTGACAAATGTAGCTCCTCAACCGTAGCTCGAATGAAGTTTTTGATGGCTCGAATGGCTTCGAAAGGGGGGTAAAATGTAAGGCCGCCTGTTGGAAACGCTCACAGAAAGCTGAATTTGCCGATGTCGAAGTCGAAACCCTGTTTGCACTCTTGAAAGTGCGCGCGCGCGGACGCGATTTCGGGAATGAAACTGGCTCTCCGCTGTCGTCGTGACTGTGCACATATGCGCTTCCTCCGCACCTACGCTCTGATACCAATTGAAGGGGATCGGGGAGCACCACAGACGGAGAGTGAGCGAGAGAAGGAGACACACGACACACAGATATGGGTGGGGAGACTCAAAGAGTGAGCATCCCCCTATACACTTATGCTATGTATAAGGTATACAAATCAGTGGGTGCCCAGACTCTGGGCGGTCGGGCAAGGCACAGGCGCCTATACCCCAACAACTCTCTTTTCTGGTAACATCACTAATGTTTTCCAAAGTGGCATCCCTCACAGGTATAATTGTCCAGCTTTATCAACACACAGTTCTGTAGGAGGTTCAATGAAACGAAAACATGTGAAATTTCCATGTCGTTGTCCCTTTGCAACCGCTTGTGTAACCAGCTTAATCTAAAATTGTGTGTAGACTCGATATATAGCCCACTTGAGTATATAAAATGAGTTACCACAAATAAGAGATGTCTAAACGAAGAACCAAGTTTTAGAGGTTTTGAAGGTATGGGAGTATGTAAAAATTCCTCTTCGCAACTTTCGACGAAAGTGACGCGTTGACATAACTCATTCGTAAGGATTAAGTCCTTCACATGTTATTACTTCTCATTAGTAAACAACCTCGCCATAACGGGTGATCCAGGTTGAGAACTTGACCTAAACATGAAGGGACTAAACCTAGTCATAACATGGAGGGTCATACCTAGTTGTAACATGCATTGCCTCTATCGAGGTTGAGAACTTGGCCTAAATATGAAGGGACTAAACCTAGTTGCAACATTGGTTGCATCATGGTAAGAAAATTCATACTAAAAGGATAACCTATCCAATTGGATTGTTTTGTGCTAACATATGCTCTTAGCATATCCTTTAGCACAAGATTAACATTCATAGATTGCCTATCCGACTGGATGACTGACAATATTGATATTGAGTTGTCTTCTCGGTCATTTACAAACAATCCTTAAAAAATGATTGATAATAATTCTTCCCAATATATCTTACGAATCTATATAATCCATACAGTTTACAAACAATCAACTTGGTTAACTTTAGAGATTGAATAGTGAATACTGTACAAAGTTAAGTCAACGAAGTTACAAGCTCCTAATCCGAGCCATGACTTCTTATGGTGATTGGTAGACCCACCAATAATCTCATAGAGACACTACACATATTGTGCAAAATGCTTCATAAGTTATCAATTTCATGAGTTTACATGTTGCTCCAAATTTGCCTTGTTGAACACTAGGGCCCATAACATCTAGTATGCATGCATTTAGCAAAACTTGACCCGAACTTGTACTTTCATGACTATGATTGCCTATGCTTATGGTGGATATTATTCTCATAGCACACATGGAACATGAAGGTAAATAGCTCTATGAAAGAAACTAAATACTTCTCATGCAATCGCTTGGAAAGCTTAGCTAAAATCTTGAACCATAATAGAATGTGAAAAATAAATCACATCTAGACACAAACAATAAAATATTTTCATTAACAATACATAACCTTGCTATATGCGTAAACAACTATCCGTTAATGTTGTTAAATAGTACTTGTAACCTTAACAAATCTTATAGGTATTCGATAGTTTTTGGCCATTGAAATTATTTTGGTTATGATGTGCTCGAAATGGTCTAATAAAAGGATTTGACCAATACTTACAGATTCTGTTGTGCGACACATAATTGGAATAGAAAGTAATAGTGTTAGTCCTAAAGACTTATATTTTCCACATGTGGAATATGTTTTAGATAATGATGTCTAAAATTATGACACCTATCAAGTACGAGATGTACTAGTGTGGAGTGAACAATAAACAATGACATGAGTGAGAGGGACCACCTCCACACATAACCGGAATCAAGTGCACTTTCCAAACTTGAAAGATGCATTATCGAAAATCCAGCCTCAAAAGGTAGAGTATGTCTTTAACTTGGTAAACACTACGTGAGAGATTAGTGAAAATCAAGCAATATTGAAGTAGTAGCCCTAGGTGTGGCCTTGGCATCCAAGCTCTTGGTTAGATTCATGTCAGCAATATGGATTATAAGCAATTTGGTAAGTGAAACTTATCTACTACCCCTTGGCAGATTAAAAACTTCTTTCCTTGAAAGTACAAATGTGAAGAGACCAATCTCTTGAAAGTTTACAACTGTGAAGCATTCTATGGAGTGATTTTGCATTAGCTCGATCATACCCTTGAAAATATCACTCATATAGATGCAATCAATGCTATTAAAAAACATGAGATCCTCTCAAAATGGAATCTTATGCACAACTAAATCAAGCTAAGCAGTAGATCCTCTCAAGGCGGAATCGTATTTACACTGGACCTTAGAACAATATTATCTTCCATGAAAAGAGGAGAAATATTCCCAACACCAACAAGAAGTTAGTTGTACTATACTTTCTTTGGTTTTTTAAACAAGAGATTACTAGCCATGAGGCTTCCTTAGCAGATTCATGTAATCCCACGAATTAGTTGCTTGGTAGTGAGGCCATGCCTATCTACTACATATGGAACACCTCATTTGTAGTATAGTGCCAATCGTTGCAATTATATGCAACGCACACAAGCAAACATATCAGCCTCAATTCGTCTTGAATACAGTAGCTGATGTTATAACAAAAGTGAAAGCAATGATTTAGTGAATTTGATCCCACAATACTGACACACTATCCATGCATATTAGAAAAGTAGAGTGATAAGCCCTTGGCTTGAATGACGGTCTCAACAATTTGAGTCGATGTTATACATGCCTTGCACAATTTGTATTGGCATGGATACATCACAGTGATAAGCCCTTGGCTTCAATGAACGGTCGTAACAATTTGAGTCGATGTCATACATATCTTACACAATTTGTATTTGCATGGACATATCACAGTTCGATGTTGCCAAATGTAAAATGTGAGCTTATATCCATATATTGCCAATTCGTCAAACTTGTATGCCATGATCCTTGATCCTAAGTCGTTGGTTATTCCTATGGTACGGAGTAGAAGCCTAACTTCTTGTTAAGTTTGTCATAGTACTTTGCTTTGCATAGCAAAGCACAAGGAAGTCTTTTCCAAATGAAAGGTTAAAACACAGAAAAACAAGAAGAACTTGAAATTGTTTAACCTTGTCACCTCTCTATGGCGAGTTATCCTGAAATTGAGAAGTAAATTCTCGCTTGAGAATGAAGTGCATTTTGATTTTGGTGTCTGGGCTTGAATCTTGCTCATAGTCATGGAAACTGAGAAATTGAGAGCTGTCGTACGAACCATGCATGCTCTCTTAGCTTGGTTTATATTGACCTCTAGTGAAAAAGCATTCAGATATGTTGTAAAGTCCTCTTAAGTTTGTATATTGATAGCATATTTCAAACTTTGGAAGCTTCTATGCAATATGCCTAACATTAAAGCCTTGCTTCGCATAAGTACATCAAAAGATGAGAGAGGATGAAGCCTTTGTACTCATAGCTAACGGGTGCTCCTGCTGATGTACACATATAACAGAAACATAAAATACCTTAGATTACCCAACATGGACACTAGATAGTTCAGGAAAGTTAGCTATAAAACTCCATTTAACTCTAATACCTTTCTTCATCGAAGCAACTATTGCTTTTGCCAAGCTAGGTTTGGAGAAGATTTTGTAAGATTAGTTAGTTCACAATTGTAAACTGTAAATTTAACTTATCGACTTGATTGAATCACCGTCCTTGGCATTGGAATTCCTAGCATCTGGTGGTATGGTTGTCTACGTTGGAGTCATCTCATTATTGTGAATGGCAATGTGATTTCTTGTATTTATTTTGCTTGCAATCCGGCAAGCTGTATATGCTTTGGATTGACCTTGCACCCAATATATATAGATATGGACGCATGCTCTTGAAAAGCCTTACTTTTCAATATATTTTTATGACTTTCGCGTCCCTTTGAACTTCTGGAGACACAAACTTCAAATGTTTTGGAATTGTTAACAATTTAGTTTTTTGCGCAAGCCTTGCTCGTGAGTAGCCTCATACGAAGCCTTGCTTGTGAGTAGCCTCATACGAAGCCTTGCTCCTTGGTCGAAACATGACCGATGTACGGTGGCCGATCTTATGAGCATTACATTATCGATACACTCATATGCTACCTTGTATCCTTGCTCAAAGTCTAGACAGAGTTTAGAAAATTGACCCTGTCGATCCCAGACCTTATCGAGTAGGATGCCGTATTGAAAGCATACAATTCCTCCAATAAATCTCTATCTTAATTGCATGAAGAAAGCGTACTTGGGTTGCTCCTCATTTGCATACATTGGCCGAGAAAAGGAAAAGTACAAGGTTAGCAAGGTGCCGAAGCCGGAGCCAAAGCCAAGATGTAAGCATAGCCGATGACAAAGTGCAGATAAGAGGTCAAAAATGGTACCTTGCCCTAAATAGACTCCGGGTCCCTATTTTAGGAGTCCCCTTGACCATGCATGTAGATTATGGCCATGCCCACCCCAGTCCTACCTTAGGTCTGACATTAGTCCCCCCTTGGAGAAGCGTTTTCGTCCTTGAAAACAAAAGTGATCATATCTTTGTAAGAATACTAACGTATCTCATGGATACATATGTCCATTCGATCGATACACGGTTCAATAGGAGGTTCAACTTCCACATTGCCGTCCCTTTGCAACCATTTTGTGTAACCAACGCGACATATATCCAACATATTGTGTAGACTCTATTATAACTCAATTAAGTATTTTTAAATGAGTTAGTGTCTAAATTAATGACAAGATTTTAGACTTCTTGAAGGTATTGAAATATGCAAGAATATCTCTTCTCAATTTTTCATGAAAGTGACATGGTGACATAACTCATCAACACAGATTAAGTCCTTGATTTGGTGTTATTTCTCATCACTAGGCAACCCCACCATAACTGGTGATTGATGTTTAGAACCTAACCTAAACATGACGGGGACTAAACCTAGTCGCAACATGCTTTTCATCCTCGTAAGCAACTCCAAACTACAGAGACAACCTTTCCGATTGGATTGCTTCTTTGGTAACATACGCTCTTAGCCTATCCTTTAGCATGAGATTAACTCTTTTAAATTTCTTATCCGTCTCTGGATGGCCAACAAGATTGATATTGAGTTGTTTTGTCTCCAACCATTTCCAGACTGTCCTCGAGAAATGACTAGTAAACATGGGTCACATTGACTCCCAATATTTTTTAGTAATCTATATAATCTATCTAGATTATAAACAACCATTCTGGTTAATTGTAAAGATTGAATAGTGAGCTGAATAAACTTTACAAATTTATAGTCAATGTTAAGTACGGAGCCTGATTTACCCCTTGTAATTTCATGTATTAAAAATGCATATTTGTAAGGCTCCCGTTTTGCAGGAATATTTCTTTTCGTTGGAATATGGCCGAATGACGGTCGAAAAGTGGTCGAAAAACAACATGTCGGTTGGTCGGTGGGGATGGTGGGCGGAAGTCTTTGGCGGTGGCCGATTTCAAATTGGACTTGTCTTCTCAAGGGCGTCCACACATGGGTGCATTGGAGAGTCCAACTCGGACTTGTCTACACAAGGGTGGCTACACACGGCTGCCTCTCATGAGAGAGGGCAGCCCTTTTGGCCTATAAAAGGAGGCCTTTCTACACACAAAAATGGATTGTGAAGCAGTGTGGTGCATTCTGAAGTTGATGTGAGGTGGTGAGAATGAAGCAAGGCGGGAGCTCCAAAAGGGTGTAATCCTTTTGTAATCTACTTCTTGTTTTGAAGTACTAAAGCCATTGAGTGTCTACTTTCCTGTGGACGTAGCCCACATTGGGTGAACCATGTATAATGTGTGCTCTCTCTCCCTCTCTCTCTCTACTCTATAATCTCTCATGTGTGAAAATCATCTCTCTCCATTAAGTAAACTACTCAATTATCTACTTAGCTATATCTTATTTCCTAGTAGTCAAGGTATCTGCAAGCACCCTAACCGAGCCATGACTTCTTATGGTGATTGGTAGACCCACAATTAATCCCATAGAGATACTGCACATATGGTGCAAAATGCTTCGTAAGCTATCAATGTCATGAATCTGCATGCCGTTCCAAATCTGCCTTTACACTTGGAGAATATGAGTCTATGGAAAAACACTCAATCAAAGCTCACTGAAATGAAACTTAATCAAAGCATATTTTGAAATGAAACAAAATCAATTCATATGCTTACCTAGAGGTCGCAAAAAGCTTACACTTACCGGGAGTATATCTTTAATCTATTAAACACTAAATGAGAGATTATTGAAAATCAAGCAATATTGAACTGGTACCCTTGGGTGGCCTTAGTCCCTTGGTTAGATTTGTGTCACCAATAGGGATTGCAAGAAGCTTGGTAATTTGAACTTATCAACTACCCCTTGGGAGATTGAGGCCTTCTTTCCTTCAAACTACAACTATGAAGAGGCCAGTCTGTGACTCTCAACCATATGGAGTGATGTTGCATTAGCTGGGTCATGCCCTTAAAAATACCACTCCTATAAACACAATCAATGCTATAAGTTAAGTACCAAACCCTCTTAAGTTGAATCTTCTAGATATTGAAGTAATCATACCTCCCCATGAAAAGAAGAGGAAAATTCCCAACACCCAAAAGAAGGTAGTCATACTAGATTTTCTTTGGTGTTTACAACAAGAGATTACCTACTTTGAGGCTTTGTTAGTAGAATTATGTCATCCCATGAAATATTTGCTTGATAGTGCGGCCATGCCAATGTGCTATCAACGAAAAGCATCATCTATCGTATACGCACCTTGTGCATATAACCCATGATATGAAGTACCCGTCACTACAATCATATGCAACAAACACAAGAAATATACGAGCCTCAATTGGTACCGAGTAGAAGGTTACAACTATGGGTAGCCTCTATAATAACTTCAACATAAGAAACATCAAGAAAAAACAAAAAAGATCTTCCCTTGTCCTTGACAGAGTAGCTAATACTATAGCGGAAGCGTAAACAATGATTTGGTCGAATTATTGTCACCTTACTAGCATGTCATGCATGTAAATCTAAAAAAATAACATGATAAGGCAATGGCTATAATAACGGTCTCAATAGTTTGAGCCGATACCATACATGTCTTGCACAATATGTACTGGCATGAATATATTACAATTCGACATTTCAATCTGTATTGACATGGATACATTACAATCTGATTAGCATGGATACATCACAATTTGATGTTGCAATCTCGATTGGCATAGATACATCACAATTCTACGTTGGCAAACATGAAATGTGAGCTTATATCCTCTTTTTGCCAATGCCCAAACTTGTGTGCTAGTGCCCTTGACCCAAAGTCAATGGGTAATACTTGGCATGGGTGAGAAGAAGAAAATGTTGAAGGTTAAAACACGAAAAAACAAGAACCTGAAATTGTCTGACCTTGTTACCCCTCTGTAGCCAGTTTCCTAAAATTCAGAGAGCATTTCTTTCTTTAGAGTGAATTTCAGTTTGCTTGGCACTAACTCATAGTCATGCATGCTGAGTAATTCAAGCCTGCATGCCCTCTTGGATGGTTCATATCGCCCTCCAATGAAAAATCATATAGATATTTTGCAAAATCCTCCAAGTTTGTATGCTGATAGCAAAACTTTGGAAGGTTTTATGAAAAATGCATAAAATTGAAGCAGTGTTTCACATAAGGATATGGTAAGAATAAAACATGATAGAGTTTTTGTACTCATGTCTAACGGATGCTCCTACCGACATACCAATGTCATGGTCGATCATTTACAGATAATCGGCCGTGTTGAATTGTACTTCATGTTGAGAATCATAAAAGCACCATAGACAAACTTTATCTAACGACATAACTTGTCTTGACTAAAGCAACCTTTGCTAGCCAAGGTGGCTTTGCAGAAGAACTTGAATCCTTGTCCTAGACAAGCCATGCTCGTATCAGAATTTAATAGCAACATTTCTTGCACAAACCTTGCTTGATGAACTCAAGAAATTGTGCTCTTGCTAAGTGATTTGTTTGAAATGTTTGCTTATGGTGATCTTCACAAGCCTTGCCTCTGCCTTGATGGCATGCATTGCACAAGTATGAAAAACTCCCAAGGCATTGGACATTCGTTGCATGCCATAACCATCCAACACGTTCTTGAAGAAATTGAATGTCATAATAACTAATATCTAATTCTCCCAAATAATTTTCTTATGTTAAACTGATCATTTAGTATGGGGAAGTACCAGGGGAGAAAAAGCTCGAATATTGGTTAGGCTGGCAGACCGATCACAGTAGGGATCCAAAGGGGGGGCCATCTGCAAAAGAACAATGTGTATCAATGCGATTCAAAGACCCTAAGCTTCAGCCCATTAAGACTTCCAAAATGCTAAGGTTCCAAAATTCAAAGGTAATATCCAATGGCCAAAGTTTGGGGGAACTGGATGGTCATGGAGAAGACTAAAAAGTCTTCCTACATCCCTATCAAGGAGGGGGCAAGCCATATTAGTAGGGGATGATAGAGAAACACACACACACACACACACACACACACACACACACACACACACACTCTTCCAAGCTCCCTTTACAGAAAGGGCATAGTGGACACATGTCAATTTCCTACCCCTGTTGCCCCCAAGGTGCACTCAAATCCTATTGGATGGCCATA
The DNA here is from genome assembly GCF_014529385.1 of Adiantum capillus-veneris. Taxonomy (NCBI): domain Eukaryota; kingdom Viridiplantae; phylum Streptophyta; class Polypodiopsida; order Polypodiales; family Pteridaceae; genus Adiantum; species Adiantum capillus-veneris. The sequence goes on from NC_140958.1 coordinate 26,655,368, forward strand.
GAGGTGGACCAATGAGAATTAGGCTAGAGTAAATTTAGTTTAATTCATTTAAAAACACTTGATAAAAGAACCAATAGAAATTAATCTTTCTAGAAGACTATTGGACACTCTCCCAAGGGGTCAAATGAGCATTCAGTAGCCCAATGGCTTGCCTGAATCCTATTGGCCAAAAGACTAAGAGGTCCAATGAGAGTTTAATTTCATTATTTGAATACCTACATCTCTTACAAAAGGGAAAAGGGGGACACATGTCACAAGGCTATCACTTATGCTTCTTAATTGTCATTGGCTAAACTTTGCAGGGGCCAATAGGATGCTAGCATGAGCAAATAGCAAGAGGGGTCGACCAAGAGAGAGAGGGGGCTGATTTTTGCAAGGCATTATCACACACACACACACACACACACACACACACACACACACACACACACACACACACTCACACACAGTCTCATGTGTGAAGTAAAGAAGACTATCTCCTTCTCAGGCTTAATGGAAAGCTCATCATCTACTCCAAACTTGTGAGAAGGGAGGCCTACACCAACAACTCTTGGCTTTGTGATGAAAATCCAACCAAGAGCCAAGCTCCAATGCATGCTCACCTCCTCTACCATGCTAATAACTAAGCTACGATAAGCTATGTACTTCTTTCTCTTAAGAATACTCCTTCTTTCTCTCGATCTACTCTCATACCCCGCTAGCTCTCACCATCTTCAAAGGTGTGTGAGGTCTTGGGTATGAGACCATGAGGGAATTGATGTTGTGTTTTCAAGTGTGAGCTTGGTGCTTGAAGCTTCCATCGTCATTGCACCAGTAACTTACTAAAGAAACACAAAGTATTGTATTGTAAAATGTCTCCCTTGATGGGGGAAACCTACAATATAAAGCCTTTTGGAGGGGGAACCGTCTCCATGTAAATCCGGTCCTCAACTGTTGTCAATAGCTTAATTTCTCTCTCTTTTTGAAGTATTGTTCATGCCTATCTAACTAGGTGTTATGCTTTTGTTGCTCTCTCCATCCAAGCACCCTTGCTATGCTCATTAGGAATCTAGTCTTAATGAAATGCTCACTATGTCTATGTTATTTTCCGCTACACACAAGTTACTAGACCATTAAATGTTACATTGGTTCAGAGCACAAGGTTTGTCTTTTATTGCTCAAGAAGAGAGGTCCTCAAGATGACTGTAAATGGTTGGTATTATTAATTTCAATTGAGTAAGTAGAATAGGGATTTATCAGCCTTGCAGTGCGCTTGCTTAGTGCAGATAACGGGGCATCACCATCGAGAGCTATGGTCTTAATAGTGGAGTCCTACGGGGCTTGCCTAGGGCTTAACCACTATTCAGCTATTAGAAGCTTGACAAGAGCCGGTACTATTTTGGTGGTGAAAGACCCTCTCCTCTGTTCCTTGCAATTAATGATATTCGAGCCACGGGTATAGGATCTTGAGTGCTTTTCTAAAGGGGTTAAGAGAAGTAGCAACTAGGGCTTGAAGTGCCAAAGTACACTTAAAAGTTTTACACCTAAAAGTTGTTAGGATGGCTGACAATAGTAAAGAGAGTCAAATTAATATTGATAGCTTTGATTTTGCTAATGAACATGCTACTAATGATGCCCCTATGCTTGTTAACTACCTTGTTACTACGCTTGAACAAGCCATGGGTAATCCATCCCTCCAAAGTTAAGTGCAATGGCAGCTACGTGCTCATGGGATTCTCCAAAATCCCCACCAAGAAGAGAGAGTACCTAGGAAGCCTCTTTGTGAGACTTCCAAAAGAGGCCTCTCTCCGATAAGCGAAGAAGAGGATTCATACGAAGGACTCAAAAATCTACTACTTGACGATGCATCTCCTTCCCAAAAGAGAACTCAAGTTTCAATGGTAGAGCCCTCACCAAAAGAACAAAATAGAAGTGAATCTCTTGCCACCTCGAAGGAGATGGCTCCACGAAGACGGCGGGCAAAACGCTCTCCAACATCCTGTAAATGGAGAAGACCATCGCACACTTCTTTGCACCATAATTCAAAGAGGGACGATAGCAAACAAGAGAAGAAAAAGACGAGAAAGAGGTCACCCACTTCTCCATCTTCTTCATCCTCTTCCTCTTATGAAGAAAGTGATGGTGCAGACAAGGAGGAACAAGGGAAGAAAAAGGCGAGAAAGAGGTCATCCTCTTCTCCATCCTCCTCAAATTCTTCCTCTCCTGAAGAAAGTGATCGTGCAACTTTTGAACCACCAAAAAAAAGAGGCCATAGGAAATCCTATGCCACACGGAAGAGGTCGTCCAAGCTCAAAAAGTTCAAAGAGGGAGAAAAGAACATCTCTTTCCTTACCTATGATGGCACCTTTGGTGGTACAGACAAAGTTTTGGCCTGCATCCGACAATTTGATGCGGCCTTTGGAGATGAGGGCTTCACAAACTCCTCTAAGCTACGCCATATAGCTATGCATTTTCAAAAGTCCGCCAGGCAATGGTTTCTAGCCTACGGGCAAACGGTGAAGCTCCATGAACATGTGAAAGCTTTAAGAGCTTCCATCATGAAGCAGTTTTTGGCTACCGATGCCAAAGACAAAGTACTCACCGAATGGCAAAGCTTGAAGCTCTCTCCCTAAAAATCTATTCACAAATATGTAGACAAGTTTTGGACTTACATCTCAAAGCCACTGTCTTCAAAAAGATGGATTTTGGAGAGCAAAAACAACAATTTTGTGCGGGTTTAATTGAAGATATGGTTAAGTATGTCAACTCCCAAAGACCACACACCATATCTGTGGTCATACACCATACCATGGTGGCTTCACGAATCAATTTTCAACAAGGGGCTAAGAGAAATCTTAAGCCCACGGAGAACAAGGACCGTAATAATGAGCCCAAGGGGAAGGACATTGCCCAAAAGTTTCTTCAACGCAACGCCAACAACAAGAAAGCTAAGGAGAAGGGAGTTTATAAAGGCAAAAATAAACTCTCTCCTGAAGAGCTTGAGCATTATTGTAAAGATAACCACTGTTTCAAGTGCGGGGAGCAAGGGCATGCCTATCGTGCTTGTCCCCACAAGAATACACGATATGAGCCTCCTAGAGCTACCTTGATCGAAATCCAATAAGAGGAAGCTCACCACAAAGGATATCCTCTATGCCATGCTTGGAAAAAAGGTAAGAGAACATGATGATTTTATTCTCTTTGACCTTGGTTCTACTCACAATTTCATATCCATAGAGTTGGCCACCAAGCTAGGTATCCAAGCCTATGAGATGGGAGATGTTCTACCAGTTGATGGTGCTTTCAAGGGGCAAGAAGCTCAGTCACTCCCTTAATTGGGAAATTGAGGCTCCATGTCCAAAGCTATGTGGACAAGGAGGACTTCTTTATCTCTCCTCTCAAGCACGAGGATGTTATCCTTGGGGCACCATGGTTTGATCGCATGGCTGCCAATGTTAAGTTCTCTCAAAGGCAAATCTACTTTAGGTTCAGGAAAAAAGATATGTACATAGATGCTAAGCAAATGGGTAACACCATACACATTGTACATACGCAAGCTTTCAATAAGTCAATAAAGAGCTCTATTTTTGTGTACATGTTTTTTGTTAAAGATTCTCAAAAATGAACCTAATGCTTTACCAAATGAAAATATAAACAATCACAAGGAATTAGAGTTATTAAATTTTCTCAAGGGATTTCAAGATGTTTTTATTGACAACATTCCTTGTGAACTATCTCCTAAACGAAGCAATGATGACCATGCAATTGAACTTCTTCTAGGAAGTTCACCGCCTAATAACACTCCTTATAGAGTTTCTCAAGTTCAACAAGAAGAGATTATGCGGCAAGTGCATGAGTTAGTTGACAAGGGCATGGTTAGGCCTAGCTCATCTCCATTTTGTTCACCCGTGTTATTAGTGCAAAAGAAAGACGGTACATATCGTATGCGTGTCAATTATAGAGCACTAAATAGGATCACTATCAAGAATAGGTTTCTCGTTCCACGGGTAGAAGACCTATTTGATGAATTGCAAGGGTTCAGTAGGATTGACCTAAAAAGTGGCTACCATCGAGTAAGGATAGTCGATCAAGACATTGTAAAGACCGCATTTTGCACTACATTTGGTCTTTACGAATACATTGTCATGCCTTTGGCTTGACCAATGCACCAGCCACATTTAACCGCTTGATGGAGAAGCTATTCAGGCCTCACTGAACCTTTACTGGAGTGTTCTTTGATGATATGATCTTCTACTCTAATTCACTAGACGAACACAAGCAACATCTCCAGGTAATATTTCAAGTCTTACGAGAGAATAAACTTTATATTAATCGAAAGAAAGTGAGTTTTCTTACAAGAGGTTCAATATTTATGACACATTATCTCTCAAGATGGCATCCAAATGGATCCATCAAAGCTAGAGGTAATAAAAGGATGGCCTAATCCAAGGAATCTACATGAACTAAGAAGCTTTATAGGTATGTGTGCATACTATAGACGCCTCATAGTAAAGTTCTCACAAATCGCGGGACCATTACATGACCTAACAAATAAAAACATTAGGTATACATGGTCGGCCAAGGAGAACAATGCTTTCAAAAAGCTTATCTCTCAACCTGTGCTTACACTGCCGTATCTCTCAAAGCTATTTGAGGTTCAATGTGACGCTTGTGGTGATTTTCCTTGGAGCTGTTTTGCTCCAAGAAGGGCACACCATAGCCTATGAAAGTCAAAGGCTCAACCTTGTTGAGCAAGCTCTAGGCATATATGAAAAGGAACTCCTTGCAGTTCTACATGCCTTAGACTTGTGGAAGTTTATTGGGGACTCCTTTCACTCTGCGGATGGATCACTAAAGCCTTAAGTACTTCATGATGCAGACCAAGCTCCCCGACAAACAAATGAGGTAGGAAAATTTCCTTTTGCAATTTTATTTTCAAATTGCTCACATTGCTGGCAAGCATAATCAAGTAGCCGATGCACTCTCAAGACGGCCAAGAGTGAATGCGGTTTCCATAGCAACTCACAATGATCTATCTTCTATGATAGATGAGTCGTTATTGGTCTCGATTTTAGAGATGTGATTTCAGCCCTTGCACTAGGGAAGAAAGAGGAACCATTTACCTTACAAGATGGTTATCTTCTCTATGGCAATAGACAATGCGTTACTAACTCACTACGTGAGAAAGTAATCTATGAATCTCATGCTCCTCCTTATGCGGGGCATAGAGGGATTCAATCTACCCTAAAAGGAATAGAAACATATTTCTATTGGTCTGCCATGAAAGTAAACATACACGACTATGTTTCTAAATGTGTGGTATGCCAAAAGACAAAGTTTGATAGAGGGAAGCAACATGGATTGCTTCAAACTTTTCCAATCCCTAATTCACCATGGGAGATCATATCCATGGTGATCTTTGGATTTGCCTAAGTCTATCCATGGGAATACGGGAATATGGACGATAGTAGATAGGTTTAGCAAACAAGCTCATTTTATACTTGTCAAAAAGACTATCAAAGCCCATCAAATGGCAACCCTCTTCATATAAAAAATCTTCAAGTACCATGGCTTGCCAATGTTCATAGTGTAGGATAGATCCTAGAATGACCATTAATTTTTGGAACAATCTCTTTAAGAGTTTAGGGACAAGGCTAAACTTCTCTTCAGCCTATCATCCTCAAACGGATGGCCAAAGTGAAATAGCTAACCTAACAATTCTTGTTCTACTAAAAGCCTCCGTAACGGAAGTAGATCGAAGGTCCCAATGGGAGAAATACTTAACGTTAGTGGAGTATGCCTACAATAACACTATACATACCTCCATCAGAAAATCACCTTTTGAGGTAATTGAGGGAAGATCTAAAAGTCCCTTGCTACTTAAGGTACATGGTAAGATCTTCGCTGCAGATGAGTATAGCCGAGACCTACAAGAATCTTTTCAAAAGATTAAGGATGCTATCTCTATCTCATAGCAAAGGCAAAAGGTTGTTGCTGATAAGCACAGAAGCTCAAGCCTTTAAACAAAATGATTGGGTCTTACTTAAATTTCCCAAGGCTCAATTAAGGCATACAAGGGACAAGAATTCTATAGGACATCAAAAGTACTATGCTAAATTAGCAAAAAGGTACTATGGTCCCTTCCAGATTCTTAGACCAATCAATGAGATGGCCTATCAACTCAAGTTTTCCAATCATTGGCTCATACACAATGCTTTCCATGTGAGCCTACTAAAGCCTTACAAAGGAGAGCCACCTCAAGAACCAACTATTGAAGACCCACCAGAGATCGAGGAGCAAGAAGAGGTTCTGCAGCCCGAGTCCATTCTCCGACATGAAGACAAGGTATTAAGAGGCGGTAAGATTATCTGACGGTATCTTATTAAGTTTAAGAACTATCCTTTTGAAGATGCTAGATGGATGCAAGGCATACAATTAAAGGATAACCTAAACCTTGTCAATGCTTACAGTGCTTCCCTAGAGTAAGCTAATGTAAAAATGTTTAAAATGAACAAAGTTTTGTCTTATAAGACTCTCTTTTTCTTTATTGTGCACAAATGTTAAGAAGTATGCATGCTTAGGATCAAGTTTGTGGAGACGACGTCTTCCAAACACCAAGTAGAGCTTCTCACTCTACTATGGAAGATTGATAGGACTAATACGCAGACATGCTTGTGATAGCTTAGGCTCTCAAGCGCCAAATGGATTAGTCATCCATTCTGGACCAATGTCGTAGGGTAAAATAGAGATCCTCTACCCGCTAGAAAAAGGACTAATGACTAGGCTTTATATTCTCTACCTCATAGTCAAGGACGAATATGATTTCAAGAGAGAGGTAATGTCATAATAACTAATATTTAATTCTCCTAAATAATTTCCTCATGCTAAACTGCATTTAATATGGGAAATTACCAGGGGAGAAAAAGCTAGAATATTGGTTAGGCTAGCAGACCATTCACAGTAGAGATCCAAAGGAGGAAAAATAGGGATCCAAAGGGGGGGCCATCTGCAAAAGAGCAATGTGTACCAATGGCCTTCAAAGACCCTAAGGTTCAGCCCATTAAGACTTCCAAAATGCTAAGGTTCCAAAATTCAAAGGTAATGTCCAATGGCCAAAGAGTGGGGGAATTGGATGGTCATGGGGGAGACTAAAAAGTCTTCCCACATCCTTATCAAGGAGGGGGCGAGCCATATTAGTAGGGTATGAGAGAGAAACACACACCCACACACTCTTCCAAGCTCCCTTTACAGAAAGGGCATAGTGGAGACATGTCAGCTTCCTAGCCCAGTTGCCCCCAAGGTGCACTCAAATCCTATTGGATGGCCATAGAGGTGGACCAATGATAATTAGGCTAGAGAAAATTTAGTTTAATTCATTTAAAAACACTTGATAAAAGAACCAATAGAAATTAAGCCCTCTAGAAGACTACTGGACAGTCTCCCAAGGGGTCCAATGAGCATTCAACAGCCCAATGGCTTGCCTGATTCCTATTGGCCAGAAGATTAAGAGGTCCAATGAGAGTTCAGTTGCATTATTTAAATACCTAAAGCTCTCACAAAAGGGGAAAGGGGGACACATGTCACAAGGATATCACTTATGCTTCTTAAATTGTCATTGGCTAAGCTTTGCAGGGGCCAATAGGATGCCAACACGAGAAAATAGCAAGAGGGGTCCACCAAGAGTGTGAGAGGGATGATTTTTGCAAGGAATTATCACACACATACTCACACAATCTCATGTGTGAAGTAAAGAAGACTATATCCTTCTCAAGATTTAGTGGAAAGCTCATCATCTACTCCAAGCTTGTGAGAAGGGAGGCCTACACCAGCAACAACTGTTGGCTTTGTGATGCAAATCCAACCAAGAGCCAAGCTCCAATGTATGCTCATCTCCTCTACCATCCTAATTACTAAGCTATGCTAAGCTATTAAGAGTGATTATGTGAGGAGACATACTTCTTTCTCGTAAGAATACTCCTTCTTCCTCTCGGTCTACTCTCATACCCCGCTAGCTCTCACCATCTTACGAAGGTGTGTGAGGTCTTGGGTCTGAGACCGTGATGAGACCGTGAGGGAATTGATGTTGTGTTTTCAAGTGTAAGCTTGGTGCTTGAAGCTTCCATCTTCATTGCACCAGAAAGTTACTTAAGGAACACAAAGTATTGTATTGTAAAATGTCTCCCTTGATGGGGGAAACCTATAGTACAAAGCCTTTTGGAGGGGGGACCGCCGGCTCCAAGTAAATCCGGTACTCAACTTTTGTCAATAGCTTAATTTCTCTCTCTTTTTGAAGTGTTGTTCATGCCTATCTAACTAGGTGTTATGCATTTGTTGCTCTCTACATCCAAGCACTCTTGCTATGCTCATTAGGAATCTAGTCTTAATGAAATACTCACTATGTCTATCTTATTTTCCGCTACACACAAGTTACTAGACCATTAAATGCTACATTGACAAACAAAATCAAGCTCTATTGCATACCTCATTAAGTGCTCGTAGCACCCTGCCTTGCTGTGAAAGGGCAGGGAGCTGAGCAAGCTTGATCATCATGAAAAGCTGCTTGTTTGCACAAAGGGGACATATCAAAAGGGATATTAGTCAATGAAATGTATGGCTACTTGATACACAAGATGGGCACTTGAGTATTCTTGTATGGATCCTTGTTCCTTAATCGAAACACAATCACATGCCTTGCATTTTTCCGAACCGATTTAACGGAACATGATCAAACCTTGGAAATGTCAAAAACTGCTTGTAGTGCTATTTTCATCAAGTTCGGATAGTGTCTCTGCAAAACAAACTCTAGAATCCAAATAAATCAAATAATCCTTGAACTCATTCTAGCCTCTTTGATTCTATAAATCTACTTCGCATCTCTAATGTTGTAACCTTCTACTTAGTACTAGCTGAGGCTAATATATTTTCTTGCATAGCGGACACTTCATATCATGGATTATATGCACAAGGTGCATGCATGAGAGATGATGATTTGGGTCAATAGCACGTAGGTACAACCTCACTATCAAGCAACTTATTCATGGAATGACATGAATCGACTAAGAGAGCCTCAAAGCAGGTTATCTCTTATTTTAAAGACCAAAAAATCTAGTATGACTACCTTCTTTTCGGTCTTGGGAAATTTTCTCTCTTTTCATGGGGAGATATGATTATTTCAAGCTCTAGTTGTCAATAAGATTCCAACTTGAGAGGATCTGCTACATAATTGATAGCACTGATTGTGCATATAGAGTGGTATATTCAAGGGTACGACCCATCTTATGCAAAATCACTCCGTACGATTGAAGATCACAGATTGGCCTCTTCATAGTTGTACTTTCAAGGAAAGAAGTCCTCAATCTGCCAAGGGATAATGGATAAGTTCAACTTCCTAAGTTGATTACAATCACTATTGGTGACACAATAGACTATGCTAGTCACAACTAGTTGATAGTTTAAGAAATTTCCATGCAGAATCTAACCAAGGGGTTTGAAATTGCAGAATCTAATCAAGGGGTAATAGATTCCCAAGGCAACACCCAAGGTTACCAGCTAAATATTGGTTATAATTTCATTAATCTCTCATTTAGTGTTTAGCATGTCAAAACAATATTGGGCCTTTTGAGGCTACACTTTGGGCAATGTACCTTTCAAGCTTGAAAAGTGCACTCCTAGTAAGGTAAGTGTAAGATATTGTCCTCCTCCTAGTAAGCATATAATTTGGTTTAGTTTTTATTTTTAAACATGATTTGATTGAGTTTTCCTAATGGGATGTATATACTAGAATGCTTTCATTTATTTTTATCTTCAGATACATGACAAGGTCATGTAGGAGAATTTTTTTTTGGGATAGTAGTGTACTAGATAACGTACTAGATAGTAGTGATCTAACTGTGTCTCTATGGAGGGTGGCTTGAGACTTTGTTTTCCAATCTGACTTGCATCCGCTGATTCAGCTGGCAATGTCTGGATCTTTGGACTTCCTATTGCTTCTTGACTTTTTGCAACCTCATTCTTCTTGACTTCTGGCTTTGGTGGCATTCTCTGCTCAATAGCTTTTGTGGTTGTTCTTTGTTCTGTTTGATCTGCACTTGCTATTGCCTAATTTTCTGTAAGCTTGTCTAAAGTTTTGTTTGATGGAGATGAATCATCTTCAATAAGATCTGCTTTGATATCAGTCTCCATTTGAACTGTGCTTGAGGACCTTGTGTTGTTGTTCGCGGGTGACCATTGTTAGTCTTCATTTTTTGATATCTTTAAAGACTGCATATTCATTGAACTTTGTATCTCTAGGACCTTTTGGCACATTGGCATTCCAATTATGATATCATCTGGAATATCCTTTGTTGTGATCACATGGAATTGGGCTATGATGATCTGTGAAATTACTTCAATGGTGGTGGAGATGATTCCCTAGCATTCTGCTCGTTTGTCTCCTGATATGCTCACAAATTCAGGAGCATCTTCCAGCTGTGGTTGGCCACCTCTTTTCCAAGTGCAAAAGGACATGAGGTTCTTGTCTAGTTGAAAATCTAGCTTTACTTCACTTGACAGCTTTTCTTCGTTTTCACCAACAATGTTGCACTTGATCATCTCAAGATTTCTTTCTGTATTGACTGCTTTTGTTGTGGCAATGTCCTTTGTTTGAACTTTTTCTACATTTTCTTTGCTTCGATCACCTGCTTCAATCGATGTTCACTCCATTGACTATAATATTGCACCTTTTGCTTGCAATTGTTGAGCATTTTCTACCTGCATCTGAGTAACAAGTTGATCTTAATAGATCCATTGTACTTTTTGATAGAATCTGTCTCTTCAACGGAGATTTGGTGGTGACCTTTGTGTAGCTTTCTGGACTTTAGCTTCTATTGACTTTGAATTTTCTATCACTTGTTCTACCAGCTTGATGCTTTGCATCATCTTCAGATAGTCTTTGGCTTTAGTCGGGCCATCCGTACGGGTTTGTACAAGGTAAGTGTAAGATATTTTCCTCCTCCTAGTAAGCATATAATTTGGTTTAGTTTTTATTTTTAAACATGATTTGATTGAGTTTTCCTAATGGGATGTATATACTAGAATGCTTTCATTTATTTTTCTCTTCAGATACATGACAAGGTCATGTAGGAGAATTTTTTTTTCGGATAGTAGTGTACTAGATAACGTTTTGCACCCTGCAGTTATGGGCCTACATGGTAGGATTTTGTTTGGCACATGTTGTTAGTCACAAGGTGTGAAGCATGGTCTAAGAGCTCATGGAGTTTGGTTTGGCCAATGTGTAGTAAGGTTTATGAGGGTCCCTCTCACTCATGTCGCTGGATGTTGATAATTACCTCACATATAAGTGCATCTCATACTTGATGGAGAATATGAGTCTCTAGGGCTGACACTGACGCATGTTTTCTTAATTTTGTTTCACGACAAAGTTCCTAGGTGCTAGTCAAATCTCTTCATTTGACCATATTGAGCACGCGTATCAAGAACAATTTTAGTGGCAAAAAATTATCGGATACCTAGTAAGACTTGTTAAGGTTACAAGTGCTACTAACAATGGTTGTTTATGCATATAGAAAGGCTATGCATTGTTAATAAAAATATTTTATTGTTTATGCCTAGATGTGATTTATTTTCCACATTCTACTACTACGGTTGAAACATTTTATCAAGGCTTTCAAGTGATTGCATTGGGAAGTATTTAGTTTCTTTTATAGAGCTATTTACCCTCTTTTTCCATAAGTGCTATGAACATAACATCAGCCATAAGCATTGGCAATTATAGTAATGAAAATACAAGTTCAGATAAGTTTTTTCTACATGCATGCACACTAGGTGTTATGGGCCCTAGTGTTGGTAAAGGCAGATTTGGATATGTGTATTATCCCTACGAGATTAATTGTGGGTCTACCAATCACTATAAGAGATCATGGCTCAATTGGATGTTTGTGGATACCTTGACTAAACTTAGCAACTTTATTCAGTCACTATTCAATCTTTCAAGTTAACGAAGCTCATTGCTTATGATCTATATTGATTATATAGATTAATAAGAAATATTGGGGGTCATTATAACCCACGTTTATCAGTCATTTCTGGGGACTGTTTACAAATGGTTGGGGAGAAAAAAAACTCAATATGATCAGTAGTATTGCCAGTCATCAGAGACAGGTAGACAATCTATAAGTGGTAATCTTATGCTAAAGGGTATGCTTAAGTGTACCTTAGCAAAGAAGCAATCCAATTGAAAAGTTTGTCTCTCTAGTTTGGAGTTTCACATAAGGTCACCCAAGGGGCCCCAAATTAAACCAACACTCAATTAAGGGAGCATGGCCATCCCGGGCACACCCCCCATCATTAGTGTGGTAAAGATACTCTTGGTGGGCAAAGATTTCCTTCACGTCTTCACGTGAAGTGCTAAGTGGTAATAAATCATGTTATTTACACCCCATGGGAGTGTTAATAGCATCAGATTCACATTGACCTGTTGGAACAACCAAGAGTTCTTGTTTGCTTGTTGGGTCCCCTTAGTATTCGGGTGTAGAGTCCTCACTAGGCTAGATCTTGAGCTTTACTCTTGAGCTTTATCATGTAATTTTTTGCATTTTTCCGTCAATAAGAACATGTACAAATAGTTACCTCCCCTTGGGTGTGTATTTGCCACGTGGAAGTAGGTTTAGATGGGAAGCATTCTCGTGGAGAATTTAGGTGGTGTAAGTGCTTGTGTCTCATTTCTATTGTTAGAATGAAGCGCTTCTCATCACTACACTAGTGTACTTGTATTTTATGACTATTTACCTCCCCTAGATGTCTATCCGCCACCTAGAACCATGTTTGGATAGGAGTATCCTTACGGGGGGTTAGGTGATGCAAGTGCTTGGAGCTCATTTCTATTATTGGAATGGGGTGCTCCTCATCACTTTATCAGCGTACTTGTATTTTACCACTAGTTACCTACCCTGGGTGTCACAGGTTTGGGTAAGAAGCATTCTTGCAGAGGGTTCACGTGGTGCAAATGATTGGGGCTCATTTATATTATTGGAATGGAGTGCTCCTCATCACTACACTAGCGTACTTGTATTTTCTAACTAGTTACAATCCTTGGGTGTCTATCCGTCGGCTTGGAAACGGGTTTGGGTAGGAAGCATTCTCGTGAAGGTTTTAGGTGGTGTAAGTGCTTGGGGCTTATTTCTATTGTTGGAATGCAGCGTTCCTCATCATTACATCAATTTCATGTTTTTTTGTGTGTCTACATATCACTTTTGTTGAGCGTTGATATTTCTCAAAGGATCCTTGATGCTGTCGAAGGGCTAGGGCTCTATATCGGTGGGCAAAAATGATCCGACCATCCTTAAAAGGAAGTATGTCCTCAATGCATAAATATAGGTGGGAAGTCGTGCTCGTAAAAACCTTGCTTTTCCCCTTTGCTTGATATCACAATAGGATACATTAAGGAGAGTCTGGCCAATGTAACACACAAGCCAATATTTTAAGTATCGGTACATGGAGCCTTGCTCCCGTAATGCATCTTAAGGCATTGTCATACTTGACAGAGGTAAAAGAAAATTAATCGTGGCGATTGTCGACCTTGTCGAGTAATATACCAAATTAAAAACTTAAAAACATGTACCGTAATTGCAAAAGCAAAGCGTACCTGGTTTGCTTGATGCTGTTGGAATTTTTCCTTGAAATCCCATTAGATCTATCTTGCTGAGAAGAAGGTGAGCATGACTATGTCGGAGTGCATCAGAGTTAGTAAACTGGTTAAGAGCAATGCCCCCAAAACTCAAAAACAAAAGAAAAAGATGCCTATCGATTTCTTAGAATTGGAACAAAAGGTCGTCCATGTCAAACATCTTTGGATTAACCACAATAGGTCTTGCGTTAATGTGTCGTACTGCAATTGATTGACTCACCAACCAACGAGTCCTTGTTTTTGTATGATACATCTCAATAGCCCAATTTTGGTTGCTACCCCATTATCAAATATCCATGCTCGTTCAACTTGTAAAATTGAATCAAATATAGAATTTTACATGATACTTTCATACTTATGTCCCATATCGAGCAAGCCTGAAGATTGCCAATCCTTTGTCAATACGACATTGAGGTTGCAAAGGAGCTTGCCGATGGATATCTTCGCTTTGCATCTCAAAGATCAAGCCATGCTAGACTTGTGCATTTACTCGTGCCTTGCATGGTATCGAAACCACCATGATTCCACTTATTCTCATGCCTTGCATACTATCAAAGTCACCATGATTCTTGCCGATGGTGACGGCCCCTTGCCAAATCTTCACTTTGCATCTCAAAGATCAAGCCATGCTGGCCTCGTGCACTTATTCGCATGCCTTGCATTCTATCAATATCACCATGATTCTTGCCGATGCCGACGGCCCCTTGCCAAATCTTCCTCTTTGCCATTTTTGGCTATGTACGGTCCCTTGCCGCATCTTCCTCACCGTCAACATTGGCTGTGTACTTCTACTTTTAACTCGGGAGGAACACGGGCCTTTGACCCCCAACAAACCCTGAATATGAAACGATAGCTCCAATACGAGCCATGAGAGACGAAGGAGATAGGCGTTGAAAACTTGGCACCTGTTGCTCCAATGAAGCCGCTACAGTAACGTGATTCGCTGCTCATGTTGGGGCGCATCCAAGCACAGGCAGATAGTATTTGGTGCAGGTTGACTCCACACACCCCTTTCTTGCAAGGGTTGTTTCTCGTGCTCGGTTTCGCCGAGCTTTCTTTTGTCCTCGCCTAAGGGATCTTGTCCATGTTGTGGCCCGACGATGAGAGAGAGAGAGAGAGATCATGCATGGCTCCCCTGTCCATGCAAAGATTTCTCCTCTCCTCCATAGCTCCTTCTCCCCTGAGCTCTGATACCAATCTATGACTATAGGGACTCAATCATGCAACTCTCCGCTTGACCTCACCATATATAGGCTCCTAGCCCCGCTAAATATGGTACCCCTTGACCGCATGTGAGTATGGGCCCTCCACCTTGGTCCTTGATCTGCGCCCGGTCTTACCTTTGGCTTGACATCTTCATACTTTAGCACTTCAGTGCAAAGCAATCAGTATGATCCTCAATGGAGGCACCACAAGATAGAGAGGGAGAATGGAGAACACACCCAAAACACACACAGAATCACCCCTATCCCCTAGTCAACACACACATATACACAATCAATAAGCCTCTGCTGCACATGCTCATATCCAAACACCCTAGAATACACATACCCATATCTATACACACACCTCCATATTCACAACTTCAAATACTTTTTCTTGGTCTCTCATGTAACCATAGATATACTCTCTCTCTCTCTCTCTCTCTCTCTGTGTGTGTGTGTGTGTGTGTGTGTGTGTGTGTGTGTGTGTGTGTGTGTGTGTGTGTGTGCGCATGCGTGTGCGCGCATGCACGCAGAAATGGCTCTCAAGAGGTCTGCACACATGCCCTTTCAAAATCTATGGCATACACAAGTTCTCTTGCAATCTCACATCCCCTTTGCATACACGGCTCCCACACAAGAAACACTCACGTACGTGACACACATGTAGATACAAGAGTGAGAGAGAGACTGAGAACATTCACTCAAACACCGAGAATATGAAGATTATGACAATGCCAATTTGATTAACTTTAATTTAGAGAGTGTACAACAATGCCTCCCTTTCTTGCACTTTAGGCATCTCTTGTCCATGGCCTCTCTTTCCCCATCCTAAGTCTACAACATCTCCAACTCTCTCTCATGCCTTGACTCTCTTCGATTCTTGGCAGTTCCTTTGATGCTACCATCAGACCTCGGTTGCTCCTGCCTCTTCATCTTCTCATCTTCTATGAGAGCTCCTATCAACGGCTCATGGACAATCGCTTTTACAGCTTTTCAGCCTTCTCTCCTTTTATGCCATGCCATCTCCTGCAAATAGCACCCTCTTGCCTTACTTTTTTCTCTTTTGCTCACCATCTCCAAACCTGCAGCTTTCGGCCACCCTGTAGCATTTGTTTTGCTCACGGCAGCCTCTTTACTCCTTTCTCCTCTTAAAGTGCTGCCTTACTTGTACCCTGGTTTTCTCCTTTCATGAACTCCCCAAGTTGGCCCTGCTGTCTAGCACCTTTCTTGCACTCCTTAACGATGCATGGCCAAACCTTTTCTCCACGTCTAGTGCTTTCCTCTTTCTCATGCACTTTGACTTTTTGTTTTGTGGACCTATTTTAGTGCTGCCTTTTCTCAGTAGCTCTGCTTGTTTTTCCCCTGCATGCTCATCTCTTTAGGAAAAGCTCCTCCTTAGCCTTCGTTCACACCTCCAATTGCCGGGCTTCTCTCCCACTCTCAAAAAACCTTTTGTGGTTCTCCTGCTTCAATCGATCGATCGTATGCAATCCCCTTCTTTTCTCTTGAGCTAAGAAAATGGTTGTGCAGATTATGGCCCGTCCATCGCCTCATGCTCTGGACCACATGACCTCATGATCTGGACCTCTTGTGTTGATGGCCTCATGCCCAAAATTGGACATAATCTGCTTCACAAAGATGTGTCTTAGGTGAAGAAACCTTGCCGGGGACCAAATCTTACGACTGCCTCAATCGTCGAGCTTGAGATGTTGCAATAGTCAGGAGTGCAAAGGGCCCACAAAATAGACAAATATTAGGCTACATACAATAAATTAGCAAATTATATACCTGAAAGTTTGCATGAGCACATAATCAAGACTATACATGATCTGAGAGAGACATAGAGTGAGAGAAACAAGATGAGAGCATGCAAGTGCACCTCCTAGAGCGGAGTGCTACACAGACGCACCGAGAGAGTTGGGAGGAGAGGGGAGAAGAGGAAGGACACAAACAATGGATGCAATCTCTCCCTGTGCAAGGGTGAAAATTTTTCTTTTGCACGTATTTATTCATAGATTTCTTGAATGCTCATAATGAATACAGACTGTCTGTTTATACATAATAATGACCATTGCACGTATTTATTTATAGATTTCTTGAATGTTCATAATAAATATAGACTGTCTGCTCGGATATAATTATGACCATAGCTCATAAAGAGCATTTAAATAATAAAATGTCCATAAATGTGCCATCCTTTCGTATAGTCCATAGCTTTTGCCATCTTTCAGCTGCAATAAATACATATTTATCCATTTTCAGTACATACTTCTCCGTTAGAAAAGCAATTGGCCTCAGTTGCTAAGTTAAGAATCTGCAAATCACGCTTATAAAAAACAATGATTAAAATTTGATGTCAAAAATATCATAAACTTAAACAAATAATTTTTTTTAATGCTTGTTGTCATCCATACTACATATTCTAGTGTCCCATACCACAATAATAAGAAGCTATGTCATATCCTAATTTATCAATATATCATTGGTGACATTCATCATTTCATAATCGAGTTCTATTAATATCAAATTCAATTCAATATACACTGTCGACATTAGACTATCATAAACAAAATTCAAATTCAAAACCAAATCCAAATAAATGTCAAACATTTATGTATCCGGATAAAAAAATTAGGAGCAGTGGTGGCCAACCACTAGCCTCAGAGGGGTCACTATATGTAAAACCTACATATCACTTGCGTTCAAGGACTATTTATAAAACCCCTTAGCTATGAATTTTTCACCAATAAAAGGAACCATTTTCCTATTCAATATGTAAATTTTCTTTTAAGATCTTTTTTTTGACATCCTTCTGTATGTAAAACTGTGAGAAAATATAGAATAAAATAATCCCTACTATTGAACCCACGTGATAAGCAATGCCACTTTCCTCCCTAAGACTGCAACATGATTTTGTGATCAGTGTTGCTTAAATCGGGCCATCGATACCAATGAGATGTACTGCCTAAATCGAAAAAACTGCACTTGTGCTACCTAAACCGACAGATCTGCACTTAATATTTTAAATGACTAAATCTATTGTTTGTTGGCGTGTTGCCTAAATTGGCGAATTTGCACGCGTTCTGCCTAAATTGGTAGATCTACTCAAAAAACAAATGTTGCCTAATTAAATCGGCAAATCGATACCAATGGGACATGTTGCCTAAATCGACAAATCTACACTTGTGCTACCTAAAATGACAAATCTGCACTTAATCTTTTGAACTATTGAATCTGTTGTTTATTGCTGTGCTGCCTAAATTGGCAAATCTGCACTCATGATGCTGAGGATCGGTTTCGAAACCGCGGCCGCAAGAACCAACCCCAATCCGGGAGGAGCACATTACCGAAAAAACGATAAAAAGTTGTTTTTCAAAATCACCACCTTCCCTTCTATGCTTAGCCACAACGGTCCGCCACTAGTTTGGCCGCACTTCTCGCCATTATCACCAGAAGACAGAGGTGTCTCTCTCTCTCCTGCTCGGCTCCGCCAATCCACCATCTGTCTCTTTATCTACTCTTGTGTCACCTAGCCCAAAAGGCACGTAAAACGAACTGCCCCTGTCTTTCTTCCTCTGACGGGCCGCCATGCATGGACAAGGGTCAAACTCTCTCTCTTGCATTATTCATACACACACACACTTTCACATTTCTTTCCCTCTCTCTCTTACCTCTCTTGCTCATCCATACTCCTCTGGCGGGCCGCCATACCTCACTCCTTCCTCTTCCCTCTTGTTCACACTCCCTCGACCTAACTCTTCCCTCCCTCTCTCCCCTCCTGTTTTCCTTCCACTAGCGGGCCGCCACACACCCAAGCCCTCACTCTCAAAGTCTCTCTCTCTCTCTCTCTCTCTCTCTCTCTCTCTCTCTCTCTCTCTCTCTCTCTCTCTCTCTCTCTCTCTCTCTCTCTCTCTCTCTCTCTATGTGTGTGTGTGTGTGTGTGTAAGCGGCCCCGCGGACGCATAATCTCATCTCTCTCTCTCTCTCTCTCTCTCTCTCTCTCTCTCTCTCATAACCCAACACACTCACACCCCCTCACCCCGTTCACCCTTAGCCGCATCCCCCCCCCGGCCCACTACTTCTCCCCACCCCGTTGACCTCACCCCCCCCTCCCTCATTTCTGTCGGCCAAGCAACCCGAGCCCAAAGTCTCTCTCTATTTTTCTCTCGCGCTCCCTCGTCAAGCCCGCAGGCGCAACCTCGAGAGCATCTCTCTTCCCTCTCTCTCAACACACACACACACACACACCCCACCTCACTCACCCCCCCCCCCCCGGGCCATCACCAAGCTCTCTCTCTCTCTCTCTCTCTCTCTCTCTCTCTCTCTCTCTCTCTCTCTCTCTCTCTCTCTCTCTCTCTCTCTCTCTCTCTCTCTCTCTCTCTCGCGCGCGCTCTCTGTCGGAGCAGCCCCGCGGGCGCAACGTAAGGAAAATATCTCTCTCTCTCTCTCTCTCTCTCTCTCTCTCTCTCTCTCTCTCTCTCTCTCTCTCTCTATCGTAACACACACACACACACACACACACACACACACACACACACCATCTCGCCCTCACTCACACACCCTCACTCACGCCATCTTTGTAGCAGGTAGCACGTAAAAAGCATTATATATATATATATATATATATATATATATATTTTCCCTTATACCCCTCGTTCCCACGCACAACTCTTATCGTACACACCTATACACACACACTTATACACACACACACACCCCCCTATAAACACATACACTCACAACACATGCACGCACACACCGGAAAATAAAGAAAACGAAGGAATCGATGCCAATGATGAAAAAGAATAAAGGATGGCCAAGTCGTGCGCCGCCGACACCGAAACAAGAAAAGATGCCGAAGGCATGACCCGACCAGCCTCGAAAATGACGAACGCGCTACATCGATGCACCAGCGAGGCCCGCCGTTCGCCGGCATCTCGTCCACAACACCCTCTTCAGTGAAATCCATAGGTTGTCATCATTTTTCCTAGTTTCAAACTAAATCTTGTAAAAAAACCCGATTGTAAATGATCACCTCTCTCTAGGTGATGGCCACAAAGGCCCACCTAGGAGTTTTCATATTTTTAATCCTTCTAAGACAAAGCAAGGGTCAACCACCCATGACCCACCGCCTTGCTTTGTCTCCCCTGATTAGGGCCCTAAACCTAATCATATTACCCTAACCTAAAGCAACCAGCACCTGTAAAAAGGCACTGAGAGGTCATTATCGGGAGGGGGAGGGGGGTCAGCACTTGGTAGCATTTTGGTGGGAGGGATTGGCAACACTTGTATTAAGAGAGAGGGGATTTAGTGTAGCATTGTGGGAATGAGGCTTCATGTCTACACCTTGACTACAATGGTTGCCACACACACACACTCACGCTAGCAAAAATCCTCGTGTCTATGAGTCACCTCTAGAGAACACACTATTAAGCTCACTATCTCTCTCTCTCTCTCTCTCTCTCTCTCTCTCTCTCTCTCTCTCTCTCTCTATCACCATGGTTACCACCTCATCGGAAATAAGGTTGTTGTAAATATTGCATGAAAATAGTTTTCCCTCACACCCCGAGGGTTTTCATTACCTGTGTCATTCTCTCTCTCTCTCTCTCTCTCTCTCTCTCTCTCTCTCTAGGTGTGTAGAGTTTGTGTTATTTCCAATCACTCTTGTCCGCATCCTAGCCGCTCAAAGCTAGGTGGTGCCCCCCTCTTCATTTCACTGTGGTGGGCTCGACGTGCATCGGCTCCAGGCGTTTGAGGCTGTCAAGGTCCGTGTTACGCTTTGCGCTCGTCATTTGGTGCCCCCACGGAGGAGGGCTTCTCGAAAACCTTCAGTTTACAATGCTGAAGATAACGCATATGATCAACCATGGACGAATGGCTGAAAGATTTCTCCAACTGGAGAACGGAGGAGGAGGAGCCTGAAGAAACACTGATCGCCTTCATTGAAGTACTACAGCCAGGCTGTAGTGTCGTCAGTATTCAAGAGGTAAGCTCCCCATATCGTGTTGCTCGTTCTAACCTCAAATTGAGAGCATCAGGTGGGAAGGCTATGAAGTGCCATCACTACTGTCAACTAAAGCACACTATTAATGAGTGCGAGCAACGAAGGTAACGAAGGGGCTGAAATCATCTACATCGACGTTCACCGCGAAGAGGTTTTCCATATCAAGGGAGGAAAAAGATCAGTAAGGCCTCTCTTTCCTAAGGAAACTGCAAGCAAAGGTATAGCCTCTACTCCTAAGTGGCCAAAAGGGGCCGCTCAAGCCAAAGGGAAGGAAGGGCTAAGCCAATCCAGAAACACATGACCCCAAAGGAAGAAGCACCTGGCCACACGAGTGCTTCAAGTTCAGGAAGCCGGGTCGTACCTAGTTGCCAAAAAGAAGGTCATTTGAGGCGAAGTGACGGAAGGTCGCCTATCGATTCGCGCAGCGCATGCGACTACTGCCAGCCCATTTCGACAATCCTGAAGCAGAAGTGGTAAGAAGGTTCCCATGCCTGGTTCGGCTACTGCTCTCGCTGTTTTGGAGGACGGGTAGAGGGTCTTCCTCCTCTCCCGTACAGCTCATCCTGAAGAAACTCTTCACCACGGGTGAGACCCAGTGGACTGGAGACGAGTTACAGCTGAATGGAGTGGAGTTCATGCAACATGCAGACTACGGTAATTACCTACAGTTGCTCCTAGCTAAAAGGCTAGGAGTAGTCAAACGCATCGCCATCATCCCGTACATGCTCAGCGACGAAGGAAAAGTGGAGCCTATGAAAGGCGACGACCTCCTGTGGATGTGCCGACTCATAAAGGCATGGTAAGAGTATAAGTAAGTGCTCCACCTTCTGTGCATCATGGAGAACGGACCAATAGCCTTCCCGTTTAGGTTTCTGCAACACATGCACGTGAATATTTATGTAGATAGGAAAATCTTCTACTAGCAGAAGATTGTGTATCTGTTTGATGCTAGGATACTAGGAGAAATCCTTAGCTTTCCAAACCCTATTATTCTCTCCATATTGGATTACCACCACTCTTTTAATGTTTCCATTTTTATCTTGTTTTAAATCTATCCACCCAACCCTGTAAAAAGCTGCTATGAGCTGCTAATGTCATTTCTGTTTTATTTATTTATTTATTTTTTTGTAATTTCCTGAGTTACTACCATGGCAAGTGTCTCTTTTTCCACATTCAGTGGAAAGAAGGGAGAAGACATCACCATCGATTTTCTGGATGACTTCGACATCGCTTGTGTGGTTTTCAACAAAGATGACGACGCCTCACGGCTACGAATTTTTCCTCTACTGATGAAAGTAGAGGCCAAGTCTTGGTACAATGCTTTGCCCCAAGCTACCAAAAATGCATGGATGTACTACGTGCTGAAGGAGTACGAGCGGAAGTGCGACGCGAGAGAGAGTGCGAGAAGAAGAGCACGACGATATGGTGAACTCGCTCTACTGTAATGTGTAGAGCATAGTGAGTTCTTATTAGGTTTTACAAAAGAATATGTGTACATACCTGACGGCCCGCCCACTTACGTCGGCGACCACATTGGGCTTTATACCCCAACAACCTCCCACTTAAAGTCCAATGTGGTACTTTAAGTGTGAGAGAAGCTACTATACAAGCTAATATACAAGAGATGTAGAGAAGTGATGTACTACCCTACACCTAACTGCTTGCAAAAATGCGCAAAGCTCTCTGAGGGAAGTCCTTTTGTAAGTAGATCAGCAGGATTTTCTATGGTGTGAACTTTGACAAGCTGAAGTTGCTTATCCTCGAGCATTTTTCTGATAAAATGATACTTCACATCCACATGCTTTGTCTTTGAGTGATAAACTGGATTGCGAGCCAATTGTATAGCACTTTGACTATCACAATATAACACAGGCATCTCTTCTTTGATTCCCAAATCTGTTACTAGTCGATTAAGCCAAATTGATTCTTTGCATGCCTCTGATGCTGCAACATATTCAGCCTCTGTAGTAGACTGAGTAACACAATCTTGTAATCTAGAATGCCATGATACTGCTCCACCAGCCAATGTAAAGATATACCCTGACGTAGACCTTCGGTTGTCTAAGTCACCTGCATAATCTGATTCTGTAAAACCCTTTACACTTAGCTCCTGACTCCCATAGCATATACGCATACTCTTTGTAGCTTTCGGGTATCTCAATATTCCTTTCACTGCCTCCCAATGTTTCTTGCCTGGGTTTGACATGTATCGACTTACTACTCCCACTGCAAATGCAATGTCTGGGCGAGTAGCAATCATTGCATACATCAAAGTACCCATTGCAGACGCATATGGAATCTTATCCATTTCAGTCTGTTCTTCCTCAGACACAGGACAATCTTGTTTGCTAAGTTTCACATATGGTGGCAATGGAACACTCAGTGCCTTTCCCTTCTCCATATTGAAATGTTGCAAAACCTTGTCAATATAATCTGTTTGAGATAACCAAATCAACTTCTTTGATCTGTCTCTCTCAATGCGCATACCAAGTATATGACTTGCCTCACCTATGTCTTTCATGTCAAACGATTTTGCCATCTTTGACTTCAAAGCCGAAATTTCTTCCAAGTGCTTGCCAGCAATCAACATGTCATCCACATACAAAATAAGGATCAGCCAACTACCATCCTTAGCCTTCTTTGTATATAGACAGTGATCGAACTCACTACGTTTGTAGCCTTGAGAAAGCATAAACTTGTGGAATTTATGGTACCATGCCCTCGGTGATTGTTTTAAGCCATAAAGACTCTTTAACAACTGGCATACCCAATCTTCCTTGCCTTTCTCAACAAACCCTTCTGGCTGCTGCATGTAAATTTCCACATCTAAATCACCATGCAAGAACGCTGTCTTGACATCCATTTGGTGCAACACCAAATCTAATATGGCAACCAATGCAAGAAAGCATCTCAATGTAGTCATCTTGACCACTGGAGAGAAGACTTCATCAAAGTCAATGCCTTGTTCTTGCTTAAAGCCCTTGGCAACAAGCCTTGCTTTGTACTTTGGCTGACTATCATGAGGGGTGATCTTATACCTGTAAACCCATTTACAAGGTAGAGCCTTTTTGCCCTGTGGTAATTTAACTAGCTTCCATGTCTTGTTTTTATGCAGAGCTGTCATCTCTGACTGCATGGCCAATTGGCAATTCCCAGAGTCCTTCATTTGCACTGCTTCCTTGTAACATGAAGGCTCATTGCAATCAGTCAACATGACATAGTTCATAGATGGAACAAACCTATCAGGAGGTCGTGTGACACGTCCAGATCTACGCACAATAGGTGGCTTAGGCTCAGCCACAACCTGTGGTTCCACTCTATCCTGTCCTTGCTCCTCTTGAGCCCTGACATTTTGTCTTGCACGTGCAGGTCCATCTTCTTGGAAGACAACTCTTCTAATCTCCTCAACCCTCTCTGGTTTAGAATGATATTTGGATTCATTAAAGTGAACATCATTGCTGCGGACAACCTTTCTGGATTCGGGATCCCAAATTCTGTACCCCATCTCACCAGAATTACCATAGCCTAGAAAGATGCACTTTCTACTCTTTGGCTCAAGTTTGTTCCTAAATTCCTTTGGAACGTGAGTATATGCCTCACAGCCAAAGACTTTGAGATGCTTGTATGAGGGTACTTTGCCTGACCATACCATCTCTGGCACTGAATCCTTCTGCAAAACCTTGCTAGGAGATCTATTTACAAGATGAATAGCTGTTGATACAGCTTCAGCCCAAAACCCATTTGGCAGCTGTGCATTAGACAACATACTTCTGACCTTCTCTTGTATGGTCCTATTCATCCTCTCAGCAACACCATTTTGAGGAGGATTGTAAGGAGCAGTAAGTTCACGTTTTATACCTTTTGAGTCACAAAAGTCCTGAAAGGCCTTTGAAACATACTCTCCACCATTGTCAGTGCGTAAGCATTTAAGCTTCTTGCCACTCTGATTCTCCACAAGTGTCACAAACGTTTTGAAAACACTAAAGGCTTCATCCTTGTGCTTGAGAAAGTAAACCCATACTTTCCTCGAGTAATCATCTATAAATGTCATAAAGTAAGAAGCTCCCCCTAGAGATAGGTTAGGCATAGGTCCACACAAATCACTATGAACAAGTGCCAACTGTGTATCTCTTCTACTGCTTCTATGCTTATGTGGCTGCTGTGTTTGCTTACCATACAGACAATGTTCACAGAATTCAAAATCATTAAATGAAAAGCCAGGCAAATAACCAGAACGAGACAAGATTTCCATTCCCTTCTTGGACATATGTCCTAACCGGCTATGCCACAAAGAAACGTTCGGCTGCTCGGTTACATTGATTACATTTTTAGAGACATTTGATACATAAATCATGTAAAGTCCTCCAGACTTTACTCCATGTGCTACTGTCATAGAACCCTTGGATATCTTCCACATGTTCTGTCCAAAAGTGGTGACGTAGCCAGCATCATCAAGTAAACCTGTGCTGATCAAGCTCTTTGTAATTGCGGGAACATGTCTCACATTCTTCAGCGTGAAAGAAGAGCCATTCTGAAACTTCAATTGAACATCTCCAACACCTAAGATCTCACATGTCTGCCCATTGCCTAGCCGAACATGATCTTTAGTGGTCACATAAGAGGTAAACCACTCCTTGTTTGGAGACACATGAAGTGATGCCCCTGAGTCTATAATCCAGTCACTCAGTGCATTTCCATGAGATGCTATAAGAAGAGCTGAGTCCATTGTATTCTTCAAGAAGTAGATGTCTCCTGACACTAGACTGTCATCCTTTGCAACAGTGTTTGTCACATTTATTTCTTGAATCTTCACTGAGGACTTGTTCTTCTCACCATGGTCTTCAGCTTTCTCTTTGCCTTTTTCTGCTTTCCATTCTCTGCAGTCTCTTTTCATGTGACCCTTCTTGCCACAATGGTAGCATTCTATGTCACTCTTGCCTTTAGCACTGCGGAACTTGCTACGAGACTGATTCCTCTGTCCACCTTTGTACTTTTCTTTGGTCCTTCCCCTGACAACTAAGGCTGTTCCTTTGCCTTTGTCCATTGTCTTTCTATTGGTTTCTTCAGTAAGCAGACTTCCTTCTACACCTGCTATTTTCAAACCATCTGGAGGTGCAAAATTACTCAAAGCTGTGTGAAAAGTGTCCCAACTTTCCGGCAATGTGATCTACAGGAACATAGCTCTAACAGGTTCATCAAACTTGACACCTTGAGCTGACAACTGACTATAGATTGTGTTGAATTCATTCAGATGATTGGACATAGGTGTCCCTTCTTTCATCTTCAAGTCAACAAGCTTCTTAAGCCAGTATACCTGTGAAGCTGCACTCTGCTTCTCATAAAGATCACTCAGCTTTAACCATGCTTGATAAGCCGACATCTCGTCTGCTACATTGAAGTAAACGCTTTCTGCCAAAGTCAGCATAATGGTAGAAAGTGCCAATTCATCCATTTCGCTCCATTCATCTTCGTCCATATCTTCTGGTTTTATCCCCTTGAGCTTTATAGGTTTTATCTGCTTCTTTTGTACCAACACGTGCCAAATCTAATGCTTCCACAATGGGAAATTGGTTCCATCCAGCTTCTTGATATTGTAAAGATCAGTGTCCTGTGATCCAGCCATAGCTACGCTTCACAGTAGTTTACTTTCCTGGGAAAAATTCGGCAGAGTTTCCCCTGTAAACTGACCTCTGAACCAATATCAACCTGTCAAATGAACCAAGAAAGCTTCAGATTCTGCATAAATTTCGGCAGAGTCTCCTTTGTAAAATGGCTCTGGTGTACTCAAAAAACAGACCAAAAAACAGCTCAAAAAACACTGTCTCTTTGACACTATAAGCTGCGGGTAAACCTGTCCTGCACCTGTACTGTCTCTCACTGTCCTGTCACTGTCCTGTAAGCATAGACTGTGACAATGCCTCAATGGCAGTAAAGCAAAGATGCAATCCCAACTGTCTAACTCACAGTCAATACATCCTAGCTGCCTATCTAAGGGTGCTCGAGGGATCGCTCCAAGACCTGCATCACCGAAAGGATCTCAACATTCGAGAATCCCCCATCTCAATAAAACCTCACTCGACCCTCAACAAAGGCTGCAGTAAATCTGACAGTACATAGACTTCCCACAAAGTCATACATCCACAAATTTCCCACTATATGCTGTAACCACTGCGGCGGTTGTTTGCTGCGTGACTCACAGCCAACAAACCCTCAACAAACATACATCATCTCTGACAATACATCCCATGTGGAAGTACCTGTAATGTCAGGATGAAATCTGGAATATCAAATAGCAAACACAAGCTACCTGATGAACTAGTGGATGTCGCCTACAGTCTGTGTGTAGATGCGCCCGTGTCGTATGTGACACGTCTCTAAGAACTGTGAGCCGTCCTTCGATGTGTAGACAACCACAAATCAACACTCTGGGAGTGTCGATATCCTCAGCACCTGCAGTCGTAGGCCGAAAACCCCAAATTTGCAGGGTCGGATCTGCACCCACCGAGACCACGTAGTCGAAAATGGCCTGCGCAGACCTTTGTCGAAGCCGAACAGTGGCCGAGATGACCTCATAATGAAATTCTGAGAACACCTAGCCCTTCGGGCTCTCCCACAGGATTTGGGGCCGTGTCTTCACCTATCGAATTTCACTCCAATTTGAGCTGGTGACTCTAGCCTCCTGCAGTGCTGCCCCGAGCCTCGATCTGAGCTCTGATACCAGTTGAAGGAGTACGAGCGGAAGTGCGACGCGAGAGAGAGAGTGCGAGAAGAAGAGCACGACGATATGGTGAACTCGCTCTACTGTAATGTCTGGAGCATAGTGAGTTCTTATTAGGTTTTACAAAAGAATATGTGTACATACCTGGCGGCCCGCCCACTTACCTGGGCGACCACATTGGGCTTTATACCCCAACACGTGCTGCCTTTGTGAAAAGGTTTGGTGGAGGCACAACCTCAGAAAAGTTATGGCAGCTGCTAACGGAGTTAAAGCAGGGAAGTCTACTAGAGTTTGCCACTTACAAATCCAAGTTTGTGGATTTGTGGGAGCGATGGGTTGCCTCATTGGAGGAAGGTGAAGGAGTGCCTAATTTCTTAAAGAAGGAACGTTTCATTGCTGGCCTGTGGTTGCCCCTTAAAGAGAAGGTGAAGGGGAAGTTCCCTGCAACGTATGGGTTGGTAGTGGTAGTAGCCGGCCTTAAAGACAAGAAAATGCGCATGCAAGCAAGAGTCAACGAGTCAGAGGAATCGAGCTCAGTCCGACTAACCCCAATGACTGCAACAGCCGTTCATAGAACCCAACCACAGGACGCATTAATAGAGCATCAAGATCTATTGAGTCGCATCACTACTCAGCTTGAAAGTTTCTCTGTGCATCTAGTGCAGCAAGGGCATGCACTTGTCAGAAATCTAGAGCAAGGGAGAGGACAATGAAGGCAAAACCAAGAGTACCACTGCTATAATTGCGAGGAAGACGGCCATGGCATGTATTATTGCCCACATCCAAGAAGGCATAACTTCAATAGAGGAGGAAGATAGAACCAGATCTCTCCACCAAGGGCAAGACCACCACCACTCAGGCAACCAGGGCCGATTCCACCGGTCCAAATCCTTTGACCACCTGTACAACAAACACCACCACGACCTCTCATTCCACCGCTACCTCCACCACCTGCTGTAAGCCAAGCGGTGAGTGTTATTAGCATGGAAGCTAAAAGGAAAGCAAAGGTAGAAGAACTAGTCTGAGAGAAGAACAAAGGAAAAGGAAAGGTAGAAGAAGTGGATGCCATGGGAGTGAAGGGTGCCAGGCACGAAGAAGCCTCTCAAAGGGAAGAGAAAATGAAAGGAAAAGGCGAGTCTAGCAAGCAGGCATCTAAGCCTCGACGGAAGATCGACATCGTGGATTTTTCACTGGGTGAGTATGTTAAACCATATGACTTAGTTCAGGATGTGTTGACGCAGGGTCCAAAGGTAACTTGGCCCCAATTACTCCATCTTGCTCCAAGGATGAGGAGACAATGGATGAAGATGGTAAGTACAAGAAGATCAAGACCAAGGATAGCTGGGGCTATCTCTGGGAGGGACCTTGATGACATCCTACCAACCATGGACGCCCACATCAAGGGGCAACATCTCAAATGTCTACATAGATGGTGGCGCACAGATATGCGTCATGAGTGAGAAAATGATGCACCATCTAGGCCTAGAGGTAAGTAGGCCGGCACCCTGCCGAGCCAAAATGGCAAATAACGTAAGAGTAAAATGTGTAGGCATTGTGAATGCAGTCAAAGTGGGCATTCAACACAGAAGTGGAGGTAGACATTTTTGTCATGCCACACAAAGGGGAGGGCTACCCTATCATTCTTGGAAGACCCTGGCTCATGGCTATGGAAGCTAAGCAAGACTGGAGTACCGGAATGATTCAAATGATGGACACTAAAGGGAAGTCTATATTCTACGACATGAGGACTAGGAAGCAGTGCAACATGATCTTGGAGGCTTCGGAAGATGAGTCCACCAATGACTATTCGTCCATCTCAGGAGAAGAGACAATAACAATTGAAGAAAGTGACAGTAGCATCGAAGTGATGGGGGTCATCGTGAAAGACCCAAAAATATTGACACAATCTGAAGCACCACCTGCAAACCAAGAGGGACCATCAGGTATGCAATCCTTGAAGGATACAAGTAAGTTACATCAGACGCTCTCCAATGAGTTAATCGGTGAAGAGAGGAAAGAATATGTCTCCATGCTAGGTAACTTCACCACATTGTTCATTGATGGTTATGATAAGATCATAGGAATCACAGTGGTACAACACCGCATAAGACTCAAGGAAGGAAGTAAGCTTGTAGTGCAAAAGCTCAGAAGGCTTGGGGTAATCCAATAAGAGGCACTGCTCAAAGAGGTGAGAAATTTGCTACAGGCAGGTTTCATTTACCCCGTCAAATAATCAGAGTGGGTCTCTCCAGTGGTAGTCACACCAAAGAAGAATGGCGTCTGTGTAGACTACAAACCTCTCAATGTAGCCACAAAGAGGGATCATTTTCCCCTCCCACTCCAAGATGAAATTCCCAATGAAGTGGCAGGTCATGAGCGCTACACAGTATGTGATGGCTACTCAGGCTACTTTCAATTTAGTATTGCATAAGAAGAACAAAAAGAGACAACTTTCATAACACCCTGGGGATGCTTTGCTTACAGAGTGATGCCTTTTGGTCTCACCAACGCTCCGGACACATTCCAATGCTATGTGACTTTTGTCTTCCAGCCATACTTTGGAACATTGATACGAGTCACCATAGATGATTTTTGCATCTATAGTTCACGCTCCCTCCATTTGAGAAAAGTCTATGATGGCCTAACCAAGCTGCAACCTTGGGTGGCCAGCTCAACGTGGATAAGTGTCACATTGGTGAAAGCAAGGTCACTCTCCTTGGCCATCACCCACCACAGCTAAGAAATTAGCCTCTTTCCTTCAGAAGGTAAGGTATTTAAGCAGGTTCATTCACTTGCTATCTCAGGTGGTTCTCCCTCTACAACAAGTCACCCATATAGATGTCTTCTCATGGAGTGAAGAAAATGAGCAACAATTTACCAAAGTGAAACAAATCCTGGCCACACTTCCCACCATTTCACCCCCCAGATGGGACGAGCCATTTTATGTGAACCCCAGTGTAGGAAGTGATACACTTGGAGCCGTACTAATACAAAAGGACCCCCAAACCTCTTTCATGCATCCTATATACTTCTCTAGTTGTGTCATGACCCCATCAAAAAAGGGATTCACGGTAGTAGAGCACATGGTGCGCGCATTAATGTTTGCCACTACAAAGTTCCGCTCTTATCTGTTGCCTAGACCCTTTGTAATTATGACAATGGAGGAGGTTTTTTCGTATGTAATGCGACACATGGATGCCTCATCTAGGATCTCTAAATGGCTGGTTAGATTACAAGAGTTTGAACACCATGCAGGTAGAAAACTCCACCAGGGCTAGTCTAGCAGGTATTCTTACTCATTGTCACTATGAGAAGAAGCTGAAGGTCAACACATAAGGTAAAGAAGTGACACCAATGGTAGAATCCTAAGCTAGAAAGAGCTCACTCTCTTTTCTTTGATGGAGCATGCAAGAGAATAGTGAACTAGTATGCAACTGACATCATCATTTTCAATGAGCAAAAGGAGAGGGTATTCTCCATTGGGCAGCTGTTACACTCCCACTCCAACCATGAAGCAGAGTACGCGGCTTTAATTCTTGGATTAGAACAGTGTATTTTGCAGGGGATTCAATGCCTAAATGTGTTTGGTGATGCTCTGCTTTTGATAAAGCGGATAAATGGCACTTGGGTTTGTAACAATCACGTTTTACTTGGTCAACTACGCCAAGTTAAGGATCTTTTAAGAAAGTTTGAAGCAGTGCAATTATTTCATGTCCCTAAGACAGAAAATCAAGAGGAAAATGCTCTAGCCAAGGAAAGAATACAAGATGTTCCCATAGGAGCAATTAAACTAAAACTACCCCTCTTTCAAGTTAGCGATGTTATGCCTGATATCATCAGCTTCTTAGATACAGGAGAATGTTGTCATAAAATCTAATACCTAATATCTAACCAACCCAACTGATTCTCTCATATTAAACTGATCACTTAATGTGGGAGAATAAACGGGAACAAGTGTTAAGATATAGA
Source organism: Adiantum capillus-veneris (assembly GCF_014529385.1). Lineage (NCBI taxonomy): Eukaryota > Viridiplantae > Streptophyta > Polypodiopsida > Polypodiales > Pteridaceae > Adiantum > Adiantum capillus-veneris. The sequence continues at coordinate 26,686,927 of NC_140958.1, forward strand.
CATGTGCTTATAGATCTATCTCAACACGGGGCCAATGGTAAAGGGGCCCAAATGAGAGATGGTCTATCAAAGAGCAAGGCTAAAAAATGGAGTTAAGACCTTAGGGTTAGCTTCATAGAAGACCTCCAATAATTTGTGTAAAAGGCCTTTGACCTTAGGTAAGCTAGGGATGAGCTTGAGGCGCGGGAACCCGACCCAGCTCGAGGTGCTTGTCCTGCTTGTCATGCTTGATGACTAAGGTGCTTGAGGTGCTTGATGATTAAGGTGCTCGAGATGCTTGAGGTGCTTAATTATTGAGATGCTTGAGGTGCTTGACATGCTTGAGATGCTAGGGTTGCACTTAAGGTGAGAACCTAGCGCAAGCTTAAAGTGCTTAACGGCCAAGCTTGTGGTGGGAATTGTGCCTATGTATGAGGGGCTTGAGGTGTCAAAAAGTCAAATATTCAATCCCTACAAGGAGGGGGCGAGCCCTACATGAGGGGGGATGAGAGAGAACACCCACACACTCACACAAGGCATGCATGGTACAAAGAAAGCAAAAGGGACACTTGTCAAGTTCCTCCTCATGTTGCCCTCATGGTGTGCCTGAAGCCTATTGGTTGGCCACCCAAGGGGTGCAATAATAATTTAGGAGATTTAATTAAATGATTTAGCATTTATCTAGCCATCTCTCTCAAAGGGGAAAGGGGGACACTTGTATCAAGGCTACCCTTGCTGCTTGTAATGCCTCCTGCTTGTGATTGGCTAGGCCTGGAGGGGTCCAATGAGCTTCAAGCATGAGCTACAAGGGGGGGTCGACCCAAGAAAGCTAGGGGTTTTCTTAGGGGGTATACTCACCCACACACACTCAAAAACACTCTCATTGTGTGCTATGCAAAGTGCAAGAGCTCCCTCTCCTTCTCCAAGCAAGTAGAGGTTGAGAGCCTACACCAACACTCTTGGATATGGAGTGCAAATCCAACCAAGAGCCATGATTCAATGCTTAATCTTGCCATCTCCTTCTTCTTCATTACTATGCTATTATGTATGCTAGCAACAAGAGTTATGATAAGTGAGGAACTACTTCTTTCTCCTACGAAATGTTTCTTCTTCCTTTTCCCTACCCTCATTCCCTGCTAGCTCTCTCCACCTTCGAAGGTGTTTGAGGTCTTGGGACTGAGGCCTGGGATAGTTAAAGCTTTCTTCAAGTTTATGTTATGTTTGTGATGCATGAAGATTTCCATCTTCATTGCATCACCTAGGTCACAAGGAACACAAAGATTGTATTGTAACAAGTCTCTCTTAATGGGAGAAATCATAGTACAAATGCCTATTGGAGGGGGGACCGGCTCCACATAAATCCGGTCCTCAACTGTTGTCATGTTCTCTAAATTCTCTCTCTTGCAAAAGTATTGTTGATTCCAAGTTAACTAATTGCTATGATTATGTTGCTATCTTCAATTATGTTCACCCGCTATGCTCACAAAGTCATTTCTCAAAAGTACTCTCATTAATTTCCGCTACTCTCAAATTAAATAGGCCAATTCCATTACATTGGTATCAGAGCATTTGGTTTCTCTTTTCTTGCTTAAGAAGAGAGGTCCTTAAGTAGCCTATAAATGGTTGATGTTGTTAATTATATTAGGGTAAGTGGAATTGGGATCTATTATCGGTTTTGTTGAGCCCACTATGTGGGGGATGGTGCACACCTCGGGAGCTTTGGACTTAATAATGGAGTCTTTTTAGACTTGCCTATGGCTTTACCATTATTGAGCCATAAGAATTCTGAAAGGAGCTAGCCCTTGGCAACTCTGCTATGTTAGACCTACTCTACTCTCTATAATTAACCACTTCGAGCCGTGGGTGTAGATACTTAAGAGCCGATTTTCAAAGGCTAAGAGGAGTGGCAACTAAGGTTTTGAATTGCCAAAGCATACACTAAGTACATACATAAATTTTGTTAACATGGCCGACAATAATCAAGAGAGTAGAATGAACATTGATAGGTTTGATTTTGCACATGAAGGTGCTAATGATGATGCTCCCATGTTTGCGAATTATCTCGTCACTAAGTTGCAGCAAGCTATGGGCAACCCTGCTTTGCAAGCCGAAGTTACTCAACAACTTCGTGCTTATGGAATTTCCCTTCCTCTCCAAGAGGAGAGAGAGCTTAGGAGGCCTCTTGAAGAGATCCTCAAAGGAAGACTCTCTCCCATTCGAGAGGAGGAATCCAAACAGCAAGAAAGCAATGAAAGTTTAAGTTCCTCTGAAGATGCGGCTCCACGAGTGACGGTGGTGTAGACGATCGCCCACTCCTCCCAAGAGGAAAAGATCAACACATAGTCCTTCTCCTCATCACTCTGAAAGGCAAGAGAGGAAAAAAAGCAAGAAAAGGGCTAGGAAGAGGTCACCCTCTTCTCCTTCTTCTTCACCTTCCTCCCCTTCCAACGAAAGTTATGGCTATTCTCCTAGAGAATACAAGAGGATAGGACATCGCAAATCATTTCTTGCAAGGCGAAGGTCACAAAAGCTAAAGAAGTTCAAGGAGGGAGGAAAGAGTATCTCTTTTCTCACCCATGATGGCACCTTCGGTGCTACCGACAAAGTGTTGGCCTTCATCTAGCAATTTGATGCGGCCTTTGGAGATGAGGGCTTCACAAAGTCCTCCAAGCTATGCCATGTAGCTATGCACTTCCAAAAATCAGCTCGTCAATGGTGGGCTAGCCTTCGTAGAAATGGTGAAGCCCCAAAGACATGGAAAACTCTATGAGTTTCCATCATGAAGCAATTCCTTGCAAGCGATGCAAAGGACAAAGTGCTTACCGAATGGCACAGTTTGAAGCTCCTCTCCCATGAGTCTATCCACAAATATGTAGACAAGTTTTGGGATTTACATCTCAAGACTACTGTCTTTCAAAAGATAGACTTTGCCGAGCAAAGGCAGCAATTCTGTGCGGGATTACCTGAAGAGATGGCCAAATACATCAACTCTCAACGGCCTGGTACTATTAGCGAAGTAATCCATCACACCATGGTTGCTTCACGCATCAATTTCCATAAAGGGGCTAGACGTAATGTCAAGCCCATGGAAAACAAAGACAAAAATGATGCAAAGGGGAAAACCAATGTTCAAAATACTTCCCAAGTCAATTCCAACAACAACAACAATCGGTCCAAGGAGAAGGGAGTTTACAAAGGAATCAAGAAGAGTTAGACTTTTCTCATTTTTTTAAAGGATTCCAAGATGTGTTCATCGATGATATCCCTATGGACTTACCCCAAAACGAGGGGATGATGACCATCGCATTGAGATCCTTCCTGGAAGCTCACCACCTAACAAGCCTCCTTATCGAGTCTCACAAGCTCAACAAGAGGAGATCATGAGGCAAGTACAAGAGCTGGTAGACAAAGGGATGGTGAGGCCTAGTTCATGTCCCTTTTGTTCTCCGGTCCTTTTAGTACAAAAGAAAGATGGTACATACCGTATGTGTGTGGACTATCGAGCACTAAACCATATCACTATCAAAAACAGATTTCCCGTACCTCGGGTAGAAGATCTGTTTGATAAGCTACAAGGCTCTACCTACTTCACTAGGATTGACCTTAAGAGTGGCTATCATCAAATAAGGATAGTGGATGAAGATATCTTAAAGACCGCATTTCGAACAACATTTGGTCTTTATGAATATCTAGTCATGCCTTTTGGCTTGACCAATGCACCAGCTACGTTCAATCGTTTGATGGAGAAAAATTTTAGACCATACCAAAATTCACTGGAGTGTTCTTTGATGATATCATCATCTACTCCAAGTCTTTGGAGGAACATAAGCAACATCTCCAAGTGATTTTTCAAGCATTGAGGGAGAATAAGCTTTTTCTCAACCAAAGAAAAGCGAATTCTTCCTTCAAGAGATTCAATACCTAGGTCATATTATCTCTAAAGATGGTATCCGAATGGATCCATCAAAGTTAGAGGTAATAAAAGCATGGCCTAACCCAAGAAATCTACATGAGCTAAGAAGCTTTGTTGGTATGTGCGCATACTATAGACGCTTCATAGCAAAATTCTCTCAAGTAACAGGACCACTACATGACTTAACTAAGAAGAACGTTAAGTTTGTATGGACTGCTAAGGAGAAAAATTCTTTTGAAAATATAAAAGAGAAGCTTACCTCCCAACCATTCCTCGTGCTTCTGGATCTCTCAAAGCCATTTGAGGTCCAATGTGATGCTTGTGGTGATTGCCTTGGAGCAGTTTTGCTTCAAGAAGGGCATGCCATAGCATATGAGAGCCGAAGGCTCAATATTGATGAACGAGTCTTGGGCATTTATGAGAAAGAGCTTTTAGCTGTTCTACATGCCCTAGACACATGGAAGCACTACCTATTGGGGACTCCATTTATCCTACGAACCGACCACCAAAGGCTCAAGTATTTCATGACGCAAACCAAGCTTTCCGACAAACAAATGAGGTGGGCAAATTTTCTCTCACAATTTAATTTCCATATTGCTCACATAACTGGTAAGCACAATCAAGTGGCTGATGCACTTTCACGACGACCCAAAGTTAATGCAGTGTCTATAGCTACTCACAATGATCTATCCTCTATGATAGATGAGTATGCTATTGACCCTGACTTTAGAGACATAATGTCAGCCCTTGCTTTGGGGAAGAAAGAGGAACCATTCACCTTGCAGGATGGTTATCTTCTCCATGGCAATAGGCTATGTGTTACCCATTCCCTTCGTGAGAAAGTTATGTATGAATCCCATGCTCCTATATATCCGGGGCATAGAGATATTCAACCTACTCTCCGAGGAGTAGAGACGTATTTCTATTGGCCTACCATGAAAGTGGACATACAAGAGTATGTTTCAAAATGTGTAGTATGCCAAAAGACCAAGTATGATAGAGGGAAGCAACCTGCATTACTCCAGCCATTGCCTATCCCAAATTCACCATGGGAGAGTATATCCATGGATTTCATCTTTGGATTACCCAAGTCTATCCATGGGAATACAGGAATATGGATAATAGTTGACAGGTTTAGCAAGCAAGCACATTTTATTCTTGTTAAAAAGACTATTAAGGCACAACTCATGCAAGGCTAGATCCATTAGCCCCAATCATTGAGGAAGGTAGTGATACTGACATTTCATCAGATAAGTCCTTCTTCATGATGGGTAGTCAACAGCCACGAGATTTCTCCGGTGAAAGACCAATGCTAGGAGGAAGCACCTCCCAAAACCCTTTGAGCAAGGCCAAGTCCACTATAATCTTCTTAGAAGGAACAAACTCTTGAGGAGCCCTAGTTTATTCTGACTATCGTGGATGCAAGTGTATTTGTATAGAGGAACGACCTTCTCAAAGACTGGAGATAATTCAAGTCTATGATGATGGAGATAGATTTTGAGATGCAAAGGGGAACCACTATCTAATAGTTACCAACCCTAAGGATTACAACAGGTATGGAGATAATGTGGCAAAAGGAAAAATAGTCTCAGAAACTCAAGAGCCGCCTCCTAAAATTGATCGACCTGGAGCTCTTTTTATGTATGATAAAAAAACAACCAGAGTCTCTACCTATAATGAGAATGTGGGAATTTACAAGCATGAGAGCGAGGCAGTAGTCTCTTATTTTCGATGCAAAGAACCCTACCCAAGCAATGACAACGTTCCTTACTTGTTCTCTTATAAAACTGCTATGGGGAAGGATATCATTTTTGTTGACAGGTACGAGCGAGAATACAAACGAATTCTGTCAAAGGAGGTAGATAAGACAACAGTTCCAGAAACATCAACATATGCCCCCGAATAAGTACCAAGGTCCACCTATACCCCTAGCAAGTCAAGAAATCCATTTTCAGAAGAGTACGACGCACCATCACATTCTAATCGACAACAGACTTTCAACTATCAGAGCCAACAGGCAACCCAACCATCATTGTAGGCATGGCTTCAACAAAATGCGACATTAGAATAAGACCGAAACAAAGGTGGTTATTCAGCCGCATGGGGGCTAAGGGATTTACAAGAACCACCACTCCATTTACAGTATCAAGGCGAGAGTAAGCCAAAAAGAAGTCGGCAGAGCCTGGAAGACAACCCATAGAAAGAGATCAAAGAGAACGAGTTTGGAGAGATGAACCACCTCTTGCAAGAACCGTCAGAAATTATGGCTTAGGAGCACCTCTAGGAGAGGAACCCTCCCACTATCGAAGGCTAGAGGAGGTATATCGAGTAGGACGAGGAGAACCAATGATGAGATTTGACGACCATCGTAGAATTAGACCTTCTCAGGTGCAAAAATGGGTAAACAAGAAATACACGGGAAACAGAGATCCTAGGGATCATGTAGCAGCCTTTGTGCGTTTAATTAGAGCTGAAGAAGTTTTAGATTTCCCTACTCAATTTGCAGGGTTTGGACTTACCCTAGAAGAGGATGCCGCCACGTGGTTTGATTCTGTGGAGCGTAGAGATTTTGAATCTATGGAGAAGGTTTTTGATGAGTTTATTGAGGAATTCTCACAAAGGGGGATAGCTCATAATACAGTCTCACAAATCCATAAATTCAAACAGAAAGAAGGGAAATCTGTGTGAAAGGCAGCCCTACGACTAAAGAGATATGTGAAGTTCTGCCCAGTGGAGGAACTACCAACCCAGTCCTGACTTATGATTATATTTATTCAAGGACTGAGAAACACAGATCTCCAGAAGGACTTACATATGAAGAGGAGCACAACGTTAAATGAGTTAACTAAGGAAGCTCAGTACCTTGTAGACAATTGTGTGGTCTACAAGGAGGGTGAATTCAAGGATCTTGATGACGATTCATCCTCACAACAAAGTGGAAGGAAGTCCACTAAGACAGCACTGAAAGGAGAAGTAGCTGTAAGCCAGGAGCAGCTTGTGGAAGAAGTGCTAAAAAAAATTAATATGTATGCCAAGCCTCAGGCTAAGCAGCCAAAGTGGTGTGCTATTGAAGAAAAATGGACAAACCATGTGACGGAGGAATGTTATTATAACAAGGGATATATGAGAGAGCGACTATATGCTCCTCAAGCTCAGGTAGCATCTCCTCAAATCCCACCGATGCCTAGGTATCAAGCAGGTAACCTACCAAGACCTGTAGGAGTTGAAAGACCACAACCAGTATTGGGGCAACAACCACCCCTACGACAAGTACGATCGGTCGGCATAAGATACACACCAACAGTAAACGAACCAGAAGAGAAGGCTTTGGTACCTATGTATGCATATTACAAAGATCCCAATGGATATGCAACAAATCCTGTCTATTATCCACTGGAATAACCTAAGATGCAAGAACCTTGGAGTATGATTGGAAGTACAGGACCACCAACAAATGCACAGGCTGCAAGAGAAGGAAGATACAGCTTGGATGAACGAACACTATTGTTCATAGCTAACGGAGGCATGGGCGGGTAGAGGCATGCTTACCAACAAAGAGGTGCTCAAGGAGCACCTCAACAGCCTAAGGGACCCTACTACAAGTGCGGCGGAGATCATTGGCTAAGGGACTGTCCTCATGATGAAATCATTAGAGTCAACACGTATTGCACCAAGTGTGGAATTACTCACTTGATTCCTGATTGCCCTAAGAACCCGAGCAAAGGAGAAAAAACTACTTTGAACATGCTAGAAGCAGTGCCATCCAGTGGGGGGTCAAAAAACGAAACAGTAATACCTATTCAGGCAGTCACACGGGCACAAGCTCAAAGAAGGACAAACAAACCCATAATTGAAGAGCCAAAGACCGATGCCCCTCGTGCAGAAATGAAAAATCAAAGAAGCACTTGGAAAGCTAGAAAGGCCCGTATGAAAGCCAGGAGAGAACGAGAGCAAACGGCTCTATCCGAGGAGTTAAAACACACAAAGGATAGATTGGAGAGGTTAGAGGATCTAACTAGTTTAAGTTCACACACTGCTGCAACCATAGAGCCCAATGAAATAGGGGAACCCAAAAGTGCAGGATCAAGAGGATCAGTGCTGGTAGAAAAAGTGAGCAGCTTGATGCACTTTTAAAAGCATACGAAGCCAGAATAAAAAACAACCACAGTCAAGAAAAAAGATGGATGACTTATCTATATGCGGAACTAGAAAAAAAAAGGTTGGAAATGTGTCGGAAGATGATTGAAACAGCCCAATCCTTGATAGAAAACCCACTTGGTAAACCTGCAAGTTGGCACAAGGTGCCAGCTCCAAACCCTATCACACCAACTCTAGAGAAACAAGCAGACACAAAGGAGGGACTCACTACTGCCTCAGAGTCTAGGAGAGAACCTATCATAGTGTCAAACACAATAGATGAGACAATTGATGGATTCCAACCCAAAACAACGGCGGGGATGGGTAAAGAGTGTGACAGTTTAGATGACCTGTGGAAGCAAATCCGGGAAGCAAATGAAACTAATGGGGTGAACTACCAACTAAATCGCACGGGGAAGGGGAAAAATGAGACCTTACCTTCCATTGAAGAATTTGAGGCAAGAGCACAAATGAACTTTGATATGCATTCACAAGGGGGGGACCAGGGTCAATTAGTTCGGGGCATAGCCAACCAGACTCGCTAAAAACTCTATCCTCTTACCTAGGGGAGTATGAAGCTAAGTCTGAAGTGAGAGCAATCCCATCTCAAAGACTTTCTCCCAACAAAATAATGGATTCACAAGGGTTGATTGAGTTATTTTCCACACTTGTGGCATGCACAATCACGTTAGCCGAACTCTTGAGGTTACGACCAAACATGTGGACCACCGTAGGAAAATGTTTAGAAAAATTTGGAGTAAAAGACCCTACCTCGAAGCTTCAAGAAGGGATCGGAGAATTGGACAAGCCTCAACTAAACACTAGGCATGTACCTTTAAACAAGGTTGGAGAATATTGCGAGGGAGAAGATGAAAATACCACACTACTAGTAGAATTCAAGGGAGTAGTATCCAAGGCTATTCTCGACAAGGGAGCGGGGGTCGCTATCGCCACCAAATAAATCTGGAAAAAAATGGGGAAAACCAGCTTTGAGAGCAACCAGAATGAAATTGCAACTGGTAGATGGGTTCATGAAAAAGCCTCTAGGACTTTTAGAAAAAGTAATTGTCACCTCTTGCGGAATCGAGTACGAGCATACATTTGCAATAGTTGATTTTGACAAAAAGAACAATTACGAGATCATCTTGGGAAGACCATTCATGAGACAATTAAAGATGGTACAAGATTGGGGTTATGACCACATATACCTCAGGCGTGGGGAGACTACAACCAAAATATACCTAAAAGACCATAGTTACAAGGATGTGAACCAAACACCAGTGGAAGAGTTTGATTCGGCTACATTGGCAGGGTCCGAACTCCCAGCATGGTTAGGGCAGAAAAAAGAGCTATGGATGTGTGGAGCTTCACATTGTGGAAGCTTGAAAAGAGAGGAATGCATCTTAGAAAGAGCTATTGAGGACAAGGATTATATTTCAGAACCTTTTTCCAAAGATGCCATAGAACCTATGGAATGGGAACACACACTAGCAACATTGGATGTCTGTACCATTACAGATAGCCCAACAACAAAATTTTGCGATAAGGATGGCTATGATGTGCTACCCTATTACATGGTAAACCTTGTACCAATAGGAGATGAAAATGTAGACTCACCAGAACAGGAAGAGTTTTATAACTCCTCTGAGTATTTGGAAGTAAGTAACGATGCAGATAACGAGTATTCAGACAGCTCAAGCGAGCGTGGGGAGGCAACCGTAGGTATCAAGTTTTATGATTTTGCAAATCAACACCCTAGACGCCAGGAACGCTATAGAAAAAAAGAGTAGAAAACAAAATTAGAGAAAACCTGATGCCTAGGATAAAAGATAAAACTCACTATCTAATGCTTGTCAAGGCAGAGGATTGTGTAAAAGACCAAATAACAAGGAGATTCTCGAGAATTCAAAGGGAAAAGACACATGAGGAAATAAAAAAAGCGCAGAAAACTAAAAAAGAAACAAAATCAAGAAAATCTCAACAATCAAAACAGGAAAAGACAAAAGATCCAGAGTGGACCAAAATGGAGCGTAAAAGGAAATACCAAGAACTTAAAAGGACGTTACGAGAGGTATGGACTACTAAGGGAGAAAGTGAAGGTAAGGAGGATTCAGAAAAAGGAAACATGAATGTACCGTCCCACTATCAAAAATTCACCATCCAAGACAGAAAAATCATAATGACACCACTAGTAAGGGAAAGAATAAACCAGGAATCTTACGATGGGCCGGAAAATGCAAAACGAATTGACCCCGTTGCGCCAGGCGAAGAGCCTCAGCCTGTCTATATAGCAACGGATTTAGGTCCAGAGGAAGAAGAATTGCTAACACAGCTTCTCCAAAAGTATAAAGATGTGTTTGCATGGTCTTACAAAGACCTCAAGGGAGTTGATCCATCGATATGCCAACATACAATTCCTTTAAAATCAGATGCCAAACTAAGCAAACAGCGTCCTTACACATATAATGACACATTTGCTAAACGAATCAAAGAAGAGATTGACAAGCTGATGGATGAAATCGAGCATACAGATTGGGTGTCACCCATTGTGATAGTCCCCAAAAAGAACGGAAAGTTGTGTGTGTGTGTGTGTGTGTGTGTGTGTGTGTGTGTGTGTGTGAACGTCAAAAAGGTGAACACAGCCACAATAAAGGATAACTATTCCTTGCCAACCACAGAACATGTGCTTGAGAGGGTAGCAAGAAAACGGGCCTATTCCTTTTTAGATGGGTTTTCGGGGTACAACCAATTGGCAATTGCAATAGAGGATCAACACAAAACAGCATTTGGAATTGGAGCTGATCTCTTGACATAGCTAATTCCAGTGTAGAAGATTTCAGCTAACTGGTGATGTATTAGTTCAGACAGTAGACTGGCCAAAGGAACAAAAACTGAACTGGAATACATCTATTGGAATAAGAACCAGACTAAGTACTGAGAATCATATTCAGATTCAGATTATTGAGTACAGAGTAGGTATAACTGGAATATATTGCTGTAATTGGAATTATAGATAAAGGATTACAATGAGTATGATGTGGCTTATGAACAAAAGGATAGACAAAGTACAGCCGACAACAACTGCCAATGATTGACAAATCGAGTACAATTGCCAACAAATGCCACCAAAACGCTAACTCGATTACAATGTAACGGGCCCTATTTATATGCTTTGGGTTTACCATGGTAATTACCGTAGTAATTACTGACTGATTCACTACCCGTCTCATAGGAGAGCGTTCCCACCTAGTGAAACTGTCTCAGCCGTCTACATCCTTCCCTCCTTTCTTGAATTTTGGCAAGATTCCAAAGTTTTTGAAAAAATCCCCTATTTGATTCTGGTTTGAAGCTAAAAAATCCACCGTCTAATTTTGATTCTGGGGACCGGACTTGACCAATGATAGAGAGCCAGCTGGAAAGGTCAATGTAGAGCTCTTGTCATCTACATAGATTGATATCAACCTTCCAGCTGAGAAGGAAAAGCCTCCGACTGAATTATGAGATGGAACTACCCAGTATCCTTCCACTGAACTAGCTTCCGTTTACCCTTTGTCCTGGATGGCGTCTGAGAAGTCCTAGTGCCAGCATTCTCCTTCTAAATGAGTCTGTAAATGGCCTCCTGCTCAAGCTGATCCCGCCTTTCCATGGTCATCTCTACTTCATAAGGCGTAAGAGAATGATAGGTTTTGGTGTCAGGATCATAGAGCGTGCGGTTGCCTTTGGTGATCCTAGTTCTGGCCAGCTTGTGACAATGCGAAGTGGTATGGATCCATCCTTCTGGGAGAGGCTGATTGGTTTTGACCCAAGCTTCAAAAAGAATCTCAGCCATCTCTCTATATTGTGGTGCTAGGCCTGCTTTAGCTGCAATATCCTTTTCAGGCAGTTTAGAGGACTCAACAGTAAGTTGCAGCAATTGATTGGTGATCTTGGTGAGGCCTTTGATCTGAATCTTCCATTGACCCATACACAGCCGAATCCTCTGCATCTCCTATTTCAACTCCTGAATATCATTGAGTTGGAGAGCATCATTGAACAGTGTTTGCCAAGTTTTCCATTCCACAGATGATCGCTCATACCAATCCTGGAGCTCATCAATAATCTTGAAATATGTAAGGTGATCGACTGGTTTTGGATGTTGAGGATAAAGTGCTAGGAAAAATCTTGGCAGTTCTATCTCTCTTGCTGGTAAGACATACAAGAGAACTGGGGAATCAGGCACAAATTCTAAGAAATTGAGAACATCCTGGTTCTCTTGCTGCATCATTTTTTTGGTTATTCTCACCAATTGAAACAGTTTGCGGAGAGCAGTTGCCTGTTCTCCGACTGACATTCTAGTATGAGGTCCTTTACTGGTGGCTGTCTGATCTTCAAGAATGGGCCGCACTCTTTGATCCAAGACTCCTCTGGCGATTTTCATCTGCACCAAAACCTCTTTCAACTGATCCCTAACATCCTTCATACATTTGTAGGTTGGCTTGTTTCCTAGTAGAAGTTCTAATTCGAGAGCTAGAGAACGACGATCTGCAGTAGACTGCCTTTGCAAATGTGGGTTGGTCACTCTCTCTTCAGCATTGATGATCCATTCATGTATCCTTTCCAACAGCTGGACTGTGCTGGGATGTGCAGGTAAACGGAAAGTCTCTTGATCATGAAAAAGCAACTGATTTCCAGTGATCCACCATTTCCCAGGCTCCGACATACAGTCGCTGAAAACGTTCCAGATCAGATAGGAGATCATCATCCGCCAGATATTTCCTGGTTATGGGAGCCTGCTGATGTCTCAATCTCATGTTAAGGGTGATAAACTGTAATGAATTCTGCTCATCAGCTGCTGGTCCTTCAACCCTAACTTTGCTTTTCCCTTTATCCTCCCTACAGTGCTGGGACTGGTTTGCTGGTTGATTCCGAGTGTGACTGGGTCGTTGTTCTTCTGACTGCTGATTGCTTGACTTATACCCTTCATTCTGGTCTGGCTGTGACTGACTTTCTTCAGTTGGCCCTGTGCCACCAGTACCAGTCCTGGAGGTGGCAATGGAGGCGAGGCATCATCATCATCATTAGTATGCCCTTCGTCTTATTCATCGTCCTCCTTATCAGCTTCTTCTTTCTTATCCTCTTCCTCTTCCTTATCTTCTTTTGCTTCTTCAAGGGAATTCTGTTGTTCAATATAATCCAGGATTGCTTGATTTTCCAGAGCATTATTACATTCAGCCACTTTGTCCTGCAAGTCACTCTGCATAGTCTCCATAAGAGACTTCAAGTTCTCCAGATCAAAGACAGCGTTGCCTGCTGGATTTAAAATTTCAGCCAAGTTATTATAAATATATCTGTCAGTGAGGGAAGTCTTCAGAGCTGTATGATGAAGCAGCAAGGAGTTGAAGTCAACTCTCTTCATTTTTAGCATTGTTTCATCCCAATCTAGCTCTCTGTGCTTCATCCCTTTCTTCCTTCACAATCTACATATCAGACTCCACCCTAGCGAATTTTCTTTCCAGTAGCTTAATAAACCTCTCTGAATGAGCTTCAAGTAGCTTATGGTGCAGATTCTAGTTGTCTCGTGCTTCCTTCAGCTTTTGAATCTGGTCTTCAGCTCCCTTCAATTCAGTTTTAACCTTATTCAGTCCTTCTTCTGACCCCTGCATCGTCCAACATCTATCCCATACAATTCACAATAGTGTTCCATGAGGACTGGATGAGGACTAAACATCCATCATTGATTATTGCTGGGTCAGAATCAGTGGGCTCATACACTGTAACAGGAGCCATATAGGGTAAGGCTACCTAATCGGATTTTTGTAGGAAGAGACGCCCTTTAAGTGGATGGGTCTGCAGCTGCTGCAACTTGTCCCTCTTCATTAGGTGCAGAGCTTCTTCATTATTTGGGATAGTGATGCCACCCAGTAAGGTTGGAGGTGCTAGACCTTTGCCCTTATCCAGTTGACCTTTGCCCTTATCCAACTGTTCTGCCGCCCTTTTCAGAGGTCGTTGCTTTTGCTTGGTCTTTGCCAGTACCAGTAGTGAACTGTAAGTTGTCCTACTGATTGGTTGACTTCACTAGTCTGAGCACGTTGTTTGTTAGCCTGGCTAACTAGAGTCTTTTCAATAGTCATTGTCTTGACTTGACTCTCTATCTGCTTCAGAAAAGCACTGCTCTTCGTCAGTGTCGTCTTCGGTTTCTTCGAGCTGCCAAACTCATCTTGGGTAGCCTTCCTTTTCAGACCAGTCGGAGTGGTCTTACTGTCCGTGGCTTCTTCATCCAAAGACAAATCAATATTTTTTTATTCTAGAACTGGCTTCTCACTCCAAGCCATTCTTACATGACTATGAGCATCTGGAGCAGTTGCCCAATATAAAAATTTCCAAATATACCAAGCTTTAAATACACTCTAGGATTTCAACTTGGTAGTTTGTTGAAGCACGTTGTGTGACACGATCTGACAAAGGTTGATAGAAACCTTTGAATCCAATGTCTTTGCTAGCAGCATAGCGAAAACCTTCTCTGACACATATGTTGGATTATTTTTAAGACTGACACCTTCAGCTACAAACCTGTAAGCAGCAGAAGCTTCCAGTTCGGCCACTGGAATCCCTTGACCACTGGCTTTTCTTTTTGCTTGGTAGCCTCATCCTCCTTCAGGGCTATACTGATCTGCTGTGGAGTTTCCACAGACGGCTTGGGCTCATTTGGCATCCGAAATGCAAAGGCTATGTCGTCTGGTGTAGCAGACACCTTTTTGCCATACACCATAGCACTGCCATCTTCAGAATCGAAAGAGTCGAGAACCTGCTTGATGATGGCCATGTCAAAAGTGATTCTTGTGGCTTGCAGAACTACCTGTAGATCCCACAGTTGCAACAAAGCCATAGCTTGGTCAGTGAACACATAATGCTGAATCTCATTGTAAGGGATGATGGGAAGGCTTGCCTTTGCAGCAGTGACAATGGCTTAGGTTTCATCGAGAGATTCCTGCATCTTGTCTGAACGCTTCCTCCTACCCATACACTGTGAAGATGACGAAACAGGTGAGGAAGAAGAAGACTTACTTGATGCTTCAAAGCCGTACCCACGTGTTGCTGGCAAAGCTAGACGACAGTCGACTGTCTCCTCCGAAGACGAAGTTTGCGGCTGTAGTGAAGATACCTCAGAGCTTGGCAATGGTGAATGGACAACAGGGGGAGATCGTCGTGCAGGAGATTTGTGAGGAAAAATACCGACTCTCCTTACTGTTATACGTGTTCGCGCCATAAAAGCTCCACCACTCGCCGTTCCTAGACTTTTGTGCATTGCTGTTGTCGTGGGAGACATGCATTGGACAAGACTTCTACCCCTCCTTGAAATGATTACTACTGGCATGCCATCTGATCGTTGGGCACTTAAAAATTGACAACTGTGTTCCCACTGATACTGGGTTGGGCCCCAGTCTGCTGGCTTGATCACATTGGTACTGGTCATGGTACCAGTCTGGCTTGGTCCTACTGGCACTGTATCTGAAACTGGAACTGGCTGCACATGAAAAAGCCCAAAAATATCTGATTCTGGTATCTCTTGATCTTCAGTTCCCAGCTCCCTAGTTCTTGGTCATGCTCTCTAGCTTTGAAGTAGTAGAGCTTGATCTTCGCCCCATTATACACTCCTAGCAGCAGTAATCCAGATAAATCTTTCAACCTTACTGTGCCATTGGAGAAGACACAGTCTACCTCAAATGGTCTTGCCCAGGCAATCTTCAGGTTTGGCTTCTTGAGACCCAATCTAGACTAATAGAGAAGTACCAGATCTCCTTTCTGGAATTCTCGGATCTTAATTCTACGATCATGCCACTGCTTCCTTCGTTGTTGAACAATCTCTTGTTCCAGCATAGCCCATTGCCTGAGTTCATCTAACTGCATAAGCTCATCTAGGCGCTTTTTTAGATTGTGGTTGAAGTCTAAGCCATACTTCATAGCCATTCTCAGACTTGGGATAACAAACTCCATAGGAACCACAGCTTTATTGCCATACACCATTCTGAATGGTGTCAACCCAATAGTGACCTTGTAAGCTGTCCTATACGCCCATAAGGCAGTCTAGAGTTTCAAATCCCACTAGTCTGGCTTCTTCTGCACAACCTTAGTGAGAATAGTCTTGATTGTCTTGTTACTACTTTCAGCCTATCCATTGCATCTAGGATAATAAGGGGTAGATTTCCGATGCTTGACTGAAAGCATATCCAGTAGAATCTCCATGGTGTCATTGATAAAATGTGTCCCTTGGTCTGACATAATCTCTACCGGACATCCATATCGACAGACAATATTCTCAAATAGAAACCTTGCAGTTGACTTGGTTGTGTTGTCAGGAAGAGCCTTAGCTTCAACCCACTTAGTAACATAACAAGTAGCCTTTACTATGTACTTGTCCTTTCTGGGGGTAACCTTCTTAAAAGGTCCCATAAAATCTAAGCCCCATTTCATGAAAACACCCAATGGTTGTACTGGCGTTAAAGGAGTCATATCTGCAGCTGTAGGTCTACCCATTCTTTGGCATATGTCACAAGTTTTACAAAAACTTATAACATCAGCAATTAATGTTTGCCACCATAGACCAGCTTGCAGAATCTTCTTGTAGGTAACTTCATTGGAAAAATTTCCACCAGATTTGCCATTATGTGCCTCTAAGATGACTTGCATTCTCCCTTCCATAGGCACACAACGCCGAAGAATACCATCAACACCTAATCGATATAGTGAACCTCCGATGATAGTAAACTTCAAGCTCTTGAGGACCAAAGCCTTCTTTTGGTTCTGCTTCCAATCATCTGGGAAAGCACCTTGCAAAAGAAACTGATAAACATCATATCATTCAGGGTCAACTGATTCTCCTGCTTCCAGCTGAAATAATTCAGCATCCAAAGGTTCGTCCCTCAAGGATACTTCTGAATAACCCTTTGTACTTATGGATAGAAAATCAGCTCCATAGTGATTCTTGCCAGGATTATGAAAAATTTTGAATTCAAACTCCATGAGGAACATCATCCACCGTATTAGCCTGCCTTGGATAATGACTTTATTAATCAAGAACAGAAGAGCCTGATGATCCACATAGAAATGAAATAGTTTGCCTAGCAGGTAATGCCTGAACTTTGTAGCACTGAAAACCATTCCAAGGGCTTCTCGTTCAGTGGTCGTATAACCTTGTTCAGCCTGACTGAATCTGCGAGCGACTGGCAAAATAAACGGGATAATCAGTCCTTCCATCTTGCTGAGCCAATATCGCCCCCATTGCCAGTCTCGAAGCGTCCACATGTACATGGAAAATAACATCCCAGTTTGGTTGCCTGAGGACTGGTTTACTGATAATGGCCTTTTTCAGATTCTGAAAGCTTTTCTCACACTCAACAGTCCAATTGAACTTACTGGTCTTCTTTGTGAGCTCATATAATGGTACTGCTTTGAGAGGCAAACTTATGCACAAACCTTTTGTAGAAGTTAATATAACCCAGGAAAGAGCTTGCTTTAGCTTGCTGAACACACTGGATTTTATCATTGGCCATTTCTATTCCATTACGGGATACTACATGTCCCAGTAGCTGTCCCTTCCAGACTAGGAAAACAGATTTAAATGGATCCAGAAAATTCCGCTTCTCCTGACAACGTTTGAAAACCATTTCTAGAAATAGTAAGTGTTGTTCCTCATCTGAATATACAGTAAAATCATCCATGAAGATGGCAAGGAACCGATGAAGGAACTCATTAAACATTTTCATCATACATCGCTGAAAAGTACCTGGTGCATTGCACAGGCCGAAAGGCATCACCAGATACATGAAAGCTCCCCACTCGGTGATGAAAGTGGTCTTCGCTCTATCTTCAAGAGCGATCTATAACTGGTTATAGCCATTGTAACCATCCATAAAGCTATACATTTCGTATCCTGCAATCTCATCAAGCAACATGTCAGTAAAAGGTAATGGGAATGGATCTTTGATAGTTTGGGCATTGAGCTTCCTATAGTCAACACAGACTCTCAATTTCCCATTCTTCTTGGGAGCTACGACTATGGGAAACAACCAATCACTACTGGCCACTTCTGTGATGAACCCAACCTTGAGAAGATTGTCAATCTCCTCCTTGACCTTCTTAGCATAGTTGGGGTTCATTCGATATCTTTGCAGTCGTACTGGCCGAGCATCTGGCTTCAACGGTATCCTGTGCTGGCATACTTCGGGATCCACCCCTTTTAGGTCTGTGTGTTCCGAGGCAAATACGTCTTTGTAGTTCTGGAACATCCTGCGTGCCTTTTCCTTCATTATAGGATTGAGATGCTTATTAACCTTGATCATCCTAGGACTATCCTCCGAGCCTGGGTTCCATTCTTCAACTTCTTGGTCGTCTGGAAGCAACCAATTAGGCCCACCTCCTTTTCTCTTGGTCGATTCCTCAGCATAATCCCAAGATGGCCCGTTTAGTTCTGAATCAGCATTCTGATTCACTGTGTGCTCTCCAAAATGCAATGGCTTCTCTGCCATGCCAGTTTCAGCTGATTCCTCCAGCCTCCCAGTTAACTGAACTGATCTTTCCCCTGTGTTGATTTCAGTAAACTCATCTAGGAATTTCTTTTTCTGCTTGTCGGCCTACTCTTTATTCAGTAAAACCGCATTCAAGTCAATCTCTGCTAGAGGAAATATGTTCAGAGCTGCTAACATTCGTTCAATCTTCTTTGCCTTGTACTTCTGGCATAATTCCTTTGGCCTCAGCTCTTTTCTCCATCTCCTAGTATTGTTCGTTTGGATCTGAATTCTGACGCCGTTGGCCCCTTCTATGGTTAGGGTTTCATTTGCATAGTCGTGAACAGCATGTGCTGTTCTCAACCATGGGCGCCCTAGCAGCATCCCATATGCCCCCTTGCACATCCAGAACTAAGAAACTGGCTTTAACTTTTTCCCTGCCTACTCTTATCTGCATATATTCAATCATGCCAGTAGCTTGTACTACTCTGTGATCTGTCATTCTCACTTTAAATGGTGTTGGATTTAGATTTGTGATGCCCATCCTCTGCTGGAGATGGACTCCCATTATATTGACTCCTGCTCCTCCATCCAAGATAACACTTGAAAGTGGTTCCCATTGCTTTTGAACCTTGTAATCTACCTGAATGAGCGGTACTTCATCGTCTTGGACAGCCGCGTCAAATCAACTATTCTGGCCTCCGATTTAGCTTTCATGAGCTGTCTGATGAAGTTTGCCACTTCAGGAAAGGTTCTTATGATATCTTCCAACTCCATAGTAAGCTTCTGAATTCCATCACAGATCTTAACATGGATTTCTTCTTTCTCCTGATCAAACTGGTTGTTGGAGCTCGAAGAACTGGTTGTATCTTCACACTGCCATTCCTCCCTTATAGTGCTTCCAGTTCTTCTATCAACTCCCAGTTCACCAATCATTCCTTGTACTGCAGCCAGCATGGTCTCAGGTATGCCAGGCATTAACTGATCTTTCTCAGTCAATTGGGCTGGTATCTGACTCGGTCTTCAGAACTTTCTGGCCCCACTAGCATCTTCTTGGCTAAATCCTCCGTGATTTTAGCCGCTAGTTCTCTCTGCTCCTGCCATTCATCTACCACCTTCTCTTTACCCTTGGCCTTCCAGACCTCTCTTTGTTGAGCCCATTTGCTGCTGTCAATAGTGACTGGTTTTTCTGGAGTATCTGGAATTTCTTCAATTACTACTCCTTTGCTCCTTGTGACTGCCCGTAGTGGAACTGGCTCTAGTGCCTTTGCCTCAGTAGCAGCAGCAGGTGCAGGTGCGTCTAGGCATTGATCCGCGAAATACCCGTACTTTCCACAAGTGTAGCAATTCAAACTCCGACTCTAGAAGTTGCCATGCCCTCTGCCTCGGCCAGTACGCGCTTGGTATCTACCGTGCCCTTGACCAGTACCACTGGTACCTGGTCTCTCCTCCTGAGAGGCTTTGGCGGGTTCCACTCTTACTGGTTCCGTATAGGCTACCACTGACAGGTCTTTGCCCTTCTTAAAGTGATGAATCCTGATACCACAATATTCCATAAATGGCCAAAGGCCTTACAGTAAGTACACTGTGGGCACTCGTTGGAAACATGGTCCTTGGATTTGCATTTTGAACACCAAGTCTCCATTTTTGAACTGGTTGTCTGGTGTGGCTAATCTCGGCAATTTGCCTAGTCATCTCTTCAATCTTCTTAGTCCAGGATCCCTTTTTTGACTTATCCTTGGACCTCTCGTTAGAGCTACTTTCAAAGCTGCTGGACACTTCACTGGAATCAGAGTTCTCAGTAGAAGAACTATTGCTACTGGATCTTCTCTTTTTATGGCTCTTTTCCTTCTTGGCTTGTTGTTCGAGCTTCAGTGCCCGCTGTACCAGATCATTGAATTTCTTGGTTGATGCTGGTACCTCTTGCCCTCTAAGCTTCTTGCTTCAAAAGCCATTCAGAAGCCATGCACGCATTCGCTTTTCTGACGGCGGTTCCTGCAATTGCCTTGTCAATTCTTTGATTTTCTCCACATAGCTTCGGATTGACAGATTCCGCTGCTTGATCTTATCCAGTTCACAAAGAATATCTTCATCACCTCTGTTGTCAGAATAATCCATTCTGAAGGCTTTAAGTAGTTTGTTATAGGATCTAAGCGGACAAGCAGGGTAATGGTAGTACCATTTTCTCGCTGCCTCCTTCAAGGTTTGCGAAAAGTATTCCCCCCAATCACCCTCATCAATATTCTTCAGCTCTGCATATTGCTCAAAATCTTGGATGTGAACATCCGGATCATCGTTCTTGCCCCCTTTGAATACTGGAAAAGAGATTTTTAGTGAGGATGTGTAATCATTCCGATTACCACTGGTCCTGCCGATTTTCTTCTTAGAGTCTGAATGGCGCTTTGGAGTCATCTTATAGTTGTTAGTATCTGCATACCAATCAATATCTATTTATGTCTCTGTGTTAGTGTCCTCTCTGGCCTCTCTACTGGAAGTGTGGCAACTGCCTTTACTACCTTTGGTACCCTCATCCCCCTGCCTGGACCGAGAACTTTTGGCCTTCCGTGCTTCCCTCTCTGCCCGTCTGCGTCTAGAGTGACTGGAATGTTGTGAGTCCTGCGTCTCATCAGCCTGACTATGCTCCTCATGAGCCTCAGTGTCAGTCACCCTCTCTTGCTTGGGGTCAGATTCTCTTCCCGACTCCTCAGAATAGGATCAACACGGTTGGTTGATTTTCGGCCACGACTAGTTTTGGGTGCCATTGCTGTAGCTGGAACTTCCAACTGGGAGAAGAGTGTTTCAGTCAACGAGCTTCAGCTCTAGCCACCGTGATCGCCAAAATGGAATTGGAGCTGATCTCTTGAGATAGCTAATTCCAATGTTAGAAGATTTCAGCCTACTGGTGATGTATTAGTTCAGACAGTAGACTGGCCAAAGGAACAGAAACTGAACTGGAATACATCTACTGGAATAAGAATCAGACTGAGTACTGAGAATGATATTCAAATTCAAATTCAGATTATTGAGTACATAGTAGGTATAACTAGAATATACTGTTGTAATTGGAATTACAGATAAAGGATTAAAATGAGTAAAAGGATAGACAGAGTACAACCGACAACAACTGCCAATGATTGACAACTCGAGTACAATTGCCAACAAATGCCACCAAAACGCTAACCCGATTACAATGTAATGGGCCATTTATATGCTTTGGGTTTACCATGGTAATTACCGTAGTAATTACTGATTGATTCATTGTCCGTCTCACAAAGAGTGTTCCCACCTAGTGAAACTATCTCAGCTGTCTACAGCATTTGCCACATAATGGGGCTTATATGCGTATAGATTTATGCCTTTTGGCTTAACCAATGCCCCCGCCACCTTCCAAAGGCTAATGACTCATGCATTCAAAGAATACCTAAGAATATTCTTAGAAATATATATGGATGATCTCTCTCCACTCTCTTATTCGAGAAGAACACATCGACCATTTACAAAAGGTATTTGAGAAGTGCAGAACATATCGAATCTATCTCAACCCAGAAAAGTGTATTTTTATGGTAATGCAAGGACGCATCTTAGGACATATTGTCTCAAGAAATGGCATAACCACCGACCTAGACAAAATTAGAGTCATAGCAGACTTGCCTAGGCCTACTAATGCCAAACAAGTACAATCTTTCATGGGACACTGCTGATATTATCGAAGATTCATATATATGTATGCGGTCATTGCACAACCACTATATCGCTTATTAGTCAGTTTCGACTAGACTGAGGAGTGTGAAACTTCATTCAAAAAGCTTAAGGAAAACCTTGTATCAACACCTGTACTTAAAGAACCAGATTGGGAAAAGATATTCCATGTTCACATTGATGCCTCTGCCTATGTAATTGGGAGTATTCTAGCTCAACCTAGAGAGGGAACAATGGATTTCCCAGTATGTTATGCGAGACGACAGCTAAATAGTGCAGAAAAGAACTACACCACCACTGAAAGAGAGGGATTAGGAATGATATATGCTGTAAAGAAATTTCGGCATTACTTGCTTGCAAACAAATTTGTGTTCTTCACAGATCATCAAGCTCTTCTGTATCTAGTAAATAAACCGTGCAACACTGGGAGAATTGTACGCTGGTTTATTATATTGCTAGAGTTTGACTTCACAGTGGTAGTAAAAAAGGGTAAAACTCATCTACGAGCATATCATCTTTCAAGACTGCAAAATGGGGAAGCTCCTGAAGGAGTAGATGATGACATACCTTACGCTTATCTTTTCAATATTGAAATGATACCCAAATGGTCTCAGGAAATTGTTAACATTCTTTCCTTTGGAGGTAGATTTGATAAAAAGGAAGATGGATCCAAACAACAAACATTTCGACAAACAAAAAACTTTCAGTTGATTGCGGGACGATTGTACCATCTAGGCTCGGAACAAATTCTACGATTATGTATAAATCCAGAGGAATTCGAGTGTTATCTTGAGGAAGCACACATCCAAGATTGTGCATTTCATTGCTCAACAATGAAAACACACCAAAGATTGAAACACTTAGGAGTTTATTGGGCAACTATGTATGCTGACACACATGCTTATGTTAACAATTGTACTATATGTAGTGCCAAACGACCGGTGGATCATGCGACATTGTTTCAGGTAACCATTGCACCTGCATGGAGTCAATATATCATTGATTTCTTAACAATAAGAACATTTCCTGAAAACATAACAAAAACGCGACAAAGGGCTATAGAGTTGGAAGCTCGAGACTTTAATTTAATTGAAGATCAACTCTACAAGAGAGGAAAGGACAATCAACTTAGAATCTGTGAAAGTGAAAGTGAATACCTGCTGATTCTAGAACATACACATGGAGGAATAAGTGGAGGCCATTTTTCAGGCGATAAGACGGCAAAAATTGTCTTAACCATAGGGATATGGTGGCCTACATTGCACATGGATGCTGAGGAATTTGTAAAGCGTTGTGACGCATGTCAGGTGCCGATAAAGAGAGATGAGATGCCACTACGGCCAATGATGGGAGCACGAGCATTTGCAAAATGGGGAATTGATTTTGTGGGGCCTATTTCACCCCCTGCGTATATCACCCATACCCAATATATCATTGTGTCTACGGACTATCTCACAAAATGGGTTGAAGCCGAAGCGACAAAAAAAGCAGATGCAAGGACCACTGCACAATTTTTGTATGAGAATGTCTTTGTATGATACGGATTACCAATAGAAATTGTCAGTGATCGAGGAACACATTTTCTTAATGAAGTCATTGAATACCTGCTAGAGAAATTCATGGTCATACATAAGAAATCTGCTCCATATCATCCACAGGCAAATGGACAAGCTAAGGCCACAAATAAAACCCTATGCACTGTTTTGACTAAAATTGTATCAGAATCAAGGGCAGCAGACTGGGATCAACAATTACACTCAACACTATGGGCATACAGGGTAGCTTATATAACATCAATTGGAACAACACCGTACAACATGGTGTTTGGTCTAAACGCTATATTACCCATAGAGTTTTTGATTCCAACTCTACGAGTAGCGAAATGCTTAAAATGGATAGGCCATGAACTCTTTTCAAGAATAGATGATCTTGAAAAGCTAGATGAACTTCGACTGAGAGCTGTAGCTTCGATCTATGCTCAGAATAGAAGACAAAAGGAGTTTTTTGACAAGCATGTGTGCACAAAAGATTTTAAAACAGGTGATTATGTACTTGTTTACACTTTGAAGCAACATGCCAAAAAACTTAAAAAGCGAGGGATGGGACCCTTTGTGATTAGTGACTGATCACAAATCGGAGCCGTCAAACTTACTACATTGGAAGGTGAAGAAATGCCAAATTGGATTAGTGGGTGTCGGTTAAAAAAGTATCATTTACCACTAACACATGATATGCTTCAACAAATCCATCATGAAAAACAACGAACGAAGGAGAAACAGAGGGTAAAAGAAGAAACACAAGCAGAAGCAAAAGAACGCATTGCAAAAAGAAGGCTTCTACGACGACACCAACAAATTGGATCACTGTTGCGAATAAATGCTATTCAATTAACAAATTTTAATGAAGACACAGTGGATCCAATAATTGCAGTCAAAGTGGGTAGCAATCAAGTTGAATCGACGGCATTGCTTGATTCCGGAGCTCAAGCAAATCTGATTTCTTGCAAACTATATAGTCAGCTAAAGCTTAAAGAACAACTCCATCCTACTCAACAAGCGTTGGAAAGCACTACATCACATTCATTAAGCACGTTGGGTTGCACGATATTTCATGTACAAATAAATCAATATGTTTATCCCCACAAATTTTATGTGGTTGAGGATGCGTGCACACCACATCCAATGTTGTTGGGACAACTAGGGCAGAAAGAGTATAATGTGCAGATAAATTGGAGTTCGAATACGGTCAGAATTCAACAAGTGCAAGAACACCAGGTGGTAGCCTTTGCTCAAACAACCATGAAGAACCCGATACTAGTGCCACAATCACTTGATAAAGAGCAAAAAAGATGGATGCCACGTAATTAGCAAAAGACACCTAAGAAGGATAAACAGGACATTGCCCACCCCATTCAATCAAAAAAGGAGATACTGCAGGCAACAAGGAATAAATCAAGGTCAGCAATAAGCAAACAACAAGTATGGGTACGGAAAGATGGAAATGCACGAGTCTACACACCACAAGGCAGTAGCAGACAACCTCAGCATAACAATGTTAAACAAACACCGAACAGGGTCATAAAACAGATATGGAAACCGAAAAACATGCTCAATTTCCAACTACATGAGACACGCATTTGGATTCCAGGAACTTCCTTTAGTACAAGCAACACAAGCAGACATACAACCACTAAATCCGACATCAACAAACCGATCTGCGTGGGTACCGATCAAAAGAGCAGCACGAACCACCAAAAACGAGGCCATAAACCTACAAACGCCTCGAAAACAAAGCTACAAATGGCAAGCAAAAGAGAAAAAGATTATGGCCACATCGGACACGACACTTCTATCCAAGGAGACGACAACGGCCATATCTACAGTAGCGGCAAACCAGGCCACCTTCGCAAAGAAGATGATCAAACAAGGAGCGGCAGAATTACAACTTTTAATTGCAAAGAAAATCTACCAACCAAACCAAGAACAAACAGGAAACCTCGCCGTCGAATGCCAATAAGCATGTTGCTTATTCCCTCCTCTCGCACCGCATTAAGTTTAACATGCATTGACCGAGTATGCATTAGGTAGGGCCACGTTACAAGGCCGCACATTAGCACAATTATTAACCCATGCACGGCACATACCCCGAGGCGATAACTTGTCATGCGGGAGGACTCCGATTAGGAGGGGGGGAGGCATTCTCAATGCGAACCCGATGACCGTAAAAAGTAGCAATAAGGCCATGTTTTGACTTTTTTTGAGGGGTTTACGTTTGATTGTGAATTTTTTTGGAATAACCAAAGTACATATGCCCTTATGTATCATTAATCTATAGATATATGAGGACAAATGCCAAATTGAGGCCTCTAAGTGTGTGTATATATGTAGAAATAGCCATTTTTTGGGCAAAATATTGGTAAAACGGAGAAATCCGGCCATAAAAATTACATGTGATTGTACATAGTGTGTCGGGGTGAAGTTTTTTATTTACTTTGATTTTTGGAGTTTTTTTTTGGGTTGATTTTTCTATTTTCCCTTTAATTTTACTAATTATTGGCAAAAAAACTTCAAAATTTCAAAAAACAGGTGGAATGAGATCGTAATGAAAAAAAAAAAAAGATGGGGATGATCAGTGACTATAAGACAACCCAGGGTGCAATGGGGGTGAAATTATGAGAATGAAGCGAGAGGCGTGTTGTGGGCAGATTTTGACCGAATCGTCAAAATTCTCAGAAACTGGGCAAACGGAGTCCAACGGAGAACTTTTCGAGCCTAAACCGCGTTTCGTGAAAAGTTAGGACCACATGTCAAATTTCATGAAAAATGGTTCTAGGACCCCCATTATAAGATTTTTTCACTCCACTTAGAAGTCATTTCTACTATTCACTTGTGAGAGAGAGCTCTAGCCACCTAGAGCGCACAGTCATCCGACGGCCACCAGATATGAGAGGTGGGCTTAGCACCTTATGCTCTTCGTGTATATGTGATGTTTTGTTGCCAAGACTAGCATAGAACTCCAACAGGATTTGCAGGGTAGAGACCTGTGAGCATAGGTAACCACCTAACGACGAACCCAATACCAACAAGACTTCATACGGGGTTTACCCTACTAGCCTAGGAGACCAATCTTGGATGCCCAAAGGAGGCAAGAAAGCAACAGAAAAAACCCTGACATCTCGAGCCTTGCAAGAGGCCACAAAGAGGAAATCCGGAAAAAGTAACCCGAATGATACCAAAACTCATGGGTAGGGGCTTCTCGACGAGCTCTACAAGGCTACATGGGCCACATGGCCAAAAGGCGACCCAAAGTAGGCCTAAGCTTCAGAAATGGCATCAGAAACGCAAAGTGTCACTTGGCTCTCACGGCCAAGCGGGACGTCCGTTTGCCACCAAACTTCACGAGCGGCTTACCAAAGCCTTCAACAACCAAGTCCTATGGTGGTAGACCACTACAAATCATCGAAGGCATGCAAACTCAATCATGGGCGCTTCCAGAGTGACAAATCACCAAACGAAGCTCAAGTGAAGCCAAAGCCAACAAGAATCACATGGCGAGGTTCCCCAAGGGTTTATGAAGCTATGATGGTCATCATTTAGAAATTTCATCGCAAAAAAGCACTCCAAGAGTCAGAAATCACCTCTGAGGCTCTAAAAGCCAAGAAGGAAGTTTCTAACTAACCATTTGATTTTTAAATTGAAATAAAGCACAAAGGGACTTAGGGAGGTCATATGCACATGGTAGTAGGACTTGTTCCAAAAAAATGTACAGGAGACATCCTACGCGTAGGATGTCTGAAGGCCACTTTTGGGCACCCAACTCTTCATTCAACCATACACATAGCCTCTACATGTCATTTACATCTAATTCCCTAAGTTTCACTCCATTTGGACAAAGTTTGACCTCTTATGCATCAAATAACACAAAGTCACAGCATAGAGGCAAGAAATAGTCACAGACCCATCAAAAATGATCCAAATCAAGTGAAACTTGAACCACACACTCTTCACATCATGTCAAAGCTAATTGTGAGGTCATATCTTCAAAATCACAAAAAAAAGACATACTACACGTAGTATGTGTCTAAAATTGAAATGACCTCCAGATGGACTTTTGATCTTCAAACATATTTATCACATGCATACAAGCCCACCCACCAAGTTTCCAACCAAACAAATCACTTTTTGGCCTCATAGCTCCATAGATGGACTTTTCAGATTCCCAAACACCAGAAATGGTCTTCCTACACTCAAAACTTGCCCAAATTCAAATCTAAGACCATGGTGATGATCCACGGGCTATGCCCTATCATACTGACAAGTTTCATGCAATTCTGAACAAAAAGACATCCTACGCGTAGTATGTCTCCAGAGTCATATTGACCTGCTGAGCAAAGTTTGACATCATAAATGGGACCAACATGCTACAAGAAGCCTATGTATCAATTTTCAAGTCATTTGGACAACATTTGCTCATCATTACAGGACATCCTACTCATTTGTGCACCAAAAGCCTTAAATAGTCCAAAATTTCACTTTTTGGTGTCTAATTCAAAATCCAAGCACATAGCTGTGATGCACACAGGTCATAGGCTATCATCATGATAAGTTCCAAGTCATTCTAAGGAAAAAGACATCCTACAGGTAGGATGTCTTCAGGCTTATTTTGAAGCACAATTCCTACTGTTTTCATTTGCAGGGCATCCTTAGTCCCTCTTGAGCTCATGTTTCAATTTTCAAGTCAATTGGATAGTTAAAACTCAGTTGAAGCTGACAGAGGACAAGGAAGAGGAGCAACCTATAGCTCCCAGGGTAACCACCAGACTGAAGAGAAGGCTAGAGATAGTGGAAGAAGAGCTGACTAAGCCAAAGAAAGGAAAGAAAGCTATTATTCAGATGCCAACAAAAGAGACCAAATCCCAGAATGCTGCTTGGCTGGAAAGGTTGATGGAGAGTTTCAGAGCCCAACGAATGCTTAAAGGAGATCTAAATGAATTATGGAAGCCCTCACTTGAGGACATATCTGGATCATCTTGAAGGACAAATAGGGATTTCTTCGAAGACTACATAAAGAGTTTTGAGATCCTAGATGCGGCGGCTGAGAACATTCCAGTCATACCTTTTACTGAAGAAGATGTTGATGATGTGAGGCGGCGGCTGCTAGAAGAGCAGGAAGGGGAAGAAAGAGAGAGGAAAACAAAAGCTGACCTTTCAAAAAGAAGCCATCAACCCTACAATCAAGCCACGAGTCAAGTCCTGCACCATCACCACCTCCTCCTAGTCCTCCTCAACCTCGACAAATTGAGGAGTTGAATAAATCTGAGAAGCAACAAGACTCCAAGAAAGAGGAGAACCAAGAGAAAGAGCAGAAGGCAAAAATGGAACCAAAGACTGAGAAGCAAGATCCTGAGGCAAAAAATTATGGAATATTCTTGGATCTTCTAGCTGTTGGATACACCCGAGACAAGGAAGCTCAGACAACATTTCAACTATCAACACCTAAACCAAAAAAATCCACATTGTGCCCTCGTTTGGTGGAGCTAAAGGAGAATGCAACAGACACCATGGATTTGAAACCACAAGCGGAAGATTGGAAAGAAGTTATACAAAGACTGCAAGGATTGAGATCCAGATCAATGGCCAAAGAAATGGAGTACGAAGGGCTATTGTTGAGTGAAGAAAAGGTGAAATCTGAAGTGGAAACACTTCAGAAGCAAAACCAGGAGCAGATGCATGGCCAAGCACAGATGCAAGCTAAATTAGAAGCAACACTTCAGAAATGTCAAGAGCTAGAAAATCAAAGCCAGGAAAGCAATCAGAAGCTGCTAACTCTGAAGAGGAATACCAGAAAGTCAGCAATGCTCTTTCTGAAGCTGAGAAGGAAAGGGATGAGATAACCCTACAGTTGGCGAAAGAGTCAAAGCAGGTGGAGAGCTTGAAAGAGGCTAAGGACAAGGCTCAAATATCATATGAAGCTAGCCAAGATGAGGTAATTGAACTCAAGGATCAAATCAAAGTAAAAGAGCAAACAATAGAGAGGTTGAGAGCATCTCCGGGCAAAGCAAGAGCTGCAGCTGCAACTAGCACGAGCCAAGAAAGAGATGCGTTTGAAGAACAAATGATAGAAGTTCAAAAAGAGTTGACGCTTGAAAAGAAGCAGAGAGTGATGCTGGCAGAAGGATCAATGGTGATACAAAGCAGATTGGAAGATGAGAACAAATCATTGAAGGTAGAATTGATGAAGCTTCAGAAAAGACTAGAAGATAATCCATAGACGCTGCAGACAGAGAATGCTGAGATAAAATAGAAGCTAGAAGAAGCTAATAAAGTTAATGCAGAACTCAATGACCTATTAGTATCCGTGACAGAACAAGCTCAAATAGCAAAAGATGATTTACAGAAGCAGTTGGACAAAATTCAGAGCCAAACAGGTGAAGAACGTCAACCAAGTCATGGGCCGACTGCTATGAAAGGAATTGATATAGAGAATGTGTCAGATCCGGTGGACACAACAATCCAAGAGGACATTTCTGTGGGATCAGTACAAGAGCCCCAGGATCTGACACAAGAAGAAGAAGACAATCTACAAAAAGCCATAGAAACATCTATAAAGGACACCGCAAAAGAAGCAATGCAGTGGGAGCAGAGGATATTGAAGTCGATGACCATTCAGAAATTAGATGCAAATGTCGTTCAACATGAATGGCTACAACCCTCTCTCCCCTATCCTCTTCTCAAATATGAGGCTACTACAATCAACAAGAGGATCAAAGAGGAGCCCATAGTGCCGATGTACAATGAAGACATCACCAAACCAGAAGGGGTTAAACTCATTGTAGATTCTCAACCAAGATGGAGGAAGGCATGGCTCACTAAATACCCTCAATATTTAGTACATTTGGTAGAGGCACCTAAAATGATCAGAGACGACCTCAGCTTTGCCCTCTACCAAGGATGCGGACATGGAAGGAGCATGAATTGCTAAAGAGAAGCCACCCCACGTGGCTCAACTAGCCAAAGCTGCCAGGCTTGAAGGTAGGCGAGAGAATGAGTGAGCAATACATGGTGAAAACCCTAATGGGCGCCATTAAATTGTTCACTATCTCGCCTGACCTCTCTTGCATTATGCTCAGGAAGATATGTAAAACCCTTCTGGCAGTCTTTGAGGTCTTCAAACCCGGACAAGCCACAGACAGTATATTCTTCTTCCAAGATACTTATAGATGTGCTTATGAATTGTCTGCTCAACTTTCCCATGAGGTGATACATGCCCTCTACCAAAGAATAACGTTATTGCCCTCATACCACCTCTAGGCCTTTGAACAAGCCGTTTACACCGACTTCTTCACCATCAACACAGATATATTCGGCCCTACATTACTCGCCCAACATGCACCGTATGAGTCTGTTTTGAAGATGCGCGAAAGCCTCCACTGAAGCAGCAGCTCTACTGTCATGTCGGGGACGACATGAACTAGGAGGGGGGGAGTGCTAACTGAAGACTAGCGGCTACACTAGAAGACTGGCGGAATGCGAAAAGAAAGAGCTCATATGTAGTCATTCTCTGATTAAGAAAACCTGTAATTTCATTTGTAAATACTTGGGGCTTGTAGAAGTTTCCCATTTTGTATATTATTTTTGCCATTAGACTAAGTAGGATTTTACTTTGGAACATGAGATATTGTATTTGGAAGGTATTTATACCAAATTTTGATCTTAATGAAAAAAAACCCCTTTGTTCATTTTATCAAGTGTCTGTGAGAAGCGTATTCTGTGTACGAGAGCGAGTGAGAGTTTATCTTGATGCTACACACACATTGGTGGTCGAAATTGAGTGCGGAGAAGTGCAACGTGTTGCTGCCGGAGAGAGCTACGCGCCAACACCTACATTGTGGGTGTACGGCTCGGCTTCACGAGATTGAACCGCGAGCTATTTCTAGTGATTCGGTAAGCAAACGGTATCTGTTTTTGCATTTCAGCATATCCACACGTTCGTATTGAGTAGAGCTACACATTAGGCACTTTAGTTTTCAGAAACGACGACCTGCAAAAACCTGTCAGACATCCTACGTGATTTTGCATTGGGTGTTTTTGGGTAGGGTTTTGGGTCGCAGACCTTAGGGAGAGTGGCCTATTGGTGTTAATAGGATATCCCTCAAGTTTCGTAGCGTTTCGAGAACGTCTGATAGGTATTTGGCTCATGGAAGTGTTGTAGGAAATCTCCTCCTGTGTACTTTTGAAGGCTGATACTTAGACATTGGGTAGAAACCTCTGTAGGAAGTAGTCAATAGTCGGTCGAGTGTAGGTTGACATCCTATGCTTGCTTCCACGCGCCTGTGGGTCGAGCTTCGTCCTTAGCTGACAAATCTTGTTAGGTGAGTTCTCGCTGTGCTGACGTCCCTCGCGGCGTATCCGCCAACAATGGTATATCATTATTGTTTTGAGCCAACTTATAAGCTACCATCTCTTATACCTTGACGTGTGTAGCATGCAACATATTAGCTAATAGCTATGCAACATTCAAATGCCACTACTTCCCATTCCAAAACTCAACCACATTGAGTCTCTCACTCTTCTTAATACCCATCGTCTTTGCTTCCTAGCAAGCCTCATCTATGTCCTTGGAGTGCAGACTAGCTCGCAAGTGTTTCTTTGAGAAGGATTGATTTCCTACTTGTTCTCCCCACCTTGTGTCAAATATCAAAGAGAGATATCAATATACATGCTCACTTGTGGGCACATGTGATCAGTTGTATGGTATGACTTTAAAAAGAATTATATAGCAATGGTGGTCACCAAGGTGCATGCTCAAGGGTGTTTTCACAAGGTTTCACACAAGAAGCAACATCCTTGCATTCTACACCCTATCATCCGGCCTACTAGGGCTCTTTGACATAGTGTTTTTGTGGTCTCAAATTTTCTTATAAAATGACATGTTGTTTTGAGACATCCTTTTGTGAGTGGTTTGTGAGGCTATGGCAAACAAGCCCATCTTGGGGCTTCTCTCACATGTGACCTGGTATTGTTTTTCATTTGTAGATTTGTTGACTGGTTTTCTATCCCATTTTTGTTACAGATTTTCAAACTTTTAAGTATTTACAGTGGCAATGGTTGGTGCGTGATGCCTCTCTCGATGAGATTAATGTCGGTTTTCGTTATAGCTTCATTGTGGGCTGCAGTCAATGAACTATAGCTTTTTATTGCATATCTTCATTTTTTAGGTTTTTGTCTCTACTGAGTGATTCTCATTACTATTTTCGTTTGTAGGAGCTCAATCTTTAGCGTGTTTATGGTGGGTTTGTGATGCCTTTTTGTATGAGACCAATGCCAGCTATCTATTGTAGGTAAATTAAGAGCAGTTGCTCGTAGGTGTCAATCAAGAAGATGATCTGTAGTGGGCCGGGCTCATAACGGCAGGCTTCCTAATTGTTTGCCTTTGCTTGCGCTCCTTCTAAGCGACACACTTGGCATTTGTATACCTTGCTATTATAGCCGTTCAAAACTTGCAAACATAGAAATGCCTTGGACATTTGCACATAGATGTAAAATAAATTTCATTATTTGAACCTGCAGATTACCCTGGCCTACAATGCCTTGCCATTGCCAGCTATCAAGGCCAAGAATGTCGTGACGAAGAAGATGTAGATGAGCATGCGGACAACAATGGCCTGCACCCTAGTGGACAAGATAGTTGTGAACCGATATCCTCTATGCCTGAATTGTGATCATCGTGCAAAGAATACTGCAACATTGGTACAAAAGCATGTAGCCCACTACTTAAAGCAATGTGGGTTTCATCATGCCCAGCTATTGCAACACATGTTGATGCTATGAACACCTTCCAATGGACCCCTCCGTTTGGAGATAACCCTATTAGTCAAGAATTAGTTCTCTTGCCTTGACAACCATGAAAAAAGTGAGCTTGAATTTGTGGCTAATTAATGATCAGTGATGCTTTACACCTATTCCTTCATGGATTTCAACCTATGAGAAGGGGGGATATAGATCAACAAAAATGGTATGTTGCTAAATTTGTCAATCAAAGATTCATTTCAAGAAAGGTGCAGGTGCTACTCCTCTAGTGCATGGTTTCCCTTGTGTGAAGATTGAGGTTGCTATATTATAGGTTTGATATTTGAAGTGTTTCTTTGCCCCTAGAGATGCTCATTGGAGCAACCCAAAAGTAGTCGAAGTATGCAAGTAGTGTACAATTACTTCAGATATTGCTCATCTGTTGGCTAGTGGTCTACTTCAAAATGCTAAACAAGAATACAGGTTGGAAGCTTCTCAACACGGCCCTAAATCAAATGATGAGGCAATTTCTGACATTGAGTTATCTAATGCCTCATAGTCAAGAATTAGTTCTCTTGCCTTGACAACCATGAAAAAAGTGAGCTTGAATTTGTGGCTAATTAATGATCAGTGATGCTTTACACCTATTCCTTCATGGATTTCAACCTATGAGAAGGGGGGATATAGATCAACAAAAATGGTATGTTGCTAAATTTGTCAATCAAAGATTCATTTCAAGAAAAGTGCAGGTGCTACTCCTCTAGTGCATGGTTTCCCTTGTGTGAAGATTGAGGTTGCTATATTATAGGTTTGATATTTGAAGTGTTTCTTTGCCCCTAGAGATGCTCATTGGAGCAACCCAAAAGTAGTCGAAGTATGCAAGTAGTGTACAATTACTTCAGATATTGCTCATCTGTTGGCTAGTGGTCTACTTCAAAATGCTAAACAAGAATACAGGTTGGAAGCTTCTCAACACGGCCCTAAATCAAATGATGAGGCAATTTCTGACATTGAGTTATCTAATGCCTCACATTGACACAATTTCTCACATTGAGTTATTTAGTGACTCGCATTGACACAATTTACTTTCATGTGAATAATTTATAATTTCAAGTGGCAAATCATAAACAAAGCTTGTGACAAAAGCCAGTGCAAAAGTATGAAGGCGACTTGATTATTTCTCATGGTGTTAGAGCTCCTTGAAACTAACTCAAGGAAACAATTTATGATGTTATAAGCTTAACTTCGATGAAGGGGCCGAATTCAAAGAGTTTGAATGCATCCAACTCTCATCATAAAAGTGCACATTATTATAGACTACATTGCTAAGTCTTGAAAATGATTTTAAAATGAATAATTGGCTTGCAATTGCTCATTTAAGAAGCAATCAGTTAGATTAGGAAACTACTTGGTACACATATTTTGTTAGAGAACCCACTGATAGCGGGAAAAAGAGCAGTGCAATCGGGTGGCCTCTGTACTCATGCACACTCCACAAACCACGCCTCATGCAAACAAGCAAAGAACAAAGCAAAGGGGGCACCACCCTAAATTAAGAGGTTTAGGGACCTCACACATAGTGCACATAGGCAAGTGAGACTTCTGGCATTATGATGGCATCAAAACATATGGCAAAACACATAGAAACGAAGATTAGGGACCTTAAGTAGCATATGTATACACAAGACATCAGCTTAACAATGGCGAGGATGGTGGCCATGGAGCATGAGAGAAGACTCCTTATTTAGGTTTTAGGGCTAGTAATGTAGCATACTAGAGGGAGAGAGAGAGAGGGAGAGAGAGTAGAGCTCCATCCATAGCTCCTCGTTGTGAGCAATGTCGTCATAGCTTCGTTGCTTGGTGAAGTGGGTGAAGTGTTGGTTTTGAGTGAGAGAAGGCCTCCTTATATAGGTTTCTAAGAGGGTTTAGGATTAGGGATAAACATGCTTAAATCCGTTGATTGGGGTTACTTTTTGCTTAGGGTGGTCAACAGATTGAGGTCACCTGATATGTCACCATCAAGATATTCTCTAGAGTGATGTGAGAGGGGAGGGTAAATACTGATTTTTCTGATTGTGACACATGG
The DNA here is from genome assembly GCF_014529385.1 of Adiantum capillus-veneris. Lineage (NCBI taxonomy): Eukaryota > Viridiplantae > Streptophyta > Polypodiopsida > Polypodiales > Pteridaceae > Adiantum > Adiantum capillus-veneris. The sequence continues at coordinate 26,722,513 of NC_140958.1, forward strand.
GGATAAGGCCTTGACCAGCATTTAAGAGCAAGTAAGGTGGCTGTTGAAACTGGAGGTTCTGCACATGTCAGGGGGGACCTGCGGGGGGCGTGGCAGCTGGGTTCTCCTGAATATCAAATTCTCAAAAAATCCTCAACCATGGCTTCTTTTGACATGTGTTCTTTGAAAAAATCAGCGTGTCTCTTTTCAACTCAAAAGTCTTTATCCCTGTTGACTCACCTTTACCATAAGATTTTCTCCTTTTCTCCTCCTATAACTACATTGTTGATGCCCAATCACTGCTTCTAGTAACAGTGAACTGTTACCTACCAAATACTTATGGTGCAGTAAAAAATATTTACCATGGGTAAAAAAAGTTACTGTAGGTAAAAAGTGATTTGTATTTACCATGTAGGTGAAAAATATTTACTGTAGGTAAAAAATATTTACTGTGGTAAAAAATATTTACTGTGGGTAAAAAAGTGAAAACGGAGTATGCTGTGCTGTGAGTCCACACGAACATCCTCGTGTAAATTTCACTAGAAATTCACACCTAGAATGGGCTATTCTGTAAGATATAGGTTGTAGGCATGCATAAGAGCTCGTTCCCACGTATCTTCTGTCCATGGCACTTTTTACTCTTTGGTGCTTGTGAAGTAGATTTTTCTTCTCTTTCGAGATTCCTTGGACTAGAGTATCCTCATCTCCCCAACAACTGACTGTGCCTTTATTGCATCTTCAGAAGGGGTCCTAAAAACCATGCATCATATAGCCCTCCCCCTTAAGCTAGAGGTATTTGATGCCTCTAGCTGTAGGTTGTGCTACAATAGGGTTCTCTTGAATACTTACCCACCTGGTACCAATTGAATTTGCCATGTTACTGCTTTCTTGGCTGATGCACCCTGTTTAGTCCTTTCTGATGAATAATTGTATCCATCCATGATTAACAACTGGTCTCCTAGACCCTTGAAAGCCATACCCCATCCATTGTCAATATCCGCTTTCACTGGTAGCATTCTCTTTTTTTCTTTTTTTCTTCTCTTTTTTTCCTTTTTTTTTTTTTTTTTTGAAACGACTATGTACATGATTGTTACCTTTGTTGGAGCTCGAATATGATGAGCTCTCCTCTGAACCATCCTTAGCATTGATTTCACCAGCATATGGCTGTGAAAGACGACATTGGTAGGCCTTCAATCGCCAACCATTTACCGGGGTCTCATGTACCTTACCATCTAGGTCACCTAGTTGGTAAGTACCATTTGAGAACCTCTGTATCACTACAAAAGGGCCTTCCCACTTAAGCAAGAACTTACCATCCTTCCTGTGATCAAAGCGATTGTCGTATCTGAGCACTAAAGAACCTTCCTTGATACCTTTCTTGACAAGGTTGCGATTGAACTTCTTTCGTTTCTTCTCTGCCTGGGCTACATAGTACTTCACTGCTGACTCTCAATCTAGCCCTAACCTCTCCAAATCGATGATTCTTCCTTCCACCTGCTTCTCTTGTCTCTTGATGTGCTTTTAGAACTCGGAGGCTCGCTAGCTCCACTTCTATAGGCAATAGTGCCTCTTGCCCGTAAACCAAGTGAAAAGGTGTATACCCCAAGGATGTTTTAAAGGATGTTCTGTAGGCCCATAGTGCTGCATCTAGGTGTTTGTCCCATGCCTTACGATGTAAATGCACTTGCTTAGTGATGATTTTACATATAAGACCATTTACCTTTTCCACAAGACCATTGCATTGAGGGTAGTATGGTGTAGAGTGCCTGCGCTTGATTTTTAACTTGCTCATCAATTGCCCGACTAAATCAGCTCGAAATCCCGGTCCCCTATCCGAGAGAATCTCCAAAGGTGTGCCAAAACGGCAACAAAGGCATTCAAAAATGAAATCACTCACGTCCTTGGCTGTGATGCGCTTTGTGGGACGAGCTTCTGCCCATCTGGTCATGTACTCCACCCCCATAATGATGTATTCCTTCCCTGATTGAGTGCAAGGTAGTGGCCCTATTGCATCTATCCCCCATTTTTCAAATGGCCCATAGGTTTTGATTGGATGCTGATTTTCATGGGTAAGACGCCTTGGTCCAGCTTTTTGGCAAACCTCACATGTGCGGCACCAATGTTGTACATCTCGATGGAGGCTTGGCCACGTGAACCCTGCTTGTAAAATCTTTCTGCTAGTAATCTCTTGTGCAAAGTGGCCACCACACACACCTTCATGACAACTAAACAAAATATCCTTTATCTCTTGGGATGCAGGAACTCTCCTTAAGACAGCATCTTTCCCTCTACAATACAAGTCCTCATTCACTAAGCTATAGCTGGTAGCCTTTTTTGCCAACCACCTACGTTCACTTTTACTCATGCCAGAGGGTGCTTCACAATGCTCAAGAAAGTAAAGTAAATCATGCAGCTCCTCCTTTCCCTGGTATAAAGGACTTTTCACAAGGATAGCACCTACTATGAGAGTTTGTAGTTCTTCACCTGCTAAGGCATCTGCTTCTCGATTTTGATCTCTAGGTACAAAGTGCACTCGAACTTCTTTAAAACCCTTCAACAAGGCCTTTGCTTCCCTCATCTTAACAGACAATTTGTCATTTTTACAGGCCCATACACCAACCATTTGCTTAACAATCAACATGGAGTCACCAAAAACATTTAGCTTTGTGATGCCCTGAGAAAGACAACATTGCAACCCTAAAACAAGGGCATGGTACTCAGCCTCATTGTTAGAATGAACCTCTTTTAGATGAAACCCTTTTGCAAAGATCTTCTCCTTCTCTGGACCTAATATTACTATGCCTGCTGATGCCTTGTCTTTGGTCCTCTTGTAAGCCCCATCAAAATACAGATTGTGTGCTCCCAGTAGAACTTCAGGCTCCGGGATAGGCGGTACCTTACTAGGTGCCTCTTTCTTGGCCTTCTCATAACACCTTTGTGTGAGGACATCTGCCAAACAAGCACGGGTGGAATCCTCTACTTGTAGTGTGTAGTCAAACTCTTGAAGCTGCACCACCCACTTTGCTATTCTTTGAGACAATTCCATGTGTTGTAGGGCATATGGAAAAACCTCCTCAGTTGTGATCACCACAAATTGTCTCGGAAGTAAGTAAGCCCGAAACTTCTCCACTGCAAACTTAAGAGCTAGCACCAATTGCTCAGTTGCGCTGAAACCCTTTTCAGCAGCTGTCATCACTCTACTAGAGAAGTAGACTGGTGTCATGAGAGATGTCTTTGGGTCTTTTTGCATCAAGACAGCTCCTAGAGCTTCTGGACCTACACTAGGATTTACATAGAATAATTCACCCCATGTGGGTTGTAGGACGACAGGCAATGAGCTCAAAATGGTTTTAACTTCTTGAAAGCACCTTTCACCCTCCTCACTCCATGTCAATGTAGTGTGTTTAGTGAGCTACTGCAAAGGATAGATTGCCTGAGAAAGGAGATGTATGAATCGTCCCATGTAGCGAACCTTTTGAATGAAGGAGACTAGTTGCTTCACGTTTGAAGAAGTAGGTAAAGCTAACAATGTCTTTACCTTTTCAGGGTCAGCCTCAATACCATCTTGAGACACAACATGGCCTAGTAGAGTGACCTTGCTCTCACCTATGTGGCACTTGTCTTTATTCAATTGCCCACCCAATTGGGCCAGACGGGTGAAACCTTCATCAACCTTGGACAGATGTACTTCCCTAGAGCTGTAAATGCAAAAATCATCAATGAAGACTCGTATGGACTTACCAAAGTAAGGTTGAAACACCAAGTTCATAAACCTCTGGAAAGTAGCTGGGGCATTAGTTAAACCAAAAGGCATAACTCTATAAGCAAAACACCCCCAAGGTGTTATGAAGGTAGTCTTTCTTTGGTCTTCATCTGCAATTCTGATTTGGAAGTAGCCTGAGTACCCATCACACACTGTGTACCTTTCATGACCAGCCACTTCATTTAGTATTTCATCTTGAAAAGGCAAAGGAAAATGGTCCCTTTTTGTGGCTGCGTTTAGAGGCTTGTAATCCACACATACCCTCCACTTCCCATTTTTCTTTGGTGCTACCACAACTGGAGACACCCACTCAGAATCTTCCACTGGGTAGATAAATCCTGCCTTGAGTAATCTTTTTACTTCTTTTAAGAGTGCATCTTGTTGCACTAGCCCTAATTTCCTTAGCCTTTGCACCACTGGTTTGGCACCTTCCTTTAATTGGATATGGTGTTGGGTTACCGTCACTCCTTTAATGTGCTCGTAATCAGTTATAAAGAGGCCAGCATGCTTCTTTAGTACCTACAAATAGGGTTCTCTCTCTTCTTCTAGTAGGTCCTTAGCTAGCATCTCCTCTAAGCATGTGGCTTCTTCCTTGTTTAGAGAGTCTTGACCACCTTCTCCTTCTGGGTTTCGCAGTATTATACCCATGACTTCCAAAGAGATAGCATCCTCCTCAGATGACTCATCCTCAGATGAAGAGCAGCTGCTTGTGCTCCATTCATCCATAGAAGTCTCCATCTCTAGGTCTTGTTGTCTACCCTGCTTCATGTCATACACAATTTTTTGTTGCTTGCCACCTACCTTATGATTTGGTCGCAACTCAAGGGAACCTGTCTCCCAATCTTGCCTAGCTTTCATAGCCATAAGCCAAGGTCTTCCCAGGATTAGCGGATAGCCCTTCCCCTTAGTTGGGATCACATAAGCATCAATTGAGATTGCCACACCAAAAGCTGAAACCTTCACTCCATTAACCTTTCCCACACAAGCCACCCTTACATTATTTTCCATCTTAGCTTGTAAAGAAGTTTGCTCGTTTACTTCCAAACCCAACCTGTGCATTAATTTCTCTGTCATAACACAAATCTCGGCTCCACCATCTACGTACACATTGGAGACTCGCTGACTCTTAATCTCTGCATCAATGACTGGCACGATATCCTTCATGCCTCTTGCACTAATAGACCCAACTGACTTTTCCTTAGCCCTCCTCGTGCTGACCATCTTAGACCAGGTTCTACGCATCTTTGGGGAAAGGTGGAGGAGTTTCTGCCATGAAATCTTTGGTCCTTGCTTACTCACATCTGCTACCAGGTCGTAAGGTATGGATCCTACCACAAGTGGAAAGTCTTCTACTCCTATGTGCCTCCTTGACCTACTCTTCCTTTTCTTGTCTCCTATCACTTGGGAGGAACCCTCATTCCCTTTATCCGGCTCTCAAGCTTCCATTTCATCAGTTCTTTGTCTCCTAACTCTCTTTATTGGCATGGCAACAGCTTCCTCCATTTTTTCTTTGCCTTTATCCTTACCATTGTCAAGACTTATGATAGAGACAGCCCTGTCCTCCCCTCCCGATGGTAGTGGAGGGATCTCTGTTGGTGCTTGTGGTGGTGGAGGAGGGGGTCTCAATATTTGGATTGGTGGAGCCACGTGTGCATTTTGTCCATTTAGTGGCCTAGCTCGAGGAGGAGTGACTTGCTGGTGAGGAGGCCGTCTTTGATTACCATTTCCTTGATAGCGTCGTGGATGGGGGCAATAATACATGCCGTGACCTACCTCTCCACAGTTGTAGCAAATGTACTCACGTGCTTGCCTTTGTCCTTCTTGTCTATTTCGTTCATTTCCTGGCTAGGGAGCCCTTACACCTTGAACCAGATTGATGGACAGGCTCTCTAGTTGATTGGTGATTTGTTGAAGTAATTCTTGTTGAGAGGACTCTTGGTCTTTTGCTCCTGTCCCTGCTACTACCCTTGCCGTAGGTTGAGCTAGCGGTGGAGGCTCCATTCCCCCTTGTAGTTGAGCTTGGAATTTTAACTTCCTATCCTTCTCCCTTGCATAAGTCATAGCTTTATCAAAGGTATCTGGGAATTTAACTTTTACCTTTTCTCGAAGGATGGGGTAAAGCCCTGCCAGGAAACAGTCCTTCTTTAGGCATTCTGGCGCCCTTTCTCCTTCACCTAGTGATGCACACCATTTCTCCCACAGGTTGGAAAACTTTCCTTCATAGCTTCTATAGTCATTGGGTGATGTTTGGCGTAGCTCTAAGAGCTGTCTCCATATCTCCTCTGGAGGCTCATGGCGGCGAAATTCTTCGATGAAGGCCATCTTTAAGGACTCCCAGTCTCTTCTTTCTTCAGGTGACAAAGTTTGATACCATAATTTTGCACCTTCCCTCAAGACCAAAGGAAAGGCCCTTAACTTAGTAGCTTCGTCATCCCTTCCCGATACCAAAAAGGCCATTTCCAAATTATCCAAAAAGTCTGGAGCAACCTCCCCAGGCTTACCATAAAAATTAGGGAAGGCCATAAGTGAGAGAGTAAACAATTACACAAACAACTCCAATTTATTTTAAAATAGAGTATGGTAATTACAATTTGGAGCTTTAGCACAACTTAGCTCAAAATAGGATGAAGATCGACACATCAAAGGAATGGTAATAGTCTAGTAAGGGTAGAATGACAGGATGAGGAGAGCGCAAGATTTCCCCAAGTCTCTTGGCTCCAAATAACAGGGCTATTCTTTGCTGATAAAAGATTTTTCTATCAATACAAATATTCACATGGATATGATGCACAAAATGGAAAGGAAACATGCGGGGATCATCATTCTCATTATTGGCATCCATACTTACACACAAGAGCCTAGCTTAGTTGCACCACCTTGGGACCAATGAGCCTGATCAGCCACAGAAGGTCAACACCTCGGATCACTTCGACTCTTCCTGATGCATCTGTGAAGACGTAAGGCGTGATGGCAACACTTTGTACAATGCTGAGCCTTTTAGCAAGCAACAATTGGATGCTATTACCATAATCAGCATGACGAATGAAAGTGACACCATTAATGTGCAGCACATCATCAACTAGGATAGTTTCCTTAGATTGAGATAACTTCTTGAAAATTAGCAGCAAAGGTAGGGTAGGGAGGCTTTTCACCCGGTCTCCAAAGCACTTTGGACAATATCCAAAGTGATCTTCACGCGGACAGGAGGTTGGCTTGGGATTGGTGGTGTCTGGATTCACAAAGTACACTGGGAGCACTCGCAGACGGGCGGCAATCTTGTAGGCAAGCCTTCGCCTCTTTGCTTCAGGAGGATTTAGGGGTGAGAGTCGTGGTTGCAAGTTGGAGGTTGAAGTTGGTTGCTCACTAGCCTTTTTCTTGCCTGTAGTGGTCATGTAATCCCTTATTAATGAGATTAAGCCAAATGTTACCTTACGCTTGAGCACGCGCTACGGCCTTGGGCCACTTAGGTGTAGAGGTGATCTTCCTCCTCTTAGTCGGCTCCTCAGGAAAGAGAGGTCTGGTGATGCTTTCTCTTCCCTTAATGTGTGTCACAGTACCTTCGTGTATGTTGATGTAGAATATTTCAAGCTCGTGTGCGTTGGAGGTTTCTGGAGCACTCATAGGTTGAGAGGAGAGGTATATCAAGCTCTTCTTCTTACTCTCCTTCGTTGGCGACGATCACGAACAAGGCATGTAGAAGAACTTACTTCTTGAATTTCAATGACACTGCAACCTGGTAACAAGACCTCGATGAAAGCTTTTAAGGCCTCTAAAGCCTCCTCCTCTTCTGTTCTCCAATTTGCAAACTCCTCACGCCATTCGTCCATGTTGTAGATTGCACATCTTCATTGCTTGTGGACTGAAGGTCTGTGTAGCCCTCCTCCGTGGGGGCACCAAAATGATAGCGGGAAAAAGAGCAGTGCAATCGGGTGGCCTCTGTACTCGTGCACACTCCACAAACCACGCCTCATGCAAACAAGCAAAGAACAAAGCAAATGGGGCACCACCCTAAATTAAGAGGTTTAGGGACCTCACACATAGTGCACATAGGCAAGTGAGACTTCTGGCATTATGATGGCATCAAAACATATGGCAAAACACATAGAAACGAAGCTTAGGGACCTTAAGTAGCATATATATACACAAGACATCAGCTTAACAATACAACGGCATCTGATCATACATAACAAGGATATAGAGAAGCAAGCCAAGGATGGCATAATCCCTTGTCAAAAATAATCAACCCAGCAAGTAGGTATGATCCTACTAGCAACACATCAATACCTTAGAGAATGATGGCGAGGATGGTGGCCATGGAGCATGAGAGAAGACTCCTTATTTAGGTTTTAGGGCTAGTAATGTAGCATACTAGAGGGAGAGAGAGTAGAGCTCCATCCATAGCTCCTCGTTGTGAGCAATGTCGTCATAGCTTCGTTGCTTGGTGAAGTGGGTGAAGTGTTGGTTTTGAGTGAGAGAAGGCCTCCTTATATAGGTTTCTAAGAGGTTTTAGGATTAGGGATAAACATGCTTAAATCCGTTGATTGGGGTTACTTTTTGCTTAGGGTGGTCAACAGATTGAGGTCACCTGATATGTCACCATCAAGATATTCTCTAGAGTGATGTGAGAGGGGAGGGTAAATGCTGATTTTTCTTATTGTGACACATGGGGATAAGGCCTTGACCAGCATTTAAGAGCAAGTAAGGTGGCTGTTGAAACTGGAGGTTCTGCACATGTCAGGGGGGACCTGCGGGGGGGGTGGCAGCTGGGTCCTCCTGAATATCAAATTCTCAAAAGATCTTCAACCATGGCTTCTTTTGACATGTGTTCTTTGAAAAAATCAACATGTCTCTTTTCAACTCAAAAGTCTTTATCCCTGTTGACTCACCTTTACCATAAGATTTTCTCCTTTTCTCCTCATGTAACTGCATTGTTGATGCCCAATCACTGCTTCTAGTAACAATGAACTGTTACCTACCAAATACTTATGGTGCAGTAAAAAATATTTACCATGGGTAAAAAAAGTTACTGTAGGTAAAAAGTGATTTGTATTTACCATGTAGGTGAAAAATATTTGCTGTAGGTAAAAAATATTTACTATCAGTAAAAAAGTGAAAACGGAGTATGCTGTGCTGTGAGTCCACACGAACATCCTCGTGTAAATTTCACTAGAAATTCACACTTAGAATGGGCTATTCTGTAAGATATAGGTTGTAGGCATGCATAAGAGCTCGTTCCCACGTATCTTCTGTCCACGGCACTTTTTACTCTTTGGTGCTTGTCAAGTAGATTTTTCTTCTCTTTCGAGATTCCTTGGACTAGAGTATCCTCATCTCCCCAACAACTGACTGTGCCTTTATTGCATCTTCAGAAGGGGTCCTAAAAACCATGCATCACCCACTTTCTAGACTCTTGTTCACTAATGAAGAATATACAAAAGAGCTCCAAAACGAGAAAATCAAGAAAACAAGATGGGTGTAGATTTTAACATAAAAAGCAAGATGCAGCAAGCTACATGGCATCTTTCACAATACTTCCTCGCATTATCTTTCTACATTTTGCTAGTTTAACAATAGCACTACCCTTTACATTATCAAGCTTTCTCAAGTTGTCTTTCTAATACACATTTTGGTGGTTCAACAACCAGTGTGAATTTCAAGTACAACCCTCCTCCTACTTCATCAAGCTTTCTTAGCAGGCCACTGTGATTCTTCACCTTGTTTTTAATGTTGCATATGTTGTGCTTGGTCCTTTGTTTGTTTTGACTATAGGGCCTTTCTATGGCATATAGTGTCTTGAATTGAAATTTTTGTCTTGTCTTGGATTTTATTCTCAATAATTCTTCACAATGCACCCTAATAATCCTACCTCAAAGGGGTAGGCCTCGTGATTTAATCACTTGTTCTTCTTTTTAGTGTTTTTAAAAGGTGCCTCCATATTGGTGCTAATGTGAGACATTAAAATCATAAGCACCAAGTCTTACCTTTGTCATAACATTCAATGTGATGTAGGAAAAGATAAAGCTTTTGGGTAACAATCATATCATTTTCTATTTTTGTATGATCCTCTCCCTCTCTCTCTCTCTCTCTCTCTCTCTCTCTCTCATCTCCACAATTTAATGTATGGGTAGGCCTCGTGATTCAATCACTTGTTCTTCTTTTTTGTGTTTTTAAAAGGTGTCTCCGAACTGGTGCTAATGTGAGACATTAAAATCATAAGCACCAGGTCTTATCTTTGTCATAACATTTAATCTGATGTAGGAAAAGATAAAGCTTTTGGGTAACAATCAAAATGTTTTCTGATCTTCTCTCTCTCTCTCTCTCTCTCTCTCTCTCTCTCTCTCTCTCTCTCTCTTATCTCCACAATTTAATGTATAAAGAAGATCCTCCCTCCCTCCCTCTCTCTCTCTCTCTCTCTCACACACACACACACACAAACACACACACACACACACACACACACATTATTTATTACACGTAAAAATATTGCCTTCTTGTAGCCACTGTAAACACTTTACCTTGTTTTTTTTCAAAACTCACAATGGTGAGTAAATTATATTGACAACCTCAACAATGTACAAATTCTTACCATGCTCGTGCTGAGCCATGGCATCTTCAAGCGACCATAGATACATTGGCTAACAGGGGAGCCCCCCTATAACATTTAATGCACTAGTAGCTTGTGTGCAGCGAAAAATGATAACATAATGAGCATTTCATTAAGAACAAGTTCCTAATGAGCATAGAGAGAGTACTTAGTTGAAGAAAGCAACATAGAAATTACGTCTAGCTAGTTTGGCATAGACAATACTTGAAAAGAGAGAGAAATAGAACAATTGACAATAGTTGAGGACCCGATTTACATAAATCCAGTCCCTTCTCCAGAAAGGCTTTGTATTATAGCTTCTCCCATCAAGGGAGAAGCTATTGTACAAAAGGGAGATAGGGAGACTTTTTACAATACAATCTTTGTGTTCCTTGACAAAACTCGTTAATGCAATGAATATGGAAGCTTCATGCACCAAATTATGCTTGAAAAACACACCTATTGGGCCTAGCCTCAGTCCCAAGACCTCACACACCTTCAAAGATGGTGAGAGCTAGCAGGGAATGATGAAAGATTGAGAGGAAGAAGATGTATCTTACGAGAAAGAATTATTCTCCTCACATAATCACTCTAATAGCATAGCTTAGCTTAGTAATTAGCATGGTAGAGGAGATGAGCATGCCATTGAAGCTTGGCTCTTGGTTGGATTTGCATTGTATAGCCAAGAGTTGTTGGTGTAGGCCTTTATTTCTCAATGCTTGGATAAGGAGATGGAGTTCTTGCTCAACACATGAGCTCTGTGTGTGTGTGTGTGTGTGTGTGTGTGTAGAAAAATTGGTTAGTGTAAAATGCTAACCTCTCTCTCTTCTTGGTCGACCCCTCTTCCCAAATGCTCATGTTGGCTTTCCGTTGGCTCCTACAGAGCTTATCCAAGAACAATTAAGAAGGATAGTTGATAGCCTTGTGACAAGTGTCCCCGTTTCCCCTTTTGTGAGAGCTTTAGGTAATTAAAATAATTTATTTAAACTCTCATTGGACCTTTTAGTCATCTGGCCAATAGGAATCAAGCAAGCCATTGGGTTGTTGGATGCTCATTGGACCCCTTGGTAGATTGTCCAATAGTCTTCTAGGGAGCTTACTTTCTATTGGTTCTTTTATCAAGCATTTTTAAATTGATAAGACTAATTTCACTCTGGCCTAATTCTCATTGGTCCACCTCTATGGCCATCCAATAGGATTTGAGGGGAGATTGGGGACATCTGGGCTAGGAGCCTGCCATGTGTCCATTATTCCCTTTGTGTAAAGGGAGAGCTTGGGAGTGTGTGTGTGTGTGTGCGTGTGTGTGTGTGTGTGTGTGTTTTTTTTTTTCTCTCTCTTCCCCTACTTTTAGGACTCACCCCCTCCTTCCTAGCATGTGGGAAGACTTTTTTGTCTTCCCATTACCATCCAATTTTCCCACTTTTGGCCAATAGACTTTTTATTTAATTTTTGGAACCTTAGCCTATGGAAGTCTTAATGGAGCTGAACCTTAGGTCTTTTAAGCTCAACTGATGCACATTGCTCTTTTGCAGACTGTCCCCCTTTGGATTCCTATTTTTCCTTCTTTGGATCCTTGCTGAGACCGGTCTGGCAGCCTTACCAATATTCTAGCTTTTACTCCCCTGATACCTCCCCATATTAAATGATCAATTTAACATGAGAAAATCATTTGGGAGAATTAGATATTAGTTTTTATGAAATTACCTCTCTCTTGAAATCATAGTCGTCCTCGACTATGAGGTAGAGAAGATAAAGCCTAGTCATTAGTCCGTTTGCTAGCGGGAAGAGGATCCCTATTTTATCCTACGACATCGTTCCAGAATGGATGACTAGTCCATTTGGTGCTTGAGAACCTTAGTTGCCGCAAGCATGTCTACACATTAGTCCGTATCATTCTTCCATAGTAGAGTGACAAGCTCTACTTGGTGTTAAGGAGATGTCGTCTCCACAAACATGATCCTAAGCATGCATATTTATTAACATTTGTGCACAATAAAGAAAAAGAGAGTCTTATAAGACAAAACTTGTTCATTTATACATATTTACATTTGCTTACTCTAGGCAATCATTGTAAGCATTGACAAGGTTTAGGTTATCCTTTAATTGTATACCTTTCATCCATCTAGCATCTTCAAAAGGATAATTTTTAAACTTGATAAGATATAGTCGGATAGTCTTACCGCCTCTCAATACCTTGTCTTCGTGTCGGAGAATGGACTCGGGTTGCAACACCTCTTCTTGGTCCTCGATCTTTGGTGGGTCTTCAATGGTTGCTTCTTGAGGTGGCTCTCATTTGTAAGGCTTTAGTAGGCTGACGTGGAAAGCATTGGGTATGAGCCAATGGTTGTGAAACTTGAGTTGATAGACCATCTCATTGATCGGCCTAAGAATCTGAAAGGGACCATAGTACCTTTTTACTAACTTACCATAGTACTTTTGGTGCCTCGTAGGATTCTTGCCCATCATGTGCCTTAATATAGCCTTGGGAAACTTAAGCAAGACCCAATCATTTTGTTTAAAGGCTAGGGCTCTTCTGTACTTATTAGCAGTAGCCTTTTGCCTTTGCTGAGAGATGGATTTAGCATCGTTAATCTTTTGGAAAGATTCTTGCAAGTCTCAGCTATATTCATCTGCAGCGAAGATGTTTGCATGTACCTTGAGTAGCAGGGGACTTTTTTATCTCCCCTCCATCACCTCAAAAGGTGCTTTTTTCGTGGAAGTATGTACAGTGTTATTGTAAGCATATTGCACTAAAGATAAGTTCTTCTCCCATTGGGACTTTTGATCTACTTCTACAATATAAGATTTTAGTAGATCAAGAATTTCTAGGTTAGCTATTTCACTTTGGCCATCCGTTTGGGGGTGATAGGCCGAAGAGAAGTTTAGCCTTGTACCTAAATCCTCAAAGAGACCCTTCCAATAATTACTGGTCATTCTAGGACCTCTATCCAACACTATGGACATTGGCAAGCCATGGTAATTGAAGATTTGTTATCTAAAGAGAGTTGCCATTTGATGGGCCTTGATAGTCTTTTTGACAGGTATGAAATGTGCTTGTTTGCTACACCTGTCCCCCACTATTATCCATATTCTTGTATTCCCATGGATTAGGGATTGGCAAAGGTTGAAGAAATCCAGGTTGCTTCCCTCTATCAAACTTCGTCTTTTGGCATACCACACATTTTGAAACATACTCTTGTATGTTTATTTTCATGGCAATCCAATAGAAGTATGTTTCTATCCCTTTTAGGGTAGACTGAATCCCTCTATGCCCCGCATAAGGAGGAGCATGAGATTCATACATTACTTTCTCACATAGTGAGTTAGTAACACATAGGCTGTTGCCATAGAGAAGATAACCATCTTGTAGGGTAAATGGTTCTTCCTTCTTCCCTAGTGCAAGGGCTGAAATCACATCTTTAAAATTGGGATCGATAGTGTACTCATCTATCATAGAAGATAGATCATTGTGAGTTGCTATGGATACCGCATTCACTCTCGGTCGTCTTGAGAGTGAATCGGCTACTTGATTATGCTTGCCAGCAATGTGAGCAATATGAAAATGGAATTGCAAAAGGAAATTTTCCCACCTCATTTGTTTGTCAGAGAGCTTGGTCTGCATCATGAAGTACTTAAGGCTTTGGTGATCCATTCAAAGAATGAAAGGAGTCCCCAATAAATAGTGCTTCCACGAGTCTAGAGCATGTAAAACTGCTAAGAGTTCCTTCTCATATATACCTAGAGCTTGCTCAACAGGTTCGAGCCTTCGACTTTCATAGGCTATGGCGTGCCCTTCTTGGAGCAAAATAGCTCCAAGGCCATCACCATAGGCGTCCCGTTGGACCTTGAATGGCTTTGAGAGATCCCATATTGGCCAGGCTTATCTCTCAACCTGTGCTTATCTCTCAACCTGTGTAAGCACAGGTTGAGAGATAAGCTTCTTTTTAAGCTTTTTGAAAGCATTGTTCTCCTTGGTGGACCATATATATCTAATGTTTTCTTTGTTAGGTCATGTAATGGTCTCGCGATTTGTGAGAAAAGCGTCTATAGTATGCACACATACCTATAAAGCTTCTTAGTTCATGCAGATTCCTTGGATTAGGCCATCCTTTTATTACCTCTGATGGATCCATTTGGATGCCATCTTGACATATAATTTGACCTAAATACTAAATCTCTTGTAACAAAAAATCACTTTTCTTTCGATTAAAATAAAGTTTATTCTCTCGTAAAACTTGAAATATTACCTAGAGGTGTTGCTTGTGTTCGTCTAATGAATTAGAGTAGATGATTATATCATCAAAGAACACTCCAGTAAAGCTTTGGTGAGGCCTAAATAGCTTCTCCATCAGACGATTAAATGTGGATGGTGCATTGGTCAAGCCAAAAGGCATGACAATGTACTCGTAAAGACCAAATGTAGTGTGAATTGCGGTCTCTACAATGTCTTGATCAACTATCCTTATTTGATGGTAGCCACTTTTTAGGTCAATTCTACTGAAGTATATCGACCCTTGTAGCTTATCAAATAGGTCTTCTACCAGTGGAATAGGAAACCTATTCTTGATATTCATCCTATGTAGTGCTTTATAGTCGACACACATACGATATGTGCCATCTTTCTTTTGCACTAATAAAACTGGTGAACAAAATGGCGATGAGCTAGGCTTAACCATGCCTTTCACAACCAACTCATGCACTTGCCACATGATCTCCTCTTCTTGAGCTTGAGAAACTCAATAAGGAGGTTTATTAGGCGGTGAGCTTCCTGGAAGAAGTTCAATTGCATGGTCGTCATCCCCTCATTTGGGAGGTAGCTCACACGGGATGTCATCAATAAAAACATCTTGGAATCCCTTGAGGAAATTGGATAACTCTAATTCCTTTTGATTGCCTATATCTTCTTTTGCTAAAACATTAGGTTCATTTTGAGAATCTTTAACAAAAATCATGTACATGGAAATAGAGCTCTTTATTGACTTATTGAAAGCTTGCTTATGTACAATGGGTATGTTTCTACCCGACTCCTTAGCATCCATGTACATATATTTTTCCATGTACCTAAAGTAGATTTGTCTTTTAGGGTATTTAACATTGGCAACCATGCAATCAAACCATGGTGCCCCTAGGATTACATCGTCATGCTTGAGAGGAGAGATGAAGAAATCCTCCTCGTCCACATAGCTTTGGGCATGGAGCCTCAATTTCCCAATTAAGGGAGTGACAGAGGCTTCTTGTCCCTTGAAAGCACCATCGACAGGTAGGACATCTCCCATCTCATAGACTTGGATGTCTAGCTTGGTGGCAAACTCTATGGATATGAAATTGTGAGTTGAACCAGGGTCAAAGAAAATGATAATGTTCTCTTACCTTTCCCCAAGCATGACATAGAGGAGATCCTTTGTTATGAACTCCCTTCTCCTTGGCTTTGTTGTTGTTGGAGTTGCCTTTGGGATACTTTTGGACGTTGTCCTTCCCCTTAGGCTCACTATGGTCCTTGTTTTCCATTGGCTTAAGATTTCTCTTAGCCCCTTGTTGAAAGTTAATTCTTGAAGCCACCATGGTATGGTGTATGACCGCAGATATGTTTGGGAGTTAACATACTCCGCCATATCCTCAGATAAACCAGCACAAGATTGTTGTTTTTGCTCTCCAAAATCCATCTTTTTATAGACAATGGCTTTGAGATGTAAATCCCAAAACTTGTCTACATATTTGTGAATAGATTCATAGGGAGAGAGCTTCAAGCTTCCCCATTCGGTGAGTACTTTGTCTTTGGCATCTCTAGCCAAAAACTGCTTCATGATGGAATCTCTTAAAGCTTTCCATGTTTGTAGAGCTTCACCGTTTGCTCATAGGCTAGACCACCATTGCCTGGCGGACTTTTGAAAATGCATGGCTACATGATGTAGCTTAGAGGACTCCGTGAATACCTCATCTCCAAACGCCGCATCGAATTGTTGGGATAAAGGCCAAGACTTTGTCCGTAGCACCAAAGGTGCCATCGTAGGTAAGGAAAGAGATGTTCTTTCCTCTCTCTTTGAACTTTTTGAGCTTGGACAACCTTTTCCATGTGGCATAGGATTTCCTATGGCCTCTTCTCTTGAGCGGTTCGAGAGCTACACCATCACTTTCTTCAAAAGAGGAAGAGGATGAGGAGGATGGAGAAGAGGGTGACCTCTTTCTCGCCTTTTTCTTCCCTTGTTCCTCCTCTTCTACACCATTACTTTCTTAAGAAGAGGAAGAGGAAGAGGAGTATGGAGAAGAGGGTGACCTCTTTCTCGGCTTTTTCTTCCCTTGTTTCCTCTCTTCCCTCTTTAAATTATGGTGAAGAGGAATATGCGATGGTCTTCTCCGTTTAGGGGGTGTTGGAGAGCGTTTTTTCCGTCGTCTTCGAGGAGCCATCTCCATCGAGGTGGCAGGAGACTCGCTTCTTTCTCGTTCTTTTGATGGGGGCTCTACCGTTGAAACTTGGGATCTCCTTTGAGAGGGAGATGCTTCATTGAGTAGTGAGTTTTTGAGCCCTTCGTACGGATCCTCCTCTTCTTCCCTTATTGGAGAGAGTCCTATTTTGGAAGTTTCACAAGCTTTCCTATGTACCTCTCTCTTCTTGGTGGGGAGTTTGGAGAATACCATGGGTATGAAATTGTTGTAGCACTTCACCTTGGAAGGATGGATTGCCCAGGGCTTGTTGAAGCCTATAAACAAGATAGTTTACAAGCATAGGGGCATCATTAGTTGCTCTTTCATTAGCAAAATGAAAGCTATCAACATTTATTTCAATCTCTTTTCCCTTGTCAGCCATACTAGAAAATTTTAGATGTAAATTTTTACTTGTACTTTGGCACTTCAAGCCCTAGTTGCTACTCCTCTTTACCTTCAAAGATAAGCACTCAAGCATCTATACCCGTGGCTCGAATATTATTAATTGCAAGGAATAGAAGAGAGAGTTTCACAGATCCAAGATAGCACCGATTTCTATCAAGCTTCTAATAGCTCATTAGTGGTTAATCCATAGGCAAAGCCATAGGCAAGCACCGTAGGACTCCATTATTAAGACCATATCTCTCGATAGTATCCCCGTTAACTGCATAAAGCAGGTGTGCTTCAAGGATGAAAAATCCCTATTCTACTTACTCTTTTGCAAGTAATAACACCAGCCATTTGTAGCAAGCTTGAGGACCTCTCTTCTTGATCAAGAAAAGAGAAACCAATATCTCTGATACCAATGTAACATTTAATGCTTTAGTAACTTGTGTGTAGTGGAAAATGATAACATAGTGAGCATTTCATTAAGAACAAGTTCCTAATGAGCATAGAGAGAGTATTTAGTTGAAGAAAGCAACATAGAAATTATATCTAGATAGTTTGGCATAGACAATACTTGAAAAGAGAGGAAAATAGGACAATTGACAATAGTTGAGGACCAGATTTACATGGAGCCAGTCCCCCCTCCAAAAAGGATTTGTATTATAGATTCTCCCATCAAGGGAGACTTTTGTACAATACAATCTTTGTGTTCTTTGACAAAACTCGTTGGTGCAATGAAGATGGAAGGTTCATGCACCAAATTATGTTTGAGAAACACACCTAGTGGGCCTAGTCTTAGTCCCAAGACCTCACACACCTTCAAAGATGGTGAGAGCTAGCAGGGAATGAGGAAAGATTGAGAGGAAGAAGATGTATCTTATAAGAAAGAAGTATTCTCCTCACATAATCACTCTAATAGCATAAATAGCTTAGTAATTAGCATGGTAGAGGAGATGAGCATGCCATTGAAGCTTGGCTCTTGGTTGGATTTGCATTCCATAGCCAAGAGTTGTTGGTGTAGGCCTCTACTTCTCCATGCTTGGATAAGGAGATGGAGTTCTTTCTCAACACATGAGTTGTGTGTGTGTGTGTGTGTGTGTGTGTGTGTGTAGCAAAATTGGTTAGTGTAAAATGCCAACCTCTCTCTCTTCTTGGTCGACCCCTCTTCCCAAATGCTCTTGTTGGTCCACCTCTATGGCCATCAAATAGGATTTGAGGGGAGATTGGGGGCATCTAGGCTAGGAGTCTGCCATGTGTCCATTATTCCCTTTTTGTAAAGGGAGAGCTTGGGAGTGTGTGTGTGTGTGTGTTTCACTCTTTCCCTACCTTTAGGACTCGCCCCCTCCTTCCTAGGATGTGGGAAGACTTTTTAGTCTTTCCATAACCATCCAATTTTCCCACTTTTGGCCAATAGACTTTTTAATTAATTTTTGGAACCTTAGCCTATGGAAGTCTTAATGGAGCTGAAACTTAGGTCTTTTAAGCTCCACTGATGCACATTGCTCTTTTGCAGACTGTCCCCCTTTGGATCCCTATTTTCCCTCCTTTGGATCCTTGTTGAGATTGGTCTGACAGCCTTACCAATATTCTAGCTTTTACTCCCCTGGTACTTCCCCATATTAAATGATCAGTTTAGCATGAGAAAATCATTCGGGAGAATTAGATATTAGTTTTTATGACAGCCACCACCCCGCGACAAGGTAGGGCCCACACCCTTATCTATGGGAATTGGTATTAATTATCTTGTTCCATTCATCAAAGTTCTTACATTTCCCAAAGGCTAAGATCGCACCGCTGCTTTCTTGTATTATCTTTGTGAAGCTGGCTGATTCCATGGTGTTATCCAATACCCAATGATTCCTAACCTTCCATAACTATTTGAAGTAGCAGAATCTAGCTATTTCTGTTGCAATAAGCAGCTCTCGGCTCTTGAAAACCTCCACCCCAGAAAAAATATCATTCGAACCCATTTGCATATCTTACCCACGAGACCGTTGATCACACAGGGAATTCCTTGAAAAGGTGGGAGAGGTCTTTGCTAGTGGTTCTACATTGAGAGCATCTATCTAGGCCAATCCCCCTTGCTAGAGCCTCACCCCAATCAATAGGGCTCCCCGTAGTACCTTCCAAGGAAGATCTTCATATCAAGAGGCCAATGTGGACACCATATGTTCTTGGTGACCACCTCCCATCTTGATTTTGGCCAGTTCATGCCCCATTGTTTGTTCAATGTAGAGAACTACTCCATCGATGAGATAAGTGTGTGGTATACCTATTTGGTTTAAGGCTTAAGAAAGTGTCGGTCCTTAGTTCATCGCCATGCTTTCCATTGAAACTCGGACTCACAGCTAGAAAGACACCAGTTGTCAAGCCGTTCAAGGGCTCTTCTTATCAATAGTCTCTCCATTTGATTAATTTGGTATGTCCTTTTCCACCAGTTATTGTTGTAATCCCACAGTTGGCCCTGACGACAAATACCTTTGTTATTTATCTGTCTAGTAGCTTCCCTTTAGAAAGGGTTCAGAGAATGCTTCCCGCCTTTGATAGCCAGGGGGACCAATGAGTTGCATAATTGTGACAATACCTTGCAAGTTCACCCTGCTCCAAAGACTCCATTTTTTTGTTGCATTTTTGAGTGAGCTCGCCCGTCAGTCCATCGAGGGGCAAGCAGTTTGCCGTGTGCCTCCGGCCCTTTCCACATACCACCTTGCGAGTAAAGCTTGGGATTGTCTTTCATGTCCTTCCCATAATAGCCCAAGATTGATCTTGCTTTTCTAGTGCAACCATGAACTTCGCACACTGGGCCTCCGTGTGGATACTAGGGTTGAGAATCACGAAACCGCCTTACTTGGTAGGTCTCGTAATTGTTTCCCAGCTAGCCCACTACTAGGGCATTGAGCATTTGGTGTTTTTCTTCCACAAGAATACTTTTACCGGTTTAAAGAACTCTTCCAATTGCATTTGGCTAGCTTAAGCAGTGGACCATTGAAAGCTATGTATGGGAGCCCACTCTATCGAGAAGGGAAGAAGCACATACTCCCGTCTATGCATCTTGCTTTTTATCTTCTCCATGACCGAAGTAAAGTTTTGCTTGCGAGTCACATCTACCCCCAACGGGGCTCTAAGGCGACGAAATATCTTCCCTTTTAATACTATCTCTCTGGGCCACAGTGCACAATCGAATGAATCACTTTCTGAGAGATAGATCAATCTTGATTTTTCTATATTGCACTTTGGCCCTGATGCTATAGCATACATTTGCACAATCTCCAAAGCCTTTGTAAGAACCTGAGGGCAAGCTTTGAGAAAGAGCAATGAGTCATCCGCAAAAAACTTAGCTAGCAGTTGGTTGTTGTTAGGCAAAGACATCCCTTGCATCTCCCCTCTCACAGCACTACCCTCGAGCATTGTTTCCAAAGGATGGGATCCAATGGAAAACATTAAGAGGGGCAAAAGGGCATCCTGTTTGATGGATCTCTTGACCTCAAACGCTCCTACAATCTTCTCATTGAATTCAAGGATCTCATGAATTCTTTTTGACTTATTGTTTTAAGATTCTGAATGGTTCCCTTCATTTTAGGGCCTCGTGACTTCCAAATTTAGCATTGAATAACAAATAATGATATTAAGGCATCCACTCAAAGCCATCATTTCCTTAGCTCCAAAGCTCAAAATCCCAACAAAATACTAAGGCCTTTATCGGTATATGCCAAAAACACAATGATAAGATCACAAGGCCTGCCTGGCAAAAGAAGTTAAAGCTATTTATTTTACATACTTAAGATTAATAGTTAGTATATGTGATTGAATATCTCAAAATAATAACAAGGTGAAGGTTAATGTTGGCATTCTAAAACAAGGTGACGAGTCATGAAAGCCTCATGAACTTAATGGGGGATGATAGTTATGGGGAGTAGGATTAAATGAGTGCCTACAATCACATGTCACTTTTGTTGTATTTTAATATAAAATTGCATTGTCCATTATACATACATAATCGCAAATGCTTTGTTTTTTTAGCAGAACTCACAATTGTGAGTGAATTATATTGAGCAACCCAAAAAATTACAAGGTCTTGTCATGCTCTTGATGATCCATGACATCATCCAGGGACTATAATTACATCGGCTATCAGGGCAGCCACCCCCACCAACCCGCCGCCTCCTCCTCGATACACAGGGTCCATAAAGTTGTCCTTTTGAGATCTTTTATTTATCGATAGCCAAGATTTTTCCCTGTCCTAGGCATTCCCTCTGCTGACAACAAGGCACAAGTAGTCCTAGACCAATCCTCCGAGTGTTGCTTGCACCCGAGCGTCCATATTAGCACTTTGCTTTCTTGAGTAATTTCTACGAAGCTTGCCACCTCCGAAACTCCTTCAAACACACGGCGGTTCCTTGTCTGCCATACATTATGTAAGAAGAAGTATCTAAGATTTGAGTGATGGAGAGGAGGGCAGGACTTCCTGAATTCTTGTCTCCAAGGAATAGGTCAGTCTTGAAAAAACTAATTTTCCATGTTCTTTAGACCCACTTGCATATTTTCCCTGCAAGGCCTTTAATAGTTGGGCAGTCCATGAATAGGTGGGCCAGATCTTCTCTAGCCATCCTGCACCCCAAGCATTGATCTGACCCAGTCCCTCTCTCCTGAATCTTCACCCCCGTCGATAGAGCACCCCAAATTACCTTCCATAGAAAGACCTTCATGTGTTGTGAAACCTTTGGCTTCCATATGTTCTCCATTACTTGCTCCCACCTTTCCTCTGGCCATTGCTTTTTTCCACAGCTTGTTTAGGGGGCTAGAACAATTCTTCTTATGCCTCATTGTCTGATAAATGCTTTTAGGATGGGCTTTTTCTAAGAGACTGCTTGCAGGCCATTTCCAGGCATTCCAGTCAAACACCGAATCACAGATTGGCATCACTAAATTGTCAAGCTCCTTCATCACTTTGTGGACAAGCAAGACCTCCAAGCTATTGAGTTGGTACTGAGTAACCAGAAGGGCAATGGTTTTCCAACTCTTGTTCCCACTGTCCCAGAAGTGCCCAAGTCGCTTCATACCCTTATTATTCAGTTTCATGGTTGTCTCAATCCAATAGGGAGTTTGTGGCGGATCTACAACTTTGGACAGCCAGGGGGACCAATGCAAATTGGAGTTCTTGAAGTATCTGACTTCTTCCCCCCACTTTAAGACTCTTGCTGCTCTCTTGCATTTTCTTATCAATTCTCGTGAGATACCCCCCAGTCTTAAGGTAGACCACTCTGGGGCTAACAGTTTGTCATGAACCTGCACCCCTCTCCACTTTCCACCATCCGAGCCAAGTTTAGCTGCTTCTATCATATCACTGACCATGACTACCCAAACTTAATCTTGTTTAGCCAGGGAAACAACAAACTTGGCGCAACAAGCTTCTGCATGGGCCACAGGGTTGAGAATTCCGAGGCCTCCTTGATTTGCCGGTCAAGCAACTGATTCCCACCTGGCCCATTGCCATGGCCTGGAGGATTTCGTGTTGTTTTTCCATAAAAACCTTTTTATTACTCGTTTTAAGAACTCTTTCCAGTGACACTTAGCCATCTTGAGAAGTGGGCTAGTGAAGGCAATGTAAGGAATCATAAAGGCATTTATTACTTTTATCCGACTTGGGAATGGGAGAAGAACATACTCCCACCTACTCATTTTTGTTTTGATTTTTTCAAGCACCCACTCAAATCTTTGCTTGTGAGTCACGTCCACCCCCAAGGCGGCTCCCAGATGTCTAAATATATTCCCTTTTGTGAAAATCTCCCCCGACCAAACAGAAGGGTCAAATGAGTCATTTTTCGATAAGGAGATCAGCCTTGACTTTTCTATATTGCATTGAGACCCCGAAGCTGTTGAGAATATTTGTACAATCTCCAGAGCTTTTTTGATGACCTTGGGGCACGCCTTCAAGAAGAGGAGAGAATCATCTGCAAAAAGTTTTGCTAGGATTTGGCTATTTCTTGGCAAAGCAAGGCCTTGCAACTCCCCTCGTTCTGCACTAGCTTTGAGCATCGTGATTAAAGGATGTGATCCTATAGCGAAAAGTAGGGGGGCCAAAGGGCATCCCTGCTTAATAGACCTTTTAACCTCAAAAGAGCCCACAATTCTATCGTTGAATAGGAGCTCTGACTGGCTTCCAGGCCCCAGTACGCATACCAACCGACATAAGCGAGGCCCAAAGCCCAGAGCGTCCATGACGGCTTCTATATATGTCCATGTTATTCTGTCATAAGCCTTGTCCAGGTCTAATTGCAGCAGAATGCACTCCTGCTTTGTGACATTTGCGTATTCGATGCCCACCATTGCTGCCAATATATTATCGTAAATGGACCTTCCTTTTATGAACCCATGTTGATGGTGAGAGATGATCTTGGTTAATAAGGGGGCTAGTCTGAGGGCTACTGCTTTAGCTATAATTTTGTAGGCCACCGACATCATCGTTATAGGGCACCAATGTTTCAGTTGAGAACAACAGATCTGTTTTGGGATGGGTTTGATAAGCCCTTTCTTTACACTTACCTCCAACCACCCTTCGACCATGGCTTTATTGGCCAATCTTGTGATTGGGGCCTTGAGATCATCCCAAAATTCTCTATAGAATTCCACCTGATCCCATCCCAACTAGGGGACTTTTCCTTGCCAAGGGCTTGCAATTCTAGTGAACATTCGTCTTCAGAGAATGCTCGTTCCAAGCAATTAGCTTCTGAGTGGGTAATTTCCTTCTTGACACCCTGCAGTAAGGTCCCTCTGTCTTCTTCCACTTCTTGGGATTGGATCTCTGGCTGTCCAATGATTTGACTAAGATAGCTCAACATTAGACCATCCATCTCATCCTGGTTATGAACTGATGTCCCTTTCTCATCATAGAGCGAGCGGACGTGGCCCCAGGTCTTCTTGATTTTTAAAGCCCTAAAAAACTTTGTTTGATTGGAGGCTTCAGGTTGAAGGAAAGTCTCCCTCAAGAGAAGCCTTGCCTTTCTGATATCTTCTAACTACTCATTAGCAAGGTTAGATTTGGCTTCAAGCCATTTTTTGTGCTCCTCCTCAGTAGCATGCCCATTGGCTTTTATGGAGGTAAGCAGCTGGACCTCCGCTGTAAGATGCAAAAGGTGTACCTCCCTAGCTTTCTTGAACCGGGGGCCCAAGGTTTTGATTGCTTTATGGATGCTCCAAGCAAAGAGGTCCCACGCATTGTGTTTGTTGAGGTCGACATCTTTTTTGAGCTTACCCAGTGCTTTCTTGGTTAGATTCCTGAAAAGAGGGTCTTTGAATAGGTGTGCCCCTGTTACTAACAGTTTTTTCTCATCTCTTGGGGTCTCCTCCCCCCCTTTATTCTTCTTAAAATGTATGTGCAAAGGAATGTGATCCGAAAGGCTTTTTGTTGGGACTACCTTCATCTCCATCAACGAAGGTATCCAGTCAGCTTGGTGTGAGCAATAGCATATGTCCAACCTTGAGGCAGTGCGGGCATACTGGAGGCTTGTGTAGGTGAATCCAGGCGTGCTATTCCATGGGCCGACTTCCCATAAGTCAATCATCGCCCACTTTTCGCAAAAACTTTGCCATTTAGACCTTTCCGAGCCAGCCAACATACTGGAGGATCCTGTTCTATCCCTGCTCTTTTCTACCATATTGAAGTCGCCAACCAACAACCACTCACCTTCAATAGGAGTATATCTAAGATGCATCCACGGTTTAGCTCTTTCTTTTGCATTGCAAGGGCCGTACACATTCACAATGGTGAAGGGATGCCCTTCCCATCTGATTCTAATCCCCAATATTCTGTCGGATGGGTGGTTAAGAACCAACTTCCGCTCCAATTCTCTGTCCGCAATGCTGAGGACACCATTAAAAACCGTTACTTCCTTCTCCATAGAATACCAGTTTCTTTCCTAGCACCTGTTTTCTCTTGCTATGGGCATCTAAGTGGTGTTCTTGGATGGCCCAACAATTGATTGTCTTCTCCTTTTTTACGTCCTCCCATAAAAGGGTACTCTTCTTACGGGTTTTCAACCCCTTTACGTTCCAAGATTGGATAGTGAGAGATTCCATCATTAATGAGGGATTCATTGGGATAGAGGAACAAATCCTTCAGCATCCGAATCATTCCCCCCCACTCCCCTTGGTCACAGGAGAATCCAGGGGTTCTAAGTCAGGGGATTTCTTTTCTTGCAGTGCTGCAAATGGATTGTGCAGTGGGACAGTGAACCCCCTCCTTTCGAAGGGGTGCAGGATGAATTAGATCCTTTCACCTCAAGTGTTCTCACGACTTGAAGCACTTTGGAGTCTCTTGCCATTGCCTTCACTCTTCTGGCTCTTTTCATACCAGGAACTTGGACAGTCGTCACCGTTGTCACTGTCATAAATTTGGGGGTAGCAGCGGGAGTGCTGATCCTATTATTATTGCCTGCACCTTCAAAAGTTCGTTGTATGGGAATCAATTCCTCCACAATATTATCCTGCATCTTAATATCCATTTTGTCACTTACCATACCTCCTTTATCCTTCTCTGTATTTACCCCTTCGTTATTGCCTCCTTGCTTCTCCAGCCCTTCCATCGGGGAGTCCATTTTCCTGGGGGGCCTGTGCTGTCGGAGCTGCAGTATCATTAGACTTCAAGGGGCATTCATTGGCAAAGTGTCCAAAGTTGTTGCATTCAAAACATGCCCCAAAGTATGTTCCAAAGTTTAGTGGAATAGTAACTAGCCCTGCTCCGACGTTGATAACCATGCTCTTAGGTAGTGTTTTAGACACATCCCAGCTTATACAAACCCTGTTTGAGGTTCTTCCAAACCCTCTCTTGTTAGTTATAAACAAGGGAGTTCGCAATTGGCTAGCAAGCATCCTGAGATTTTCCCACAGCCAACTAGGCAGACCCACAAGCTCAACCCAGACCGGATGAAACCCTTGTAAAGATTCAATTGAGTCAAACACTGGCTTCCAAGGCACCACACAAATCGTAGTCCGATTAAAGACTAACGGCCCTTTGTCAAGGATCTTTTCCACATTGAAGGCCTCTTTGAATCTGACTGAACAGAATCCTTTATCTAGGTAAAAAGTACTTTCAACTGCTCCTCCATGGCCAAGAATCTGAGGGCCTTGAAGCCATTGAATCATCTCAAACATGTTCAGGATTCTTTCACTGAACTCAAATACAAGCGTTAGCTTAGCTTGCTTGGCTAACTATTTTTTGATAATTGCTAGTGGTATCGCTACAGTAATAGCCTCGGCAACCTCCACATGTTGGGGCAAAGACTTTTTTAAAGGGAAAAGACCCGATATGCCAACCCGTCTTCCACCGGCCCACTGTAATGTGTTTGGAAGCTAGTTCTTTTGTTGTTACAAAGGGCCCCACTTATACAACAAGGTGAAAGGTCCACATTGACACTTTAAAACAAAATAAAATGAAAGAACCTAAAGTGAAAATAATAAATTAAAAGGATCCATTGATAAACTAAAACAAAAGGATATTATAATGAAAGAACGTAAAGTAAAAATAATAAATTAAAAGGATCCATTGATAAACTAAAACAAAAGGATATTATAATGCTTTCATAAGAAAAGGTAGGTTTAATAAGCATAGGAAATAATGAAACAATTTATGAAATGGATCTGTGAGAGATCATTAAATGAAAGGAAGTTTTCAAAAATTAAAATATTAAGAAATATTTTATTGAGTCGATACTTCACATCATGGAATCAAAATCCTATGTAAGGACTCCTGAAACCCTTATTCTCTAACCACAATTGTATCTCACATGGGCATGGAGGAGATGGGATCTATAGTGGGATGATTCAGCACCTTAGATCTTGGATAAAGTAAACTCGGAAAAAGGTAAACTCAAGTACCTGAGTTTACTTCACCCCCCCCCCCCCGGGGAGAATTGAACCCACCATGTGGAGGATGAGAGTTATGAGCCCTAACTGGGTTGCCCGTGCATGTTGCTTGTGGGATGTAGATGTCCACTCGTGCTTTGGTGTGTAAAAACATCACAACCGAGAAAAGTAAACTTTGGGTACCCATGTTTATTTTTGTACCTGAGTTTACTTTTGCGACAAGATCTATGATGCTTGCTTAATGTGGATGCCCTAAGTTGATGGGAGCCTTCAATTCCATCTCCCATGCCCATGTTAAATATAGCTGACATAAAAAGAGATTACAACAAGGTGAGAGCTCGCTTAGGCATTCTAAAACAAAGAAAAGAGAAGGAAGTTTACTTAAGCATTCTAAAACAACAAGGTGAGAAGTGATGAAGGCCAGCTAAAGTGTTATAGCGAGTAGGTTTGTATGAGTGCTTACAATCGCATCTCATTTTTGTTGTGTTTTTGTATAAAATTGTATTCTCCATTATGCACGAATAATCAAAAATTCCTTGTATGCTACAAAAAATCCCACTTAAACAACAAGGTAAAAAGTTCATATTGGCATTTTGAAACAAAAAAAATTGAAAAAGACATAAAATAAAAAAAATAAACAAAGGGATCCATTGACCAACTAAAATAAAAGAATGAAACAAAAGAAAAATCAAAACAATAAAACAAATAAAACCATTGAGAAAATCCACGATGGCTTCAAGAAGGCAACATTTTTTGTTGTAATAAATTGAGTGATTGTTAGAAACACATTTGACAGGTTAATTGTCTGTGTTCGAAAAAAATGTGTCTCAACTAAATATCGTGCAGTTTTCAATTTCAAAAATGCCGATTGAGAGCAAGGGGAAAATGAGAAATTATGTTCCATATAGAGAAAAATTGTGTAAAAACTCTAAAATTTATCTAATTTTCTAAAATTTCCTCTTGGCAAAATTCAAGAAAAGGAACTTTGTATGTCTAGAAAAATGATTTTTTCCGAACACTTTAATGGAGATGGAGAGAGAGAGAGAGAGAGAGAGATGCAGTGCGCGCACACATACACACACACTCACTTTCAAATCATTTCTCATTTGGATATTTTTCACACACTCACTTTCAAGTCATTTTTCATTTGAACATTTTCCACACACTCACTTTCAAGTCATTTCTCATGTGAATATTTTCCTCATTCAAAGTTAATGCGATGGTGACCATTGGGGATGGTGAGAGAATTGCACGTTTTCTCTACCACCTCTTTATGGGCTTCTTGGCCAAAAGTTTTAATGAAATGGATCTTTACTAGGTCTTCAAATGAAAGACTCTTTCACAAATTAACATATTAAAAACAATTTTCATCATTCAATACTTCACATTATGATATCAAACTTTTATGAATGCGCTCCATAATCCCTTTTTTTTTCAAAACTCAGAATGGTGAGTAGAATGTATTAGCACGAACAATAATTTAATGATTTAGATCATGCCGGTTCGTGCTGCAGCCATGACAACACCCAATAGACAAGGATACATCGGCTGATAGGGGAGCCACCCCGTGTCGCTATAATGTACCCTAAAGCTTGGCTAACTATGGTGGTGGTGAATACCAGACAATAAGGCATCCATAACCCTACTCCACGTATTTGTTCCGCTTTCAAAATGCTTCCCAAATGCGACAATTGTTTCTCTATTTTCTTGGATAATCTCCATGAACCCAATTGTTATCAAGGCATTTTCAAAGACCCGATTGTTCAGTCTACCAAATGTGTTTGAAATAGTAAAATCTAACGTTTTGCATGCTGACAAGGAGTGTTTGGCTTTTGAACATCTTCCCTCCCAATAAGAGATCGTTCTTGTAGAACCATGTCTTCCAAGTCTTTTGGATCTATTTGCATATCGTCCCTTCCAGGCCGCAATGATCGCAAATCATTGGCCAACCCTTGAACAAGCGAATGAGGTCCTCACTAGCCTTCATGCATTGAGTGCATCTATCAAAGCCAATCCCTTAGCAATGACCTTTATTTCAATAGGTAGGGCACCCCATAACACCTCCCACAAAAAGACCTTCAACTCAAGCGGCCAAGGTGGGCCCTAGATGTTCCTTGTGATAATGTAAGTCCTTTTGGAGCAAGCCAAAAAGAGGAAAAGGAAGTCAAGTGAAGTGTGGTGTAGGACCAAGTTAAATAAAAGCAAAGAAAGAACAAGAAAGTGAAATAAGACTTTAAATGGAACGCAAACAAAATTTTGTAGACTTTTCTGCTTGTCTTCTGCAGCTGCATAACATGCCAACAAAAGAGAATTTCAATGCTTCACATCATATAGCATGAAAAAGTAGACCCAATCAACAAAGAAAATGTTAAAGTTTCAAATGTGCCAAGATATAAGAGAGGACGAAAACAATAACTTCAAAAAAGGACTCTCTAGTTGTCAACCTTTTTGAGAAACACAAAGAAATAAGAGGAGGGGAGGGGACCAAAGGTAATCTATCTATATCTATACTATTTATAATGGAGCTTAAAAATCTATTTTTTTATATCTATACTAATAGATAAAGGGGGAGGGAATTTCAGCTCCCCCCCTCTCCCCCCCACATGACAGCAATACATTCCTTCAGCCAGTGTGGCCTGAGCCCTCGGCATCACAGATAGCCCTCAGTGTGCTCACAGAGAGAGAGAGAGAGAGAGAGGGGGGGGGGGGGGGGGGGGGGGGTTGCACAAAAAGAGATTACTGGCTAGGCACTGAAAGCCGCCTAATCCATTATTTGGCGAGAGAGAGAGAGAGAAGGCTCATGAAAGCTTTGATACGATCCATGTCATCAGCTCTGACATAGACGTTCTCTCTGCTCTCATGCCCTCCCTCCATGTTGCTTGCGCGTGTGTTCTCTGAGCTATACCCACAAGGGTTGAGAGAGAACGCATCAAGGGTCGCCGGTCACGCCTTAGGCTTAGGCTTTGCAGTTGCACCCTTCGACACACACACATCCACACACACCTCGACGTTGGGGCTCTCTCTCGCACGCACACACGTGGCGCTCTCAGATCATTAGCCGAAGTGAGATCCTCAGAACAAAAGCGTGGAGTGATATCTCGGCATTGTTTTCTTCCAATTTTTGCGTCAGTGCCTTCTAGCATTTCTGCTTCTGCGTCTATTTTTTTCTCTCTTTTGCGTCTCCTTCAACTACACCTGTGTTTTCTTCTACACGGCCTGAGTCGGGCTGTTCTGTACGCCTGCTCTAAGCTCCACACCCACGGTGTCTGTGCCCATCATTTTTGCAAACAGGTCTATGCCCATCGTTTCTGCAAACCTGCGATTGATTTATCCTTGCTGCCGTAAGAAATAATACTTTTTCATCTGTTGACTCTTTCTCATTCTCATGCTAATTCTCATTTGGGTCTTAAAATTGTTGCATTATTGGAAAATTACATATTCGGGGAAATCCTAGTCTTAAATGAATCCTTAGTTGTATGGAGTGATTGGTTGGTTGATTGTTACTCACACCCGAGTTGATTATGTAGGCTTTGGAGATGAATTCCTTCATTATTTTTGACCTAATTTCCTTTGTAACGAGGGTGACACACACACACACACATAGAGAAAGAAAGAGAGAGACTCACGAGTCAGCTCGACGAGACAGTGAGTGCGACCCACACACACACACACACACACACACACAAACACAAAAATGTTGTCTCATGGAGTGCATCGACGAGCCAAAATGACCT
Organism: Adiantum capillus-veneris; assembly: GCF_014529385.1. Taxonomy (NCBI): domain Eukaryota; kingdom Viridiplantae; phylum Streptophyta; class Polypodiopsida; order Polypodiales; family Pteridaceae; genus Adiantum; species Adiantum capillus-veneris. The sequence goes on from NC_140958.1 coordinate 26,753,243, forward strand.
ATGAGACATAAACTGGTGAATCTGATACCATGTTTGCACCTTGAAGGCATGTGGCATTAAAGAAGATGTTGATATATCTTACTTAATTGGAGAGAGTGCAGAGGCGTGTGCAGGTGATTTAAAGAGAGAGAGAGAGAGAGAGAGAGGAACTTTGAGGAAGAGAGACACACACATTGGGGAGAGAGAGAGCGAACTAGAGAGTGAGACAGTCTAGAGAGAGAGAGCGAACTGGAGAGCATGGCACCCTGCTTGCTCCGGCCTCCCTCGAGTGATCCCTGCAATTGTTTGCGCTGAGAGAGAGAGAGAGAGAGAGAGAGAGAGAGAGAGAGAGAGAGAGAGAGAGGAGACTGCGCAAGAGAGAGGCGGGCACACGGGAGTCCCTGCCCCCATGTGGCATCAGCTGGAAATTTCAATTCGTTGGCCCCCTATAAAGTCGCTCGCGGCTGGCGTACGCTCAGTGTGCATGAAGGCTCCATTGAGTAACCACCAAAGGCCAACGGCCATGTCAGACCCACCGCCGGAGAGAGAATAAGAGAGAGAGAGAGAGAGAGAGAGAGAGAGAGAGAGAGAGAGAGAGAGAGACCCAAAGAGCGAAAGATAACCATGATGGTGATGGGTGGGAGTTGGCGTCCTCTGTCGACGTAAAAGGGGGGGGGGGGGGGGGGGGGGGGAGAGAGAGAGAGAGAGAGAGAGAGAGAGAGAGAGAGAGAGAGATCAAAAAACTGGGAAGTGGTAGTGTTTGGGAAAGCCCTGAGAGAGAGAGAGAGAGAGAGAGAGAGAGAGTGCGCGAGAGAGAGGCAGGCACACGGGAGTCCCTGCCCCCATGTGGCATCAGTTGCAAATTTCAATTTGTTGGCCCCCTATAAAGTCACTCGCGGCTGGCGTACGCTCAGTGTGCATGAAGGCTCCATCGAGTAACCACCAAAGGCCAACGGCCATGTCAGACCCACCGCCGGAGAGAGAGAGAGAGAGAGAGAGAGAGAGAGATTTTCTTGATCTTTTTTTGTGAAATATGTCAAGAGTGAGGAGCTTGAGGGTAAGAGGGGCATGCCGCCGCCGAAGGCGGCGCCGTTTTACTAGTGTACTTCAACACCATGAAAAAGACCAAGCCTACATTGCTTTAAGCCTCCAGTCGCCTTCACACCTCTAGGCTCTTACATGTATGGAACATGTACACACTCTGGGACCTTTGTAGAGTAGAGACTTTTGAAAGGCAAAACCATTGTTGGGGAAAAATCATTTTTCCAAACATACAAAATTCCTTCTTTGAATTGCTGAGGGGAAATTTTAGAAAACTATCTTTTGGGTTTTTACACTATTTTTCTCTCCTTTTCACCTTGCCCTAACTGGCAGTTTTGAAATTGAAAATGGCATGATATTAAGTTGAGACACACTTTTCCCGAACATTGGGCAGAACCAGTCAAGTGTGGAGCACCCTCTAATCCAGGATATCGTACCTTGGGATGCATTGATTGCAGCATATGCCCAAGAGGGAAGCTGTGGATTGTTCTTAGCGAATCTAGAGCAAGCAGATGCAATCACCTCTGCTTGCAAGCATGTGGAATTACAGAAGAGACTAAAAGAATTATGGAAGATACTAAAAGACGTGGTTCGGAATGTCTTGGTCAACATGTAGGAAACAAGTGGTGTACTGAAGAGCCTTACATACAAAATGTCGTCTCCTAAATTGCATTGATTGGGACATAAGCATAAGAGAGGCAAGGCAAGGAGGCTTTGGGTTTTTACACTATTTTTCTCTATTTTGGGGAGGAATTTCTCCTTTTTACCTTGCCCTAACTGGCATCTTTGAAATTGAAAATGGCATGATATTAAGTTGAGACACCTTTTTCCAGAACATTAGGGAGAACCTGTCAGATGTGGAGCTCCCTCTAATCCAGGATATCGTACCTTGGAATGCATTGATTGCAGCATATGCCCAAGAGGGAAGCTGTGGGTTGTTCTTAGCGCATTTGTAGCAAAGCAGATGCAGTCACTTATGCTTACAGGCATGTAAAATTACATAAGAGACTGAAAGAATTCCGGAAGATACTAAAAGATGTGCTTGGGAATGTCTTGGTCAACATGTAAGCAAAAAGTGGTGTACTTAGGAGCCTTACATCCAGTATGTCGTCTCCTAAATTGCGTTGATTGTGGCATAAGCACAAGAGTGGCAAGACAAGGAGGCTTTGGGTGGTCTTTAGCAAATACAAAGTGAGGGCATCCCTCCAGGTGCAATCACCTTCACCTATGCTTGAGAAAGAATTTTCAAATTTCAAAGCGACGCAATTGTAAAGCACAGTTTCCCCGAATACTGGTGAGTAGCCTTTGGCAACTAGGCAAAGCCATAGGCTTCATGCAATTGAGGGGTTGGCTGAGGAACAATGCACACACACACACACACACACATATAGAGAAATGCTAAGTAAGATACCATTAGCACATAAGGGCAGTCGGCAAGACGGTCCATGAACGTGGCCTAGACCTTTCTCACCCCAAGTTTGAGCACATAAAGTTGGCCACCCACAAAAGATCTCCGCTCACCCCAAGTTCGAGCACAAGAAGACGCTCACTGGTTTTGGCTGGCTGGCTATAAAATACAAGGCTTCATTTTTCGGGTCTGGCTTCTAGCCCTGCTTACCCAAGAATGGGTCGCCACATCAACATACGCTCCTACAAGGAGGTGACTGGCTGGCTAGCTGCCCTTCCTTATGTGCTCAACACAAGAGCAAGGGGTTTGAGTGTAAAAGGGGCCATGTCGTCGTCGAATGCGGCGCCGTTTTACTAGTTATACATAATGGAGCTTAAAATTTTCAAGGAAGGAGAGACTTCCACTTGTCACACTTTGACTTCATTTCAAAGAGAACTTTTAAAAACATTTAATTTGAAATGCAAAAGGAAAGGATAAGTACTAAGATGGTAGAAAATGAAAAGACTTCCTCGTCCTACCAATGTAAAATAAAACAAGTGAAAGAGTCACGATGACTTTCTAAAACAAAAGTGATAAAATCATTAGGTTGAGTTTAAGTAGAATCGATGTTCGAGAATGGATTACCAATATTGATATTTTTTATAGATTTCTAAAAGTTTGTCTTTTTTGAAGAGACCGAGAAACAAAAAGCTCGCCTCATGTTGACTTGGTGTTGTCTTTCTTTGAGAATATGCATGCAAATAAAGAGGTTGATCTACATTATTGGCTATGAGAGAGAGAGAGAGAGAGAGACAGAGGGGTGTCTATATGTGTATGCACACTTGCACATGCATGAGGAGAGAGAGAGGAAAGAAAAAGATTATATCGTTGAGCTCATAGGCACTATATCTCACCAAGGGCATCCTTCAAGCCTTTCCAATTTCCAAGATATTATACTTTTCTTTGCACATATAGTGTAATTTTAAAAGGATAGCTAACGGTTCTCACCTGTACAAAATGGACAAAATGCCTAATAACAACCAACCCTCACATTGGCACCGCAAATGAGAAGAGAGATTGCCCAGTTGACGGACCTTTTAACAGTTCTTGAGTATTTTGTCATTATTATTTTTAAGAGTTAAAATGTGGGCCATGCTTAACAGCCTATAAATTCTCTAAGTTTTGACACGCAAGGATGCCTATTAAAAATCAACCCCAGAGAGAGAGAGAGAGAGAGAGAGAGAGAGGATAATTTTTGAGCGAACAACAAATGATGCGACAAGGAGAAGTAGGGAGAGAGAAAGACATAGCAAAATGTTCAAGGTGTAGGAACAACTTAAAAAGACACTAAAAGTTGCATGAGTCTTCAACAAAAAGTGAATATCTATGGAGAGAGAGAGAGAGAGAGAGAGAGAGAGAGAGAGAGAGAGAGAGAGAGAGACCAATCATAGTCCATGCAAACTACTATCCAACCAACGTGTGTGTGTGTGTGTGTGTGTGTGTGTGTGTGTGTGTGTGTGTGTGAGAGAGAGAGAGAGAGAGAGAGAGGTTTTGTTGCGGGGGGGGGGGGGGGAGTATAGAAATGAATGTCATAATTGATGTACTACAGCAATAGCAGGAGGCCTCAAGATCTATGTGGCAATTTTTTAATTCAAGCATAATATACATACACGCCTACGCACACATATATTTATTTATTCATTCATTCATTCATTTTTTTACACACACCGATACATTCATACATACACACACATGTGTGTGTGTATACTTATTTATTTATTTATATACACACACATAGACACATGCATATGTATGTCTCTCTCTCTCTCTCTCTCTCTCTCTCTCAAGCATAATAGGGATGCGTGACCTATGAGACCGAGTTACAATTGAAAATATGCTTTTGGAATTGTAATGGATACCCATGGAATGCGGGGCTTGGCATTGATGAACTAACAAGCAAAGCCGATGTTGTACTTCTTGTTGAAACTTGGGAGCATGATACACAAAGGATTAACGGCTTGGAGGATTACAATGTACATTCATTGATGTGGTCAAAGAATCTTAAGCAACGAAGAGGACAAGGAGGGTTAGCATGTATGGTTAAGAAAGGATTGGAAGATTTTGTATCAATTGTGAAAGATGACAAGTACAAACATTATGTATGGCTGAAAATTATGACACCAAAAAGAGCACCCATTTTTGTAGCCGGTTGCTACATTCCTCATCATGATTCTCCCTTTTATGCTTGCATGGATAGAGATCAACCATTTTTTGATTTGGAAGAGGACATTGCTTATTTCAAAGGTGAAGGTGATGTTATTGTATTTGGGGATATGAATACTCGCACAAAAACATTGCAACATGATACTCAACAATTTGATATGCCATACATTTCAAGGGAGTTGGAGGAAGTTCACTTGTATGATCGTACTTCAATGGATGAGAAAGAGCCGGATCACTATGGAAAGTTACTTTTACACATGTGTAATAGCACGGGTATGCTCATTGCCAATGGTGTATCTTTGTGGAGTGGAACCAATGGATTTACATATAGGAGACATAATGGGGATAGTGTGATTGACTATATGCTACTCTCTGAAGCCATCATGTATCGCATAAAGAGTTTTATGTTTGGTCAATGGACCCCGGAATCCGACCATCGCATCTTATGTATTGACCTTTCATGTGGAGAAGCAACTAAGCATGATAATCTCAGCCAAAGAAAAGAGAAGTTATCACTATGTATGGATTTCAAACGGGCACCAATGTACATTGAAATGGTTGAGCAAAAATTATGGATGACAAAGCTTCAATGTGATGCACCATTGGAAACTAAATGGGAAGCTTTCAAGAAAGCTATTTGTTCTTGTGCGGAAGAATGCTTTGCCATAAAGCATCTCCATGGTATCAACAAAGATAGATCACGCAAAAGGTGGTTTGATAAAGAATTTCAAGATGCTCGAAAGTCCTTGATAAAGCTTGATGCAACTATGGACAAAGACAACTATCAAAGTCATTTGCATACATACAAGGCATTGATTCAAAAGAAGAGAAGAAGATGGGAAGTAAAGCAACAAGAATTTCAAGTCCAAGAAAAGGCACATGCATGTGGAAGATTTTGGAGAAACTTGAGAGGCAAGCGGGTTGAGAATTTTGGTAACTTGAGTCTAGTGGATATGTACACACATTGTAGGCAATTATATGAGCAAGCAAATACTGAAAAAATGCCATTTTATGGTTCACTCCCATGTATGCCGTCTTTTTTTACTATTGAGGATGTATGCGGTGGGCTTGAAAAGTTGGCCACTCGCAAAGCGGGAGATCTTCAAGGTATCAAGCCGGAGATGATCAAATGGACGGGAGATTCTACCCATGAGTGGATGTGTGATATGTTCAACCTTGCACTTCAACATGGTATGCCTTATGATTGGAGTACTAATTGGGTTAAGCCTTTGCATAAAGGAGGGGATGTAAAGAATGTAAGCAACTACCGGACTATAATGATTGGGTCTCTTATGGAAAAGTGGTTTGGGTGCATAATGGAGATGAAATTGAGTGATTGGGCTGAAGAGAATGACAAGCGTGCAAAGGGACAAGCAGGTTTTTGTCGATGCCATAGCACCATTGATCATCTTATCACTCTTCGTGTTCTCATGGAGGAAAGTCGGTTGAAAGGCAAGCGATTGTATTGTTGTTTTGTGGACTTTAAGAAAGCCTTTGATATGATTCCACGTAACAATTTGTGGAGAAGGATGGAAGAACTCCAAGTGCCAAGTGAGTTTATGCTTGCGGTTTCTCGAATCTATGAGAAGGTGATTTGTCAATTGCGCATGGGAAGAGAAATTTCAGAAATTTTTGTAAGCACTATTGGGGTTAAACAAGGATGTCCATTGTCACCAACTCTCTTTGGTCTATGCATCGATCAATTGGAACAAATGGTACTTGACTTTATGCAAGAAGAAGGCATTGAAGAGGTCACTATTTGCAATGCGGTAATCATGCTTTTGTTGTATGCGGATGATGTAGTGCTTCTAGCACACACTTTAGAAGATGCACAAAAGCTTATGGTTGTCCTTGAGAACTTTTGCTTGCATAGTGGGCTGATTGTAAATGAATCCAAAACAAAGGTTATGCTTGTGAAAACCAACCATAAGGAGAAGCCATGCATTGTGTACAACAACGAGACACTTGAAGTTGTTGAGAGCTTTAAGTACCTTGGCCTTGAGGTTCCATCCAATCACAAGTGGCATGAATGTGCTATGCGTCGTTTGGAAGCGGGAAAGAGAGCATATTATGCATTTGAGAACATGTGTAATGCGGGAAACATCAAGTGTTGGGTTCTCAAGAAGTATCTTTTTGATGCATTGGTGACACCGGTTCTTCTTTATGGAGTTGAAGTGTGGGGCGGGAGCATCTCAAAGTCTACTTGGAAAGAGTTTGAGAATGTCCAAAAGCGTTTTCTTACAAACTTTCTCCAAGTTAAGACACAAACACCATATATGCTCCTACTTCTTGAGTCGGGATCTCTTCCAATTGAGGTTATGGGCATGGAAAGGGTTGTGGAGTACATGATAAAGATGCGTCAAAACCCCTCACATCGACTTCCTACAATTGCATGGGAAGCAAGCAAAAAAGTTCAAAAGACGCATAAAAGCAAGATCTTGAGCACGGGATGGATGCAAGACATAAAGAAGTGGTTTGGGAGATGGGATGCATTACACTTGCTACATGATGCTTCGATTGACTCTCAAGTGAATGAAGCTTTTCTACAACGCCAATGTATTACGTCTTGGGAGAAATCCGGTGGGTCACGCTTCATACATTACACCACCTATATTGCCCCCAACTACAAAACCATATTCTTCGCTGAGAGAGGAAACCGTACTCACACTTACATGCTTGAGCCTATTCCCTTGTCCGCGATACGCACTATCGCAGCAATTCGTCTTAGCTCCCATTTCCTTCGATGCGAGATAGGGCGTTGGGGCAATGGAGAAGAGTCAAATCGATTGTGCACATTATGCTCACTACAAGTTCGAGAGTCTGAGTACCACACACTACTAGAGTGCTCAGCTTTTGATCACATCCGAACTTGCTTCTCTCACATTTTCAGCCATAACTTAGACCTACACACTTTCCTCTCCCAGCCAAAGTGTGGGCTCTCCATTGCGACTCTCGTCACTACAATTTTGGAGCATCGAGAGTCACTCATCAGCCATACACATACTACATCACATGTAACTTTGGTCCCATAGGTCATATTTGACCTCCGAGGACGATAATAAAATCTATCTATCTATCTATCTATCTCTCTCTCTCTCTCTCTGAGAGAGAGAGAGAGAGAGAGAGAGAGACTTATGTGTATCATTTCTATATCATTCCAATTTTATTAGATGCTTCAAATATTTGAAATAATTTGAGGTTTTTTCTATGATGTTAGAATGTTCTATAACAGTTTCTTTATTGATGTCAACGGTGGCATCTTTAAAGTTTCCATAAAGAAGATGCTCCCCTACTATGGATATAATGGTGGCAACTAACAAATTCAGTCCATGAAGTTTCTAGGAGGGAAAGAAATGTAGGCCGTGATACATGCTTAAATGTAAGAAAATAAATTTGATGTGATCAAAAGCTGAACACTAAAGTAGGGTATGATATACGTACTCTCATGTTTTCAAGGGATATAATGTGCATAGAAAAAGACGCTCTCCTACATTGCCTCAATGTTCGGTCTCACATGTAAGGAAGCAGGAGCTAAGGATCTAAGCCAAATGGTTGGTATGATATAGACTCTGCATACGGGAATAGTCTCAAGCATGTAAATGGTTGAATACAATATGCTCTCACAAAGAGGAACATGCTTTTTTATTTCATGGAGAGAGGAAGAGAAAGATCAATAGCATGAATGATTTCATGTCATCCACTTCATTTTGCAGCACGTCCTTCGATTTAACATAATGACCAAAACTCTTACAAAAATAAACGACTAAGCAACCTTTTTTTTTTGCAAAACTCACAATTGTGAGTGGATAGTTAATAAGAACATCAGAAATATACACCAACCTCGAGCTCAGACCGAGCCTTGAGGGTCAAAGGATTACAATTTTTCTGCTTGACAGAGAAACCACAACTACTCCTAGGCTTTACTTATTACAAGATGTCATCATGACATGTGTTGTTCTAGACCAATCCTCTGAGGCTTGTTTGCCTCCGATTATGTGGATAGTCACTCTGCTCTCTTGTATGATTTCACAAAAGCTTGCCACAACCAGATCCCCCTCAAACACGTGGCGGTTCCTTGCTTGCCAAATATGGTGAAAGAAGTAGTACCTGATTATTTGAGTGCAAACAAGAAGAGCAGGACTTCCCAAACTGTTACTACTAAAGAACAGATTAGTCTTGAAGAACTTAATTTGCCTATCCTTTGAATCCACTTGCATATTTTCTCAGCCATGCCACTGATTGCCTGGCATCCCATGAAAAGGTGGGCTAGGTCTTCACTAGCTATCCTGCACCCCGAGCAACGATCGGACCTGATTCCTCTTTCTTGTATCTTTACGCCCATCAGCAGAGCACCCCACATCACTTTCCACAGAAATATCTTCATATACTGGGGCCACCTTGGCTTCCAGATGTTCTCCATGACTTCCTCCCATTGTTTTCCGTCCAATGCCTCTTCCATAATTTGTTGAGGGGGCTACACCAATTAGCCTCGTGCATTAATGCATGGTAAATGCCTTTAGAATGTGGTTTCCAAAAGAGGCTACTCCCGGGCCATCTCCAAGCATCCCATTCAAAGTTGGATTCACAGATTGGCATCACCACCTTATCAAGATCTTTCATCACCATCCTGTAGACTAGTAAGATCTCAAGGCCATTCAGTTGAAATTGGATGGCTAAAGAGTCAGTAGTTTTCAAGCACTTATTGTTGCCATCCTAGAATTGCTCTAGTCGAACGAGCCCCTTATTATTCACATTCCTAGCCATTTCTATCCAATAGGGGCTTTGCGGCGGCCCCAATATTTTAGAGAGCCAAGGGGACCAGTGCAAAATGGAGTTCTTAAAGTATCTGGTTGCTTCCCCCCATTCCAAAACCTCAGCTGCTCTTTTGCACTTCCTCATCAATTCCCCTGAGAGTCCACCAGCTCTAAGATAAGACAACTTCGGGGCAAGAAGTTTGTCGTGCATCACAACCCCCTTCCACTTTCCCCCTTTCTATCTCAGTTTTACTGCATCAAGCATTTCCTTGGTCATGATAGCCCAAGCTTGGTCCTATTTAGCCAATGAGACCATAAATTTGGCACAAAGGGCCTCAACATGGGATACAGGCTTAAGAATGCCAAGCCTCCTTGGTCTAGCGGGCGAGCAACTACCTCCCATCTAACCCACTGCCATGGCCAGGAGGTTTTCATGTTGTTCTTCCAAAGAAACCTTTTCACTGGTTTTAAGAATTCTTTCCATTTACACTTAGCCATCTTGAGCACGGGGCTGAGGAAAGCAATATACGGGATCATAAAAGCATTAATCACTCTAATCCAGCTTTGGAAGGGGAGGAGAACAAACTCCCATCTTCTCATTTTTGAGCTTATTTTTTCAAGGACCCATCGAAATCTTTGCCTGTGGGTTACATCCACCCCTACAAGGGCTCCCAAGTGTCTGAATACACTCCCTTTTGAGATAATCTCTCATGTCCAAACTGCAGGGTCAAAAGAGTTGTTCTCCGACGAGGAGATAAGTCTTGACTTCTCTATATTGCACTTGGATCCCAAGGCCACAACAAATGTTTACACAATCTCCAGAGCTCTCCTGACAACTTGAGGGCACGCCTTCAAGAATATGAGAGAATCATCTGTGAACATTTTGGCTAGTAGCTGGTCGTTGCCCAGTAATGCCAGACCTTGAATCTCTCCCCGCGCAACACTGGCTTCGAGTATCGTAATGAGAGGATGCGACCCGATGGCAAAAAGCAAGGGGGCGAAGGGACATCCTTGCTTAATAGACCTTTTAACCTCAAAAGAGCCCACAATTATGTCATTAAACAAGAGCTCTGATTGGCTGCCAACGCCTAGTGTGCGTATGAGGCAACAAAGAGGCGAGGTCCAAAGCTCAGAGCTCCCATGACTTCTTCTATATAGGACCATTCTATTCTATCATAGGCTTTGTAGAGGTCCAGCTGCAGCAAGATGAACTCTTGATTGGAGAAGGATGCATACTCTATTCCTACCATTGCTGCCAAGATATTGTCATATATAGATCTCCCTTTAATGAACCCGTGTTGATGGGGAGGAATGATCCGACTCAAGAGGGGGCAAGTATGAGAGCTATCGCCTTGGCAATAATTTTGTATGCTACTGACATCATCGTAATGGGACGCCAATGTTTAAGTTGAGAGCAACAAATCTGTTTGAGGATGGGCTTGATAAGCCCTCTCTTAACACTTGCATCCAACGACTTTTCAGAAACAGCTTGATTGACCATCCGTGTGACTAGACCCTTAAGATCATCCCAAAATTTCCTAAAGAATTCAGCCGTCAGTCCATCCCAACCGGGGGACTTTTCATTGCCAAGAGCTTTTAGTGCCGCTGAGCATTCCTCCTCAAACGACTAAGAAACCTTATTTTACTTTCAATTCTAGCACATTTAAAGGTGCAAATGACGTGAAAGTGTAAATGAAAAAATAGTGTGAACCTTATTGTATTAAGCTTATTATGCATTATTGTGATTAGGAAATGATTTGAACCATTGCTATGCTTGTGGTGAAAACATAAATAGAGATGCAAGCGAGTCATCTAGAGAGAAACATAGATGGAAGAGTTAATCCAATTCTTTATATCAATAGAAAGCCAACTCATCTCTTTGAAACTTGAAATTTTCTTAGTACATTGGAAACTATGAGCCCTAATTTTTTCTTAAGCAATGTAGGAATTGTTTGGTACTCATCTTTTACAACTTGCTAGCTTACCCAATTTGTACTTCTTGACTTTATAGCACTTTTTTCAATCCTAGGTAGACCAAGGAAAAGACATCCTTCTTATTATATAGGTTGTTATGATGTGCACTACTACCATGTCTTGCTCATAAGAAAGATGCAAGGATAGAAGCAAGTAAGAGAGTGGAGTAAAGACATTGCATCCAATTGTGTTCCTATCATTGAAACCAATTCTAGAACCCACTCCATTTTCAAAAAAAGTTTTATTCACATTGACTTCTCTTAGCATTCATCTCTTCACACCACGCTAACTTATCTAATCTCTAGCATCAAGTTTGGTAGCATTGCTAGATCAAGATAGACCAAAAGGAGGACTCTCTCTCTCTCTCTCTCTCTCTCTCTCTATCTATCTATCTATCTTTCTCTATACCCACCCCAATAGAAGGAGAGCACTCTCTCTCTCTCTCTCTCTCTCTCTCTCTCTCTCTCTCTCTCTCTCTCTCTCTCTCTCTCTCTCTCTCTACCCACCCAAATAGAAGGAGAGCACTCCTAAGTTTGTTGAACAAAGGCTAGCACCTCATGAACGATAATGTTTATGAGAAACTCTCAAGCTTGGTTTTAAAGTATCCTTTGCATCATCTTACATATTGACAAGAAGGAGGAATCTCTCTCTCTACCCACCCCAATAGAAGGAGAGCACTCCTAAGTTTGTTGAACAAAGGCTAGCATCTCATGAAAGATAATGTTTATGAGAAGCTCCCAAGCTTGGTTTTAAAGAATTCTTTGGAGCATCTTACATATATTCATGTCTGTTAAAACCTATCAAGAGGTCGTGTCATGTATCATTTTTAGAAATACAATAGACTACATGTAGAAAGAGAGTATTGATAGTGTTCTAACTGGAACATAAGATAGCCCTATGACATACTATCACTAACTACTGGGTCCACTTTCAAAAAGCCCATTAATTTGTGACAAAGATTCCTAGAGAATCTATAATTCGAAGGCAAATGTGAGGAGCCTGTCGTCATCATCATCCCCCCCCCCCCCCCCCCTTTCCGCTTCCTTGCAGTGCTCCCCTCCATTGCAGTCTGCAGCCCTCCGTGGATCCGCATTTAGACACACAAGGGAGCAGGCAACCAACAACCTCTTTGGCGAGCCGACAGACCACCTGCGCTCAACCACCTCTCTAGCTCCTGACTTGCAATGTCAGGATTTGAAATTCTTGCACACAAGCGAACTGAGAGAGGGAGCACTAGTGCTCCCTCCTCTCTCTCTCTCTCTCTCCCCGCGTGTGATCCCTTCCTCTCTTTGCCCGTTCATGCTCTATCTCCACCTTTGTGCTATCAGTTCTAGCAGCATGCACTGATGCACGTCAATCGACACTCTCTGTCTCTCCCTCCTCCATGTGCCATCAAAGACCTTTTTTGTCCTCAAGAGGTCTCAGGAGCATCTCCCTCTCTCTGTGTCCGCCCATGCAGGTGTTGTGACCATCATTATCTCTCTCTCTCTCTCTCTCTCTCTCTCTCTCTCTCTCTCTCTCTCTCTCTCTCTCTCTCTCTCTCTCTCTCTCTCTCTCTCTCTCTCTCTCTCTCTCTCTCTCTCTCTCTCTCCTTCCAGCCATCTCCCTTCTCGGCTACAACACTGCACTTTAATGGGTCCACCTATGTTTTATCCCCCTCCCCCAAACCCCACCCCACCAAAGGACTATCGCAGTGTGCATGGAGTGGAAGACCAATGACTGCGCACATCATGATCCTCCAGTGCAGAGTAGAGATTGTGAGAGCATCGTGACGCAAATTTGTTTTTGCTATCTCCCCAGCTTGTCCTGCTACGTGTCCCACTCATCATAAAAATCTTTGTTTGTATGCGTTCTTGTGCTTACGCACAGCATCACACACTCACTCTCGCTCTTTCCCCTGTCTCCCTCTCTCTTCCACGTGCCAAAACCTCCACTTCCCCCTCAAAGCTACAAAAGGAATCTCCTTCAATTCTATTTGATACACCACTTCGCAAAATTTGATGGACCTACTATTACTACTTACTATTGGTTCTATATTACAATCTATTAATTAATTTCTTCCCAAGATTCGGTCCGAATCTCACAATTCTGAAGGAAAAAGAATCCCTCCGGTCGCCATCAAACACCCCCCCCCCCCTCCCCCCCCCCGCCCGCGAGCCGCTCTGCGCTAGCCTCAGCTCGAAGCAGATCCTGCTCTACAGCTGCCTGCTACCAACAGAACAGCGAGGTTCTTCTTTGCAATTGCCTGCTGCCAACAGGACGGCCACCTGCCTTATCGATGCACTCCGTCCTCGCTGTGCCGTGGCATCACGCAGTCGGACACCATGCCTTCACAGACGCCATCTCTACATACGACATTCTCCCTCTCTCCCTTCCACCGAACGCTAGCAACGTCTCTCGCCATCGCCCTTTTGTATCTCCGCTTTCAGCTCCTCCCTCGTTGGGTCTGGTCCTTTATGAGCCCCCTGTCCCAGAGCCAGCCCGTCTGCCTCTCCCGCCTCTATTCTGCATGCTCCCTGTGCACCACCAACAGAGAGAGATCTCCGGATGGGAGAGAGAGAGAGAGAGAGAGAGAGAGAGAGAGAGAGAGAGAGAGAGAGAGAGAGAGTGACGTTTCTATCTGTCTCCAACCTCGCCCTCTCGCATGCTAATTCGCGGCTCGCCTGCATTCTCGGGCACTAGATTTTTAAGGTCTCTTAGGATAGTTTCGTACAACGTTAAAACTCTCTTCTTATTCTTCGTCTCTGTCTCTCTCTCCACGTGCCTCCCCACCTCCCCCTTTTCTACTAAAAGATAAAGAGCATCTTCTAAGATTCTATATAAAAGAAATGAAAAACTCATTTTGGGCACCTACTTGGAACATAAGATAGCCCTATGAGAATACATGCCATGTTTCCTTGATCGCAGCAACGCGCGAGTCACATACCATCTTAAATTTATGCTGGTATTTTTGGTTTGCTTCTTTGTGGGGAGGAAACTCAGTCGACGGCCGCTTAATAAAAGAGACTTTCTTGATTATTGACTAGAATTCAGTTATAGAATGCAAACAAAGTCACGCCATGTGAGGTTGTTAAATGAAATGTGAAATAACAAGGTGAGGAATCACGAGGGCCTGCCAATGGAAGGATTTGTGCAGGTGTTGTCATGAAGAAGCAAGAGGGGTGTATTGGAATGTGTTTTTGGAGTTTAGTGGAAGCAGTAAGTAAATAATGGAGTGGTCTGACCAAAATGAGAAGTTAGTGCATGTTGTTATGTCAGTGAAGGAGTTTGTAGTCCAAATGTGGTCCAACGTTGAATTGTAGACTGTTTTACTGTGGGTTATATGTTGTGTCATGTTGTGTGTGGAGAGAAGGTTAGAAATAGCAAGGAATTCAGGGGTTTGGTATTTAGCATTGATGTTGAAGTCACCGAGTAAAATGGTAGGGGTGTGTTGGAGGCGAGGTGCGAGTAGTGCGGTCAATGTTTGGAAGAGCAAGGGAAGTGGACTTGAGGGTCTGCGGTATAATGTTATCAGGGTCATTGGTGGACCATGTGGTTATCAAGAGGTGTTGCAAGTGCCTTCCAAGAGACCGCATACATTTCCACTTGTCTTTCAAGTTCAACAGATGCACAAGAAACATGCTACGATCGCCTCAATAATCATCGACCTACCGGTCTCCATGTGCAAGCCTTCCATGCTAAGGACTTATTTCCCTTATTTTCGGAATAAACCAACATCGTACACCCCTACTTATACTATATTATATTTGGCTCATCATACATTTTATTCATTAATCCTATAGATTCCCCAAAGATCCCCCCACTCGTCAAAGCCCACCATGCTGTTGTACCCAGTCACAACTTTCCCCACAGAGTGAATCAAAATGTTAGTGGGCTCTTCAATAACATTTAGCTGTGTTCTATACAGTTGGCAGGAAGAGACCTCACTAGCAGACACACTTTGTAGCCCCTGAAAAATGTTAGACATTTTCGTTGACCTCCTCTCAACGGGTTGAGCTTGCGACCATTTGATGCATGTGTGAAACCCATTTGACAAAGGCAGTGATCCTATGTCGGTACCACTATGCAATCATGCTCAGCAGCTCATGGCATACCATCCCACTTCCTATCGTCGGGCAGGGCCTCGCATAGTCGTTGACCAACGATGAACCAAAAGACTGGCACTTCAAGGGAGAATTTGAGTTCTCACCTAAAACAAATTGTGCATCATGCACCTTTGATCCAACCCCTTCTCTGAATAATGATCTAAGAGTGTGGGTTTGACTAAGAGTGTGAATTGATGCTTCACATTCTCTTTGCCTCAGTGACCTAGGAGTGGTAGATGTTGCATCAAGTGCTTGTTCCAATGGTGACGTGTGTCTTGGAGATGACTGCAGAGAATATGGCCGATTCGTTAAAGTCAAAAACTTGGAAGGCATCTTGCGTTGTCTTACATATCCCTCTTTGCAGATAGGAGGCTTGTCCTTGTCAGCTTTGAGGCACTTGCAAAATACTTCAAGGGAGGGCTGCCAGTTCGAACTTTGTACTTCTTTCCTATATATGGGGGACTTAGAAAAAACCTGTCTCCTTGGTGAGCTCTCAACAGGTCTAGGAAGACACCCACAATCTCCAAAGAACTCATGCAACCTGTTGGAAACTTTTGGAGTAGATGCAAAGTGATGGTGCAACTTTGGGTTCAAGCAATTTTGCACATACTCTTCCACCTTTTTGGGTATGACATAGGTAGGTGTCTAGGTTGAACCACAACTTGTGGCTCAGCAATGGCAAGATCCTTCAGGTGGGCTTAGAAACGCGTGTGCACACATCTAGAATGTGTGTCTTGACATGCAAATTAGTTTTCAAGTCATTGAATGTTGCATCCCCTGGGTCGGTACGGTGATTCAGAGTCTTACTAGAAGACCTTGCTGTGTCGAGTAGCGCATCCACATCCTTGATGGCTGAGATAGCGGAGCATGACGTGGTGTCAGCTGGATTATAGTTGCTCAGGGTAATTGAGGGTCCAAATTAGCCTCTTCTGAGCCATATGCACTACCCACCTACTTGCTTTTCATTAAACTCAATTACAAGCATAGACACATGCATAATGCCTCTCTCTCTCTCTCTCTCTCTCTCTCTCTCTCTCTCTCTCTCTCTCTCTCTCTCTCTCTCTCTCTCTCTCTCTCTCTCTCTCTCTCTCTCTCTCTCTCTCTCTCTCTCTCTCTCTCTCTCTCTCTCTCTCTCTCTCTCATGTAGAGAGGCCTTTCCCATGCGCAATCCATAGCTTTGAATCGAGGAAGGGCTCAGAGTAGATGCCAACGAGGGGGCAACCCCTGACACCAAGAAGAAGGCACATATCAGCATACTTTTTTCCTTTTTCGCACAACACTTTAAAAAGATTCGTGCTCAGCTCCAGAAGCTTTAATTCTTTCCTTCATGGTCATGGTTCCTTGTGGTATTGTTCCCTAGTGCATAATTGATGCCCCCATAAGATTTCATCTGCTACCTACTACAAACATTACCAACTAGTTTGGTCAAGCTTCCTACTGCTTGGAACGTGCATCTTCCTCAGAGCATTGAAGATGAGCTTTAAAGTGTTGCAGACACTCTTCTTTATAGAAGCAAGCCATGTTTTGTTTAGACCCTTGGAAGACCCAAAAAACCAGCTTCATGAAGACCTTGATCTACTCAATCTATTTACTCTGCTCCTTGCTTGAAGACTGTGCTTGGCTCATGTGCCTTGAACCACTACATCAGCTTCTCTACCCGTGTTTTTGCTGCCTCTTCTACTTCATTCCACTCACCATAAACTCGTGCAAGTAGGGGCCGATTGCTAGCACCAACTTAGGGAGAATCTTATTCCAACTCGCATAATGTGTTAAGGATCGGTCCTACCAAACTTTCCAACATATTCACCAACCCTACTCGCAAGTTGAAGAAGAACTCATGCTAAGGCTAGGGAAATAGAAAACATCTGACAAGCAAAGCAGGTTGAAGAACTCATGCTAAGGGGGGAGGAAGAGAAACAATTTGACAGGCAGAGCATGGGTTTTAAATTAGTATCTTTTTCTGTGATGATAATCAACATATTGAAGGTATTAATGCATACGAAGGAAATCGACACCATTGTTGAGTAGCTTTCGTGTTGGCAGATTGACAAAGACCATTGGCGCAGAGTCAATGGAGAGGGAGGAAGATAAGTGGTTGGCAATGAGGTAGGAGGTAGGGCAATAAACTTGCAGGAAGCAGACATTGTCGAATAGTTGGCCCCATTTTTTTGAGAGAGAAAATTTAGGAAAGCAATCGAAATCTAAGGGCAAGATATCAAATATGGCTATTAATTGTCGTTTGTGGCATACCTCCTCACCCAAAGTGACCATGGAACATCTTGCATGGGGTGCCCATGCTCTGCTGGCCTACTTTACCGAATGTCAAAAAGTTTGCTTTACTTCCAGTCTGTGTGAGAAAGGGCGGTGCAGAGGAGCGAGATGGAGAGCATCATCTTGCAGTAAACGCAAGGTGAGGTGATGATGACGATCGCCTTTGCCACAACATCCTGCTGTTTGAACCAAGCACTGTGTAGAAAAGATTGGGGCGGATGCTTCTCCAGCAGTTATGTCGTAGTACAGAGACACCTCTATTTGCATGGCCAACGTGGCCTTTATGGCCAGATTCAATGCATGGCGTGTGTCCCAGACACTACAGTAAGTGGATCTTCAAGATAATTAAGTGGCATGCAAAAAAGCAGGAGCGGAGAGTATTAGCAAAAGAGATGGCAGGGTGCGCATAGGCAGGAGTTAAGTGAGCATGTGAAGGGGGGTAAATCAAAAGGAATCACAGCAACCTCTGAAGGTGTTCTGTGTTTTACATGGCCTCGAAGCACTACACTTGACTTCTTTGAGGAAGACATCATGGGCGCTAATGTGAAAGAAAGGAGCCGCAATGCCAAGAAAAGATTGGAGGAAGATGGAAGGTTCTGTAAAGGTAGCTTGCCAGGAGAAGAGGGATAGCTCAACAGCTCGTCTCGACAGAGAAATGGGTGGA
The DNA here is from genome assembly GCF_014529385.1 of Adiantum capillus-veneris. Lineage (NCBI taxonomy): Eukaryota > Viridiplantae > Streptophyta > Polypodiopsida > Polypodiales > Pteridaceae > Adiantum > Adiantum capillus-veneris. The sequence goes on from NC_140958.1 coordinate 26,771,621, forward strand.
GCTGAGCCTGCGATGATGCTTCAAATTGCGAGCATAAGAAGATGAAGCAGGGTGTGGAAAAGTGTCGGCATCTTCATACTCCACACATCTTCTCCACAGTACAGGCCTTTTCCACCATCTCTTTCAAAGGCTCTAAAAATGTGCCCTAAGTTTAGCCGTCCATGTGGACGTCATCGGCGAAAGAACGCCTAATGCAGCCCAATACTAAGGCCTTCCTTGAGCAGGCCAAAAAGAACTCATTAATATATGTGTGTGTGTGTGTGTGTGTGTGTGTGTGTGTGTGTCCATAGAATTTACTAGAATTATGCAAGATGAAACTTCACTTTAACATTTTAAAACAGTAGAATGCAAAAAATTCTAAACAATAGAATGCAAGAAAAGTCAAGACATGTCAGGCTATGAAATGAAATAAAATTTTCATTTATTATTTTAAAATTGAAGTAACATTTAAGGTAAGTCTCAATCATCACTGAAAACATTGAAACTATGCCTAACCCGACTCCCCTCTAAGACTTCTTTTAGAAAGCCAGAAACTTAGTACTTTATCTATATTTATAATATTTTTAGTTTTGTTGGGAAAGCCATGGAATTTCAATCCGGTCCTCAAATTTCAACACTAACCATTGACTATTTTATAATAAAAAAAGAGAATTCGTATATATATTATATGTAATGGAGCTTAGGCCAAAGTTCAAACAAACCCTCTACATGTTGAACCCTCCAAACCTTTGCACGAATTGCAGGGTGCTAGCTTTTGGTGCTTACCTTGATGTTCGGTTGTCCCGCTTGCCACAACCGTCCATGTGATGGTAAATTCCTCTTCATAGGCATCGCATGTAGCTGTAGGTTTCCTTTTTTTTAATTATAAAAACTCGCAGAAGCCGCGTCGACTCCTGGACATTGTGTGTGTGTGTGTGTGTGTGTGTGTGTGTGTGTGTGTGTGTGTGTGTGTGAGAGAGAGAGAGAGAGAGAGAGAGAGATGGAAAATGATTCTCTATAGGCGCCCCATGTGTGTGTGTGTGTGTGTGTGAGAGAGAGAGAGAGAGAGAGAGAGAGAGATCTAACTCCGCAGCCTTTGTAATAGGCACTTGGCCTCCATCAAAGGCAAATCAAAATGACATCAGGGGGAGAGCTAAAGAATAAGTCTCCATAGAACTCCCCAGAATTTCTTCAATGCTATATTCTATTTCTAGACTCGGCCAAAATGTCTTCAATGCTATATTCTATTTCTAGACTCGGCCAAAGTAAAGTATACTTTTGGCTACACGGTACCAAAATAGTTTAATTATTTCAAATAGTAGCAAAGCTGAACGTTTTAACTTCGCAGTCTAAGGTTCCCTTTCCTTTTTGGGAATTTTTGTCAAAGTGGCTTTATGTATTTAACAAACTATTTATATAAAGTTAAGTGTGTAGTTAAGAGTAGTAGTTCTTTGGAGCCCAAAAAGTTGGGACAAACTTAATCAGCTTATGTCTGTAAGTTCTTTTACTTTTCTGAATTAAGACATTATAGAAAAGCCTACTTTCTTTTTTAGTTGCAGGCTTTATAAGACTATAATTCTAGGTTGAGTAGCGAATCGTATTTTTTCTTGGATAATCTTGTGTTAAGGATATGTTAGGGCTCTTTGTAACTTTTTGGTTTTTATGCAATTCAATGAGTTGAAAAAAGAATATAATTCTAGGTTTTTTTAGAGCACTGTTAGTGAGTTAGTGGGGCGTTGATGAGTCTTGATTTCAATGGCTCCTAATGGCTCTGCCCTTATTATGCGGAATTTCGATAGATCCGCCCCAAAATAACCCCTCTCTCTCCTCTCTCTTCCATCTCTCTCCTCTCTCTTCCCTGGCCGTCCTGCCCTCCACGCAACTTCGCCATCGCTGCCCTCGTCTGCTTCGCCATGGCTGGTGGAGCCCTGCGTACACAGTTACGGGCAGCGGGTCGTCGAGCTCCATTATGACAGCAACACTCACTTCTGCATGTGCCTGCTCCGGCCTCCTTGTGTTCTATGCGTGTGCCCTTGCATTCTCGCCAACTCCCTCTTACGATTGGCTTTTCCAAGCCTCAACAGCTTCTTGCAGGGTGTTTGCAATTGAATCAACACCCTCAGACAGTCGTTCAGGGCTTCTTCCTACCTTGTTTGTTGCCTTTGTAGGGTTCTCTAACTCCCCTCATGAGGATCACACGGTTGCCCTTGCGAGAGGTCCCTCTACGAATAGCCCGCATGACAAGCAATGGCAATACTCCTCCTCTGACAACTTGCCCCCAGACTCTCTACGCACCACCTTTTGCATATCAACTAGCACGGGAGAGATTTTAATGTTGCAGGAATGATCCTATGAGGCCTCAAACATCTACCCTATCTCAAAGAGAGAGAGAGAGAGAGAGCTGTTGCATCGAGAGAAGCAAAAGAAGAGAGATTTCAATGCCGCATGAAGAATCCAGAGAGGGCTCGAAGATCCTGCCTTGCTAGATCCCGTGGCTCTCTCTCTCTCTCTCTCTCTCTCTCTCTCTCTGTGCTCCACATACCCCCTCCAAAAAATATCCGAGCAGAAATTCCCAAAATGTCCTTCAAGTTTTCCAAAATTCCCAAAGTACCCTAGTTGTGAGTAAATCTCTTCAAAAAGTAAAATTTTTTCTAGCTTTTAGTGCGAGGTAATTTGCCACAAATTAGATGCTAAGCAATCAAAAACGGATCTCAATTGTCAAAAAGGAAAAAAGATTAGACAAATCTAACCAAAATAGATAAAGGGTATTTTGGGGATTTTTGAAATCAAGAAGAGAGTTCTAACGTTGCAGGAAACTATCCCCAGAGACCTTGCTAAACATTTGGACGTGCTACACGTGGAAAGCAAGAAGTTTTTTCTTTTTCACCTTACCTTTTCCAAACCAAAGGATCTTTGTTGATTCCCCTTAACGAGACACTTAGGCAAACTTATTTGAGAGCATCCGCATGCTACCAAGCTAATATCAATGCTAAAACAAAAACCTAGGTTTAGTGTGATCCCACAAACTTAGATGTATACAAAATTTATTGTTTAAAAAATCGAATCTAGTCAATTTACCTCAAAAATTTCTCATATGTAGGTTTACCAAGTTTTTGCAAAAAGTTTTTTTTGAGCAGATTAACTACAAGGACTACAATCCACCCTCCTTGCTTGTGCGTACACACACGCACACTATATTACTTAAGAACCCCTAGCTTATTTTGACACATAACTCCTAAAGCTTCACTATATTAGGGTCCACACCATGGGACTTGGCCCGTCTGTAACACTAGTAATACGTTTTTTTTGGGTGGTTTACTACCCTATGGCAAAACTGGCTGTGAAGGCGCTAGGGTAATTTCCTGCAACATAGGCGGCCTCGCTGTCTCAGAAGGAGGGTCGCTCCACTCATGCCGTTCTACTCATTACAAGGGATTGGCGGCCCACCTCCCTCCTCTATATAAAGAGGTGAGGGTGCATCTCTACCCCTCACTTAGCTCCATATAAGGAATTGGCGGCCCACCTCCCTCCTCTATATAAAGAGGTGAGGGTGCATCTCTACCGCTCTATATAAAGAGGGTCGCTCCACTCATGCTGTTCTACTCATTACAAGGGATTGGCGGCCCACCTCCCTCCTCTATATAAAGAGGTGAGGGTGCATCTCTACCCCTCACTTAGCTTTGTTTGTTGTTCTGCTTACATAAAGTAGGATTGTATGTCTCTTTTACACTGAAGAATGGAGCTCGCAACACAAGCTACTCAGGTTTGCCACTTTGCTCATGTGTAATGTCTTGCAGACCTACTTTTTAATGATAATAATCATTGTATGAATGGTAGGTACTGTAGCAAGTTTTTTGGTGTGGCTTTTTTATAGGGATGTCGCTCAGTATAACAGAACTTGGTTGTCGATCCATGGGTCGGTGAATATTTATGGTGATGATTTGTTTGGCTTGGCTTTGACCCCTACACTGTGGTGCCGATTGCTGGTAATGCTATGTAGTTACTGGTCTTAAACACTTTATGATAAAACAATGATATACACACATCCTACTTTATGGTGATGTTATTTTTTGGCTTTGACCCCTACACTGTGGTTCAGATTGCTGGTAACTCTGTGTAATTACTGGTCTCAAACACTTTATGATGGTTCCGGGTATGGTATACCAACTGTTAACCGTTTTAAATTCTCTGTAATAACTGGTTTGATTGGGGGGCTACTCTACGTTACATTGGTTTGTTGTGGGGTTTGTTGTTGCGTAACTTAGCTTGGCAGTTCTCTGTCGATGATAATCAGACACGCTATGGGGGCATACTGATCATCTAAACGTTTTGTGATATACTTAGTACATAGATTTTGTATCACTATCATAAGTAGCCTAGATAAGCCCTGTGTATTGGTTGGGTATAGGTACATACTTGGGGGTGGTGTTTTCTGTCCTACAGTGCACTGGTTCTTAGAGGTGATTGAGCCCGGTTGCACAATTTTGATGTACTTACTCGTTACTCTATTGATTGGGATAGGTTATGCATTGCACTATCTACATTCACATAGGCGGTTGGCTGGTGGTGGTTTTCTTTGTCCACCTGCGCAATGATATAGAATGGTTTGGGGTGTTGGGCCCTATTGCGCACCGTTGCAGTACTTGGTCTTTACTTTATTCGGTCAGGATGTAAATTACATTCACTTGGGCGGATGTTGCTCCTTTTGTAAACCTTGAGCTAACTGAATTGTTGTCTTGTCTGGATGGATGCAGGTAAGGACTCTATCCTATCTTGGAAAAGTTTTTTTGGCTTTAACAAGTTTTCCGTCTCACAGATTACACATACACTTACTACAAGGGAAGTTCTTCTGTTATTTATATACTGGAATGAGGCTTCATCCTTACAAACATTGTAAAAAGATAATTCTAAGGCTGAGTTGTTTTTGTACTTATCAGTTTCTTTGTTCTAAAGCTTGCTGTTTTTTGAATGTAAAAAGTTCAATTATGTCTTATTATTTTTTATATAATAGCTACACACACACACACACGTGTACAAATAATTGCAGCACTCTACGAGCTTGCACTTGCGAGAGAGAGAGAGAGAGAGAGAGAGAGAGAGACTTCCAACCCACCAAAAAAAAAGAATTCCAACAGACTCTCTAACAAGTCTTGAACTAAAGACCTGATACTTAAGAGGGAACTGTGATAACCAATGTGCCACACTCAAAGGTTATTATAGTTTTCCCTTCTTATTCATTGGGAGAGATTGCAAATATCTACCCAACAAATCTTGAACTAAAAAATGTTGTGTGTGTGTGTGTGTGTGTGTGTTTGAGAGAGAGAGAGAGAGGGAGGAAGAAAAAGATATTTTTCATTGTCATAAGAACAATACAAATACATATCTAGATGCTACTCAACAAGTCTTGATCTCAAGATCTGTGTGTAAGAGAGAGAATTGTCATCTTCCTGGATATATCACAGGAACTGCAATCCACCCTCCTCACTTCTGCATGCGCGCGCATGCAGAAGTGAGTGTGTGTGTGTGCGCGCAGACACACACACACACACACACATCTACAATTACGTGTATGTGTGTGACCCAATGTCCATGCTTTTTTTTACTGCAGCAATGTGCGGGTCACACACTAGTAGCAACTAAAGCAGACAAAATATAACCAAATGTACACAAGTGACTAATAGGAAGCTTTTCACCATATTATGCTTCATAAAGAGTGATAGATTCCAAATCTTTAATGGGATATCTATGTATACACACATCATGCATGAGAGCTTGACACACCCAAATGCATGTGACATCATGCCATCTTCATAAGTGACTTGTTAGAGACAAAAAGGATGGAAGTGTGAGAGGATTGGGGCCTCGCTTTTCAATGTAGATGTGTGTGTGTGTGTGTGTCTAAGAGAGAGAGAGAGAGAGAGAGAGAGAGAGAGAGAGAGAGAGATCCATTTGAGGATAATGATGCTTGACTTATGGACTACCTTTGATGATTCATACACCCCTAGCACATGGTGTTCACATTGTTTGCGAGACTACGTGCACTATAACAGGTGGTGCAACCAAAGTTGGTATGTGCTGGGAAGTGGTCTATGCCAAGCGAGGGTTGCAGGCAGGTACAGTGCAGAAGGCTAGAGCAGGTACCAAGGTCCTGGGAAGCCAAACGGTAGCGGGAATGTATGCCCAATGCAGCTTTTTAGGCTAAAACAGCTCCAAGTTGGCTCGATTGGGATAGCAGATGAAGGCGTCCTAAATGCCAAGCCAGTGCTCTAGAATGTAGTTTTTGATGTACTCTAGAAGCCGGTCCAGACGGCTCGTCAAACGGAGCCCCGGTGCTCAAGATATTGCAGTTCAAAGATAGAGTGTGTAGCAGATCCCCGACGGGCAGGGCACCTGGGGACAGGTGGCCCAGGCAAGCATCAGTGGATGCATGTGTAGAGCTCGAACTATGGAGCGTGCTTGTTTTCTTGGATGGCAGATCAAAGCTCTGGTTAGCAAGTTATGGCCATCAGAAGTTTTTTCGGGGGACCAGTTATGAGCCCACTTGAACGCATTGGAGGATGCGCCATCTGGCATTTTTTTGACCTCGACAAGGTTCTGGGAGGTGGAGGACAGCATGGGACGATAGCACAAATTGACGGCGCGTCAATTGGGTTCTTGGTTAGCAAGTTACAGCAAGTCGAAGTTGGCGGCATGTGCTAGAAAGGTTAGATGCAGATAATTTTCTCTGTTTTTTATGGCCTCGGATAGCGAGCTCAAAAGGGTCGGAAAGCGGTGAGATTTTCATGCACCGGGATTGACACGGTGTAGATCTGATACGGCTTTACGGCTCGATCATCGGGCGTGGGGGCAGTAAAAGGGAGCAAATGGTGGTGTGCTACCAAAGTATGGGGTAAAATAACATATTGAAATTTTTATGAAAGCTTGGGAACCCATGAGGGTGCATGAACGAGGAGACGACACGTGGCACGGGTTAATCCTGCATACGTAGGGCGGCATAAATTATACACGGTATAAGAGTTAAGGCGCTAGCCCTTTGTGGAGAGTGTGAAGGGAGAGAAGCTCTGTTGCCGTGAGGCGATGGCTAGCCCCATGGGGCGCTATGCAGGTGGCGCTGGGCGTCGGTTTTGGCCAGGAGTGGCGGTGTCGGTGGCGCGCCCGTTGTGCGTCAGCCCGACAGTTCTGGTGTGGCGGTGCCGGATGATGACGTGGCAGCGCCTGGTGGAGTGCTCATTCCCGCGGCCTTTAGAGCCCATTTTTTGAAAGCAATGGGGGGAGAGCATTAGCGACCTCGCTAATGCTTCCCCATCATATAAGGAGGGCAATCCCATGTGGAACGGGGAGGTAGGGGAGGGCAGCCGGTCAAGGCAGCCAGGCCCGAATCTAGTCAAGGCAAGAAGCAAGTCAAAGTACAAAGCAAAGGGCCATTCCAAGGCCGGCCTATCAAGGGCCAGCAGAGGCAAAGGGCAAAGTGGGGGCCGGACTAAAAGTGAAGGAGGAGAGAGCAAAAGAAAGAGAAGAAGGCAAGAGTGAGCGGACATAGAGGGTCAAAATTAGGCCAAAGAGGCAGTGTAAGCTAAGCTCCCCAGAAGGGGTAAAAAATGAAGGAAAATATAAAAAATAAAAAGAAGCCTAAGAGGCAATAGCGACATCGCTAATGCCCCCCCCCCCCCCCCCCCCCCCCCCCCCAAAGTGTAAAGAGAGCAGGAGAGAGCAGAGAAAAAATAAAGCGGTTCCCCCCTTCCTAAAGATGTCAAATCAGGGTACAAGGTGGACCAATGAGAGGGCAATTTCAAAAATTGAAGGCCCCCCCCTATAAAGGTCAAATTTTAATCGAATTGAGGGCTTTTTTGGTGCCGTTTGAAGCTTGCAAAGTGGAGTTCCCTGACAAGCTAACCCCTTTGTAACGTTTTCTTGAAAATGGCCATAGTGATGGCAGTGCAAGCCTGTGTACATGCCTTTTGAAGTACAATCAAGCCACTGTCGCCCTGTCTTGTTGTTGTTTCCCCTTTCCCCCTTCTCTTTCTCCTGCTGTCATGTTTCCCTTCGGTGTCGGCTGTGTGGAAGTGTGTGCCCCCCCGGACTGACGGTGTTTTGTGTGAGAGAGCGAGACTGAGCGGCTGTGTGCGGGTGTAAGGGTGGAGACAGACCGTGGCAGTAGGTGTGATTTGTGGGGAGATTTGTGGAGTGTGTGAAGAGTGGAAACTGAGCAGGCGGTGGTCTGCTAGTGTAAAGTGTGTTTTTGAAGGTGTTTTCCGAGAGGATAGGGGTGTTGTGGATACCCTGAGCTATAGTGAGGCCCTTGTGTTTGTGCCGAGTGTGTTTCCTCATTTCCCCTCTCCATCTTCTGGTGCCCCCACGGAGGAGCACGCTGATTGCTCCCAGTTAATTGAAAAGAAGCAGTTTTTCGCGTTGGAAGTCATGGTGGCAAGAAGTTATGGAGCGATTTTCACAGGCGAAGAAGGACTGGACGAGTGGATGTCGGATTTCGAGTTGTATATGCTATCGTTGCGTATGCCGAACGAGGATAGCAAGATGCAGACTTTTCCTTTGGTGATGCGTGGTAAAGCTAAAGTATGGTATGAAGCATTGGAAGGCGAGCCCAGGCAAGCATGGCCAGCTCTACGAGTGAGGTTTCTTCACGACTTTCGCAAGGAGGCGTCCCCAATCGAGATGGATGCGAAGCTAAAGGCGCTTAAGCAAGATGTGAGTGAAGAGTTCAATCTGTTTTTAGGTCATTTTGAAGAGTGTTGGGTAAAATCAGCGACAGCCATGCAATTGGCTAATGGCGAGCTGGATAAGTTCATGGCGTGTCTGCACCCCAAAGTGAGAGAAAAGGTCGATTTCGAGAACCAAAGAATTACAATGGTGCGGTAGCCATTGCACGGTCAAAGAGCATAAAGATAAAGACGAAGATAGATCAGGGTGTGTCGGGCTATGAAACGATGGCCCCTGTTCAACCACAGAGTCTGAGGGAGGCTATGCACGAAGAAAATCATGGAAACCGAGGGTAGCTATTGTGACACAAAATTGGGTGCGCACAGTGCAGAAGTTGCAAAACTTGGTGTTTCATACCTTCTCGCACTCCAATAGGCACGAAAAACTCCAAATTCCAAGCCGCAAATGCAGGAGTTGCGGCTCAGCGTGATGGACAGAGGACAGCTAAGAGGAGCAAGCGGCAGGGCAAGGCCGCTGCCAGGTACGTGCTACAATTGTGGAGAAGAGGGGCCTTATGCACCTGATTGTCCTCAACCACAAAGAGAGAGAGGAGGCATCTACCCGCTTTTTGGTAGAGGTCGAGGTCAAGGTCAGTTCAATGGTCCAAGAGAACAAGCGGTGAAGAATCCTGTGTAGCCAGCTCCACCAAACGGAGGCGAAGTCCCAAGAGTGAACATCATCGGGGTGGATAAGCAAGATGTTGAGATTTTGGCCAATAAGAGAGCAAGAGTTGAGAGAGAGACAGAGAGAGAGCGGGAAACCAGAGCTCGCAAAGGCAAAGAGAAGGTGTCTGAAGGTAGGGAGCAGCCCGAGCCGAGCAAAAGAAGGAGGCATCGCAAAATCAAACAAGCGAATTTCCAATTAGGGCGTGGCTATCCCGAGTACAATATGGTAAGTGATGTTCAAAATCAAAAAGCAAACATTACTTTCGGTCAGTTGTTAGCTTTAAATCCAAAGTTAAGGAGGTAGTGGTCCACAAGTGTTAGCACCAGGCTATCGATAGCTAAGGGAAACGTGCAAGCAGTGCAAAACATGGCTTTGAGGGTAGGTAACCCTGCTGATGTTCTTCCGCTGGTGGATGCTGTTATAGCAAAAAGGATGCAGGTACAAGCCTACATAGACGGTGGAGCGCAGGTTTGTGTCAGAGATGGGAGTCAAGGCCGTAGTCAAGTCGAATGTGCGCATGAGGATGGCCATACTAAGGCCAGATGTCTGGGTGTGGCTCAGGATGTGAAGGTCAAGGTGATGGGCATAGAATGCCTGCTAGAATTTTTTGTGATGAAGGCAGGAGATAATGCTTATCCCATCATTTGTAGTCCATGGCTTTTGGAGATAGGTGCTAAGCAAGATTGGGAGAGCAAAGTGTTCACCTTGTATGACAAAGAGAGGGGAAGACAGAATGTGCTTGATTTGAAGACCAAGGAGAGTCGTTCTCGTCCTATGGCAGTTAAAGATAAGGGCGACAAGACAAGCTATGAATACGAGACAGAGACGGGTTTGATGAAGGCTACACTAGCACAGAGGTAGAGGAGAGTGGCCGGTCAAGGCAGTCGGGCCCGAATCTAGTCAAGGCAAGAGGCAAGTCAAAGTACAAAGCAAAGGGCCATTCCAAGGCCGGCCGAGCAAGGGCCATCAGAGGCAAAGGGCAAAGTGGGGGCCTGACTAAAAGTGAAGGAGGAGAGAGAAAAAGAAAGAGAAGAAGGCAAGAGTGAGCGGACAGAGAGGGTCAAAATTAGGCCAAAGAGGCAGTGTAAGCTAAGCTCCCCAGATGGGGTAAAAAATGAAGGAAAAAAATAATAATAAAAAGAAGCCTAAGAGTCATTAGCGACATCGCTAATGCCCCCCCCCCCCCCCCCCCCAAGTGCAAAGAGAGCAAGAGAGAGCAGAGAAAAAGTAAAGCGGTTCCCCCCTTCCTAAAGATGCCAAATTAGGGTACCACGTGGACCAATGAGAGGGCAATTTCCAAAATTGAAGGCCCCCCCCTATAAAGGTTAAATTTTAATCAAATTGAGGGATTTTTTGGTGCCGTTTGAATCCTGCAAAGTGGAGTTCCCTGACAAGCTAACCCCTTTGTAACGTTTTCTTGAAAATGGCCATAGTGATGGCAATGCAAGCCTGTGTACATGCCTTTTGAAGTGCAATCAAGCCACTGTCACCCTGTCTTGTTGTTGTTTCCCCTTCCCCCCTTCTCTTTCTCCTCCTTTCATGTTTCCCTTCGGTGTCGGCTGTGTGGAAGTGTGTGCCCCCCCGGACCGATGGTGTTTTGTGTGAGAGAGCGAGACTGAGCGGCTGTGTGCGGGTGTAAGGGTGGAGACAAACCGTGGCAGTAGGTGTGATTTGTGGAGTGTGTGAACAGTGGAAACTGAGCAGGCGGTGGTCTGCTAGTGTAAAGTGTGTTTTTGAAGATGTTTTTCGAGAGGATAGGGGTGTTGTGGATACCCTGAGCTATAGTGAGGCCCTTGTGTTTGTGTCGGGTGTGTTCCCCCATTCCCCCTCTCCATGTTCTGGTGCCTCCACTGAGGATCGAACGCAAGACCTTCAGTGACGAGGGAGCTGGGCAATGATGGTGCAACCAAAGTTGGTCCGTGCTGGGAAGTGATCTATGCCAAGCGAGGGTTGCAGGTAGGTACAGTGTAGAAGGCTAGAGCAGGTACCGAGGTCCTGTGCTGCCAAAGGGTAGCGGGAGTGTATGCCCAATGCAGCTTTTTAGGCTAAAATAGCTCCAAGTTGGCTCAACTGGGATAGCATATGAAGGTGTTCTAAATGCCAAGTCAATGCTTTAGAATGTAGTGTTTGATGTGTTCTAGAAGCTGGTCCAGATGGCTCGTCAAATGGAGCCCCGATGCTCAAGATATTGCAGTTCAAAGATAGAGTGTGTAGCAGATCCCCGACAGGTAGGGCAGCTAGGGATAGGTGGCCCAGGTAGGCGTCAGTGGATTCATGTGTAGAGCTTGAATTATGGAGCGTGCTTGTTTTCTCGGATTGCAGATCGAAGCTCTGGTTAGCAAGTTATGGCCATCAGAAATTTTTTCGAGGGCCAATTATGAGCCCACTTGAACGCATTGGAGGATGCGCCATCTGGCATTTTTTTTACCTCGACAAGGTTCTGGGAGGTGGAGGACAGTATGGGAGGATAACACAAATCGACGGTGCCTCAACCGGGTTCTTGGTGAGCAAGTTACGGCAAGTCGAAGTTGGCGGCAGGTGCTAGAAAGGTTGGATGTAGATAATTTTCTCTGTTTTTATGGCCTCGGATAGCGAGCTTAAAAGGGTCAGAAAGCGGTGAGATTTTCACGGACTGGGATCAACACGGTGTAGATCCGATACAGCTTTACGGCTCAGCCATCGGGCGTGGGGGCAGTAAAAGGGAGCAAATGGTGGTGTGCTACCAAAGTATGGGGTAAAAGAACATATTGAAATTTTTTATGAAAGCTTGGAAACCCATGAGGGTGCATGAACGAGGAGACGACACGTGGCACGGGTTAATCCCGCATACGCAGGGCGGCATAAAGTGCACACGGTATAAGAGTTGAGGCACTAGCCCTTTGTGGAGAGTGTGAAGGGAGAGAAGCTCCGTTGGCGAGAGATGATGGCTAGCCCCGTGGGGCGCTGCACAGGCGGCGCTGGGCGTCGTTTTTGGCCAAGGGTGCCGATGCCGGTGGCGCGTCCGTCGTGCAGCGGCCCAACAATTTTGGTGTGGCTCTGGTGTGGCGGTGCCGGATGATGATGTGGCAGCACATCGCGCAGCGCTCGTTCCCGCGGCCTTAAGAGCCCATTTTTTGAAAGCATGGGGGGAGAGCATTAGCGACCTCGCTAATGCTTCCCCAACATATAAGGAGGGCAATCCCATGTGGAATGGGGAGGTAGAGGAGAGCGTCCGGTCAAGGCAGCCGAGCCTGAATCTAGTCAAGGCAAGATGCAAGTCAAAGTACAAAGCAAAGGGCCATTCCAAGGCCGGCTGAGCAAGGGCCAACAGAGGCAAAGGGCAAAGTGGGGGCCATACTAAAAGTGAAGGAGGAGAGAGAAAAAGAAAGAGAAGAAGATAGGAGTGAGCAGACAAAGATGGTCAAAATTAGGCCAAAGAGGCAGTGTAAGCTAAGCTCCCCGAAAGGGGTAAAAAATTAAGGAAAAAATAAAAAATAAAAAGAAGCCTAAGAGGCAATAGCGACATCGCTAATGCCCCCCCCCCCCCCCCCCCCCCCCCCCAAGTGCAAAGAGAGCAAGAGAAGCAGAGAAAAATTAAAGCAGTTCCCCCCTTCCTAAAGATTGCAAATCAGGGTACCAGGTGGACCGATGAGAAGGCAATTTCCAAAATTGAAGGCCCCCCCCTATAAAGGTTAAATGTTAATCAAATTGAGGGCTTTTTTGGTGCCGTTTGAAGCTTGCAAAGTGGAATTCTCTGACAAGCTAACCCCCTTGTAACGTTTTCTTGAAAATGGTCATAGTGATGGCAATGCAAGCCAGTGTACATGCCTTTTGAAGTGCAATCAAGCCATTGTCGCCCCGTCTTGTTGTTGTTTCCCATTCCCCCCTTCTCTTTCTCCTGCTTTCATGTTTCTCTTCGGTGCCAGCTGTGTGGAAGTGTGTGCCCCCCCAGACCGACGGTGTTTTGTGTGAGAGAGTGAGACTGAGCGGCTATGTATGGGTGTAAGGGTGGAGACAGACCGTGGCAGTAGGTGTGCTTTGTGGGGCGGATTTGTGGAGTGTGTGAACAATGGAAATTCAGCAAGCGGTGGTCTACTAGTGTAAAGTGTGTTTTTGAAGGTGTTTTTCGAGAGGATAGGGGTGCTGTGGATACCCTGCGCTATAGTGAGGCCCTTGTGTTTGTGCCGGGTGTGTTCCCCCATTCCCCCTCTCCACCGGTTGTTGAAGTGGGTGACAATAGCTTTTTTAAGGTTTCACCGTGACTAAGAGTAGCATATAGGTTGATGTAACATTTAATGGCCTAAAAACTTGTGTGTAGCGGAAATTAGCATGAACATAGTAGGCATTTCATTAGAATAGATTCCTAATGAGAATTACAAGAGTGCTTGGGTGGAGAGAGCAACTAAAAGCACAACACCTAGTTAGATAGCATGAACAATACTTTTGAAAGAGAGAGAAATTAAGCTATTGACAACAGTTGAGGACCGGATTTGCATGGAGCCTGTCCCCCCTCCAAAAGGCTTTGTATTATGGTTTCTCCCATCAAGAGAGACATTGTACAATACAATTCTTTGTGTTCCTTCAAGACTAGCTAGTGCAATGAAGATGAAAGCTTCATGCACTAAGCAAAACACTTAGCAAACACAACATCAATTATCCCCGGTCTCAGACCCCAAGACCTCACACACCTTCAAAGATGATGAGAGCTAGCAGGGTATGAGAGTAGATTGAGAGGAAGAAGGAGTATCTTACGAGAAAGATGTACATCTCCTCACATAATCACTCATATTAGCATAGCTTAGCTTAGTAATTAGCTTGGTAGAGGAGATGAGCATGCATTGAAGCTTGGCTCTTGGTTGGATTTGCATCCACATGCCAAGAGTATGTCGATGTAGGTTTCTATCTCACAAGCTTGGAGTAGGTGATGAGCTCTCGATTAAAGCTTGGGAAGAGATAGTCTTCTTTACTTCTCACATAGACTGTGTGAGAGTGTGTGTGTGATAATGCCTTGCAAAAATCAGCCCCCCCTCTCTCTTGGGCGAGCCCTCTTGCTATTTTCTCTTGCTCTACCCACATTGGACCTCCCCAGGTCAAGCCAATGACTATTAAGCAGCATAAGTGCTAGCCTTCTAACATGTGTCCCCCTTTCCCCTTTTGTGAGAGCTTTAGGTAATTTAATAATTCAACTAAACTCTCATTGGACCCCTTTGCCTCCTGGCCAATAGGAATCAGGCAAGCCATTGGGCTGTTGAATGCTCATTGGACCCCTTGGGAGACTGTCCAATAGTCTTCTAGAGGACTTAATTCTCATTGGTTCTTTTATTAAGTGTTTTTAAATTAATTAAACTAGATTTACTCTAGCCTAATTCTCATTGGTCCACCTCCAAGGCCATCCAATAGAAATTGGGTACACCTTGTGGGCATCTGGCCTAGGGAGCTGACATGTGTCCCTCATTCCCTTTGTGTAAAGGGAGCTTGTGTGTGTGTGTGTGGCTTTCTCTCTCATCCCCTACATGCAAGGCTTGCCCCCTCCCAAGTAGGGATTGCAAAGACTTTTTTGTACACACACAAAGCATCCAATTCCCTTAAGGTTGACCTTTGGACACAACCTTTGAATTTTGGAACCTTAGCATGTTGGAAGTCTTAATGGGATGAACCTTAGGGTCTTTTTAGCCCATTGTTGCACATGGCTCTTTTGCAGATGGCCCCCCGTTTGGATCCCTATTTTCCCTCCTTTGGGTCCCTACTGTGGCCGCTGTGCTAGCTTAACCAATATTCTAGCTTTTTCTCCCGTGGCACTTCCCCATATCAAATGATCAGTTTAACATGAGAAAATCATTTAGGAGAATTAGATATTGATTATTATGACATTACCTCTCTCTTGAAATCATAGTCGTCCTCGACTATGGTGTAGAGAAGATAAAGCATATTCATGAGTGCTTTTCTTAGCAGGTAGAGGATCCCTATGTTACTCTACGACATCATTCCACAATGGATGACTAGTCCATTTGGCGCTTGAGAGCCTGAGGCTGCCGCAAGCATGTCTGCACATTAGTCCTATCAGTCTTCTATAGTAGAGTGACAAGCTCTACTTGGTGTTTGGGAGACGTCGTCTCCGCAAACTTGATCTAAGAATGCATACTACTTCATTTTTGTGCACAATAAAGAAAAAGAGAGTCTTATAAGACAAAAAAAACTTTGTTCATTTTTAACATTTTGTACATTTGCTTACTCTTGGGAAGCATTGTAAGCATTGACAAGGTTTAGGTTATCCTTTAATTGTATGCCTTGCATCCATCTAGCATCTTCAAAAGGATAATTCTTAAACTTAATAAGATATCGTCGGATAGTCTTACCGCCTCTTAATACCTTGTCTTCATGTCGGAGAATGGACTCGGGATGCAGCACCTCCTCTTGGTCCTCGATCTCCAGTGGGTCTTCAATAGTTGGTTCTTGAGGTGGCTCTCCTTTGTAAGGCTTTAATAGGCTCACATGGAAAGCATTGTGTATGAGCCAATGATTGGGTTCCTTGAGTTGATAGGCCATCTCATTGATTGGCCTAAGAATCTAGAAGGGACCATAGTACCTTTTTGCTAGCTTAGCATAGTAATTTTGGTGTCCCGTAGGATTCTTGCCTGTCGTGTGCCTTAATTGAGCCTTGGAAAACTTTAATAAGACCCAATAGTTTTCTTTAAAGGCTTGGGCTCTTCTGTGCTTGTCAGCAGCAGCCTTTTGCCTTTGCTGTGAGATAGAGATAGCATCCCTAATCTTTTGAAAAGATTCTTGTAGGTCTCGGCTATACTCATCTGCAGCGAAGATCTTCCCATGTACCTTAAGTAGCAAGGGACTTTTTGATCTTCCCTCAATTACCTTGAAAGGTGGTTTTCCCGTGGAAGTATGTACAGTGTTTTTGTAAGCATACTCCACTAAGGGTAAGTACTTCTCCCATTGGGATCTTTGATCTACTTCCGTTACATAGGCTTTTAGTAGATCGAGAATTGTTAGGTTAGCTATTTCACTTTGGCCATCCGTTTGTGGATGATAGGCCGAAGAGAAATTTAGCCTTGTCCCTAAATTCTCAAAGAGACCCTTCCAGAAATTACCGGTCATTCTAGGATCTCTATCCGACACTATGGACATTGGCAAGCCATGGTACTTGAAAATTTGTGAAATGAAGAGGGTTGCCATTTGATGGGCTTTGATAGTCTTTTTGACAGGTATAAAATGAGCTTGTTTACCGAACCTGTCTACTATCGTCCATATTCCCGTATTCCCATGGATAGACTTAGGCAATCCAAAGATAAAATCCATGGATATGCTCTCCCATGGTGAATTAGGGATTGGCAAGGGTTGAAGAAATCCAAGTTGCTTCCCTCTATCAAATTTTGTCTTTTGGCATACCACACATTTAGAAACATACTCTTGTATGTTCACTTTCATGGTAGGCCAATAGAAATATGTTTCAATTCCCTTTAAGGTAGACTGAATCCCTCTATGCCCCGCATCAGGTGGAGCATGAGATTCATACATTACTTTCTCACGTAGTGAGTTAGTAACACATAGTCTATTGCCATAGAGAAGATAACCATCTTGTAAAGTAAATGGTTCTTCTTTCTTCCCTGATGCAAGGGCTGAAATCACATCTCTAAAATCGGGATCAATAGCATACTCATCTATCATTGAACATAGATCATTGTGAGTTGCTATGGAAACCGCATTCACTCTCGGCCATCTTGAGAGTGCATCAGCTACTTGATTATGCTTGCCAGCAATGTGAGCAATATGAAAATGAAATTGCGAAAGGAAATTTGCCCACCTCATTTGTTTGTCAGAGAGCTTGGTCTGTGTCATGAAGTACTTAAGACTTTGGTGATCCGTTTGCAGAATGAAAGGAGTCCCCAATAAATAGTGCTTCCATGAGTCTAAGGCATGTAGAACTGCAAGGAGTTCCTTTTCATATATGCCTAGAGCTTGCTCAACAGGGTTGAGCCTTCAACTCTCATAGCCTATGGCGTGCCCTTCTTGGAGCAAAACAGCTCCAAGGCAATCACCACAAGCATCACATTGGACCTCAAATGGTTTTGAGAGATCCGGTAGTGTAAGCACAGGTTGAGAGATAAGCTTTTCTTTAAGCTTTTCAAAAGCATTGTTCTCCTTAGCAGACCATGTATACCTAACGCTTTTCTTTGTTAGGTCATGTAATGGTCCTGCAATTTGTGAGAACTTTTCTATGAAGTGTCTATAGTATGCACACATACCTATAAAGCTTCTTAGTTCATGAAGATTCCTTGGTTTAGGCCATCCTTTTATTACCTCTAACTTTGATGGATCCATTTGGATGCCATCTTGAGAGATAATGTGACCTAAATACTGAATCTCTTGCAAGAAAAATTCACTTTTCTTTCGATTAACATAAAGTTTATTCTCTCTTAAAACTTGAAATATTACCTGGAGGTGTTGCTTGTGTTTGTCTAATGAATTAGAGTAGATGATAATATCATCAAAGAACACTCCAGTGAAGGTTCGATGAGGCCTAAACAGCTTCTCCATCAAGCGGTTGAATGTGGTTGGTGCATTGGTCAAGCCAAAAGGCATGACAATGTATTCGTAAAGACCAAATGTGGTGCGAAATGTGGTCTTTACAATGTCTTGATCAACTATCCTTATTTGATGATAGCCACTTTTTAGGGCAATCCTACTGAAGTAGGTAGATCCTTGTAGCTTATCAAATAGGTCTTCTACCCATGGAACGGGAAACCTATTCTTGATAGTGATCCTATTTAGTGCTCTATAGTCGACACATATACGATATGTGCCGTCTTTCTTTTGCACTAATAGCACAGGTGAGCAAAATGGAGATGAGCTAGGCCTAACCATGCCCTTCTCAACTAACTCATGCACTTGCCGCATACTCTTCTCTTGTTGAGCTTGAGAAACTCTATAAGGAGGTTTGTTAGGCGATGAACTTTCTGGAAGAAGTTCAATTGCATGGTCATCATTACCTCGTTTAGGAGGTAGCTCACAAGGGATGTCGTCAATAAAAACATCTTGAAACCCCTTGAGAAAATTGGATAACTCTAATTCCTTTTGGTTGCCTTTATTTTCTTTTGCTAAAGCATTAGGTTCATTTTGAGAATATTTAACAAAAATCATGTACACGGAAATAGAGCTCTTTATTGACTTGTTGAAAGCTGGTGTATGTACAATGGGGATAGTGTTACCCATTTCCTTAGCATCTATATACATGTCTTTTTCCCTAAACTTAAAGGAGATTCTCCTTTCAGGGAATTTAACATTGGCAACCAGGTGGTCAAACCATGGTGCCCCTAGGATTACATCCTCATGCTTGAGAGGAGAGATAAAGAAGTCCTCTTTGTCCACATAGCTTTGAACATGAAGCCTCAATTTCCCGATTAAGGGAGTGACTAAAGCTTCTTGCTCCTTGAAAGCACTGTCTGCGGGTAGGACATCTCCCATCTCATAGGCTTGTATGCCTAGCTTGGTGGCCAACTCTATAGATATAAAATTGTGAGTAGAACCAGGGTCAAAGAGAATAAAAGCATCATGTTCTCTTACCTTTCCCCAAGCATGGCATAGAGGAGATCCTTTGTGGTGAGTTTGGTGAGTCTCCTCTTCTTGGATTTCAACCAAGGAAGCTCTAGGAGGATCTTGGCGGTTGTTCTTTTGGGGACAAGCGCGGTACGCATGCCCTTGTTCGCCGCACTTGAAACGCCGGTTATCCTTGCGATAACGCTCAAGCTCTTCAGGAGAGAGTTTTTTTTTACCTTTGTAAACTCCCTTCTCTTTAGCTTTGTTGGAGTTGCCTTTAGAAGACTTTTGGACATTGTCCTTCCCCTTAGGCTCGTTGGAACCCTTGTTTTCCATCAGCTTATTATTTCTTTTAGCCCCCGTTTGGAAATTGATTCAAGAGGCCACCATAGTATGGTGTATTACCGCCGATATGGTACGTGGCCTTTGGGAATTGACATACCCCGCCATTTCTTCGGTTAAGCCCGCACAAATTGTTGCTTTTGCTCTCCAAAATCCAACTTTTTAAAGATAGTGGATTTGAGTTGTAGGTCCCAAAACTTGTCTACATATTTGTGGATGGATTCATAGGGAGAGAGCTTTAAGCTTCGCCATTCGGTGAGTACTTTGTCTTTTGCATCGGTGGCCAAAAACTACTTCATAATGGAAACTCTTAAAGCTTTCCATGTTCGTGGAGCTTCACCGTTGGCTCATAGGCTAGACCACCATGCTGGCGGACTTTTGAAAGTGCATAGCTACATGGCGTGGCTTAGAGGACTCTGTGAAGCCCTCATCTCCAAACGCCGCATCAAACTGTTGGATAAAGGCCAAGACTTTGTCCGTAGCACCAAAGGTTCCATCATAGGTAAGGAAAGAGATGCTCTTCCCTCCCTCTTTGAACTTATTCAGCTTGGATAACCTCTTCCATGCGGCATAGGATTTCCTATGGCCTTTTCTTTTTGATGGTTCAAAGGTTGCACCATCACTTTCTTCAGAAGGTGAAGAATTTGAAGAAGGTTGAGAAGAGGGTGACCTCTTTCTCGCTTTTTTCTTGTCTTGATCTTCGTCGTCTTCACCATCACTTTCATAAGAGGAAGAGGATGAAGAAGATGGAGAAGAGGGTGTCCTCTTTCTCGCCTTTTTCTTCTCTTGCTTTTTATCATCCCTCTTTGAATTATGGTGTGGAGAAGAGTGTGATGGTCTTCTCCGCTTGGGTGGTGATGGAGAGCGTTTAGCCCGCCGTCTTCGTGGAGCCATCTTCGCTGAGGTGGCGGGAAACTCACTTCTTTCTCGTTCCTTTGATGGAGGCTCTTGAGTTCTCCTTTGGGAAGGAGATGCATCATCAAGAAGTAAATTATTGAGCCCTTCGTATGGATTCTCTTCTTCTTCCCGAATCGGAGAGAGACCTCTTTTGGGAGTCTCACAAGGAGGCTTCCTAGGTGTTCTCTCGTCATGGTGATGAGCTTGGAGAATCCCGTGAGCACGGAGCTGCCGTTGCACTTCACTTTGGAGAGATGGATTGCCCATGGCTTGTTGAAGCCTAGAAACAAGATAGTTAACAAGCATCGGAGCATCATTAGTAGCTTGCTCATTAGCAACATCAAAGTTATCAACATTAATTTCACTCTCTTTACTATTGTCAGCCATTCTAACAACTTCTAGGTGTAAACTTTTTAGGTGTACTTTGGCACTTCAAGCCCTGGTTGCTACTCCTCTTTACCCCTTTAGAAAAAGCACTCAAGCTACTGTACCCGTGGCTCGAATACCATTAATTGCAAGGAATAGAAGAGAGGGTCTTTCAACACCAAAACAGCACCAGCTCTTGTCAAGCTTCTAATAGCTCAATAGTGATTAAGCCGTAGGCAAGCCCCGTAGGATTCGACTATTAAGACCATAGCTCTCGACGGTGATGCCCCGTTAACTGCACGAAGGCAGGCACACTGCAAGGCTGAAAAATCCCTATTCTACTTACTCACAGGAAATTAATAATACCAACCATTTATAGCTAGCTTGAGGACCTCCCTTCTTGAGCAAGAAAAGAGAAACCTTGTTCTCTGATACCAATGTAACATTTAATGGCCTAAAAACTTGTGTGTAGCGGAAATTAGCATGAACATAGTGGGCATTTCATTAGAATAGATTCCTAATGAGAATTACAAGAGTGCTTGGGTGGAGAGAGCAACTAAAAGCATAACACCTAGTTAGATAGCATGAACAATACTTTCAAAAGAGAGAGAAATTAAGCTATTGACAACAGTTGAGGACCGGATTTGCATGGAGCCGGTCCCCCCTCCAAAAGGCTTTGTATTATGGTTTCTCCCATCAAGAGAGACATTGTACAATACAATTCTTTGTGTTCCTTCAAGACTAGCTAGTGCAATGAAGATGAAAGCTTCATGCACTAAGCAAAACACTTAGCAAACACAACATCAATTATCCCCGGTCTCAGACCCAAGACCTCACACACCTTCGAAGATGGTGAGAGCTAGCAGGGTATGAGAGTAGATTGAGAGGAAGAAGGAGTATCTTACGAGAAAGATGTACATCTCCTCACATAATCACTCATATTAGCATAGCTTAGCTTAGTAATTAGCTTGGTAGAGGAGATGAGCATGCATTGAAGCTTGGCTCTTGGTTGGATTTGCATCCACATGCCAAGAGTATGTCGATGTAGGTTTCTATCTCACAAGCTTGGAGTAGGTGATGAGCTCTCGATTAAAGCTTGGGAAGAGATAGTCTTCTTTACTTCTCACATAGACTGTGTGAGAGTGTGTGTGTGATAATACCTTGCAAAAATCAGCCCCCCCTCTCTCTTGGGCGAGCCCTCTTGCTATTTTCTCTTGCTCTACCCTCATTGGACCTCCCCAGGTCAAAGCCAATGACTATTAAGCAGCATAAGTGATAGCCTTCTGACATGTGTGCCCCTTTCCCCTTTTGTGAGAGCTTTAGGTAATTTAATAATTCAACTAAACTCTCATTGGACCCCTTTGCCTCCTGGCCAATAGGAATCAGGCAAGCCATTGGGCTGCTGAATGCTCATTGGACCCCTTGGGAGACTGTCCAATAGTCTTCTAGAGGACTTAATTCTCATTGGTTCTTTTATTAAGTGTTTTTAAATTAATTAAAATAGATTTACTCTAGCCTAATTCTCATTGGTCCACCTCCAAGGCCATCCAATAGAAATTGGGTACACCTTGTGGGCATCATGAGAAAATCATTTAGGAGAATTAGATATTGATTATTATGACAGGTTGATGCCTTGTCATTGACTAGAAGGGCCCATGGTTTGGCCCTTTTTGGTGTTTTCATTTGGGCAAGGATTCGAGGCCATCGAAACTATTGACGATGACCCCCTTTATGCGGAATGAATGTTACCCATATGCATGTCGTGGCTATTGACCCACACTCCTAAGCACTAAATTTGGTGCTTAGTGACTTTAGAGCCTTGCAAATCCCCACATGGTCCAAAGATCATTCCATTGTCATATCAAAGGGCCCTTGGTAGCACCACTACACTAAGGCTGGGTCTAGACGAGTGCGACGGAAGTTTCACCTTTCGCTGTGTTCAGTCGGGACAGTAACATGGTCTTCAACAACGCTCTTTGACATCCAATTGGGATAGCCCACGCTGTTTGACACTTCATATCAGCTGCGCGATCTGGAGTTCAAAGTATGCTGCCTGCAAATCATGCTGATAAAGTGTCTGGAAGAGTTTTCTTCAAGGGGGGAGGGGGCCTACTCAAAGTTTGGTGAGTCCAAAAATTTATAAAACCTTTTTGGTTCAATCAATGTGCGCCACAAGGGACGCACGCTCCTTTGTGCTTTGAACCTAGCATAAAGCCCACATGGTCCAATGATCACTCCATTATCATACCAAAGGACCCTTGGTAGCACCACTACACTAAAAGCCCGCAAGTTCTTAAATGAAAATCCATATTGGGAAGAACATTTGCGGGGGAGAAGATGCGGGATCGGGATCACAAGGCATACAAGTGGCTCAAAGAAGATCTCGTGGATGACCTCCCTTGTGACCAAAGCCCTTAGTCCATCCTTGCCTCGTCACTATATGGCACGGCTCCAACCAGGGGGGATCTATGGTGGGAAAGAGAAGCGAAAATCGCAATGCAATCTCATCCGTCCGTCGACTCAATGAACTGGGGGTGAACTAAGGGAGAACTCGGGGCAAAAAAATGGCGCCCCGAGTTCACTCCTAGTTCATCCGCCTCGTGGGGTGTAGGTCGAGGAACCGGAGACGTCTCGGTTGCCACACGAATGCCCTACCACCACGCTAGCGCGCGTCGCTGCCCATGTTAGCATGGCACCCTAATTTACCCGCCCCTAGTTCACCCCTAGTTTACCCACCTCTAGTTTACCCCCAGTTCACTGCATGATCCGACGGTTGAGATTAAAGCCGCCTCGCTCCCCCCCCCCAAAATTGGGTCCTAGATCCCCTCTGAGCTAGAGCCGTGCCATATAGTGACGAGGGAGGCCATCCTTTCCTTATGCTTTTAGCCACATGATTGTGCGGGCATAGTTTGAAAGATGCCATTGGGTATCGAACCTGGGTAACCACTGAATTACAGAAGCAAACCAGGACAAAAAGACTCGCCCGAGTCCGGCACAGTGAGGTGGTAATTTTAGAGAGAGAACAAAAGCGTCCAGAATCACGGACTCACGGAGCACTACGGAGGTGCTATCGCCCACGAAGAATAGGCTAGGTGGGCACACGTTGTTGATGTTGTCAAAGGTGCAGAGACGCACAGAGGGAGAAGGGAGGGAGGATAGAGCGAGAGAAACACAGAGAAGTGTGTGCAGATGGGTCGCTTTGACATTCCTCATAAAGGCACAAATTTGGAGCCGCTTGAAAGATGGCGCAAGGGTGTTTTCGTCCTCAATGCCGCTCGTCGATTCCGACATACCCTCAATGTGCAGAAGATCCGCGAAGTAGACTCTCTTCCTCGTTCTTCGTTCTTCTTATAAATGCAGGCTTTTTCGAAGTTCAACAAAACGTGAAAGTTTCTTGTTACTTCGTTACCTTTGCGCGCGCGCACGCACACACACACACACACACACACACACACACACACAGGGTACTAAAACTTCACACCTCCCTTGATAATTGTGGTTAATTTCAATTTTGACAGATAGTGGGCCGATAGAAACATCATTATTCCTTGAAGATCACCTTCGATGAGTCAGTCCTCTTGTGGGGGCCAGGTTTTGACTCAGGATAGCTGATACCGGCAGAGCCTCGGTAGACGAATGTAAAACATGTTACTACTCGATGTCAAAGGAGAATGTGTTACAACAAGTCAAGAACACTTCCACAGGCTTCCTGAGAAGACCAATGGCTTCGACCTAAGTGTGTAGTACTTGTTGGGGAGATTTTGGAAAGTTTATGGCGAATAATTCGTTTGACAAGAGTTGTCAAGGAGTACTCTACACTTTCCATTTCAATCAAAACTGCCGATAGCTAATGCAAGGACGTTTCTTGATTGATTTGTCATCTCTAGGCATGTGCAAGTGACTCTTGAAAATCAAGAAAAAAAAACTTCAAGCCCTCAAGCTCCATATCTCTTTCTCCCTCTCCATGTCGCCATGTTCTTGAGCATTGTATATAACCTTTGAATATTTTAACCTTTTCCATTGTATTAGTATATCTTTTAGTGAACATTAGATTGAACATCAGAGAGTATGAGATTCATACGAAAATCAATCTTACTTTTCTTTGTCTTATATTTGCCACATTGTTGGGAGGGCACATTCTTAGCAATGTCTTAAGTTACATTGTCAACTTTTCTCCGTCTATTTTGGGACTTGGTTAGTTCTTAGCATCATAGCGCATGCTTCGAATTGTGAGCAATGGGGTTGTAACTTGTTGCAAATCCTTTTTGTGAAGATTTACATTGTGGCACTTGTTGTGTATCGGTTTGAAGTTCCAACATTGTAGAAGGATGGATCTTGGAGAATGTACATTGATTACGGGGCACTCAACGAGATTATTATCAATACCTGTTCCAAGGGTTGATGACAGATTGCAAGGATCTTCATGCTCTACTTATATGATCGACTCAAAAGTGCATATCATCATATAAGAAAAGCTCTTGCAAAGCTTCTGCAGATATAGATAAAACTGCTTTTAGACTACCTTTGGTTTACATGAATTTTAGGCACCCTTCGGCCTCACTAATGCACCTGGTACCGTTGGCCGCATGATGGATAGCATATTCAGGTTACACAAGTAGTTCATGGGAACCTTTTTTGATGACATCATTGTCTTTTCTAAGTTGGAGGTTGAATACACAGAACCACATCGCACGAGTGCTCTTAGCTTTGAAGGACCATCGGTTGGTAATCAACGCGAAGAAAAGTGAAATTTTTCATGAAGGAGACACACTTTCTTGGTCACATCATATCCAACTAAGGTTTATGCATGGGTCGAGCAAAGGCGGCAGCCATCCGCGGTTGGCTCCATCCCCAAATTTTTCATGACGTGTGTAGTTTCTTGGGATTGTGTTCATATCACCACCTTTATGTTAGAGTTTTGGCATCTCAAGTGAACTGCCCAAAGAGATCCCATTATTTATTTTGGCTTTTAGGTATTATTTTACTTATTTGTCAAAGTCTGGGTAGGGCAATTTATTGAGGTGGGTATATATGTGACCCCTTACCTCCATTGTACATTGTATCAGTTATTTATTGCCAAGGTTGGTTGGTTCAGGAGAGACTCTCTCTCTCTCTCTCTCGTGCTTTCTCCCCTTTGTCTCTACGCTTCCGTATCGTCGTCTTTGACATGGTATCAGAGCTATGTGCTCAGTGACCTTGGGGGAGGACAAGCACCCGTTTGCGGAGAAGAAGGAGGTGTCGCTGCCCTAGCGTTTCCTTATCTCGGTGTAGCGTTCTAAAAACGCTAGGAGCAAAGTCTTTTGGCCTCACAAGCCTTCTCCACCGCCGATGCAGCGTTTCAGAACACAGTCGGTGGGGAGAGCCATTGTAGCGGTGGACGCAACGCTAGTCCTCTTGATTGCATTGCTTGGTCCAACGTTTTGATACGCAATTGCTAGGACTTGATATGGGCTCCTTGATACTGCGTTACCTTGGTAGCGATAGCTTGGAGAGGAGGCTTGGCGCAACGTTTCGAAACGCTTGCAGTGGAAGCTTTAATGTATGCTATGCAAGTCAACGTGGAAGATTAGTTTTTTTTGCTAGCATCTTGATGCTTGCATCTCAAGATGCTGACAACAGAGTTGGTGTACTCCACATTGGAAATTGGTAGTGAAGCGAAGTGCTTGGTATCTGAGGAGTCTTTAGAGGGGGTGCAATGCCCTTAACGGCGTGGAGGGCAAGACCATTGAACGTTTTGGCTTCCCCATCAAGCTCATGGAGCCAAGTGCATACATGTGGACCTTTCTTCTTCTACGACGACCAATTTTGAATCAACACCAATTATTGGCTATGGAAAATGGATCGACCAGTTTTTAGTTAGCGGCCTATGCTCAACCACAGTTCTAAAGGAACAACAAATTGTTTGGCTCGAGATTGTGAAGCCAAAAGAAAATGTATGAGCTCGCTAGAGGACAAAGGCAAAGGCAAGCTTGACAAGGACGGTAGTACTAGAACTCAGTTAGCTGCCTCGACACCCACGAGGTCCAAAAACCAATGTTATACATGTGACTTGATGCTTTGTTTAGCTGGGGAGTTCGAAGCCAAGTACAAAAGCAAGAACTCACAAAGAGAAAAAGGCAAAGACACTAGATTTCTGGTCAGAGTGCTTACAAACCTGTTCTACCTTTGCAGGGTCCAGCTTGCATCGTGTGTAGAAATGATATAACCTAGATAGAAAAAATTTCGACTTCTTAGCTGCAATGTACAACTAACACTTATCTAAACGGGCTAACACCTTCTCTACATTCCATGCACGTTGTTCCCATAATGTAGAAAAAATGAGAATGTTATCAAGAAAAATAAACACACATGCTGATCATGTCACCAAAACGACCTACCATGAGACGGTTGAAAGTATCCACAGCACCTGCCAATCCAAAAGGCATCACAACATACTCCCATTGCCCCCGCTCCGTGCAGAAGGCGGTCTTGTAGATGTTGCCCTTGAATACCCTTACGTGATGGTATCCACTCTTGAGATCGACTCTGCTGAAAACCTTTGTGTCATTGAGTATATCGAGGATATACTCAATACGAGGCATCGAAAACTTGTTCTTGACTATCATCTTGTTGAGTGCCCTGTGATCTACACACAAACGAGAAAATCTCTCTTTCTTGCGGACAAACAAAATAGGAGCAACAAAAGGACTTACACTAGGGCGTATGAATCCCCTTGCCACTAATTCGGTGAGTTGCCGCTCTAGTTCTTCTTCTTGAGACTTGTTCAAGCGGTAGGGAGCCTTGCTGACAGGCTGTGCTCCTTCCATGAGTTCAATGCGATATCCTCCAGGTGCTCGGGAGGGAGATGGGGTGGAAGATTGTAAGGTGCAGCGGAAGTGAAAGTTGAACTTTGCTCAAGATGAGTGCTCCGAAGTGTGCTCAAGGGTTCCTTTTACTTACGGAAGGGAGAGCCTTCTGTTCCTTTAGTGAGAGAGTGCAAGTGATCACAAACAAAGTGGGTAAACACTGTGAATGAAGGTGCTGAGATTGAGAGATAGAGAGAGAAGAATAAGACACCAGAATGTTGTCAAACCCTCCTTCGAAGGCCCCACTCTCTATGGCGAGAGTGGTCTACTATTGATCGCACAAATCTCTACAATGCTTTGGACTTGCCGACGATGAGGACGACGACGAGACGGGCTGAAATCTGAAAACGCTAATGGCTGAAATCTGCAAATCTTTATCTGCTGATTTCTGACTCTATGTCGATGACGACGATGCGATGACGACACGCTGAAAACACAGATGTTGAAATCTGCGTTTTCCGGGCTGAATCTGCAAACTTCAGTGGATCTGACCGTGCGGCGAGGATCTGCTGCGGGAAGGTGAGATCTGCGAGGTTTGGGGGTTCTACTGCGGTGTCTATGTGTTGAAAACTAAAAACACTGAGGCTATGGCTGAATTTGATGTCGTGGATCTACAAAACGCCGAGGCCGATCTGCAAATCAAAAACATTGGGTTGAACTGATGCTTGATGCAAAAACGCTAG
Source organism: Adiantum capillus-veneris (assembly GCF_014529385.1). NCBI lineage: Eukaryota > Viridiplantae > Streptophyta > Polypodiopsida > Polypodiales > Pteridaceae > Adiantum > Adiantum capillus-veneris. Next base: position 26,799,642 of record NC_140958.1, read on the forward strand.
GCTAATTGCTGGAGTCTGCTATCGCTGTGGCTGATCTGCAATGCAAAAACGCCAAGGCTGGATTGATGAAAACCGCTAGTCTTGCTGTTGGCTGAAAACGCTAGGTTTTGCTGTCGAGGAAGGTCTTGCTGAGAAGGTGCCTGTTGAACTCTTGTTCCTACTGCCTCTTCTGCCAGAAAGTGCTAGCGCTAGGGTTTCTTATATACATGCTTGTCAAAATTGCCCTGCCCCGTTTCCCAACAAAGTCACTTATTAATAATAAGTGAAAAATGGATAAAAGAGGGAAAATAGGTCTGTGCACTGTAAAAATGCTCCTAATGGGTTCTGACTGTAATCTGATGAACATATTGTGTGCAACCATGGGGATATGCATCTACTCTAAGTGCCTGGACATGCACGGTCTGCGAATAGACTCACAAAAGTGTCAGAACACTTCCTAATCTAACTGAACTGAACTGAACCCTTGTCATGAAGTGGCTTGTCCACGTACACATAGGGTTAGATGTGCACGTGACATCCCCTCCTTTTCAAAGTGAGGTACTCGTACCGAATTGTATGGCGTCGAGGGAGATCACCAACAGTGCCTGAAATCTTGGAAAGGACTCTTTGCCGGCCCACTCTGATGCATGGGTCATGCGATACTTGAACTTCATAAAGGTCTGCAACGCTTGCTTCTTTGGGCCGCGGCGAAAGCGATACAAAGTCATCTATGGCTCCTTCAGTGCTTCAACTTCGTCTAGTCATGCGTCTACCTTCTTCAAGAATCTCCGAGGATGAAAATTCCTGAAACCACTTGTAACAAACTGTCGACGTGTCAAAGCCTTGAAGAAGGGGGGCCAACTTGCAGATGTTGGCCGAGGAGCCTAAACCCTAAGAAGAACAAGTAATAGAAGAAGAAGTCCTACCAACTTATGGGGACCTCGTTCGATGGGGCCCCAAGTGACAAAGGATTAAAATAAAGTAGGACCTGCACACACGCACACACAAACTGATGACGTGGTAGATTTTCGAAAATTGCGCTGACACGATGACGTGGCATGCCGTACGGTTTTCCACGTTTTGCGCTGGCTGAGGACGTGGCAGGTTGTACGGATTTCCGTGATTTACGTTGACAGCTTTTTGGCTTTGCTTTTGGACCAGATGCTTTTAAATTTGAAGGCTTTTTACTGTAAACTGCTTTTGGGTCCTAGGGCCTTTAAATATGAGGTTAGGGCTTATTCTCTGGCATGCTTCCTGGAGAAGGTGCAGAGTCTGAAGTACCGGCTTGTACTGTGTTGATGCAATATAAAGAAATACCGAAAGGGGAGCCAAGGTTTGGGGCCAATACTCTCTGGGGTGGAATTCCGTCACTCCGTGTCTCGTGTCGTCTCTCTCTTTCAGTTGAGTTGTTATTAAAGTGCTAAAATTCTATTCAGTCTGTTCTTTTCTATTGGCACGTGGTGTCCATCTTGTGACAGTGGTATCAGAGCATCAGGCGTGTGCTTTTCTGAAAGCATACCGGTCTCACAAAAGAGCAGACAGAGCTTTATTTGAGGTGAAAAGAGCAGACAGAGCTTTATTTGAGGTATCTTCGCTCTCCAACCCGGACTTATTAGCCACTCCCACCCTTACTTCATCGCGCATCGGGCGCGCTCCCGTCTTCACCGCTCATGTCTTACAGGGCATAAGCCAGTAAGATCACTTGCAAGAGAAGGATCCAAGATTTGTTTCGAGCTGCTATTTTTCTTAGAGACAGTGCCATGCAGATGTTGATGTCTACAGCTACCAAGTTGCACACTTCCAAGGACTTGGCAAGCTTTCAAGAAAACTTTTGCCCGAAGTTATATGGTTTCTGACATCTTCCTTCGGAGTGCAACTTCTGGCAGAGTGGGGTATCCTGAAATGCTTGCCATGGAAACCCTAGCAGATTATAACTTGAAATTTTCTCGACATCTCTCACTAGATGTCTCTTCACGAGCAGATGACCTTGGAGGTCCAGTGCGATTGCTATCTTGGGACTACCATCGCCGCCAAAGAAACACTGCTTGTCCAAGAGCTGATGGACCATGCTGTGCTCGGCTACGACCCTATGGGATGAACCTAACCCTAATTTTTGGTGTAGGTTTCAGGATGGAAAGTCAGTCGACTTTTCGAGCTCGATTGATGTCGAGATTGCTTTTTAAGTTTGAGTTTTGTTTGAACTTGCTAGGTGATCTTGTTTGGAATTTGCTTAAAATGGATGGTATTTGTTTTGAACCTGTTTTGGTGCCGATTTGAATTGTTTGACTCTGGTTTGATACTGGTTTCAAGGATTGGTGATTTTACTCTTGGGTGGAGAAGTGAGAAATACTGTTTTGGTATTGTTTAAACGTCGGAACGACGCAGGCCAATGCCTGGGGAGCGTTTGGTTGTATGCTTGTAAAATAATTGTTGTTGTGACTCCCGGCTCGGACCTGGATGGTTATGTGGGAGGAGTATTAAGGAGTCTGAGTAGTGGTTACTCTCAGCACCTCCAAACGACGCAGGCTGCGGTTTGGGGGGCGTTTGGTTGTAAAAGGCCTCTATATCTCCCGGCCCGGACCTTTTTAGGTTATGTGGGAGGACTGATGAGGGAGTCGTTGAATATCTCCCGGCCCGGACCTTGTTAGGTTATGCGGGAGGAGTGTTCATCGGCGGCTTTATGTTTCTATGTCTTGTAACATGCATATGTAAGCATTTGTGTTGCATTGTGATGTGCCAGCTATTGAATATTCCTAATTGGATGAGATTGCCTGGGTATGTAATTTTTTAGTACATCAAGACACCCGTGGATGATCAGTACGGTCTGGGTGTGATGGCTAATTTTACTACGCTGGAATATCAAGAGTTCCAATCTAGATGAAAGGAGAAGCTAACTCCTTGATCAAAACAACCGAAAGGAGAAGCTAACTCCTTGATCAAAAGAGGAGAAAGGAGAAGCTAGCTCCTTAATAAAAAGAGCAAAATGATTGTCCCTCGGAATGTCCCTCGGAAATTTTTGAGCTAACTTGAGTTATTTTGCAGATATGCTGTAATCGCGGACGATTACTCTCTTTCAAGAAGGGGAGATGTAACAAACTGCTGACGTGTTAAAGCCCTGAAGAAGGGGTCAACTTGTAGATGTCGGTCGTGTCGCGTGTTCTCTCTCTCTTTCAGTTCAGTTGTTATTGAAGTGCTAAAAGTCTATTTAGTCTGTTCTTTTCTATTGGCACGTGGTGCCCGTCTTGTGACACCACTTCCAACACAAAAACATGAACATACCCATTCCATGTAAAGTGACTGGAAAAATTCTAGTCTTCTTTAAAGACTGTGCATGCAATGTAGATGAACATATAGACGGAGTGCCAGACCGTTCATCAAACACATGCAAACAATGGGGTCGAAACTTGTCGTTCGGATCAAAATCAATCAACTGTGGCAAATGGAAATGCCGATGCTTGATGCTCAATTCTTCTTGTGCTATTTCGAATACTGTGTCATGCCAAGGAAGAGACATGGAATGTTAATTCCTTGAATGCAAACATTTCATCTTTTCATGAGTAATCTGCATACATCCGTGCTCATTCATGAGTGAATTGTGTTCATCGTACAATATGCCATGCCTATGAAAAGGGATCACATAAGGACGGTGACTAAAATACAGGAAAGCATCACGAATGAAACACTCGAAGAATGCGTACTGACTAATCATGTGCACACATAATACCTCGACTCGAGAACCAAGATCGGTTCTTCGTGATCTATCGAATCTGCAATGAGGTTAGCTTCACTAGAAAAAGTATCAACTAAACCATCATCCTTGTGAACAATCACATCATTATCCTGCAAATCATCATGCTCATGAATAATCACATCTTGATCATGCAAATCATCATGCTTATTATTATCATGCAATTCATCAGGCTTATCATTATCATGCAAATCATTTGTGTCGTGCTTTGGAGAAGACAAGACTGAGAGTCTCCTTCTCCTGAGTCTTTTCAATTTGCGCCTGCACATTAGAAAAAAGTGGGACCAACTCTTGCATGTGTTGGCCTGTCTGCGCTTCACGCTCTAACCGTCTTTCTTTGCGCTCGCGATCCACTTCGGCTATTCTTTCTTTGTGCTCGCGATCCAATTCTGCGTTTCTTTCTGTGGCCGCCAAGCGCACTTGCTCGCGCTCACGCTCTATGGCTGCCATTCTTTCTTCGTGCCACACTTCTCGTTGTCTACTTTGTCGTATCATCATGTCCATCATCGACTTGACCAAAGCCTCCATAGGATTTGGTGCAATCCTTGGCGTAGATGGGGAAGGGGGAGGTCAGAAAAACATCCTGGTGGGGAAAATTCTTTGTCGCCACCTCCATGCTCATCACCTCCATGCGAAGTATCCATTCCGCTTCGGGTGATGACCATACACTGAAGTCTTGGGTTCTTAAGTTCACGGGTTCTTGTGGGTCTTGGGTTCTTGGATTCTTGAGTCTTGAGGTTCTTGAGGATCTTGAGTCTTGAGGTTCTTGAGGTTCTTCTTTTGCTTGCAATCTGTGTTAGAGAAGGATCTTCTCTTACCCGAGCTCTTCTCTTTCCCGCGGGCGCACCCCTTGGCGGCTTTGCGCTCACACCAAGGTTGTTTTTTCCCACCTCATGTCGATTGGCCGGCCGCTAAGTGCACGGTCCGCTCTCAATGAGTGAAAAGAGAAACAAGGGGAGGCTGGACAAGCCCTTCTTTAGTCACTCTTCAAACACGATTAGGAATCGACACGCCAAATTGCACTTGAATTACATGCCACCGCAACAAGCAAAAAAAATTCTTCTGTGTTCTTTCCTTGAGTGATACAGAACACTGCCAAAGCTCTGATACCAATGTAAGGTGCAACGGAAGTAAATGTTGAACTTTGCTCAAGATGAGTGCTCCGAACTGTGCTCAAGGGTTCCTTTTACTTACGGAAGGGAGAGCCTTCCTTTCCTTTAGTGAGAGAGTGCAAGTGATCACAAACAAAGTGGGTAAACACTGTGAATGAAGGTGCTGAGACTGAGAGATAGAGAGAGAAGAATACGACACCAGAATGTTGTCAAACCCTCCTCCGAAAGCCCCACTCTCTACGGCGAGAGTGGTCTACTATTGATTGCACAATCTCTACAATGCTTTGCACTTGCCGATGATGAGGACGACGACGACGACGAGATGGGCTGAAATCTGAAAACGCTAATGGCTGAAATCTGCAAATCCTTATCTGCCGAATTCTGACTCTATGTCGGCGATGACGATGCGACGACGACGCGTTGAAAACGCAGATGCTGAAATCTGCGTTTTCCGGGCTGAATCTGCAAACTTCGGTGGATCTGACCGTGCGGCGAGGATCTGCTGCGGGAAGGTGAGATCTGCGAGGTTTGGGGGTTCTACTGCGGTGTCTATGTGCTGAAAACTGAATACGCTGAGGCTATGGCTGAATCTGATGCCGTGGATCTGCAAAACGCCGAGGCCATCTGCAAATAAAAAACGCTGGGCTGACTGATGCTTGATGCAAAAATGCTAGGCTAATTGCTAGAGTCTGCTACCGCCGGGGCTGATTGGCAATGCAAAAACGCCAAGGCTGGATTGATGAAAAACGCTAGTCTTGCTGTTAGCTGAAAACGTTAGGTTTTGCCACCGGGGAAGGTCTTGCTGAGAAGGTGCCTGTTGAACTCTTGTTCCTACTGCCGCTTCTGCCAGAAAGTGCTAGCACTAGGGTTTCTTATATACATGCTTGTCAAATTGCCCTACCCAGTTTCCCAACAAAGTCACTTATTAATAATAAGTGAAAAACAGGGAAAATAGGTTTGTGCACTGTAAAAATGCTCCTAATGGGTTATGACTGTAATCTGATGATCATGCTGTGTGCAACGATGGGGATATGCATCTACTCTAAGTGCCTGGACATGCACGGTCTGCAAACAAACTCACAAAAGTGCCAGAACACTTCCTAATCTAACTGAACTGGACCCAACCCTTGTCATGAAGTAGCTTGTCCACGTACACATAGGGTTAGATGTGCTCATACTTCTTAAACAAACCTGAATATCGTTCTTGAGTCTTGAGGTCGTGTGTCATTGGAGTGGCATACATGAATGCTGCTTGAGCTCCTCATCGTAGCTCACGCTTAGCCTGCACATGAGAAATTAGAGGTAAACAATGCAAGCCGTGCTCACCACGGGAGAGGCACCTTCCGGTGAGAGAATGAGCGTGTTCTCTTTCCAATTAATTTGTGGATCGTGCTCACGAAACCACTTAATGCCGAGAATCATATCACATCCTGTGAAAGGTGAAACAACGAATTTGCGGCGGAAAGATGCCAACTGAAGAGAGATAACACACTAGGACATTCCTGCGTGATTAAAGAGTGCATGCAGAGAGCAAATCCAGACACCTTGATAGGAGCCGCTGGAGTAACTTCTAAGCGGCCCTCTTTACAAGAGAATCACTAACCACATCATGCATACTACCATAGTCAAACAAGATCACAAGAGGCTGACCATCACATGACCATAACACTTAAAGAGAGATAATCAAGATGGTCATGAGAAACTTGTGGTGTACTACTTGGGTCGATCAAGACACTGACAGAAGATGTGGGTTCTGTGGGTGCTTTCTTAGGACAATCTTTTTTCATATGACCCTTAGTGTGACTTTGAAAACATCTTCCTTCTAAACGGTTCGCCCTTCAAGACTTAACCATCCTCCTACTATTCCTTGAGCAGATTTTTCATCAGGTATCAATTGGGGTTTATCTTAAGGTTTAGCCTTTCCTTTATTATCATTGTGAGAGGTGAAGAGTTCTGTGCTTTAAGTGTAGAGGAAGACTGAGAAGAAGAAGAATACCGGTATGCTTACCATTGTTCTTACCAATTTGTTGGGTCTGAGGGTTCTGCGAGGTACTTTGAGATGACTTTTTCTCCTTGGGCTTACTTTTGCTGTGCTTCATTTCTTGTGTGAGAGCTATCGCCACTGCGGTGTTATAGTCCGTAGGGTTGAAGACTTGCACATCGAATTCGATGGACTCTTCCAACCCAAAAAGGAAAGCCTCCTTGCATTGTGCATCCAATTTACGCAATTGAATACCAATTTGTAAAATATGGTTAGAAATTGACATAACAGGAGTGCCATTTTTCTTAAGGCCGCGTCAATCTTCTCTTAACCGATCAAGGTACTGCGGTGGCATAATACGAGCCTTGAGCTTGTTTTGGAAGTCCACCCAACTGAAAGAGAGGGGTACGCCATCCGCAACATGCTCAAGATGCTCAGCCAATTGTGCCTCCTGCAAAGCTTGATACCAATTAATGGCATCACCCGTTAGATACATGGCAGCAATCAAAACCTTACTGTTGCTGGCTTTCTTGTTAGTGGCAAAGTAAGCATTAAATTGATGCAACCAAGAATGAATCACACAAGCATCCATCTTACCATCATACTTATTGAATGTCAACTTCTCAGTGACTGGATTGTTGGAGTCGTCGTCTCTACCTGTGCTATGTGATGACTTGCCGGCCTCTTCAGCAGCTTGCTCTTCGGGGAGAGTACGTATGGGATCAACTCTTTCATGCGTTGGTCTCGTTGCGCCTCTCGCTCTAACTCCATAGCCTCTCGCTTTTCTTCAGCCGCTATGCATTGAGCTTCGCGTGGGTGCTCACGCTTGATATCCATAGTTGCCCTCTTTTCTTCAACCTGATGAGCGCGCAGTAGTGTGTGCAAGTGATAGAGCACGCGGAGATGTGTAGGGCTTGTGCCTTGGAGAGGTGGCGATGGCCTGCAGAAGAAGGGCGCTAGAGAACGAAGAAGGAGAGAGAGAGAGAGAGCGCTACACGATATCTTGAGGGAATAAGTGTGTGAGCAAATTGGCTCACATTCCCTTTATTAAAGTATAGGACCATCTTAAGTTAGTGGCCAAGTTCAATGTGAACTTGGCCAAAGGTTAGTAACCTTTTAAAATGTACATAAAAGGGGTCATTTGGGCCTTTAATTCAACAACCTCCCACTTAAAGGCATAAATGGCGCCTTTAAGCTACGTGACTCCCACTATCTGTATGCATAGCTGATGTTGTGCTTTGGGTAAGCACTTAGTGAGAGCATCTGCAGGATTTTGTGATGTATGGACCTTAACCAATGTAATAAGGCCATCCTCAAGCACTTCTTGAATGAAGTGATACCGCACATCAATATGCTTTGTGCATGCATGAAACATGGCATTCTTTGCCAGACATATGGCACTCTGGCTATCACAACCAAGCATAGGTGCTTTGTTAGGCAAACCAAACTCACTGCATAGACGTGCTAACCAAATGGCTTCTTTGGAAGCCTCAATGGCTGAAATATATTCAGCCTCTGTAGTAGACAATGTAACGATCTTTTGCAATCTAGAACACCATGAAACAACACCTCCTGTAAGAGTAAACACATAGTCACTTGTGGATTTCCATGTATCCACATCACCAGCCATGTCAGAGTCACAAAATCCCTTTAACTCCAATGGTCCTTTACCATAGCAGAGGCATTTGTTTTTAGTCTCTTTCAAGTACCTCATAATGGACTTCCTCCTTTGTGCATAAACATTCTTCTTCTCTGTCTTGCCTCTAACCATGTTGGCAGAGTTGCCTCCCTCTCCACCTGCTTTCCTCCTGATTTCCTCATTCAAGATAGAATCCCTAACACCATCAAAGCAAATTGGGGTTATTCGACAATGAAACCACCAATGTTTCCCATGAATCAGGTAAGGTCATAAGCAAGAAGATAGCTTTCAACTTGTCATCAAAAGGAGGCAAACCTGAATCCTGTAACTGCGACAAAGTACCTGTAAACAACGAAAAGTGCTGTGTAGCGCTCTTGGATTCATCTAGTTGCATGCCAACAAGTTTTCGTATCAAATGCACTTAGTTTACAGGCGTTGTATTCTTATACATCGCCTTTAACATCTCCCACACATCAAAAGCATTTGTGAGACCTTTCAAATCAATGACTATCTCATTGGTCATGGCCATTTTAATGTATGTAACTGCCTTCCTGTTCAGGCTAACCCATGCTTCATTTGACATATTCTGTGGCTTTACTTGTTGAAGTGCCCCTTCACAATCCTTAAGAAATAGGATTCCCTGGATCCTGTCTTTCCAAAGGTCGAAACCTGTTCCATCGAACCTCCTAATCTCGAAGAGGTTCTTCACATCTGAAGAAGATGAGGCCATAGTTGCACGAATAAGAGGGCTAATACGCTGAATTTTTGGGCAAAATGCACAAAAACCGAAGTATAACCTCACAGAAGTGTGCACTACAGCTCCAAATGGTCACAGGAGCAATTTGGGGCAAAATGGGTCGATTTAGGCACAAAAAACAATTTCTGAAATTTATGCGCAGGAAATTTCAGCAAGTGAATTTGTGCTCAAAAACAACAATTTTAGTTGTTTTTAGCCTCATAGAACATACATAAGGCTAATGCACAGCCTTTAGAAGCATGTATGAGCAAAAGCCCCAATTTGTAGCATCAAATTGCACAAAATTGAGCCACAAATGGTCATACATAGCCAAAACTTGTCAAATGTGCATAGATTCCAACAATTTGCACTTTTTTCAATGTAGATGCATCAAAAATACACTTGCAAAAACCTGCATAAATCTGAAATTAGCTGAAAACACCTGTTTTGGGACCTGTTTTTTGGCAATTTCTTTGTTTTCGGGTAGCAGGGATCTAGTAAAGATGTTCCCACACCTTAATACATGATTTGCAAAACCTGTATTTTGCTGTCATAACCTGTAATTTGCTGATTTTGACCTAATTTCAGCTTGTTTTAGGTCAATTTGACTTGCCGGGAGCCCTCAAGTGTCCGGGGACGAGTCCTTTGGCGATAAAATTGCAAAATCTCGCGTGAAAGTTGACCTCCTTGGCTGAAAATCAGCGTTTGTAGGTTTAGAAGCAAACACTTCCTAGGCTGTCCTAAAGCCTAGAAGTAGGAGTTACATCTTGTCCACATGCAGATAGGGTTAGATGTGCACGTGACAAGCACAAAGTGGTAGGACTCTTACAGCCTTTACCTATATCGGATCGACCTTGGGAAAATATAGCAATGGATTTTATCTTTGATCTTCCAAGGACTCAGTGGGTATGATGGTATTTGAACCATAATCAACAGAATCAGCAAGCAAGCTCATTGGTACCAGTAAAGAAGACATGGAAGGCCCATCACTTGGCTAAGCTTTCGTCTCACATATCTTGAGATAACATGGCATGCCTAATCATTAGAGACCCCAGATTCACCTGCTTGTTTTGGTCAGCAATGTGGGAGAATATAGGCACGAAGCTTAAAGTCTCTTTGTTGTTTCATGCATAGACCGATGTGCAGACGGAAATAGCCAACTCAGTGGTTTTGGATTTGTGGAAGTCCTATTCTTCTAACAATAAGACTCAATGGGAGAAGCATTTGCCATTGGTGGAGTTTTCTTACAATAACATTGTTCACACATCATCTACGGGGAAGCGCCATTTGAGATTGTCAAGGGTGTCAGGAAAGTTCCACCTATTTTGTGCACCAAGGACAACATTTATTAAGCAAATCAGCGCGCATAGGATCTGGAGATTGCTTTTGCCAAGGTGAAGAAGGCTTTGGAGAAGTCTCAGCTTAAGAAGGTAGTAGACAAGCATCGACGCAACTTGTAGTTGAAGGAGAATGATGGGGTGCTATTTTGGTTTGAGAAAGCATGCCTATGAAAGAGGAAGGGTAAGAAGAGGCTTTTCCCGAAGCTTAGTATGGGATACTATGGGCCTTTCTAGATTTAGGAAAGTATAAACGATGTATCCTTTTGATTGAAGTTGCTAGATAGGATTCACAATGCTTTTCATGTGAGTCTTTTGAGAGATTTCAAGGGTGAGGTGCCAACAGTTAGGAGCTAGAGCAACAACCAGAAGTAAGTTTTCGTTCCAAAATAGGTCCTAGCAGAAAGGTAAGTGGTCTGCTGATATTTGATCAAGTTGAGGAACCATCCAACTCTTGATGCAAAGTGGATGGAGGAGGAGGACTTAGCAGATACTCCTTGGTTACTAGAGTTGTATCTTGAGGCTTTTGATCTAACTCCGACTATTCCCCGGAAGTGCACGTCGAATCAACAGGTTGAATCTGGTGTGGTGTGTGATGCACAAGAGCGGAGCCACTCTACTCCTCTCTCTTTTCAGTTCAGTGATCAGTTTGTTCCAGTTTCTGTTTGTGTGATATTGTTGATTTCTACTTGGATGTCCAAGCCGGTTGCACCACCATCACCCCCACCACCACATTGTCCTACTCTCAATCCCATCGTAGGACCCTATCCCAGGTATCCGGCTTACTTCCCATCTTTCCCTCTATCCATGACTCATTCTTTGTATGCATGAATGCAATTAGGCATAGAAAAGGTGAGAAGTTAGAACAAACACCAGCCATACAAAGGTCCTAACATCAAAGTAGCAAGAGTTGATCTCAACATATTCCCCTTGAGACGTGCAAGGGAGAGTATAAGTTACAATCAGCAGCCATGTTAAGGAAAGGAGAGGTAAAGTTCCTACCTTTTGCTGTGAGGTGCCCCTCTTTAAAGAACTTTTGCTTTTGGCACATCTTCTTGTTAGGTACTCTTGTTACTCGGGCTGCAGGCACCGGTCTCCACCTGCTTTTTTCACTTTAATTGCCTTCGATTTCTGAGATAATTTATTCATGCATATTTGGGCCTTTTCATAAACCTTTTTATGCTGTTTGCGCAGTCTCTCTCGTTCTTACTGCCTTGCATTGAACATTGCCTTAAATTGCCCCTTGCATCCACCTTACACCTCAACATCATCTATTTGAAAGGGCGCTTGCTAAACTGCCTAGATCGGAGGGGAAAGCTGGCTTATCTTTTGAAAGTTACATTGGTAGACCATGGTTTAATGGTCTGTGTCTTTTCGCTTTGTTGATGCTGTATCATTTTGCAGGCCCAGGAAAGGAGAAACTTCAAAGTTGCTGTTCTAGTTACCCAGGCAGCCTTGATCTTTATAGGTATTTACCTTCGTGATTTTGATCCCTTACGTTTGCTCTTGATTCTATGCATCTATATTACTTGACTATTACATATATTGCCACGTAGTGCTGTTGAACTGCTTGTGGATTCAAAGAAAAGCCTTTTTGGCAGAAATACTAATGCTTATATCTGTGCTGTTTTAGGAACGAGGTTCAAGGTTGCTGCTCAGATTCTGGAATACCTCCAGGGAAATCATGAGCTATATGAGAAGCTGGGAGGGCTTCAAGGTATTAGTAGCAAACTAGATATTGGTGATTTGGATAGTGGAATCCTCGGCACTGATGCAGATGTCAAAGAGAGAAAAGAGGACTTTGGTGAAAATAAATATGACGAAAAACCTCCTCGTGGTTTCTGGGTTTTTGTCTGGGAAGCTTTCCATGATCTGACACTTATTATATTAGTAGTATGTGCAGTGATCTCCTTGGCTGTCGGCATCTTATCAGAGGGGATAAGCACAGGATGGTATGACGGTGTTGGAATACTTGCCAGCATTTTGATTGTTGTGTTTGTCACAGCTATAAGCGATTATAGACAGTCCCTACAGTTTCAGGAATTAGAGAAAGAGAAAAAGAAAGTGAAAGTTTCTGTGATTCGCGGTGGGACAAGGAGGACCATTTTCAACCATGAGGTTGTAGTGGGTGACACTATAGTCCTCTCAACTGGTGATCAAGTTTCTGCAGATGGCATTTATGTCTCAGGAAACTCCTTAACTATCGATGAGTCAAGTTTGACAGGGGAGAGTGAGCCAGTGCATCCTAGTGCAGAGAAGCCTTTTCTTCTGTCTGGAACCATGGTTCAAAATGGAGAGGGTAGGATGCTAGTGACAGCAGTAGGAATGAGAACAGAATGGGGAAAGTTGATGGCAAAGCTAAGTGAAGGCGGCTCTAGAGAGACACCTTTACAGGTCCGCTTGAATGGTGTTGCAACTATAGTGGGAAAGATTGGTTTGGGCTTTGCGGTGACAACTTTCCTTGTCCTTATGGTAAGGTTTGTCATTGCACGGTTTAATGAAGGATGGGATAATTGGAGATCAGAATATCTACTTCAAATTGTGAATTATTTTGCAACCTCAGTGACAATCCTCGTTGTGGCTGTGCCAGAGGGGCTTCCACTGGCTGTAACCTTGAGTCTTGCTTATGCCATGAAGCAGATGATGAAGGATAACGCTCTTGTAAGAAACTTGTCAGCATGTGAGACAATGGGTTCAGCTACATGCATTTGTAGTGATAAAACAGGGACATTGACCACTAATCATATGACTGTTGTGAAAGTGTGCTGTTTTGGGTTTGTAGAGGCTGCAGACAAGGTAGCTAGAAAGCTTTCAGACGAATCCAGGGGACTTTTTTGTGAGGGGATATTTTTGAACACAAGTGGTGAAATTTCTGAACGTGATGGCCACCATGAAGTACATGGGTCACCCACTGAATCTGCAATCCTGGAGCTTGGGATGTCCTTGGGTGGACATTTCAGAAATGTAAGGTCACGTTATCATATTGTACGAGTTGAGCCTTTCAGCTCTGCAACGAAACGAATGCTGACTTTAGTCAAGTTGGACAATGGAAAATTTAGGTCTTATTGCAAAGGTGCTTCTGAAATTGTGCTTAGCATGTGTGGTTATAAAATTGACGAAGGTAAGACAAAAGCTCCTCTTGACAGCGAAGAGAAACGAAAGTTGGAAGAAGTGATCAGAACCTTTGCCCGTGAATCACTCCGCACATTGTGCTTGGCCTTCATAGACCTTGACTATGCACCAGGTGACGACGAAGAGCTTCCCACAGCAGGCCTTACCTTCATGGGAATTGTTGGTATCAAGGATCCTGTTCGACCTGGAGTAAAGGAAGCTGTACAGCTCTGCTTCAAAGCTGGTATAAAAGTGCGTATGGTTACTGGGGATAATATAGAAACTGCGAGTGCCATTGCTAGAGAATGCAATATTCTTACGGAGGATGGGATTGCTATAGAAGGTCCTTCCTTTAGGAACTGGAGTCCTGCCGAAATGATGGAAAAAGTTCACAAAATACAGGCAAGTTCCACGCCTAGTTTTCCTCTGTACTTCTGTTGCTATCCTGCCTCCTTTCACATAGTTTTCTTGAATTTTATTTGATTGAATCTTATGCCATTAGATTGGATGCTTCAAATTTATGGGGATTCATGGAATATGTATAAAACTTTTTTTATATTAGACCCAGTATCATGTAAAACATTCATGAGCTCTTAGTATAAAAGATTTAGTGAAGGGAATCATGGATCTCTTCTTGAGAAGAAGAACACTTCTTGATGTAACAGAACAAGTCCGGTGGTAAGCATCATAGAAAACAAGCTTCGTTGTGAGATCTAGCCTCTTTATGCAACTTAACTAATCTTCTTTGCTAATCTTGAATCCTTGTCTTTCAATCTCCACAAATCATTTTTGTGCTAATTTTTCCTATTTAATACTTCTTTTAGTGCTAGGCTTCATCATGACTGAGTCTGCCCTACATCTCTAGAGTTATGACAGAAACTCGGTATGCAGATCTTTTTATTGATGATATGCTCACCCACATTTGGGCATTGCCGATGCTAGTGGGGATGTCGTAGTATTTAGTCAATACTATGCATGATGGAGTTGATGGTATCCCACCCCAGAAGTTTAACACATGCGGTAACTATCTTTTTGCAGCGCTTGATATGCAGTGATGCACGGACCAACTTAGAAGTTGTCAAAAATGGAATTTTTGTATGTGGTCATGCAATTTGAGTATCAAGGATCAAACCTATAAGACTTGAAGGAAATCAAAGTCCGTTTGGGTTTTTCCCACAAAAAATGTTTGTCAGGCGTCAAAAATGTCCAAAAATGGCCCTAAAAAGGTCTAAGCCCTTTCCGTTAGGGGTGAAGTGTCCTGGATTCATCTTGGTATAACTTTGTTGACAGCATTGTAGAAAGGTCCTTCCCAGTAGAAAGTATATATATTTATTTCCTCCATTTTAACTTCTAGTGTTTTGCTTACAGGTGATAGCAAGGTCGTCACCATTAGATAAACTGAAGCTTGTAGAGTATTTAAAAAGTGAGAATGAGGTTGTGGCTGTTACTGGTGATGGCACAAACGATGCTCCTGCTTTGCATGAAGCAGACATTGGACTAGCCATGGGTATTGCTGGAACAGAGGTAAATATTGATTAGGCATATGTTGCAATTCTTGACATTCTCATCGAGATATTGCACCTACCTTTCTTATGAGGATGCAGCGAAACATTTTCAACATGCCTGAACCATTTAAATGTGTGAGTGCAGGTTGCAAAGTCAAGTGCAGATGTCATTGTTCTGGATGATAATTTCACAACAATTGTCAATGTGGCTATGTGGGGTCGATCTGTGTATATTAACATCCAAAAGTTTGTGCAATTCCAGCTCACTGTAAACCTTGTGGCCTTGACCATAAATTTTGTGTCAGCATGTGTTACAGGTAACCTATTGCAGCATCATTTTCCTTTTTTTTGTGATTACTGTTTAACTAAGTAGGCGATTTTCAGCCACAAATAGCAGTTTTTAACATTGATAAGCACTACAAAAACACTAAGCTTTACAAGATTTTTGAGTAGCGATTTCCAACGATTGTGCTGTTTGTATGGTACTTTTACTTCGTTGCTCGAACGAGTAAAGGATTGCTTTCCCTTGAGAGAACTACCAATAATGCAACATAACTCACAGGTTAAGCAGGCTTCCTTGTCATAATGTTGCTGCGGAAGAATGAGGGCCTTTGAAGTGTTTTTCTTTGATAGAAAGTCTTGCACTGAACCCCTTCATTTGTAGGACCAAATAAGTCTATCGTTGCTTTTGCTATGATGTCGCAACAGACAGAATATGAAGGCCTTTTTTGGATTCAGCTAGCCAAGTAACTGTTAT
Source organism: Adiantum capillus-veneris (assembly GCF_014529385.1). Taxonomy (NCBI): domain Eukaryota; kingdom Viridiplantae; phylum Streptophyta; class Polypodiopsida; order Polypodiales; family Pteridaceae; genus Adiantum; species Adiantum capillus-veneris. Next base: position 26,815,547 of record NC_140958.1, read on the forward strand.
TTTTGGCAGGTGAAGCTCCTCTAACTGCAGTCCAGCTGCTATGGGTCAATCTTATTATGGACACTTTGGGAGCATTGGCATTAGCAACAGAGCCTCCTTACGAGGCATTGATGGAAAGACCACCAGTGGGTCGAAAAGGGAGCTTCATAACCAATGTCATGTGGAGGAATATCATTGGACAGGCTATTTACCAGTTGATTGTTTTGTGGGTCCTTCAATTTCTTGGAGAACAGTTGCTACGTCTGCGTGGTGAGGATGCAGATAGCATCTTGAATACAATGATCTTCAACAGCTTTGTTTTCCTACAGGTGGGTCTAATGGTTTTTGTTACTTACATGCTTTTGCCTCTTAGATCTGTTTGTTTTGGCCATAATACAACAGGTTTTCAACGAGATCAACTCGCGAGATATGGAAAAGCTGAATGTGTTCTCCAGTATTTGCACAAACAAAGTCTTTGTTTCTGTCCTCCTATTCACAGTTGCCTTTCAAGTCATCATCGTCGAGTTTCTTGGGAATTTTGCGGACACGGTACCGCTCAGCCCTCTGCATTGGGGGATAAGTGTTTTGTTAGGATTTGGCAGCATATTTGTAGGGTTTCTGGTAAAGCTGATACCTGTTCCTTCAAAGCCAATAACAGAGTTTCTACCATGGGGAAAAGGTAGAGGAGAGAACGATGAGTATAGAGCACTTCCTTCAACTGACCCGCAGTAAGTCCCATTGCTGAGATGCAGGGTGACCTGTCCATTGAGGCTTTTGTCGTTTATTCCTTTGTACTTCTCTTGACTTAAGAAGAGAGAGAAACAGAAGTTTTCCATGGCTTCCATAGTCAATTGTGGACTGCCGTTGCGTGTTATAATCGTAAATGCCTTTGTGGAATGGCCTTGTACATCCACAAATTGCTGTGGCTTGCGAGTGCAGATTTTGTGTGAGATTTCATGTCTGCTTTTTGCAAGAAAGCATTAAGCAGACCCTTTTTTTGGCGGCTTTGCTTGTCGATAATAATACGAAACGGATGAATACTTGCCTTTGTGTTTGGCTTCCATAACAGTCACCAAACTTGCAGGCTCTGTTTGGTGTTAAGTCTGTGGCAGATTCTTTAGAACAGATTAACCATCTGGTCATTTATGTCTATCTGATAAAGAAATAACGCTATTGTTTGAGGCATTATGTAATATATGACTCAAGCTTGCTGTTAAGCTTAATTTTAAAGTTTCTCTTGCTTTTAATGAACCACGCTATGGTCATCGCTCTAGAAGGGTATAAATGATATGTTTCAGCTTTTTATATAGTCATATAGGATGTATTAGGGAGATTTAAAGGGTACAAGTCAAGAGGAGTTGGCCTAGCAAATGTGAGGGGCTTCAATGCTGGTGTGGGGTGAGTGCAATCCTGTAAAACTAGTGGATGTAAAGGGATAGTTTCCTACAACGTTAAAACTCTCGTCTGCCCCCCCCCCCCCCCCCCCCCCCCCCTTTTGCATGCACAAAAAAAAGCCACTACCATGTCAATGAATGCTAGCTCAGTTGATAGAGCAAGAGCTTCTTGTGTCCACGGTCTTGGGCTCAAACCCCCTTGATAGCTTGTGTGGCCTTTAGGGGGTGTTCCCTAAGTCTACATGATGGTTTGGCCTACCTTACCCGGCTAGGATGTTCCACGACATGGAGACGTTTGTGAGTTGTAATTTCAAGTTGTAGGTATCTCTCCATGTAAACAGTGCTACTTTAATTAACAAGGATGTTTCCGTCATCTTTGATTTCAATAGGCAAGTTTTGTTGGGTAATCTTCTGTATAATAAGTGCTAAATTTGGCAAAGGCAATCCCCTAGTAGTTTTCAATTTGATTTCAATTTGAGTTCTTAAAGGCTACCCATGCATACCTATGACAAGTATAAAGATATTTTGCTATTGTCTATTTCATGAAGAGAGGGCATAGTACTTAGGTGGCCTTGTCATACGACTTGTCACAATGTGCTTGTTGTTGGTCTATTGGCATAGATACATGTGCGTGGAGATGAGACAAATTAAATTGCAAATGTTTGTGTCCTCCTCAAATAAGGACAAGGAACAAAAACAATAACTAGAGTGCTTCGTTAGCTATGTTCCATCAAATTGAGATCGAACAAAATATTGGAAAGTGAGAGAGAGAGAGAGAAAGAGAGAGAGAAGAGAGAGATTTCATGAAAGAGTGTTAGATTTTTTAACTTGAGAGTGTTTGGGATACCGATCGTCGTGGTTTAGTGGTGTACTTCCGCATAAATTGGTTACCGATTGTAGTGCTTCAGAGGGGTACCTCGCCAAAAACCACAAGGAGTGTTGAGAGTTTTGTCAACCTCAATGTTCATGATCATAGAAGATGTCAATGTTATTAATTGTTTGTTATTCCATTTTTATTAAAAAAAAAAAAGAAAACATGCAAGTCTCCTTGCATGGGGGAGTTTGCACAATCCTCTCCCATTTTTATAATACGAGAGAACGTGCCTTTCCCACGGCAGCGTGCAATTTTTAGTGTGTTCATTAATTGTATTCTCAGTGTCAAAAATCAGAAAATGATAATGTTTACTCACCGCGCGATTGAATGTCTATCGCCAATGGACTTCCTTGCATCAATGATGTTGGGCATCTCCTGCACTTAACCCGTTGCAAGAGACGACATCCCAGAGGCTGCATTCTTGCCTTGGCTTTAGAAAGCTATAGAGAGCCTTGCATCTCCTTGCAAGCTTGTAAAAATAGCCAAGAGTCCACGCTTCGGCCCTTCTCCCTGTGCGTATCGCCGTCCTAGGTGCATCGACAAAACGATGGAGCTTGCACAGTCCTCCCCAATTTTTATAATACGAGAGAACGTGCCTTTCCCACGGCAGCATGCAATTTTTAGTGTGTTCACTAATTGCATCAAATGGGGGAGTTTGCATAGTCCTCCCCAATTTTTATAATACGAGAGAACGTGCCTTTCCCACGGCAGCGTGCAATTTTTAGTGTGTTCATTAATTGCATTCTCAGTGTCAAAAATCAGAAAATGATAATGTTTACTCACCGCGCGATTGAATGTCTATCGCCAATGGACTTCCTTGCATCAATGATGTTGGGCATCTCCTGCACTTAACCCGTTGCAAGAGACGACATCCCAGAGGCTGCATACTTGCCTTGGCTTTAGAAAGCTATAGAGAGCCCTGCATCTCCCTGCAAGCTTGTAAAAATAGCCAAGAGTCCACGCTTCGGCCCTTCTCCTTGTGCGTATCGCCGTCCTAGGTGCATCGACAAAACGATGGAGCCCGTGTGAAAGTCTACCATGTTGGCCCACCCTTGCTGGGCATATCCTCCTATAAGTGCAGCCCAAGAAACTACATTTGGGGAGAAACCCTCCCTCCGCATTCGTTGAAAACACCCTTAACTTCCTGGCCCTGCCCCTGTCGGGCATATACTATAATCAATGCAATTAAGAGACTTCATTCCGGACAGAAAGCTGGTCAAGAACTTGTTGTGCTTTCAAAAGTACACCACACTTGGCATACATGTCAAGCAAAGCCTTGCCAAGCACGACATCTTTTAGTAACAGCCCTTGCCTAACAATCTCATCATGACTCTGCTTGCCCATGATAGCGTTTTGCATAATGCCACATGCCTTCAAAACACAAGCATAGGTGACCGCATCCGGAGAGAAGCCCTCACTTTGCATCCGATAAAAACAGCGAAGCACTTCCTGGCCTTGATCTTGTTGGGCATATCCTGCAATCAATGCATTCCAAGAGACTGCATCCCGAACATAAAGCTCGTCAAGAACTTGTTGTGCTTTGGAAAGTACACTACACTTGGCATACATGTCAACCACAACATTACCAAGCACGACAGTTTTTTGCAACAGCCCCCGACTAACAAGCTCATCATGAATTTGTTTTCCTGTGTCGACGTCTTTCAAAATGCCATATGCCTTCAAAATGCAAGCATATGTCGGGCATATCCTGCAATAAGTGCAGTCCAACCGACGACATCCCGGATTGGAAGCTCATCAACAACTTGCTGTGCCTTGACAAGTGAACCGCTCTTAACATACATGCTGGCCAACAAGCTTTGTGACCTGCAAACTGCGTGTGAAGAAGATCGGGTAGCTTTTGACGGCGTAGTTTTTAAGGGATGTTATTGCACAGCGAGGTTTGTTGACGAACTTTCAAGCAGGTAATCTTCGTCCTGTTTCTCGACGAGAAGAGAAGGCAGGAGGACCGAGGGGGTGATGCCTGTGTCAGGGAGGCCAACGATGACATTGGCACCATGCTTACTGGCAGGCCGATGGGAGAAGCTGCAAGGCTGAGGAAAGCAGGAGTGCAAGTGGCGAGGATTTTGACAATGCTGTCTTCGAAGGCGGCGGTGAGAAGGGCGGTGAAGCCTTGGAGAGAGAAGCGATTGGGTAGCAAGCTCCCTTTGCTTCTCTAATTAGCAGCACATTCTTTGTAAAGCGCTGCTTTTAAGGCCGATGGGAGAAGCTGCAAGGCTGAGGAAAGCAGGAGTGCGAGTGGTGAGGATTTTGACAATGCTGTCTTCGAAGGCGGCGGTGAAGCCTTGGAGAGAGGAGCGATTGGGTAGCGAGCTCCCTTTGCTTCTCTAATTAGCAGCACATTCTTTGTAAAGCGCTGCTTTTAACTTTGTTATTTTGGCACACAACGCTGGCCACGTGGCCTCATGACAAGCTGAGTTTTTTGAATTGACTACTTCGCTAACGAAGTAACAAGGTAGGAGTGGAAGGGAGGATTAAATGGAGCTCCGACTCTTAGGGGAAGGTGTAGTGCTATATGCTCATGAGTACAACCATGATATATGCACATAGTTGGCTCCATCATGTACCGTAATGTGGCGCATGAGCTGATGGGGATATAAATTGACAAAAATTAATCTCGGTATAAAAACTATCTCAAGATTAGTTTTAATCATGAGGGATCAACTGTCGCGATTAAGTGACGTGGCTCCTTTCTCATCGAAACCCATCGTGTAATCTTTGCCTCATGAATTAGGCTCTCTAGTACACCATCATCGACGTAAGGGGTTGGCTATGCGTGATCCACGTCTTGCATAAGGCATAAGCCTATCTCAAAACTTTGTTACTCTCACAAGGTGTAAGGTCGATGAATGGGGCCATGACCCCCCCCCCCCCCCCCCCCCCCCCCCCCCCCCCCATCTTTGACCATTGCCCCAATGTCTCAAATGCTAGGTGGTCTTATTACCTCCCTCAACAAAGCACAATGTTTGAAAGAGGGTCTATATCACCATGGGAACTCCCCTCGTATGATGTCATGTGGTATCAAAGGTTTGTTGCAAAACATGAGTGTGATCGCTATTGGCAAGAGCGTGAGTGCCCAAAGTAACCACGAGACGTATTTATGTATATGCAAGCTAGGGGAAAAACTCGAGGAAGAATGTTTCTGAACAAACATAGCCAATTTGGCACCACATAAAAATTTGCACTGAAGAGGAGAATTATTTACTCCATTTATGTATGCAACCATGCCCTCATGCATACAAGGGCTACCGTTCCTCATGTGTGTGAATGTCAATTGCACAACATCACCTTTCAACTTGTGACTCAACATTCCTTGCGCCCCCCCCCCCCCCCGCCCGCCCCCCCCCCCCCCCCCCCCCCCCCCCCCCCCAACCACCCACCCCCACACGACTATTCCTCCCCAAAAAAATTGCTCTAGGTGGAAAACCCTCGTCGTGAGATTTTTTTTTGCAAACGGTTGATACAACAATACTCGTTATTTTTGTGTGAGAGAAAATGCGATGCGAGTTTTCTAGCCATGCTACAACCAAAAGTAACTACTATATGATTAGCATGAATATCTCAAATTGAGTGATCATAGTGGTAACAAACTTTACCAAATCAAGAGCATGCAACCCATTCCTTGCTAGAGAATTCACTTGCAAAGGAAATGAAGTGAATGTCAAGTAAAAAATCAATCACGCCATCAACTATAAGCTTCAAATAATTGAGATATTCTTGATTAGAGAATTCTTAATGGGCTCATCCGCTTCGTCCACATAGATGAAAACATTCTTTGATACGAGTGTGATAATGTAGCTTGGCATCTCCATAGCAGGCAACCGCATGGTGGCTCCTTCGAGCCCGATAGAGTCTAGCAAATCACCCATATATATAGCTCCTTGCCTACAAGCTCCCCTTTCGGAATGTCCTAGCAAGTGAAAAGTAATAGTAAGAGTGGAGGCATAAACACCATCGAATGGTGCTCTATCCTCACTCAACACAACACCAGACTAGTGAAAATCTTTGAAATATGTAGATAAAACCTGGTAGTAAGCGTGGAAATAGGACTGTGAAAGTAAGACCCTCACCAAGACTAGCTAGATCCCCGTATTATTTTTGTAAAAGCATCGTCTAGGGTTAGTGTATAAGTAGTTCACGGCCTTTCTTTGAACTTGGGATAACATTTTTGAGTTTTTAAATCTTGTGTCTATGTTGATTTTTGAAGATTAAGACATTGGTGAAGAACCATATTCACAAAGCATAAATAATCGTGAAAGAAGTCTTCTACACCAAAGAGGTAGAGGTAGCGAATGACATGCAGATCAAGGAGATGCCGTGGTTCAGAAATTGAAAATCAAGGATGCATGATAATCAAAGGAAGAATAGAAATGGTTGAGGACATTACCAAGGTAGGGGGAGCCAAAGAGTTTGTAAACTTTTTTGTAGAAACAATGGAAATCAGAATGGCAAGGGATGTTTGGATGCATGGTAACAAGAAAGAGCATTCCCTACACCGTGCAGAAGGCAACAAAAAGTTTATGCCACCACTATTTGGTAACTAGAGAGGTTTTTTTGTCATGCACCATATGATGAATACCATATCTAAAAATGTATATAAATATAGTGAGAACTTGTGGTATTTTTCTTTGGTCAATGTAAAAAGGATGTAGCTGATCAAAATACATGTGTGCAAAGAGAAGTTTTCAGTGGACCACTAGGGTTGCCTAGAGCGAGTCATGGTGAAAAGCATTGGGAGTGGTAGGTTACGGGATAGAGGGAGTCTTGCCAGCTCATCAAATGTATCTAAGAAAGAAAATAAAAGTGATGATGATGCCACATGAGTGCCAAATCTAAGTGTAGATCATGGTGATAGAGAAAAGTCTCCATAAAGAGTTTAGATACCCTGTGAAGACTCTAGGTGTAAGAAGGATGCAAGCTGAAAGTAGGGCAAGTGGTAGTGATCCTAAACCACAAAGATATGGAGATTGAGTAACTCTATGCAATAGTGCTACTTGGAGAGTTGGCAATACAGGTTTAGTGGCTAGTTGTCATTTACTATAACAACTTTACCAGCATATAGTTGGCATAAATCTAGTGCCCCATGCAAGGATGAATCATATGGAGGGTGGATTACTGCTTCAATTGAAATAGGATCTCGTTAGATGACATCGATCTTAGGTACGCGAGGTCGCATGAGAAAATTCAAGGGTAATTCTTGAAGATCCTTGGAGTAGAGAGCTAAGCTATAGTAATTTCAACCCAAATAGTGGATAAATGGTAAGGCTAAAATTTTCTTGTAGATGGAAAATGAGAATAAGTAGAGACTTGTGGAGGGGGTTTCTAATCACCAAGTAAAAAGAAGTTTCTAATCATTGACTAAAAAACCCAGCCAAGACAAATTTTGAGCAAATCTGAGGGCAAATTGATACAAGAGCAATGACGGTGAAAGAAAAATAATGATGCCATGCACGTTATTTTCACTACCACAAATCTGTGAAACGATGAAAAAAATTTAGATTTTAGAACCATCATGAAAGTTGAATACTGGAGACTTAGGCAATCTTCTCATATTTGAGACATAGCAAAATTCTAGGTGACATACATCCTCTCAAAAACAGTCCACCAAGGATGATGGTTCTGAGCATCGTACGAACCTCTCTCCTCTAGGCCATGCAAAATCTTCTCGCCCCTTTTTGTCGCGACCTACCCTTGCTCGACGTTTTGTCTGCTTACCTTCCGCTGACCACTTCCAAGTCTCCCCCCTGAGGAGAGAATAACCCAATTTCTTTGCATGATGCTTAACTCAATGGAATCTCTGCTCTAGTTGGATCTCCTACCAAAGGTCTCTAGAACCCAGATATGCTCAACCAAGTTCTTGCCAATAGTTCCCCTTTTACCTCCCAAGCATATCCCCTGTCAAGAGGAGGATTGGCTCACACATGGCTAGTACATAACCTTGTCCTGTCTCATCTCAGATTAATAAATGACGAAGGATACATACCTCTTGCCATGGAAAACATCCAAAAAAAATGCAATTGCAACAGTTGCCGGTTGGCTACAATCAAACTGGTTTTCCTCTAATGAACTATGCAGAATCTTTTCAGGACTGTAGAATCTTTTCAGGACTAGACAGATTCCTCAACCCCCTCTTTAGTTCTCAACTGCAAGTTGATCAAATTATGAATACTATACCGCCTAATTTTAGTAGTAATGTATGGAATGTACAAGAAGGTGTTATGTGTCATAATAATCAATATCTAATTCTCCTAAATGATTTTCTCATCTTAAACTGATCATTTAATATGGGGAAGTGCCAGGGGAGAAAAAGCTAGAATATTGGTTAAGCTAGCAGACCGGCCACAGTAGGGATCCAAAGGAGGGAAAATAGGGATCCAATCTCCCAAGGGGTCCAATGAGCATTCAGCAGCCCAATGGCTTGCCTGATTTCTATTGGCCAAGAGGCAAAGGGGTCCAATGAGAGCTTAGTTGAATTATTAAATTACCTAAAGCTCTCACAAAAGGGGAAAGAGGGACACATGTCAGAAGGCTATCACTTATGCTACTTAATAGTCATTGGCTTCACCTGGGGAGGTCCAATGAGGGTAGAGCAAGAGCAAATAGCAAGAGAGCTCGCCCAAGAGAGAGAGGGGGCTCATTTTTGCAAGGCATTATCACACACACACACACACACACACACACTCTCACACAGTCTATGTGAGAAGTAAAGAAGACTATCTCTTCCCAAGCTTTAATGGAGAGCTCATCACCTACTCCAAGCTTGTGAGATAGAAGCCTACATCGACATACTCTTGGCATGTGGATGCAAATCCAACCAAGAGCCAAGCTTCAATGCATGCTCATATCCTCTACCAAGCTAATTACTAAGCTAAGCTATGCTAATATGAGTGATTATGTGAGGAGATGTACATCTTTCTCGTAAGATACTCCTTGCTAGCTCTCACCATCTTCGAAGGTGTGTGAGGTCTTGGGTCTGAGACAGGGGATAATTGATGTTGTGTTTACTAAGTGTTTTGCTTAGTGCATGAAGCTTTCATCTTCATTGCACTAGCTAGTCTTGAAGGAACACAAGGAATTGTATTGTACAATGTCTCTCTTGATGGGAGAAACCATAATACAAAGCCTTTTGGAGGGGGGATCGGATCCATGCAAATCCGGTCCTCAACTGTTGTCAATAGCTTAATTTGTCTCTCTTTTGAAAGTATTGTTGATGCTATCTAAATAGGTGTTATGCTTTTAGTTGCTCTCTCCACCCAAGCACTCTTGTAATTCTCATTAGGAATCTATTCTAATGAAATGCCCACTACGTTCATGCTAATTTTCACTACACACAAGTTTTTAGGCCATTAAATGTTACATTGGTATCAGAGCACAAGGTTTCTCTTTTCTTGCTCAAGAAGGGAGGTCCTCAAGCTAGCTATAAATGGTTGGTATTATTAATTTCCTGTGAGTAAGTAGAATAGGGATTTTTTAGCCTTGCAGTGCGCCTACCTTCGTGCAGTTAATGGGGCATCACCGTCGAGAGCTATGGTCTTAATAGTGGAGTCCTACGGGGCTTGCCTACGGCTAATCACTATTGAGATATTAGAAGCTTGACAGGAGCCGGTGCTGTTTTGGTGTCGAAAGACCCTCTCTTCTATTCCTTGCAATTAATGGTATTCGAGCCACGGGTACAGTAGCTTGAGTGCTTTTTCTAAAGGGGTAAAGAGGAGTAGCAACCAGGGCTTGAAGTGCCAAAGTATACCTAAAAAGTTTACACCGAAAAGTTGTTAGAATGGCTGACAATAGTAAATAGAGTGAAATTAATGTTGATACCTTTGATTTTGCTAATGAGCAAGCTACTAATGATGCTCCGATGCTTGTTAACTATCTTGTTTCTAGGCTTCAACAAGCCATGGGCAATCCATCTCTCCAAAGTGAAGTGCAACGGCAGCTCCGTGCTCACGGGATTCTCCAAGCTCATCACCATGACGACAGAACACCTAGGAAGCCTCCTTGTGAGACTCCCAAAAGAGGTCTCTCTCCGATTCGGGAAGAAGAAGAGAATCCATACGAAGGGCTCAAGAATTTACTTCTTGATGATGCATCTCCTTCCCAAAGGAAAACTCAAGAGCCTCCATCAAAGGAACGAGAAAGAAGTGAGTTTCCCGCCACCTCAGCGGAGATGGCTCCACGAAGACGGCGGGCTAAACGCTCTCCATCACCACCCAAGCGGAGAAGACCTTCACACTCTTCTCCACACCATAATTCAAAGAGGGATGATAAAAAGCAAGAGAAGAAAAAGGCGAGAAAGAGGACACCCTCTTCTCCATCTTCTTCATCCTCTTCCTCTTATGAAAGTGATGGTGAAGAGGACGAAGATCAAGACAAGAAAAAGGAGAGAAAGAGGTCACCCTCTTCTCCACCTTCTTCAAATTCTTCACCTTCTGAAGAAAGTGATGGTGCAACCTTTGAACCATAAAAAAGAAGAGGCCATAGGAAATCCTATGCCGCATGGAAGAGGTCATCCAAGCTGAAGAAGTTCAAAGAGGGAGGGAAGAGCATCTCTTTCCTTACCTATGATGGCACCTTTGGTGCTACGGAAAAAGTCTTGGCCTTTATCCAACAGTTTGATGCGGCGTTTGGAGATGAGGGCTTCACGGAGTCCTCTAAGCTACACCATGTAGCTATGCACTTTCAAAAGTCCGCCAGACAATGGTGGTCTAGCCTACGAGCCAGTGGTGAGGCTCCACGAACATGGAAAGCTTTAAGAGCTTCCATTATGAAGCAGTTTTGGCCACCGATGCCAAAGACAAAGTACCCACCGGAGATCGAGGACCAAGAGGAGGTGCTGCAGCCCGAGTCCATTCTCCGACATGAAGACAAGGTAGTAAGAGGCGGTAAGACTATCCGATGATATCTTATTAAGTTTAAGAATTATCCTTTTGAACATGCTAGATGGATGCAAGGCATACAAGTAAAGGATAACCTAAACCTTGTCACTACTTACAATGGTTCCCAAGCGTAAGCAAATGTACAAAATGTTAAAAATGAACAAAGCTTTTTTGTCTTATAAGACTCTCTTTTTCTTTATTGTGCACAAAAATGAAGTAGTATGCATTCTTAGATTTAAGTTTGCGGAGACGACGTCTCCAAAATGCCAAGTAGAGCTTGTCACTCTACTATGGAAGACTGATAGGACTAATGTGCAGACATGCTTGCGGCAGCCTTAGGCTCTCAAGCGCTAGATGGACTAGTCATCCATTGTGGAATGATGTCGTAGGGTAACATAGGGATCCTCTACCCACTAAGAAAAGGACTCATGAATATGCTTTATCTTCTCTACGCCATAGTCGAGGATGACTATGATTTCAAGAGAGAGGTAATGTCATAATAATCAATCTCTAATTCTCCTAAATGATTTTCTCATGTTAAACTGATCATTTAATATGGGGAAGTTCCAGGGGAGAAAAAGCTAGAATATTGGTTAAGCTAGCAGACCGGCCACAGTAGGGATCCAAAGGGGGGGTCATCTGCAAAAGAGCCATGTGCAACAATGGGCTAAAAAGACCCTAAGGTTCAACACCCAAATGGAGTGCAATAACTACACAACGATGGTGCCATAATAATCAAGTGGAATAAAGAGGTTACCACCCACCTCGGTTAATAGGTGGTTCACATAGGTTAGATCTAGTTATACCAAAAAATAGGGAGATATAGGCCCTAAGGGGTACATATACCACAAGGTTTGAGGCATAGTTATAGTGGAAGAGAGGAAAGAGAGAGAGACACACAGACATCCATCCTAGAGAGGGCTTATAGTAAGATGTTAAAAAAGTTAGTGGATCAATTGGAGAGAGAGAGAGAGAGAGAGAGAGAGAGAGAGAGAGAGAGAGAGAGGGAGAGATAGATAGAGGGAGAGAGAGAAAGAGATAGAGATAGATAGATAGATAGATAGTTCTATTATCATCCTCGGAAGTCAAATATGACCTATGGGACCAATGAACATGTCACATAGTATAAGTGGAGGTCATAAGTGACTCTTGATGCTAAAAAATGGCTGAAATGAGAGTCATAATAGAGAGTCCACATCGTGGTTGGGGGAGGAAGGTATGTAGGGAGAGCTCCTGGCTGAATATATGGGGGAAATGAGGACCTAATGTGGTCAAAAGTTGAGCACTCAAGTAGTGCATGGTACTCACTCTCTCGCACTTGACAAGGGTATAAGGTGCAAACTTGATGAGACTCCTCGCCAGTGCCCCAATGTCTTGTCTTGCAGCATAGAGAATGGGAGCTAAGACGAACGAAGGCAATGGTACGGATCGCACTCAACGGGATGGGCTCAAGCATGTAGGGATGGGTTCGGTTACCTCGTTCAAAGAAGAAGAGAGATTTGTAGATTACGGCAATGTGTGTGGTGTAATGGATGAAGCGAGAACCTTCGAATTTCTCCCAAGCCGTGATACATTGGCATTGTAAGAAGGCCTCATTAACTTGGGAGTCGATCGACGCATCCTTGACCAAATGACATGCATCCTATCTTCCAAACCATTTCTTGATGTCAAGCATCCACCTTGAACTTAGTATTTTTCTCTTGCATGTCTTTTGGACCTTTTGACTTGCTTCATATGCGATTTTACGAAGTCGATACAAAGGGCTATGTTGTGTCCACAACCCTTTGCATGCCCAAGACCTTAATGGGAAGCGATCCGGATTCAAGAAGTAAGAGCATGTAGGGTGTTTGTGTCTTGACTTGGAGAAAGTTGGTGAGAAAACGTTTTTGGAAATTCTCGAACTCTTTCCAAGTAGACTTCTTGATGCTACCACCCCACACCTTCACTCCATAAAGAAGCACCGGTGTCACCAATGTTTCAAAGAGGTACTTCTTGAGAGCCCAACACTTGATCTCTCTAGCATTGCACATGTTCTCAAATGCATAATAAGCCCTCTTTCTGGTTTCCAAGCGATGCATTGCGAAATTCTTCCATTTATGATTGGATGGAACCTCAGGGCCAAGGTACTTAAAGCCATCTACCACTTCAAGTTGCTCATTGTTGTATACAATGCATGGATTTTTGTCAGTGAGGGTCTTTACAAGCATAACCTTGCTTTTGGATCCATTTACGAACAACCTGCTATGTACTCATAAGCTTTTGTGCATCTTCTAAGGTATGTGCCAAGAGCACTACATCATCGGCAAAAAGCAAAATCATGATCACCGCATTTCCGATCTTAAACTCTTCTATGCCTTCTTGTTGCATAAAATCAAGAACCATGCATTCCAATTCATCAATGCGTAGCCCAAAGAGGGTTGGGGAAAGTGGGCATCCTTGTTTGAAACCAATGGTGCTTGCAAAAAATCCTCAAATTACATCTCCCATACGTAGTTGACATATCACTTTTTGGTACATACGAAAGACTGCATTCATAAATTCTCTCGGCACTTGAAGGCTTTGCATACGTTGTTAGCGTGCAAACGAGAAGGAAAATGAATGCCCCTATAGCCTTGCACGAGCTACACCGTCGGAACAAAGAACTATTGCACGACCAAAAACACCTGAAGGGATTTATGAAAAATCCTCCAAGCATAGAACACACTCAAAATCATGAGAAACAAAGGACATCATGACAAATCTTGTCTTGTGAAGATGTCCTTACAGTACCTATAGGCAAAAAATAGAGAAGAAACGAAGAAGTTATTGCCGCTCAAACATGGAGGTGTCCTTTTTCTTGCTAACAAATAAGCTCTCTGGAAGTTTTGCAGGTATGCAAAGAATTTCATCTATTAAAAAGGGGGATTTTTTGGCTCTTATCCCAAAGGATTTTCTCTCTCCTCTTAGCCGACATGATTCTCTTTGTAGGTTCCTTCTGATTGGTTCAATTTTGGCCTTTTTTGGGTGAAAAATGAGCTGTCGGTGACCCTTTGACCCAGGAATGAGGTGGGGGCAAGTGTCTGGGGACCAAAAAAGTGTCCAAGCGCCTTTCCAAGCAGTGGAAACTCAAAAAATGCACCATCTCCTTCCCCATGAGCCCATGAGCCCCCATAGCCAAGCCTTGAGAGAGCTCCTCTCACCTTTGATAGACCATAATGGGCATCCAAAGTACCCTATATACCCCCCACTTTCCCCTTTCCTCTTCTCATGTGGGATTAGTCCCATGCCACATGGAAACTTTTCCCAAGCTTCCCAACTTCCCCAAAAATTCCCAGCTTCTCCCAAAGCATGAGAGAACTTCTCACACAATATGCCACGAGACATACCTTGCTGCTCCGGTCACCGAATGACACGCCGTAACACATGGCTCAAAGTCCATCACCTCGGCTATTCGTAGAATGTAAAACTTCAGCATTTCTAATATTAGACCCCCAAGGTCGTGACGGGAGCAAAGCGAACCCCGAACCCCGACGGCCTCTAAAACACCGGGGACCGAATGGCGCGCCTCGAGCCTGTCATGGTAAAGCAAATAGGGGGCACAACCTAGCTTCAGCGGCTAGGACGCAAACAACACACCACCATAACAAAGTTTTCATCCAAGAGAGATGGATGCTTGGGAGTAATGATGAAGAGGAAAGGGAATGAGACCAAGTGAGAGAGAGAGAGAGAGAGAGAGAGAGAGAGAGAGAGAGTGAGGGAGGGGGTAGAGTGAGGGAGGGGGTATAGCGGCTTAGTACTTAGGCACCACAAAAGGATGGCGAATCCGCACACCCTTCACACATACACAAGCTCACTCCAAAACACAAGACTAGGTGGCGATTCCGCACACCTCACATGGGCAAAACATTGCAAGAAAACATACTCACAAAACCTCAAGCTTTATTTAGAGAATTAGGCGATGAAATGGGGAGCATAGGGTAGGGGAATGAGAAGGGAGAGAGTGGTAGAGCACATGGCGGATAGGTGGGAGTTGATGGCGAAGACTCGCACGAGGGTTATGGCCATCATCCTTCATTTAGTTTCCCTTCATCTTCCATAGCCCACGGGTGTAGAGGTCATGCTCAAGACGAGCATGGTGATTGCGGTGATGGTGATGGTGTGGGTGTGTGTGTGTGCACTAGGCACACACAGTGCATAGTGTACTCTTTGGTGATGGTGTATGTCCTTAGTGTGATGGTGACCCCTCTTTATATAGGGGAGGAGGGGGGAGAAATTTTAGAATTTAGAAATAAAGAAATCATTATCTACATAGGCCATGTGACTGTGGGCCCCACTTGTCTGGCTGTGTGTATATGTGCCAGAACAATAGTCTCATGAGAGAGAGACTAAGAGAGAGAGATGGGTTGATGAAAAAAAGTGAGAGGTGACATGGAGAATAAAGTAATTACAAGAGGGGAGAGAGGGGAGTGTGTTCAGAGGTGAATCTGTGTGCAGATGTGTGTGAACACAAGAAAAATCAGGTAACCACCGGGTGGGGATGGGTCTGTGGACACCTTTTTCAGTGAAACTGAGTGTGTGTGAGTGTGGGGGAGGTTATTTAGCTACAAGACAAGAGACATGGCGCACTTTAGAGAGAGAGGGGGATATTTGGGTCATAGGATATGATAGGAGAGAGAAAGAGGGGGTGGGGTATACTATTTTGGAAGATAGGGTAAGTTGCATGTGCGTTAGGGTGCATTATTGGTGAGTTATAATGCATTATTGGTGAGAGGTGGGGTAGCTTGAGGAGAAAGGACAAGGGGAAGAGAGAGGGGGTTGACCTTTTGAGTGGAGGAGAGGAAAAGGGACACACGGCGGGGCAACAGTGAAGAAAAAGGAGGCAAGGTGGGGATGGGCTGCCCCGCAGGCATGAGGTGGCCTATTTTACCTTTCTCATATATTTACATAATCATACTTTATTTTTTTCTTACTTTTTTCCAATGTCTTTTATCACTCCCTCCCTAAGAGGGGGTTTTCATGGGGTGGGGATGAGAGAAGAGGGGTATGGGAGCTTGGCTTGTGAAAAGCCCCCATCATTAGCCCTCCCCTTTTGGCTAGAGGCATTCATGTCTCTAGCTCATCTGTTTGATCATTATCATCGGAGGTGGCGGCTGATGGTGTGTCCTCATCTGGAATGTCAATAGGTGGAGCCTGGTCAAATTGAAGAAAATAAGGTTTAAGTCGCCAACCATTTATCCTGGTTTTATGAAGTTTTCCATCAGCCTCCATAAGCTGGTAGCTTCCATTGGCATACTTTTTCCTGACGATGAAAGGACCTTCCCATCGGAGTAGGAGTTTCTTATCCTTGCGCGTGTCGAAGCGATTGTCGTAGCGGAGCACCAACATTCCTTTCTTCAATTCTTTTTTCCGGAGATGCTCGTTAAAGCTAATCCATCTATGCTCTGCTTGTGCTGCATAATAATTTATTGCTTCTTCTCTGTCCAGCTGCAGTCTTTCCAAGTTGATGATGTGATCTCTCAAATGCATGTTGGGCTGTTGAAGCTGGCTTGCCATTACTCTGAGACTTTGTAGTTGCACTTCAATGGGCAAGATTGCTTCCTTACCAAATACTAGATGATACGGTGTGAATCCCAAGGATGTACGAAATGAAGTTCTGTAGGCCCATAAAGCTGGTAGTAGATACTTATCCCAGTCTCCAGGATGATTGTTTACCTGCTTGGTATTAATTTTAGAAACCATTCCATTTACCTTTTCAACTAGGCCATTACATTGAGGGTAATATGGTGAAGAGTGCCTCCTTGTAATGCCCAGTTTCTGCATTAATTCTCCTACCAAGTCTGCTCTGAAACCTGGCCCTCTATCAGAGATGATCTCTAAAGGTGTGCCAAACCTACAACATATGTGCTCGTAGATAAATTTAGCTACCTCTACCGCTATGATTCTAGTGGTGGCTGTAGCCTCTGCCCATCTAGTCATGTAGTCGACCCCCATGATAATGTAGAATTTTCCTGAGTTGGCCCTAGGTAATGGCCCAATGGCATCGATACCCCATTTTTCAAATGGGCCATATGAGAGAATAGGTGTCTGTGGTTCAAGCATAAGTGACCTAGTGCCGGCCTTTTGACACAACTTACATGTTTTGCACCAGTGGTGTACATCACGGTTGAGGCTAGTCCATATGAAGCCTGCCTGCAAGATTTTCCTACTTGTTATGTCTAGGGCAAAGTGACCACCACAAACCCCGTCGTGATAGCTAGCAATTACTCCTGTGATTTCCTGAGAGAGAGGGACCTTCCTGAGTATTTGGTCCTTACCCTTACAGTACAAACCGTCATTGATGAGTCGATACCTTGTGGCCTTCCGCGTCAGCCATTGCTTCTGTCCCTTTGTTAAATCTGATGGGCATTCCCCTGTTTCCAAAAAACGCATGATGTTAGGCAAGGCATCACTTCCTTGAAATAGAGGGAGCTTTAGTTTTATTGCTCCAACCACCACTTCCTGTAGTCTTTCACTTGCTAGGGCATCTGCTTCTTGGTTTTGAGCCCTTGGGATATGGTGTATTTGAACTTCTTCAAACTTACCCAACAAGGTTTTTACACCACTTAAGTGAGTCCTTAAACTAGGATTCTTGCATGTCCATGCTCCATTTACTTGCCTTACCAGAAGTAGAGCATCCCCAAATACATTAAGATGTTGTACACCTTGCGAGACGCACCATTGTAGACCCTTGGTTAGTGCTGCATACTCAGCTTCATTGTTAGAATGTGAATCTAACAATTGGCCCAACGAAAATACCTTTGTTCCTTTGTCGTCAAAGACCACTATGCCTGCAGCTGCTTTGTCGGACGCTCGCTTGTAGGCTCCATCAAAGTAGAGAGAGTATGCTCCTTCTACCGTCGGTGGTACTGGAGGTAATCGGACTTCTCCTTCCTTAGATTGCTTCTCCTTCCTTTCAAAGACTTGGTAGGTCATGAGTCCCCCCAAACTTGCCCTTGTCGTGCTTTCTACCTGTACCGTGTAGTCAAACTCTTGCAGACGAACTAGCCATTTAGTAATTCTAGCAGACACATCCATGTGTTGTACAACATAGGGAAATATTTCATCCGTGGTTAGAATCACAAATTGCTTAGGCAGCAAATATGACCTAAACTTTGTAGTTGCAAATCTAAGAGCTAGGACTAAGTGTTCCACATGGGTGAAACCTTTCTCTCCTTCTGTCATCATTCGACTAGAGAAGTAGATTGGCCTCATGAAAGATGTCGTCGTATCCTTTTGGAGTAGCATAGCCCCCAATTAGTCATCACCAACACTTGAGGTGACATAGAATTTTTCATCCCACTTAGGTGGTGAGATAGTTGGCAGAGTGGCTAAGACCTCCTTTACCTTGTTGTAGTGATGTTCGCTTTCCTCGTCCCAAGTGAAAGTTGATCTTTGAGTGAGTTGTTGCAGTGGTAGAACAAGTTGTGATAGTAGATGTATGAATCTACTTAAGTAACTCACCTTCTGTAGAAAAGAGACCAGTTGACGTGCGGTCGTTGGTGAAGGTAGGGCTATGAGTGCGGACACCTTACTTGGGTCGGCGTTGATACCTTTTGCTGAAATTTCATGGCCTAGTAGAATGACTTTACTTTCCCCAATGTGACATTTATCCACATTTAATTGCCCGCCTAGGCTCTGCAACCTGGCCAAACCTTCAGTTACCTTTTCTAAATGTGAAATACGGGAGCTATATATACAAAAATCATCAATGAACACTCTTATGGATGTTCCAAAGAACGGTTGAAAAATATATGTGACATATCTTTGGAATGCGGCAGGTGCATTTGTGAGACCAAATAGCATAACCCTGTATGCAAAACAACCCCATGGCGTGATAAAAGTGGTTTTTAGCTGATCTTCCAAGGCTATGCGTATTTGAAAGTATCCAGAATAACCATCACAGACGGTATAGCATTCAAAACCCGCTACTTCATTCATAATTTCATCCAAGAAAGGGAGAGGAAAGCGGTCTCTCTTTGTAGCTGCATTTAGTGGTTTGTAGTCAACACAGACCCTCCACTTACCATTCTTTTTAGGCGTCACCACTATGGGTGACACCCATTCCGAGTTTTCTACAGGATAGATGAATCCCACCTCCAGCAATTTCCTTACCTCGGCCAAGAGTGCCTTTTCTTGTATGACCCCCAGTCGTCGTAGCTTTTGCACAACTGGTTTTACCCCTTCCTTCAGCTTAATATGATGTTCCACCACTGTAATGCCTGTGATTCTTTCATAGTTGTCAATGAACAGGTTAGGAAATCCCATCAACATTTGCAAAAAACTATCTTTCTCCTCAAGTGTTAATTCCGTAGACAACATACCCTTCAACCTACTTCCTCCTAGGCCAGGTGATTTGCTCTCCTCTTCATTGGGTTGCCCTTTTGGTGATGGATCACCATTTGTGCTTACCCTTTGTGGATCCTTCATAATGATACCCATCACATCAATGGAATTGTCACTTTCGTCGTTGGATGTGGTCTCCTCCTCAGAACTGGAAGATTCGCTAGTGGTTTCATCTGCCGATGTTTCCAAATTCATTTGCTTCTGCTTGCCAATCCTCATGTCGTAGTAGATTGTCTCCCCTTTCTTACCGGTCATGCGTAGAAGGCCAGTACCCCAGTCCTGTTTTGCTTTCATGGCCATCAACCATGGCCTTCCCAAAATTAGTGGATAGCCCTCCCCCTTAGTAGGCATTACAAAAACATCTACCTCTACCTCAGTGTTGAAAGCTTTGATTTTCACGGCACTTACCACACCCACACACTTTACTTTTGCGTTGTTTGCCATCTTTGCCTTGCATGGAGAAGGCCTGTCAACCTCGAGCCCTAATTGAAGCATCATAGCTTTGCTCATTACACAGATTTGTGCACCTCCATCAATGTAGGTGTTTCCAACCCTCTTTCCTTTTATGTTTACGTCGACAATGGAAGGATGTCATCCATGTTGCATCCCGAAATTGCTCCGGCTACCTTTGTTTTGGAGCGTCTTGTACTTACCATTTTAGACCATTGTCGCCTTACTTTTGGTGCAAGATGTAGCAGCTGTGGCCATGTAATCTTCGGTCCTTGCTCTGCCACATCCAATGTTAGATCATAGGGCTTAGAACTTTCCCCTAGCTTGAAGTCGATGATGCCCAATTTCCGTCGTGGCCTGGATGGCCTCTTGCTAGTTTCTCCTCTCATGCTTCTCTCATCATCTGATTGTGTAGCTTTCTCCCTCCTAGCTCTTTTCACAGTCATGGCTTCAAGTGGTTCTAAAAAGGTTACCTTCTCCTTACCCTTGTCCCTCTCCTTTGCTCTGGGTGGATCCACTACTATGGCTTTTCCTTTCTCTTCTAGCCCTATGATGTTTACAGGGCGATCAGGTGGTGGGGCTGGTGGAAGAGGTGGGATGGATGCTTGTAGTGGTTTCTGGGGTGGACGTAGAATTTGTGTTGGTGGGGTTGGTGCTCGGGGTGGGGGTGTTCTTTCTCTAGGGGGTGACAATTGGTTCCTCCTACCTCCTCTATTATAGTTTTGTCGTGGTTTGGGACAGTAGTACATACCGTGACCGTCTTCTCCGCAGTTGTAGCAATGATACTCCCTGTTTTGTCGTCGTGCTCTTCCAGGGTCTTGATCTCTTTCTTGACTCCTCCCTTGTTGTATTAAGTGGACAGACAAATTCTGCAGTTGGTCAGTAATATAGGCCAACATATCTTGTTGGTTATCTCTTACCCCAAGAGCCGGTGGTGGTGGTGGAATGGTGGTTGTCGTAGTTGCTGGTCGACACAATGTTCCTGCTTCTGCTGACTCGGTTTCTTTGGCTTTCATTCGCAGCTTCTTGTCCTTAAGGCGAGCAATCTCAACGGCTAACTCGTACGTAGCTGGGAATCTACCTTTCACCTTCTCCTTGAGAAGCGGCCATAAGCCATGCGTGAACAGATCTTTTTTTAGGAAATCGGGTGCAGCTTCCCCCCTAGCCAATGACTCAACCCACCGTTCCCACAAATCCACAAATTTGGACTCATAGGTGGCATATTCTAAAAGACCCTCCTGCTTCAAGTCTCTCAACTTGTCCCACAACTTTTCTGAAGTGGTACCTCCCCCAAAGCGCCTCTTAAAAGCGGTTTTGAAGGGTTCCTAGTCATCCTTGGTTGCTTGTGGAAGTGCATTGTACCACGATCTAGCTTCTAGCTTCATGAGATGCTTAAAGATTCTAACCCAGGATTCATCCGTATCTTTGTTGCTCACTACACATGCTACTTCAAAGTCATCTAGGAAGTCTGTTACCAAATCCTCCCCCTCCTTTCCTTTAAATGTTGGAAATGCTACACTTGCCATGATTACTGAGAGAGAGCTAGAAAGACACACTACTTAACTTGCAAAAGTTTTTTTCTTCTTTACAAGGAGGCGTGTATACCCTCTTATACTAGGACATAGATTAAAACTTCAAACGGTACATTGCCTTGTACCAAAGGTAGGACAAATGGTTGATCTGATGCCAGAACCTCAAAAAATCGCTCCCCACCCAGCATGGTGTCAATGACGTGCTGGTAGTGAGCCTTCAAATCCAGTATTACCTTGATTGAGCATACACGTGTTGGTATGTGTGATCTGTCTTGAGGTAGGTTGTACTGATTCATGTGAAGCTTAGAGGTGCTTAGTCATTGTCCAAGCTTGTGGGAGAGGGTGGTGTTCTTTCCTGAAACAAACTCAGTAGATCCATAGTTTCTCTAGTGAGAGTGTGAGCCAATGATTCCGTTATCTGTGCTGCAACATCAGGTGCGACTTGAAAATTGACTGTGATAATTACCTCGGTGACTTGAGTTACCCGATTCTCAAAGTAGAATAGTGTTGATTCTCTATTGTGTAGAGCTCCTTCCATTTTGTTGTTGTGGGTTGGTTGTAGGTTGCGGACATGGTTTCGACCTTCTCCTTCTTCTTCTTGGCACTTGGCCTATGTATATCCACTGGGTTTGGCGTGTTGGTTGACTCTCCCACTACAAATCGATTACCGTTACGCCTGGCACTCGAGCTTCGATGGAGATGCGGAGTTCGTCTAGTTGTGCTTGGAGCTCTTCTTCTTCTGTCGTCCAATTAGCAAATCCTGCTAGCCATTCATACATTCACAATAGTTTAGGGGTTTGGTTTCATGAAAAGATCCTCAGTTGGGCACCAAATGACGGGAGCAAAGCGAACCCCGAACCCCGACGGCCTCTAAAACACCGGGGACCGAATGGCGCGCCTCGAGCCTGTCATGGTAAAGCAAACAGGGGGCACAACCTAGCTTCAACGGCTAGGACGCAAACAACACACCACCATAACAAAGTTTTCATCCAAGAGAGATGGATGCTTGGGAGTAATGATGAAGAGGAAAGGGAATGAGACCAAGTGAGAGAGTGAGAGAGAGAGAGAGAGAGAGAGAGAGAGAGAGAGAGAGAGAGAGAGAGAGTGAGGGAGGGGGTAGAGTGAGGGAGGGGGTATAGCGGCTTAGTACTTAGGCACCACAAAAGGATGGCGAATCCGCACACCCTTCACACATACACAAGCTCACTCCAAAACACAAGACTAGGTGGCGATTCCGCACACCTCACATGGGCAAAACATTGCAAGAAAACATACTCACAAAACCTCAAGCTTTATTTAGAGAATTAGGCGATGAAATGGGGAGCATAGGGTAGGGGAATGAGAAGGGAGAGAGTGGTAGAGCACATGGCGGATAGGTGGGAGTTGATGGCGAAGACTCGCACGAGGGTTATGGCCATCATCCTTCATTTAGTTTCCCTTCATCTTCTATAGCCCACGGGTATAGAGGTCATGCTCAAGACGAGCATGGTGATTGCGGTGATGGTGATGGTGTGGGTGTGTGTGTGTGCACTAGGCACACACAGTGCATAGTGTACTCTTTGGTGATGGTGTGTGTCCTTAGTGTGATGGTGACCCCTCTTTATATAGGGGAGGAGGGGGGAGAAATTCTAGAATTTAGAAATAAAGAAATCATTATCTACATAGGCCATGTGACTGTGGGCCCCACTTGTCTGGTTGTGTGTATATGTGCCAGAACAATAGTCTCATGAGAGAGAGACTAAGAGAGAGAGATGGGTTGATGAAAAAAAGTGAGAGGTGACATGGAGAATAAAGTAATTACAAGAGGGGAGAGAGGGGAGTGTGTTCAGAGGTGAATCTGTGTGCAGATGTGTGTGAACACAAGAAAAATCAGGTAACCACCGGGTGGGGATGGGTCTGTGGGCACCTTTTTCAATGAAACTGAGTGTGTGTGAGTGTGGGGGAGGTTATTTAGCTACAAGACAAGAGACATGGCGCCCTTTAGAGAGAGAGGGGGGTATTTGGGTCATAGGATATGATAGGAGAGAGAAAGAGGGGGTGGGGTACACTATTTTGGAAGATAGGGTAAGTTGCATGTGAGTTAGGGTGCATTATTGGTGAGTTATAATGCATTATTGGTGAGAGGTGGGGTAGCTTGAGGAGAAAGGACAAGGGGAAGAGAGAGGGGGTTGACCTTTTGAGTGGAGGAGAGGAAAAGGGACACACGGCGGGGCAACAGTGAAGAAAAAGGAGGCAAGGTGGGGATGGGCTACCCCGCAGGCATGAGGTGGCCTATTTTACGTTTCTCATATATTTACATAATCATACTTTATTTTTTTCTTACTTTTTTCCAATGTCTTTTATCACTCCCTCCCTAAGAGGGGGTTTTCATGGGGTGGGGACGAGAGAAGAGGGGTATGGGAGCTTGGCTTGTGAAAAGCCCCCATCAGTGGCCCAGTTGCACTTGTTGCATGCACCCGCAATCACCTTCTAAGTTGAGACCGCCCGTTTCGAATGCTCATAACTCATGATGTATAAGTCCGATTCACAAGCTATAAAGCATGGCTGAAAATAATTATTAAAAACCATATTTTGGAGTCTTGAACAACCCAAAACATCAGCACTCAAGCTTGGAAAAATACTTTGTACATGGATTTTTACAAGGCCACTTCGACCAAAACTTACAGGGTTATGTATACATATATACATGAGTCTAGTGGGCAAGCTTTTTGGAATGACTTAGTGACTTCATGCTTATCCAAAAAACTCCTAACATAGCTTGCAAACCCCCCCTTGCTTGCTTGATCATCCATGACAAGCAGAGGTTCCTAGGGTGAATAACTATTTCATCCCATCCCCAGAAACCTCACATACATTCTCAGATGTCTCCACATTGTCTTCCTCTATTGATAGCATCTCATCTATCACAATTGTCATCAAACATGCCAACTATTTCTTCAGTCTATAGACATTAACATGATATTTATGTTGTGCACCACTCAAATCAGCCAACTGATATGTGCCATTATCAAACTTCTTGACAACACTAAAAGGACCTTCCCATTTAATTTGAAACTTCTTCTGAAAGGTATTTTCCAGCTTACTATTGTATTGAAACACCAAATCACACTTTTCAATTTTCTCGTCCTCCGTGCATTCATTGGCTTTTAGTTGAGCCTTCTTTGATACTTCCTCATAGTAGCTCAAAGCTAAAACTCTGTCCAATTGCAAACATTGTAGATCCAACAGTCTTTTCTGCCAAGCATTTGTTTGCTCTTCATCTCCCAATGACAATAACTTGAGTGCAGGAATCTCCACCTCAATTGGCAATAAAGCTTCCTTGCCACCATAAACCAAGTGATAAGGAGAAAATCTTGTGCTCATTTTGATAGCAGTTCTGTAGACCCATAATGTCCATGGCAACTTTGAATCCCAATTTTCCCCATGTGTCTGGGTCATCTTTGTCAAGATCTTTACCAACTCTCCATTGAATCTCTCATTGAGACCATTGCATTGTGGATAATAAGGAGAATTGTACCTATGCTGTATATTGAGCTTCTCGCATAATAAATCAAACATCTCTCCTCTAAATCCTAGTCCTCTATCAGAAAGTAGTTCTAGGGGTACACCAAATATGCAGCATAAATGCTCATAAATAAATTTTCCCATCTCCTTACTGGTAATCTGTTTGACAGCTTGGCTTCTGCCCATTGTGACAAATAATCCACTGCTATCAAAATGTAAGCATTTCTTTTGCTAGTCATATGTAAGGGTCCAATAGCATCAAGACTCCATTTTTCAAACACATCAAAAGCTAGAATTGTTTGTTGCGATTCGGGTTTCAAAATTCTCTTTCCCATCTTTTGGCAAGGCAAACACAACTTGCACCAATGATTAACATCACGTTGAATGCTTGGCCATACATAGCCTTCTTGCAAAATTGTATCCAACATGATCTTCATGGCAAAATGGCCTCCACAAGATCCTTCATGATTATCTTCCAAAATCTTGTAAATTTCCTCTTTCCAAGGCACACGATGCAAAATGAAATCACCTCCTTTCATATAAAGCACATCATCAATCATTTTCTATCTCCTAGATTTTCTTATAAACGTATACTTTTTAGAAGATGGTAAACCTTCATGTAGGACACCTATTAATAGAAATTCCGCTTCCTTTGATAACATGATATAAAGGAGCATCTGCCTTTAGCAAAAACACACAAGTGATCATTTCTTGGGCAACATCACGAGCTTCTTCATTTTGAGACCTCTCAATATGCTGCAAACTCCATGCTTCAAGCTTCTTGAGTAACACTTTCACATTGAAGCATAAATTCTTTAGTTTAGGATTCTTATTCTTCCATACTCCCAATACTTGATTTACGACCAGTAAGGCATCTCCTATGATCTACGAGTGTCTAATTCCCCATTGTAAGCAGATATGCAAACCACCTTTAAGAGCCATGTATTTTGCTTTATTGTTACTCTTTGCATCAAGTTTCAGCCCTTGTTTTCTTACAAGTTTTCCTTGTGCATCATATATGACAATGCCTCGTGAAACAGCATCATGACTTCTTTGGTAAGAACCATTAAAGTATAACGAGTGAAGCATCAAAGATGGCAAGAGTCTTGAATTTCTTCTTCCACACCACCTCTTCTTTAACCAAAACAGGAGTGTCTTTATAAGCGAGTAAATATGCCAGGGTAGCTCGAGTACTCTCCTCCACCAAAAAGGTGAACTGAAACTCCTGGAGCTCAATAACCCATCTCATCACTGTTTTTGATATATTTGGATTATTGAACAGCCAGGGGGAAGCAATGAATAACTGGTAAGAAATATCAATGACTTTTGCAGCAAATAGTGTCTGAATTGCCTGCAAGCATAAACCATACTGATCATCACCAATTCAATTTCAAAAAAATCTCTTTCATGAGGAGTGTTCACTCTGCTAGCATAATGAACAGGCTTCATATACTAAGATTCTTTTTCTTTTTGCAACAACATGGCCCCAATGGTATCATCTCTCACTGATGGGTTAACATAAAACTCCTTTTCCCAGTCAGGACCTTGCATAATAGGTAACGTACTCAAAACCTCTTTAACTTTGTCAAAAACATCATCACAATCATGAGACCATTCCAAGGGATCATTCTTAATTTTTTACTGCAATGGATACAATAGTTGTGATGCCAAAGTTATGAAATGAAATAGATATTTAACCTTCTGTATGAAAGTGACCAACTGTCTAGTATCTTTTGGAGATGACAGTAACAACAAAGCCTCCACTTTCTCTGGATCTTCTTCAATTTCGTTTTCTGAAATCACATGCCCAAGAAGCTTCACCCGTGGCTGTGACAAATGACATTCCTTAGGATTGAACTGACCCCCGCATTCATCATACCTTGCAAAATTCATTTCAAGCTTTTGAACATGCTCTTTCCTTGAACTGTATGCACAAAAATTATCTATGAACCCTTTGACAAACTTCCCAAGGAACGGGGTAAGGACCCAATCCACTTTCCTTTCAAAAGCTCCAGGCCCATTTGTCAATCCAAAAGGAAGGCAGCAAAAGCAGAAACAACCCCATGGCGTGATTGAAAGTAGTCTTTTTCCGGTCTTCAGGAGCAAGGATAAGTTGAAAATATCATGAATAACCATCACATACACTATATCTTTCAAAACCAGCCACTGCATCTAGAAGTTAATCAATGAAAGGCAAAGGGTACGGATCTTTCTTGGTCAGTGCATTCAATGGCTTGTAATCAACACAAACTCCCCAACGCCCATCTTTCTTCGAAGTGACCACTACAAGGCTCACCCATTCAGCATTATCAATTGGCACAATGAACCCTGCATCCAATAGTTTATCCACTTCTTCCTGTAAATCATTCATCTTTCCTTACCCATCCTTCTTAATTTTGTCGTATTGGCTTTGTCCGTCAACTAGCTCGATCTTCACAAGATTTCCAACAAAACCCCTTATTTCTTGGTATGCAGTGATGAAAAGATTTGGAAACATGTCCAACATTTCTAAGTACTTCCTTCTTTCTCCTTGAGTCAAATCAATACTCAACATATTTTGAATCAACTCTCTCTTCACTGGTAATTCCTGTTTAGGTTGCATCAACTCTTCAAGTTGCTCTAAACGGCTTGAAGCATTTATATTCCCTGATGATTGCAGCACTTCACTAAATTCTCTCTGTTCCTTGTCCAACAACAAAAATGACACTTCATCCTCATCATTGGAACCCAAAGGAGTGCTACTTTTTGAGTCTTCAGAACTATCATCGCTGGTAGTTTTGGATTCATCATTCTCACTCACATCTTCAAGTGCCATAGGTTGTTTGGTAGTCATATCAAACACTCTCTTTTCACCCTTCTTGCCATGCACACCAATTGTGCCCTTGCCCCAATCTTGCACGGCACCAAAAACTCTCAACCAAGGTCATCCCAAAATGAGAGCAAAGGCTCCCAGACCAGCTGGCATAACATGAAAGTTTACCATAACCTTCACGTTAAAGACTTCGACTTCCAAATTCTTGATCATTCCCAAACATTTCACTTTGGCATGGTTTGCTAATTGAATTCAAAACCCAGAGCTTCCGCATGTAATGAGACCCAGTCTCTCAACACATGACTGTGTGATAACACAAACTTGAGCACCTCCATCAATGTAGGCTTCTCCCATGTCCACACCTTTAGGCCAAGCGTTCACCACAGGGCAGATGTCGGGTAACTCTCCCACAGACAACACTCTGACTTGTCCATGCTTTGGCTCTTTCTCTGGATTCACTAATGACTTCCACTGCCATGTAAGTTTGGTCACCACATTCATCAACTGTCCAAAAGTAAAAATTACTTTCCTCCCAATCAGGTCTTCCTTTAAACTGTAAGCTATTTGGCCTTCTCCCAAAGGCCAATCTACCACTTCAAATTGTCTACGAGGTTTTCTCTTCCTCTTGGCTTAGGCATCTTCACCCTCCTTCTCCTTCCCTTCCTTTCTGCTAGGCCCTGGTGCGGCATAGCCTTCCTTCTCTCTTTTGCGCATTGGCAACACATCTGGGTCTTTCTTTTCAACCCGCACCATACCCACATGAACACCAGAGGTTGAGGCTTGATTTTCCTGCTCAATACCTCGATCTCCCCGTATATCCAACACATAATCATTAGCCTTGTTAGGAATCTATTAACGAAGTGGAAACACATCACATCCCATCCTTGCTGGCTTTGGACAATAAGTGCTAATATGACCAAGCTCACCGCAATTAAACAAGTGGGGATGAACCTCCTCTGCGGCTCAAAACCGCCTTGTCCACGACCAACATTCACATTAGGCTGAGCTTCACATGCCTGAGCCATTCCTATACCACGTTGGTGCGCCCAAGGTGTGTCGGACCATGGAAAGTGTCAGGAGCAGGTGCATAGCAACCGATAGATTGATGATAGCATACTTGGACAGGTATTTGATGCAGTTTTAAGCAAGCACCGCAATGGTATGCATGCCAAGTGCGGCCCTTTGCAAGTCAAGTCGTGGGTTTTGAGCTCTATGAGTCAGGAAGTTTAAAGGTGGTGCAGTTGTGGTATGTATGTTGGATGGGTGGTCAACATCAATGCTTCAAATTTTTTCATGCGCTCGAGTGAAGGTGCTTTGCCATTCATCAGTTGGATATCGCATCGAGCTTGAAGAAAGAAACAATCGTGATGGTCGTGTTTGGGATCCTCTATTAAAAAAAACGACAATTGAGGGGCTCTTTTTATGCTAGGTATTAAAGACTTGCTGCTAGTCAACAAGCAAAGTGGTTGTTTTCCTTTGGTATGCTCTGGTATGTGCATCCAATTGCAGCACAACCGAAGGTAGCCATGTAGTGCGTGTGCAAGGGGGCCAAACCCAAAGCTTTTTTGAAAGCTATTAATTAAAAAAAAAGGGGTCTGTCTGCAGTCGACGAGGAGATCGAGCAGGGAAAGAAGCGCCAGCTCGCCAGCTGTGTGTGGGCATCGATTGCATGGAGGAGGCCAAGTGATGGGCATGCAAGGCCGAGAGGGGGGAATCTGGATGAGAAGAGCCACGGGGTGGCGTATTGGACAAAAAACACCGAGGGGGTAGCCGGTTGCGGGATGGCGCTGCTTGAGGGGGCCGCCAGTGGTAGGGTTGGCTGCCAAGAGGAATAGGAGGCATAGGAGGGCCAGTAGCCAGGGCCGGCCAGTTGAAGGGAGAGCTTCCAGAGGCCACGGGGTGGCGCAGTTGAATATTAGACAGGGGGCCGTCAATTGATACGTGAGGGAGGATTGTAGAGCAGCGTTAGAGGGAGCCGGGGCTGAAAGCCGCCAGGTACAGTGCGAGGTGGGGTTCAGTGGACGCAGGGGAGCCACCAAGGACCGCTGAAGGCCGCCACTTGCAGACAGTTGAACGGCCACAAGAGGGCAAGCAGTGTGGAGGGCTAAAAAAAGTGTGGAGCGCATCGTGTCAAGGTGAGTTGACTTGGGGAAGTTGGTGCGCATGGGCAAAACGAGGGAAGCAATAGAGAGAAGGAACCGAGCGTTGCAGTGGAGAGGAGAGCTGAAATGCTTATGCGAAGCCGCCAAAGAAAAACAACAAAAAAAGTTTGCCAGTAGCCCTGGTTTTAGGGGTGCTAAGGGATCCATTTTTTCTTTCTCTCTCTCTCAAGGTTACGTGAGCACCAAGGAGGGGTAAACCTTGCAAGGCGTGCAAAGTAGCCCTGGTTTTAGGGGTGCTAAGGGATGCATTTTTTCTTTCTCTCTCTCTCTCTCCAGGTTACGTGAGCACCAAGGAGGGGTAAACCTTGCAAGGCGTGCAAGGAAGCAGTGAGTATGTTTTTTTGCAGAATATTTTTCATTGTCCATCCTTTGATTATGGCTAGTTTGATTGGCATATTCACTCTCTTTATAATCTAAATGTTTGCTTTAAATATTCTCAAGATTTTCCTCTTGTTATTGGTTTAGTGTACATACGTGTACACTAAACCAATGTTTGCTTTAAATATTCTCAAGATTTTCCTCTTGTTATTGGTTTAGTGTACATACGTGCTTCTGGCATATGCCAGGTGTGTGAGTCTGTACTGTGGAGAAGCGGTGTAAGACAAGCAAGGTCAGTTTGCATGGGAGCTTGAGCATGCCATTAACTTATAAATAAGTGTTCAAGGTTATTGGCTCATATGGGAGTTCTTATCTAAGGCTTATCTTTGGCTAAAGAGGTCGAGTGCGGGGGCCGTGATTACATATTCTATGGTGTGTGAGTGCAGACGGGGTTGGTTGGGTACATGCATGAGTAGTAGTCAATTGCAGATTGGGTCCTTGTGTGCATGTTAAATAGAGGATAGGGGTGCTGTGAAGTCAGTGGGCTATAGAGAGGCTGTCACTGAGTGTGCTGGTGGTTTTCCGACTTCTCCCTTTCCAACGTCCACAACCACAACCACCTCCTCCAAGAACACTAAGTCAAAATTATTGCATCATGGTCATCATATCTTGCATATTTTGTTGTAACTTTTTGTTATTAGCGGCCCTTTGAATAGGATGGCCTCTAGCCTCTCTGCTTGATTCTCCTCCTTTTGGCCACCATTATTTTGCATAGGGACCGCTTTTCCATATTCATTAAGTTTTTGAGCCTTCCATTCTTTCTCTCTAGCAATAGCGACTGCCTCCTCAAATGTGACAGATCTTTTTAGCTCAACTTTGCTTTCTTTCAAGTTTGCCATGAAATGGTTTTTCTTTAACATGGATGGAGGGATCTGATTTCCTAAAGCCCGAGCCCGTTTATTCATAAACGGGTGAACCGCATGATAAAATCATCAACACTTTGATTAGCCCTCTGAGTGTACCCCAGAATTTCATGCCAATCTTCATTGGGTACTTCAATTGACCTACATTGTGCTAAGAAATCCTGCTTCACATGATTGTAGTCCAAAATTACCCCTGGATTTTGTGCCTGCATCAACTCCTCATCATTGTGTAACCAAAATTTTGCCTCATCCTGTAAACTATATTTTGCAGCAGCCACAACAATATAGCTTGGTATAGTATATTTTGGAGTAAGCAATTGACTTCCAACTTTTCAAATGAAAGCATATGCATTCTCATTAGGCAATCCATGAAAGTGTGGAAATTCATTTTCCATATTTAATTGCCACAAAAACACTTACATGTAACGTCGAAAACTCAAGGGATGTCGATGGATCGCTTCAGTACCTAATCCACCTCACACTGGGTAACCCGGCCTTCAGTGCTTGGATTCACAAAACCTCATGACCCTTCAAAGGATGCAATCCGATCATACGATCGCCTCAAGTGTTGTCCACAATTTGCACATACATAGGCGGTTGTCCGTAAGGACCCACGTCCCTTTTACATTCACTGCCTGCAGAATAAACATATTTCATAGAATGGAAGCATAAGAGCACTTTGTCCTCAGTGGCGGGCACCAAAACATTGTCAGCGTGCAAAAGAGAAGGAAAATGAATGTTCCTATAGCCTTGCACGAGCTATACCGTCGGAACAAAGAACTATTGTACGACCAAAGACACCTAAAGGGATTTATAAAAAATTCTACAAGCATAGAACACACTCAAAATTAGGAGAAACAAAGGACATCATGACAAAGCTTGCCTCGTGGAGATGTCCGTAGAGTATCCATAGGCAAAAAATAGAGAAGAAATGAAGAAGTTATGGCCGCTCGAACATGGAGGTGTCCTTTTTCTTGCTCAAAAATGAGCTCTCTAAAAGTTTTGGAGGCCCGCAAATAATTTAAGCTATTAAAAAGGGGGGATTTTTGGCTCTTATCCCAAAGGATTTTTTCTCTCCTCTTAGCCGACATGATTCTCTTTGTAGGCCCCTTTTAATTGGTTCAATTTTGGCCTTTTTTAGGTGAAAAATGAGCTATCGATGACTCTTTGACCAAGAAATGAGGTGGGGGCAAGTGTTCGAGAACCAAAAAAGTATCCAAGCACCTGTCCAAGCAGTGGGAACTCAAAAAATATGCCAACTCCTTCCCCATGAGCCCCCATAGCCAAGCCTTGAGAGAGCTCCTCTCACCTTTGATAAACCATAATGGGCACCCAAAGTACCCTATATAGCCCCCACTTTCCCCTTTCCTCTTCTCATGTGGGATTACTCCCATGCCACATGGAAACTCTCCCCAAGCTTTTCAATTTCCCCAAAAATTCCCAGCTTCTTCCAAAGCATGAGAGGACTTCTCAGACAATTTTCCCTGAGGCATACCTTGCTGCTCCGGTCACTGAATGATGCACCGTAACACCACCCGGCTTGAAGCCCATCACCTCGGCTATCTCCAGAATGTAAAACTTCAGCATTTCTTATATTAGACCACTAAGTTGGCTCAGTTGTCCTTGTCACATGTACCTGCAATCACCTTCTAAGTTGAGACCGCCCGTTTCGAATGCTCATAGCTCATGATGTACAAGTCTGATTCACAAGCTATAAAGCATGGCTGAAAATACTTATTAAAAACCATGTTTTGGAGTCTCTAACAACCCAAAACATCGCATTCAAGCTTGGAAAAATGACACCTTTCTACATGGAATTTTACAGTGCCACTTCCAAAACTTGCAGGGCTATGTACACATATATACATGAGGCTAGTGGGCAAGATTTTTGGCATGACTTAGTGACTTCATGCTTATCCAAAAAATGCCTGACAACATCTTCAAAGATTTTCTCACGGTAACATGTCAAAAACTTTCTTGAAATCCAGAGAGCAACAATACAATTGTTTTCCTTTCAATCGAGATGCTTCCATAAGAACTGGAAGAGTGACAAGGTGATCAATAGTGCTATGATGCTTTCAAAAAATTTCTTGGCCAAGTGCACATTTGCCGTTATTTTCAACTCATTCACTTATCTTCATATCCATGATACATCCAAATAACTTTGCCATCAAAGAACCAACCATTATAGTGCGATATTTATTCACATTTTTTACATCTCTTCCTTTGTGCAAAGGTTTGATCCAATTTGCACTCCAATCATGAGGCATGCCATGCTAAAGTGGAAGGTTGAATATATCCAATATCATATTTTCTTGCTTGTCTATTTAATCATTTCATCCTTTACATCTTGAAGGTCCGCTACCTTGCGAGTAGTAAGTTTCTCAAGCGCGCGGCATACATCTTCAATCGTAAAGAAGGGAGGCATAAACGGAAGGAAACTACAACACTCCATCTTATCAGCATGGGTTGCTCATAGAGGTTCTTGCAATGTGTATACATATCTTCAAGAGTCAAGTCACCAAAGCTCTCAACACGCTTGCCTTTTAGATTTTGCCAAAACTTGCCATATGCATGTTTCTCTTGCACTAAAAGCTGTTGTTTTTTTATTTCCCACCTTCTTCTCTTTTTTTGAACAAGTACTTTGTATGTCTGTGAACGTTCCAAGTAAACTTCCTTGTTTTTGTTTTCATCCAACCTTAGCAAGTGTTTTCGGGCTTGACTATACTCTATGTCAAACCATTTCTTCTTGGTGCTACCCTTCTTAGACCTTTTGCAAGACATGTGTTTCACCAAAAAGCATTCCTTTGCACAAGAGCAAATTATTTCTTTAAAAACTTTCCACTTGCATTCTAATGTTGGGCTCTCTTGATGCTCTGTCATGCTCAACATTTGCTCCACCATATCAGCATATATAAGTGCTCGTTTGAAGTCTAGACATAGGTACGAATGATTCACATAATGATTGAAGGCTACATGCTCGGGTCTTTTACCACACTTGAGGTCAATATATAACATCCTATGATTCGATTACAGATTCCATTCACCAAGTGTAAAGCTTTGTATGCATTCTAGAGTGGCTTCCAAAAACAACATATAGTCAATCCCGCTATCACCATTGTGCTTTCTACATCTAAAGTCATTGGTGCCTTGCCATAGAGACACACTATTTGCAATGAGCATTCCGGTACTATTGCACATATGTAGAAGTGACTTTCCATAGTGATCCAGTTATTTTGCATCATTAGAACTTTGATTATACATGTATGAGTCATCCATTCTTCTTGAGACATGCAGCATGTTGACTTGTTGTCTGTCGTGTTGTAACGTATTTGTGTGAGCATTCATGTCTCCAAAGATAATGACTTCACCCTGGTCCTTGTAATGAGCAATGTATTCCTCTAGTTCAACAAAGGGCTGATCTATATCCATATCCAAGCGAGCATAAAAGTTGGATTCATAGTGAGGAATGTAGCAACCAGCCACAAACATGACTTTTGAGAGAGAGAGAGAGAGAGAGAGAGAGAGAGAGAGAGAGAGAGAGATAAAGAGAGAGACAGAGAGATAAAGAGAGAGAGAAAGAGGGATAGAGATAGAGAGATACATAGACACAGAGAGAGAGAGAGAGAGAGAGAGAGAGAGAGAGAGAGAAACAGAGAGAGAGATAGATAGATAGTTCTATTATCATTCTTCGAGGTCAAATATGACCTATGGGACCAAATGAACATATCACGTGGTGTGAGTGGAGGTCATAAGTGACTCTCGATGCTAAAAAATGGCTGAAATGAGCGTCACAATAGAGAGTCGACATCATGGTTGGGAGAGGAAGGTATGTAGGGAGAGCTCATGGCTGAATATATGGGGAAAAGAGGACCTAATGTGGTCAAAAGCTGAGCATTCAAGTAGTGTGTGGTACTCACTCTCTCGCACTTGACGAGGGTATAAGGTGCAAATTCGACGACACTCCTCGTTAGTGTCCCAACATCTTGTGTTGCAGCATAGAGAATGGGAGCTAAGACGAATGGAGGCAATGGTGTGGATCACACTCAACGGGATGGGCTCAAGGATGTAGGGATGTGTTCGGTTACCTCGTTCAGAGAAGAAGAGAGATTTGTAGTTTAGGGCAACATGGGTAGTGTAATGGCTTGACCTTTGGTACTACTAGTCACTACTTTGAACATAGAACATGGTGTGAGTGGAGGTCATAAGTGACTCTCGATGCTACAAAATGGCTGAAATGAGCGTCGCAATAGAGAGTCCACATCATGGTTGGGAGAGGAAGGTATGTAGGGAGAGCTCATGGCTGAATATATGGGGAAAAGAGGACCTAATGTGGTCAAAAGTTGAGCACTCAAGTAGTGCGTGGTACTCACTCTCTCGCACTTGACGAGGGCATAAGGTGCAAATTCGATGACACTCCTCGTTAGTGTCCCAACATCTTGTCTTGCAGCGTAGAAAATGGGAGCTAAGACGAATGGAGGCAATGGTGTGGATCACACTTAACGGGAGGGGCTCAAGGATGTAGGGATGTGTTCGGTTACCTCGTTCAGAGAAGAAGAGAGATTTGTAGTTTGGGGCAACGTGTGTAGTGTAATGGCTGAAGCGAGAACCTCCCGATTTCTCCCAAGCCATGATACATTGGCGTTGTAAGAAGGCCTTATTAACTTGAGAGTCGATCGACACATCCTTGACCATGTGACATGCATCCCATCTTTGACTTGCTTCATATGCGATTCTAGCAACTCGATGCAAAGGGCTACGTTGTGTCTTAAGCATGTACTCCACAACCCTTTGCATGCCCAAGACCTCAATGGGAAGCGATCCGGACTCAAGAAGTAAGAGCATGTAGGGTGTTTGTGTCTTGACTTGGAGAAAGTTGGTGAGAAAACGCTTCTGGACATTCTCAAACTCTTTCCAAGTAGACTTTCGGATGCTTCCACCCCACACCTCCACTCCATAAAGAAGCACGGGTGTCACCAATGTGTTAAAGAGGTACTTTTTGAGAGCCCAACACTTGATTTCTCCAACATTGCACATGTTCTCAAATGTATAATAATCCCTCTTTCCATCTTCCAAGCAATACATTGCACAATCCTTCCATTTATGATTGGATGGAACCTCAAGGCCAAGGTACTTGAAGTGATCTACCACTTCAAGTTGCTCATTGTTGTATACAATGCATGGATTCTCGTCATTGAGGGTCTTTACAAGCATAATCTTGGTTTTGGCTCCATTAACGATCAGCCCGTTATGTAGGCCAAAGCGTTCCAAGACACTCATAAGCTTTTGTGCATCTTCTAAGGTATGTGCCAAGAGCACTACATCATCGGCATAAAACAAAAGCATGATCACCACATTTTTTATCTTAACCTCTTTTATGCCTTCTTGCTGCGTAAAATCAAGAACCATGCATTTTAATTCATCAATGAGTAGCCCAAAGAGGATTGGGGAAATTGGGCATCCTTGTTTGACACCAATGGTGCTTGCAAAAAATTCTGAAATTCCATCTCCCATACGTAATCGACATATCACTTTTTGGTAGATGCCAAAGACTGCATGCATAAATTCTCTCGGCACTTGAAGGCTTTGCATACGTCTCCAAAGATTTTCTCGCGGTACCATGTCAAAAGATTTATTGAAATCCACAATGCAACAATACAAGTTTTTTCCTTTCAATTGGGACGCTTCCATAAGAACTCAAAGAGTGACAAGGTGATCAATAGTGCTATGATGCTTTTGAAAACCTGCTTGGCCAAGCGCACGTTTGCCATTCTTTTCAGCCCATTCACTTATCTTCATTTCCATGATACATCCAAATAACTTTGCCATCAAAGAACCAACCATTATAGTGTGATAGTTGTTCACATTGTTTACATTTGCTCCTTTGTACAAAGTTTTGATCCAATTGCTAAAAATGTGAGAGAATCAAGTCCAGATGTGACCAAAAGTTGAGCACTCTAGTAGTGTGTGGTACTTAGACTCTCGAACTTGCAATGAGCATAATGTGCACAACCAATTTGACTCTTCTCCATTGTCCCAACGCCTTCTTTTGCATCGAAGGAAATGGGAGCTAAGCCGAATTGCTATGATAGTGCGTATCGTCGACAAGGGAATAGGCTCAAGCCTGTAAGTATGAGTAAAGTTTTCTCTTTTAGCGAAGAACATGGTTTTGTAGTTGGGGACAATATGGGTGGTGCAATGCATGAAGCATGACCCACCCGATTTCTCCCAAGCCGTAATACATTGGCGTTGTAAAAAAGCTTCATTCACTTGGAAGTCAATTGAAGCATCATGTAGAAAGTGTAATGCATCCCATCTCCCAAACCACTTCTTTATGTCTTGCATCCATCCTGTGCTCAAGATCATGCTTTTTGTGTCTTTTGAACTTTATTTCTTGCTTCCCATGCAATTGTAGGAATGCGATGTGAGGGATTTTGACGCATCCTTATCATGTACTCAACAACTCTTTCCATGCCCATAACCTCAATTGGAAGAGATCCCGACTCAAGAAGTAGGAGCATATATGGTGTTTATGTCTTAACTTAGAGAGAGCTTGTAATAAAACACTTTTGGAAATTCTCCAACTCTTTCCAAGTGGACTCTGATATGCTCCCGCCCCACACTTTAACTCCATAAAGAAGAACCGGTGCTACCAATGCATCAAAAAGATACTTCTTGAGAACCCAACACTTGATGTTTCCCACATTACACATATTCTCAAATGCATACTATGCTCTTTTTCTCGCTTCCAAATGATGCATAGCACATTCATGCCACTTATGATTGGATGGAACCTCAAGGCCAAGGTACTGAAAGCTCTCAACAACTTCAAGTGTCTCATTGTTGTACACAATGCATGGCTTCTCCGTATGATTGCTTTTCACAAGCATAACCTTTGTTTTGGATTCATTCACAATCAGCCCACTATGCAAGCAAAAGTTCTCAAGGACAACCATAAGCTTTTGTGCATCTTCTAAAGTGTGTGTTAGAAGCACTACATCATCCGCAAACAACAAAAGCATGATTATCGTATTGCAAATAGTGACCTCTTCAATGCCTTCTTTTTGCATAAATTTAAGTATCATATGTTCCAATTGATCGATGCATAGACCAAAGAGAGTTGGTGACAACAACATGGACATCCTTGTTTAACTCCAACAGTGCGTACAAAAATTCTTGAAATTTCTCTTCTCATGCGCAATAAAAAAATCACATTCTCATAGATTCAAGAAACCGCAAGCATACTCACTAGGCACTTGGAGTTCTTTCATCCTTCTCCACAAATTGTTACGTGGAATCATATCAAAGGCTTTCTTAAAGTTCACAAAACAACAATACAATCACTTGCCTTTCAACAGACTTTTCTCTATGAGAACACAAAGAATGACAAGATGATGAATGGTGCTATGGCATCGATGAAAACCCCCTTGTCCTTTTGCATGCTTGTCAATCTCTTCATTCCAATAACTCAATTTTATCTCCATTATGCACCCAAACAACTTTGCCATAAGAGACCCAATCATTATAGTCCGTAGTTCTTTACGTTCTATACATCCCCTCCTTTATACAAAGGCTTAACCCAATTGGTACTCCAATCATAAGGCATACCGTGTTGAAGTGCAAGGTTGAACATATCACACATCCACTCATGGGTAAAATCTCCCATCCATTTGATCTTCTCTGGCTTGATACCTTGAAGATCTCCCGCTTTGCGAGTCGCCAACTTTTCAAGCTCATCGCATACATCCTCAATAGTAAAAAAAGAGGGCATATATGGGAGTGAACCATAAAATGGTATTTTTTTAGTATTTTCTTGCTCATATAATTTCCTACAATGTGTATACATATCCACAAGGCTCAACTTATCAAAATTCTCAACCCACTTGCCCCTCAAGTTTCTCCAAAATTTTCCACATACATGTGCCTTTTCTTGGACTTGAAAAAGTTATTGCTTTACTTCTTATCTTCTTCTCTTCTTTTGAAATAATACCTTGTATGTATGCAAATGACTTTGATAGTTGTCTTTGTCCATAGTTGCATCAATCTTTATCAAGGACTTTCGAGCATCTTGACATTCTTTATCAAAACACCTTTTGTGAGATCTACCTTTGTTGATACCATGACGATGCTTTATGAAAAAGCATTCTTCCGCACAAGAAAAAATAAGTTTTCTAAAAGCTTCCCATTTAGTTTCCAATGGTGCGTCATATTGAAGCTTTGTCATCCATAACTTTTGCTTAACCATTTTGATGTACATTGGTACCCATTTGAAATCCATACATAGTGATAATTTCTCCTTTCTTTGGCTGAGATTATCATGCTTAGTTGCTTCTCCATATGCAAGGTCAACAATGTCCGATGATCGAATTCCGGGGTCCATTGGCCAAACATAACACTCTTTATGTGATACATGATGGCTTCGGAGAGTAGCATATAGTCAATCACACTGTCCCTAGTATATTTCCTACATGTAAATCCATTGGTTCTACTCCACAAATATACACCATAGGCAATGAGCATATCCGTGCTATTATATATGTGTAAAAGTAACTTTCCATAGTGATCTGTCTCTTTCTCATCCATTGAAGTACGATCATACAAGTGAACTTCCTTCAATTCCCTTGAAATGTATGGCATATCAAATTGCTGAGTATCATGTTGCAATGTTTTTGTGCGAGCATTCATATCCCCAAATACAATAACACCCCCTTCGCCTTTGAAATAAGATATACATGATGGCTTTGGAGAGTAGCATATAGTCAATCACACTGTCCCCATTATGTTTTTTACATGTAAATCCATTGGTTCCACTCCACAAATATACACCATAGGCAATGAACATATCCGTGCTATTATACATGTGTAAAAGTAACTCTCCATAGTGATCTGTCTCTTTCTCATCCATTGAAGTACGATCATACAAGTGAACTTCCTCCAATTCCCTTGAAATGTATGGCATATCAAATTGCTGAGTATCATGTTGCAATGTTTTTGTGTGAGCATTCATATCCCAAAATACAATAACACCCCCTTCGCCCTTGAAATAAGCAATGTCATCTTCTAAATCAAAAAATGGATGATCTTTGTCCATGCAAGCATAAAAGGGGGAATCATGATGAAGAATGTAGCAATCGGCTACAAAAATAGGTTCTCTTTTTGGTGTCATAATTTTCAGTCATACATAACGTTTGTACTTGTCATCTTTCAAAATTGATACTAAATCTTCCAATCCTTTCTTAACCATACATGCTACCCCTCCTTGCCCTCTTCGTTGCTTGAGATTCTTTGACCACATCAATGAATGTACATTGTAATCCTACAAGTCATTAATCCTTTGTGTAGAATGCTCCCAAGATTCAACAAGAAATACAACATCGGCTTTGCTTGTTAGTTAAGAACTCTACAGAAGCAGGAGCACTCTCGCACTCCGCACAACACAAAAGGATGGCTACATTTACAGCCATAGCTCTTTATCTCTACTAAAAAAGATGGCTACATTTACGTAATTGTATATATATTTGTGTGTACGTATATATTTATTTATGCATGTATGTAGGCACTAAGTACGCGAGCATAGCACTCGAAGGTGACGCTTTTTCTTGGGTATAGTCCTTTTTTAATCGTGGCGTTGCCGTTGTTGATCCACTCATGCATGGATTACCGCAACGTACCTTGGATTTTACCAGGTTTGAAACTATGATGATATCTAAAGAGGTGCCACTTGACCTTTGGTACTACTAGTCACTACTTTGAACATATCACGTGGTGTGAGTGGAGGTCATAAGTGACTCTCGATGCTACAAAATGGCTGAAATGAGCGTCGCAATAGAGAGTCCACATCATGGTTGGGAGAGGAAGGTATGTAGGGAGAGCTCATGGCTGAATATATGGGGAAAAGAGGACCTAATGTGGTCAAAAGTTGAGCACTCAAGTAGTGCGTGGTACTCACTCTCTCGCACTTGACGAGGGCATAAGGTGCAAATTCGATGACACTCCTCGTTAGTGTCCCAACATCTTGTCTTGCAGCGTAGAGAATGGGAGCTAAGACGAATGGAGGCAATGGTGTGGATCACACTTAACGGGAGGGGCTCAAGGATGTAGGGATGTGTTCGGTTACCTCGTTCAGAGAAGAAGAGAGATTTGTAGTTTGGGGCAACGTGTGTAGTGTAATGGCTGAAGCGAGAACCTCCCGATTTCTCCCAAGCCATGATACATTGGTGTTGTAAGAAGGCCTTATTAACTTGGGAGTCGATCGACACATCCTTGACCATGTGACATGCATCCCATCTTTGACTTGCTTCATATGCGATTCTAGCAAGTTGATGCAAAGGGCTACGTTGTGTCTTAAGCATGTACTCCACAACCCTTTGCATGCCCAAGACCTCAATGGGAAGCGATCCGGACTCAAGAAGTAAGAGCATGTAGGGTGTTTGTGTCTTGACTTGGAAAAAGTTGGTGAGAAAACGCTTCTGGACATTCTCAAACTCTTTCCAAGTAGATTTTCCGATGCTTCCACCCCACACCTCCACTCCATAAAGAAGCACCGGTGTCACCAATGTGTCAAAGAGGTACTTTTTGAGAGCCCAAAACTTGATCTCTCCAACATTGCACATGTTCTCAAATGTATAATAAGCCCTCTTTCCAGCTTCCAAGCGACACATTGCACAATCTTTCCATTTATGATTGGATGGAACCTCAAGACCAAGGTACTTGAAGTGATCTACCACTTCAAGTTGCTCATTGTTGTATACAATGCATGGATTCTCATCATTGAGGGTCTTTACAAGCATAACCTTGGTTTTGGATCCATTCACGATCAACACGTTATGTAGGCCAAAGAGTTCCAAGACACTCATAAGCTTTTGTGCATCTTCTAAGGTATGTGCCAAGAGCACTACATCATCGGCATAAAACAAAAGCATGATCACCACATTTTTTATCTTAACCTCTTCTATGCCTTCTTGCTGCGTAAAATCAAGAACCATGCATTTTAATTCATCAATGAGTAGCCCAAAGAGGATTGGGGAAAGTGGGAATCCTTGTTTGACACCAATGGTGCTTGCAAAAAATTCTAAAATTCCATCTCCCATACGTAATCGACATATCACTTTTTGGTAGATGCGAAAGACTGCATGCATAAATTCTCTCGTCGGCACTTGAAGGCTTTGCATACGTCTCCAAAGATTTCCTCGTGGTACCATGTCAAAAGCTTTCTTGAAATCCACAAAGCAACAATACAAGTTTTTTCCTTTCAATTGAGACGCTTTCATAAGAACTCAAAGAGTGACAAGGTGATCAATAGTACTATGATGCTTTTGAAAACCTGCTTGGCCAAGCGCACCTTTGCCATTCTTTTTAGCCCAATCACTTATCTTCATCTCCATGATACATCCAAATAAGTTTGCCATCAAAGAACCAACCATTATAGTGTGATAGTTGTTCACATTGTTTACATTTTCTTCTTTGTGCAAAGGTTTGATCCAATTGCTAAAAATGTAAGAGAAGCAAGTCCAGATGTGACCAAAAGTTGAGCACTCTAGTAGTGTGTGGTACTTAAGACTCTCGAACTTGCAATGAGCATAATGTGCACAACCAATTTGACTCTTCTCCATTGTCCCAACGCCTTCTTTTGCATCGAAGGAAATGGGAGCTAAGCCAAATTGCTATGATAGTGCGTATTGTCGACAAGGGAATAGGCTCAAGCCTGTAAGTATGAGTAAAGTTTTCTCTTTCAGTGAAGAACATGGTTTTGTAGTTGGGGACAATATGGGTGGTGTAATGCATGAAGCGTGACCCACTGGATTTCTCCCAAGCCGTAATACATTGGCGTTGTAAAAAAGCTTCATTCACTTGGAAGTCAATTGAAGCATCATGTAGAAAGTGTAATGCATCCCATCTCCCAAACCACTTCTTTATGTCTTGGATCCATCCTATGCTCAAAATCATGCTTTTTGTGTCTTCTAAACTTTATTTCTTGCTTCCCATGCAATTGTAGGAAGTCGATGTGAGGGATTTTGACGCATCCTTATCATGTACTCAACAATTCTTTCCATGCCTATAACCTCAATTGGAAGAGATCCCGACTCAAGAAGTAGGAGCATATATGGTGTTTCTGTCTTAACTTGGAGAGAGTTTGTAATAAAACACTTTTGGACATTCTCAAACTCTTTCCAAGTAGACTTTGATATGCTCCTGTCCCACACATCAACTCCATAAAGAAGAACCGGTGCTACCAATGCATCAAAAAGATACTTCTTGAGAACCCAACACTTGATGTTTTCCACATTACACATGTTCTCAAATGCATATTATGCTCTTTTTCTCGCTTCCAAATGATGCATAGCACATTTATGCCACTTATGATTGGATGGAACCTCAAGGCCAAGGTACGGAAAGCTCTCAACAACTTCAAGTGTCTCATTGTTGTATACAATGCATGGCTTCTCCGTATGATTGCTTTTCACAAGCATAACCTTTGTTTTGGATTCATTCACAATCAGCCCACTATGCAAGCAAAAGTTCTCAAGGACAACCATAAGCTTTTGTGCATCTTCTAAAGTGTGTGCTAGAAGCACTACATCATCCGCAAACAACAAAAGCATGATTATCGCATTGCAAATAGTGACCTCTTCAATGCCTTCTTTTTGCATAAATTCAAGTATCATTTGTTCCAATTGATTGATGCATAGACCAAAGAGAGTTGGTGACAACAACACGGACATCCTTGTTTAACTCCAATAGTGCATACAGAAATCCTTGAAATTTCTCTTCTCATGCGCAATAAAAAAATCACATTCTCATAGATTCAAGAAACAACAAGCATACTCACTTGGCACTTGGAGTTCTTCCATCATTATGCACAAATTGTTACGTGGAATCATATCAAAGGCTTTCTTAAAGTCCACAAAACAACAATACAATCACTTGCCTTTCAACAGACTTTTCTCCATGAGAACACGAAGAATGACAAGATGATGAATGGTGCTATGGCATCGATGAAAACCCCCTTGTCCTTTTGCATGCTTGTCAATCTCTTCATTCCAATAACTCAATTTTATCTCCATCATGCACCCAAACAACTTTGCCATAAGAGACCCAATCATTATAGTCCAGGAGTTCTTTACATTCTATACATCCCCTCCTTTATACAAAGGCTTAACCCAATTGGTACTTCGATCATAAGGCATACCGTGTTGAAGTGCAAGGTTGAACATATCACACATCCACTCATGGGTAAAATCTCCCATCCATTTGATTATCTCTGGCTTGATACCTTGAAGATCTCCCACTTTGCGAGTCGCCAACTTTTCAAGTTCATCGCATACATCCTCAATAGCAAAAAAAAGAGGGCATACATGGGAGTGAACCATAAAACGGTATTTTTTCAGCATTTGCTTGCTCATATAATTTCCTACAATGTGTATACATATCCACAAGGCTCAACTTACCAAAATTCTCAACCCGCTTGCCCCTCAATTTTCTCCAAAATTTTCCACATACATGTGCCTTTTCTTGGACTTGAAAAAGTTATTGCTTTACTTCTTATCTCCTTCTCTTCTTTTGAAATAATGCCTTGTATGTATGCAAATGACTTTGATAGTTGTCTTTGTCCATAGTTGCATCAAGCTTTATCAAGGACTTTTGAGCATCTTGACATTCTTTATCAAACCACCTTTTGCGAGATCTACCTTTGTTGAT
This sequence comes from Adiantum capillus-veneris, assembly GCF_014529385.1. NCBI lineage: Eukaryota > Viridiplantae > Streptophyta > Polypodiopsida > Polypodiales > Pteridaceae > Adiantum > Adiantum capillus-veneris. The sequence continues at coordinate 26,860,445 of NC_140958.1, forward strand.
ACCATGGCGATGCTGTATGAAAAAGAATTCTTCCGCACAAGAAAAAATAAGTTTTCTAAAAGCTTCCCATTTAATTTCCAATGGTGCGTCATATTGAAGCTTTGTCATCCATAACTTTTGCTCAACCATTTTGATGTACATTGGTACCCATTTAAAATCCATACATAGTGCTAATTTCTCTTTCCTTTGGCTGAGATTATCATGTTTAGTTGCTTCTCCATATGCAAGGTCAACAAGGTCCGATGATCGGATTCCGGGGTCCATTGGCCAAACATAAAACTCTTTATCTGATACATGATGGCTTCGGAGAGTAGCATATAGTCTATCACATTGTCCCCAGTATATTTCCTACATGTAAATCCATTGGTTCCACTCCACAAATTACACCATAGGCAATGAGCATATCCGTGCTATTATACATGTGTAAAAGTAACTTTCGATAGTGATCTGTCTCTTTTTCATCCATAGTGATCTGTCTCTTTCTCATCCATTGAAGTATGATCATACAAGTGAACTTCCTCCAATTCCCTTGAAATGTATGGCATATCAAATTGTTGAGTATCATGTTGCAATGTTTTTGTGTGAGCATTCATACCCCCAAATACAATAACACCCCCTTCGCCCTTGAAATAAGCAATGTCATCTTCTAAATCAAAAAATGGATGATCTCTGTCCATGCAAGCATAAAAGGGGGAATCATGATGCGGAATGTAGCAATCGGCTACAAAAATAGGTTCTCTTTTTGGTGTCATAATTTTCAGTCATACCTAACGTTTGTACTTGTCATCTTTCACCATTGATACTAAATCTTCCAATCATTTCTTAACCATACATGCTACCCCTCCTTGCCCTCTTCGTTGCTTGAGATTCTTTGACCACATCAATGAATGTACATTGTAATCCTACAAGTCATTAATCCTTTGTGTAGAATGCTCCCAAGATTCAACAAGAAATACAACATCGGATTTGCTTGTTAGTTAAGCACTCTACAGAAGCAGGAGCACTCTCGCACTGCGCACAACACAAAACGATGGCTACATTTACATCCATAGCTCTTTATCTCTACTCAAAACGATGGCTACATTTACATAATTGTATATATATTTTTGTGTATGTATATATTTATTATGCATGTATGTAGGCACTAAGTATGCGAGCATAGCACTCGAAGGTGACGCTTTTTCTTGGGTATAGTCCTTTTTTAATCGTGGCGTTGCCGTCGTTGATCCACTCATGCATGGATTACCGCAACGTACCTTTGATTTTACCACGTTTGAAACTATAATGATATCTAAAGGGGTGCCACTTGACCTTTGGTACTACTAGTCCTTACTTCGGTCTACTAGTATGTATATGTATCTACGTGCTTCTGTGCATATATACTTTTGTACATATGTATAGATGTGTGAATAGGGAAAAAAAGATAAATCTCATATTGCTCTTTGTAACATAAATGCCAAATGAGAGACCACCTACCGGGAAGCAGCCATCTGGCTCTTCTTTTGGTTGGTTCACATCCAAGTAGGCTTCCACCTGGGGTGGATATCGCCTCCAATGGACCCTAGTCTTGAGGAGGTGAGAACAAGCAAATAAATAAAGATTATTTATGGCTAGTTAACCCTAAACCATGATTGTTATATGTTTATTTTTGTTAATTGCAGGCATGGCCATCCTACACCTACTCTACTCAGGTTCCTCCATCGGTCGTAGATCCAGACCTACAACAGGCTATCTCTTTACGAGACATGTTACTATATACATGTGGTAGTGATGTGTATGAACACACTAGGACCGCTGGAGCATTTTTTCCCTCTTTCGGAGGTTTTTTCCCCCGTGCATTGTATATACGCCCATCACTCTAGGGCTATCAATCTTTCCATTGCACACTAAGTAATACACTCTCTATCGTGTGCCTTGAGCTTCCTTTGTCTTCTCCAAGCTGTGAGCGTTTCTCTGTGTAGACGGCTGGATAGTTCACTATGTGGGAACGCCTTCTTAGGAGATGGGCAACGAATTACTTAGTAGTTACTATGGTAATTACTACAGTAAATCCGAAGTGTATAAATAGGGCCCATTACATTGTAATCAGGTTGGCAATTGTTATCATTTGGGTTAGCACTTTGGCTACACTTGTACTTGAGAATCATTGGGAGTATTGTCGGCTGTACTCTCTTTGTAAATCATATTCGTTGTAATCTTGATCTGTAATCCCAATCATGGCATATATTCCAGTTACACTTACTTCTCGTCCAATCTTTTGAATCTGAATCTGAACCTTATTTCCAGTACATAAGTCTGATTCATATTCCAATATCCAAAATCCAGTCTAGTTTTTATTTATGTCCAGTCTACTGTCTGAAAACTTCTCACACTAGTAGCTGAAATCTTCTAACACTGGAATTAGCTGTCTCAAGAGATCAGCTCCAATTCCATTTTGGCGATCACGGTGGCTCGAGCTGAAGCTTGTTGACTGAAAGACTCTTCTCCCAGTTGGAAGTTTCAGCAATGGCACCTAAATCGAGTCGTGGCTGGAAATCCACCATTCGTGTTGATCCCATTCTTGAGGAGTCAGAAAGAGAGTCTGACCCCAAGCAAGAGAAGATGACTGACATTGAGGCTCAGGAGGAGCATAGTCAGGCTGATGAGGTGCAGGACTCACAACACTCCAGTTATTCTCGACGTTGACGGGTAGAACAGGAAGCACGAAAAGCCAAGAGTTCCAAGAGTTCTCGGTCCCGATAAGGGGATGAGGGTACCAAGGGAAGTAAAGGTAGTCACCGTACATCTAGCAGGCAAACCAAAGAAGACACTGACACTGAGACAGAGACAGAGATTGATTGGGATGTTGACACTGACAATTGCAAGAAGACTCCTAAGCACCATTCTGAATCCAAGAAGAGAAGTGGCAGGATCATTGGTAATCGAAATGATTACACAGCTTCCCTGAAAATTTCTTTTCCAATATTCAAGGGAGGTAAGAAGGATGATCAAGACGTTCACATACAGGCTTTTGAGCAGTATGCTCAACTGAAAAATATTGATGAAGATGATTGGGGGGAATATTTTCCACAAACCTTGAAGGAGGCAGCGAGGAAATGGTATTACCATTACCCTCCCTGCCAGCTCAGATCATACAACAAATTGCTTAAGCCTTCATGTTGGAATATTCTGACAACAGAGGGGATGAAGATATTCTTTGTGAACTAGATAAGATCAAACAGAGAAATTTATCAGTCCAGTTATGTGGAAAAGATCAAGGAGCTAACCAGGCAGTTACAAGAACCGCCATCTGAGAAGAGGTTGAGGGCATGGTTTCTGAATGGGTTCAGAAGAAAAAAGCTTAGGGAGCAAGAGGTACCAGCCCATACCAAGACATTCAATGATCTGGTCCAAAGGGCATTGAAGCTGGAACAGCAGGCCAAGAAGAAAAAGAGCCACAAGAAGCAAAGGACCAGTAGCAGTAGCTCTGCTACTGAAAGTTCTGATTCCAGTGAGGTGTCCAGTAGCTCCGAGAGCATCTCTAATGAACGAGCCAAGGAGAAGTCAAAGAAGGGATCTTGGACCAAGAAAATTGAAGAAATGGCTAGACAAATTGCCGAAATTAGCCACACAAGACAGCCAGTTCGGAAGATGGAGACTTGGTGTTTGAAATGCAAAGCCAAGGACCGTATCTCCAATGAATTTCCACAATGTACCTACTGTAAGGCTTTTGGTCATCTATGAAATAATTGTGGCATCAGGATCCACCACTTTAAGAAAGGCAAAGATCTATCAGTGGTTGCCTACACTGAACCAGTGAAGGTAGAACCAGTCAAAGTAGCTCAAGAGGAGAGACCAGGTACCAGTGGTATTGGTAAGGGACGTGGCCGATTCCAACTAGGTATGGGCAGAGACAGAGGATGTGGCAACTTCCAGGAAGGAGCATGAATTGCTACACTTGTGGGAAGTATGGCCATTTTGCAGCCCAATTCCCAGATGCACCTGCAACTACTACTACTGAGGCTAAAGCACCGGAGCCAGTCCCAGTCAGGGTAGTTACTAGAAGCAAGGGTGTAGTCATTGAAGAAATTACAGACACTTCAGAAGCACCAGTCAATCCTACCAGCAGCAAGTGGGCTCAACAAAGAGAAATTTGGAAGGCCAAAGGTAAAGAGAAGGTGGTAGATGAGTGGCAAGAGCAGAGGGAACTAGCGGCTAAAATCACGGAGGATTTAGCCAAGAAGCTGCCAGAGCAGCCAAAAAGTTTTGAAGCTAGAGTCATTCAGAGGATACCATCTCAATCGACTGATAAAGATCAGTCATTACCGGCAATAACAGAGACCATGCTGGCTGCGGTACATGGATTAGCTGATGAACTAAGAGCTGATGGAAGAAGTGGAAGCACTACAAAAGAGGAATGGCAGTGTGAAGATACCAGTTCTTCAAGCTCTAACAATTAGTCTGACCAAGAAAGAGAAGAAATTCATGTGAAAATTTGTGATAGAATTCAGAAGCTGACTGTAGAGCTGGAGGGATATCAGAAAAACCTTGCCTGAAGTGGCCAACTTTATCAGACAGCGCACGAAAGCTGAGGTGGAGGCCAGAACAGTGGACCTGACGGCCATCCGAGATGATGAAGTTCCACTTATTTAGGTGGACTACAAGGTTAGGAAGCAGTGCGAACCTCTCTCAAGTGTTATCTTGGATGGAGGAGCAGGAGTCAACATAATGGGAGTTCATCTCCAGCAGAGAATGGGTATCACTAATATGAAGCCAATACCATTCAAAGTACAAATGGCTGATCATAGATTGGTACAGGTGACGGGTATGATTGAAAATATACAGATAAGAGTTGGGAGGAAGAAATTCAAAACCAATTTCTTAGTTCTTGATGTGCAAGGGGCATATGAGATGCTACTAGGGTGCCCATGGTTGAGAACAACACATGCTGTTCATGACTATGCAAACCAAACATTAACCATAGAAGGGGCCAGTGGCAGAATCCAAATCCAGACAAACAATACTAGGAGCTGGAGAAAGGAACTGAGGCCGAAGGAGTTATGTCAGAGGTACAGGGCTAAGAAGATCGAGCGAATGCTAGCAGCCATGAACATATTCCCTTTGGCATAGATTGACTTCAATGTATTCTTGATGAATAAAGAGCAGGTTGACAGGCAGAAAAGACAATTCCCTGATCAGTTTACTGAAGTCAACACAGGGGAAAGAACAGTTCAGCTAGCTGGAAGGATGGTGGAACCACCTGATACTGGTATGGTAGAGGAACCAATACGTTCTAAAGAGTACCCAGTGGATCAGAATACTGATTCAGAAATGAATGGACCATCCTGGGATTACGCTGAAGAGTCGACCAAACAAAAAGGAGCTCTTTCTTGGGTTATGTGAATTTCTATAGAAGATTTGTACATAAGTTTGCTTCTCAAGCAGTACCACTATATGAGCTTACAAAGAAGAGCAGTAAGTTCAACTGGACTGCTGAATGCGAGGAGAGCTTCCAGAATTTGAAAAAAGCCATTATCAGTAAACTCGTCCTTAGGTAGCCAAAGTGGGATATTATTTTCCACGTACATGTAGATGCTTCGGGATTGGCAATGGGGGCAATATTAGCTCAGCCAGACGAAAGAACTAATTATCCGGTTTATTTTGCCAGTCCTTGCAGATTCGGTCAGGCTGAACAAGGCTATACAACTATTGAGAGAGAAGCCCTTGGAATGGTTTTCAGCGCTACAAAGTTCAGGCATTACCTGTTGGGAAAGTTATTCCATTTTTATGTGGACCATCAGGCTCTTCTGTTTCTGATTAATAAAGTCATTATTCAAGGAAGGTTGATAAGATGGATGATGTTCCTAATGGAGTTTGAATTCAGAATTTTCCATAAGCCTGGCAAAAACCATTGTGGAGCTGATTTTCTCTCAAGAAGTACGGAAGGTTATTCAGAATCACCCTTGAGAGATGAACCAGTGGACGCTGACTTATTTCACTTAGAGGCAGAAGAATCAGTAGATCCTGAATGGTACAATATTTATCAATTTCTTTCCCAAGGTGCCTTTCCAGAGGATTAGAAGCAGAACCAGAAGAAAGCTCGGATCATAAAAAGGCTGAAATTTACTATCATCGGAGGATTACTTTATCGACTGGGTGTTGATGGTATACTTCATTGTTGTGTCCCTATGGAAGGAAGAATGCAAGTGATCTCAGAAGCGCATAATGGTGAATCTGGTGGACACTTTTCCAACGAAGTAACCTACAAGAAGATTCTTCAAGCTGGTCTGTGGTGGCAAACACTGATTGCTGATGTTAGAAGTTTTTGTAAAACTTGTGACATATGCCAAAGAATGGGTCGACCAACAGCTGCAGATATGACTCCTTTGATGCCAGTACAACCACTGGGAGTATTCATGAAATGGGGACTCGATTTTATGGGACCTTTTAGGAAGGTTACCCCCAGGAAGAAAAAGTACATAGTAATGGCTACTTGTTATGTAACTAAGTGGGTTGAAGCTAAGGCTCTTCCTGACAACACAGCCAAGTCAACTGCAAGGTTTCTATTTGAGAATATTGTCTGCCGATATGGATGTCCAGTAGAGATTGTGATAGATCAAGGAACACATTTTATCAATGACACTATGGAAATCCTATTGGATATACTTTCAGTCAAGCATCGGAAATCTACTCCTTACTATCCCAGATGCAATGGACAGGCTGAAAGTAGCAACAAGACAATAAAGACTATTCTCACTAAGGTGGTGCAAAAGAAACCAGACCAGTGGGATTTGAAACTCCAGACTGCTCTATGGGCTTATAGGACAGCTTATAAGGTCACTACTGGAATGACACCATTCCAAATGGTGTATGGCACTGAAGCTGTGGTTCCTATGGAGTTTGTGATCCCAAGTCTGAGAATGGCTGTGAAGTATGGCTTAGACTTGAACCACAATCTTAAAAAACGGCTAGATGAACTGATGCAGTTAGATGAACTCAGGCAACGGGCTATGTTGGAACAAGAAATTGTTCAGCAAAAAAGGAAGCATTGGCATGATCGCCGAATTAAAGTTCAAGAATTTCAGAAAGGAGATTTGATGCTTTTATATCAGTCTAGACTGGGGCCAAAGAAGCCAAACCTGAAGATTGCCTGGGCAAGACCATTTGAGGTAGACTAGGTCTTCTCCAATGGCACAGTCAGACTGAAAGGTTTATCTGGATTATTGTTTCCAGGAGTATATAATGGTGCAAAGATCAAGCTTTATTATTCAGAGGCTAGAGAAAACGGGCAAGAACAAGGTACTAAGGAGCTGGAACCTATTAAGCAAGTGATACCAGAATCAGATATTTTTGGGCTTTTTCATGTGCATCCAGTTCCAATTTTAGAACTAGTACCAGTAGAACCAGATCAGACTGATCTTAGAATCAGTAACAGTATGATCAAGCCAGACTGGAAACCAGTCCAGTATCAGTGGGAACACACTTTTCAATTTTTAAGCACCCACCGGTTAGATGGCACGCCAGTAGTAATCATTTTAAGGATGGGTCGCAGCCTTGTCCAATGCATGTCTGCCACGACAGCAGCGATGCACGCAAGTCTAGGAACGGTGAGTGGTGGAGCTTTTATGGCGCGAACATGTATAACAGTCAGGAGAGTTTGCATTTTTTTCTCACAAATCCCCTGCGTGACGCTTTCCTCCTGTTAATCATTCGCCATCGTCGAGCTCCGAGGTTTATTTGCTACAGTCGCAAACCTCGACCTCTGAAGAGACAGTTAACTGTCAACTAGCCTTGCCAGAGACACCAGGGTACGGCTTTGAAACGTCAAGTAATTCTTCTTCTCCTTTGCCTGTTTCGTCGTCTTCATAGTGTATGGGTAGAAGAAAATGCTCAGACAAGATGCAAGAGTCTCTTGAGGAAACCCAAGCCATAGTTGCTGCTGCAAAGGCAAGCCTTCCCATCATACCGTACAGTAAAATCTAGCGTTATGTATTCACTGACCAAGCAATGACTCTACTACAACTATGGGATCTCTGAGTTGTGTTGCAAGCTACAAGAATTGCTTTTGAGGCAGACATTATCAAGCAAGTTCTTGATTCTTTCGACGCTGAAGATGGCAGTGTCATGGTAAATGGTAGAAAGGTGTAGGTGACATCAGAGACCATAGCTTTTGCATTCAGAATTCCCAACGAGCCCAAACCATCTATGGCAACTCCACAGCAGATAAGTATAGCCCTGAAGGAGGATGAAGCGGCTAAACGTAAGCACAAGGCAAGTGGTCAAGGTGTTCCAGTAGCAGGACTGGAAGCTTCCACTGCTTACAGGTTTGTAGCTGAAGTAGTAAGCCTTAAGAACAACCCAACGTATGTATCCGAGAAACTTTTTGCTATGCTATTGGCCAAGATATTGGATCGAAAGGTTCCTATTAACCTTTGTCAAATCCTGTCACACAGTGTGCTCCAGCAAACTGCCAAACTAAAATCCCAAAATGTTTTTAAAGCTTGGTATGTTTGGATTTTCTTTATTGGGCCACTGCTGCAGATGCTCATGAGCAGGTAAAAAAGGCTTAGAGTGAGAAGCCGGTTTCTGAGCCCAAGAACATTGAGTTGTCCTCAGACAACGAAGCAACGGACAGTCAGACTACTTCAACAGATCTGAAAAGGAAAGAAACTGAAGAACAGGCTGGCAGTTCAAAGAAGCCAAAGACTACACCGACAAAGAGCAGTGCGTTTTTGAGGCAGATAGAAAGCCAAGTCAAGACAATGAATACTGAGAAAGTTATAGTGAGCCAAACAGAGAAGCAACCTGCTTAGAAGACTGTGCCTAGCCAGTCAGTAGGACAAAGTGCAGTTGCTACTGGTTCTAGAAAAGATCAGGCCAAGGCAGCAACTTCTGAGAAGATAGCAGACTAGTCAGTGGACAAAGGCAAGGGCCACGTGGACAAAGGCAAAGGCCCAGCTTCTTCGACTCTGCCAGGTGGAGTTTCTACTCCAAATACTGAACACATTCTGCACCTGGTGAACATGACAAGTTGCAGCAAATGCAGACCCATCAATTGAAAGGGCATCTTCTGCTATGCAAAGCTGATTATGCAACTTTACCTTACATGGCTCTAGTGACAATATATGAGCCTACTGATTTTGATCTAGCTACAGTTAAGGATAGATGTTCACTTCTCATATAGTCTTCTTGGAATACTATTGTCAGTTGTATGGGACAATTGGTGGAGACTACTGGGTTATAAGATGAAGTGAAAAAGCTTAAAGCTGACTTGAAGGAGGCTGAAGATCAGATTCAAAATCTCCAGAAAGCACGGGAAGAGCAGACCATACAACACAGGGTACTGGAAGCTCATTCAGAAAGGGTTAATGAGTTATTAAACAAGAAGCTAGCTAAGACTGAATCTGAGATAATGATCATCAAGAATCAAGGGAATGAAGCACTGAGAGTTGCAGAACGGGCTGAAACATTGCTCAAAATGAAGCGGGTGGAATTCAACTCCCTGTTCATTCGCCATATAGCTCTGAAGGCTTCTATTACTGAAAGATACATCTATGACAGCTTGGCTGAAATTCTAAATCCAGCAGGCAATGCTGTTTTTGATTTAGAGAATTTAAAGTCCTTGATAGAAAGTATGCAGAGTGATTTGCAAGACAAGGTGACTAAGTATAATACTACTCTGATGAATCAAGCCATATTGGATTATATTGAGCAGCAGACTTCTCCGGATGAGGCCGAAGAAGACAAGGAAGATGAAGACAAGGAGGATGGAGCTGATAAGGAGGAGGATGACCAAGAAGAAGGGCATACAAATGATGATGATGATGCCCCACCACCATCTCCACCACCAAGACTTGGTACTGGTGGTACAGGGCCAACTGACGGTGGTAAAGGCTAGAATGAGGGGCACCAGTCGGGTAATCAGTAGAATGAAGAACAGCAGCCCAGTCACACTGGGAATCAGCCAGCTGATTAGACCCAGCTCAGTAGGGATGCTAAAGGAAAAATGAAAGTGTAGGATGAGGGATCATCTGCTCATCATCAACATTCACTGCAGCTTATTACCCTGAACAAGCAATTGAGACATCAACAGGCCTCCATAACCAGACAATATCTGGAGGATGATGATCTTCTGTTTGATTTGGAACGATTTCAAAGGCTGTATATTGGAGCCAGGGAAATGGTGGAGCATTGAAAATCAGCAACTTTCCATGATAAAGAAGCTTTCCGTTTACCTGCACATCCCAGTACAGTCCAACTGCTGGAAAGAGTTCCTGAATGGATACTCACTGCTGAAGAGAGAGTGACAAACCCACACTTGCAAAGGCAGTCTACTACAGATTGTCGCTCTCTTGCCCTGGAATTAGAACTTCTGCTGGGAAACAAACCAACTTACAAATGTATGAAGGATGTTAGGGAACAGCTAAAAAAGTTTTGGTGTAAATGCAAACTGCCAGAGGAGTTTTGGATCAGAGAGTTAGAGCCATTCTTGAGGACCAGACAGCCACTAGCAAAGGACCTCAGACTAGAATGTCAATTGGAGCACGGGCAACTGCTCTTCGAAAATTGTTCCAACTAGTGAGAATCACCAGAAAGATGATGCAACAAGAGAACCAGGCTGTTCTCAATTTTTTAAAATTCGTGCCTGATTCTCCAGTTCTCTTGTATGCCTTTCCAGTAAGAGAGACCGAGCTGCCAAGATTCTTTCTAACACTGTATCCTCAACACCCAGAATTAGTTGATCGCCTTACATACTTCAAGATTACTGATGAGCTTTAGGATTGGTATGAGCGATCGATTGTGGAATGGAAGACTTGGCAAACGATGTTCAATGATGCTCTCAAAATCAATGATATTCAGGCACTGAAAGAGGAGATGCATAGGATCCGGATGTATACAGGCCAGTGGAAGATTCGAATCAGAGGCCTGACCAGGATTACTAATCAGCTACTGCAACGTACTATGGAATCTTTTAAAATTCCTAAAAAGGATATTGCGGCAAAGGCGGGTGTGGCACCACAGTATAGGGAGATGGCTGAGATTCTTTTCGAAGCTCGAGTCAAAACTAATCAGCCTCTTCCATAAGGATGGATCCATACTGCTTCGCATTGTCATAAGCTAGCCAGAACCAGGATTACCAAGGGCAGGCGTACACTCTATGATCCTGACACCAAAACCTATCATTCCCTCACGCCTTATGAAGTAGAGATGACCACCGAAAGGCGGGATCAGCTTGAGCAGGAGGCCATTTACCGACTAATTCAGAAGGAGAATGCTGGTACTGGGACTTCTCAGGCACCCTCCATGTCAAAGGGCAAACGGAAGACGGTCCAATGGAAGGATACTGGGTAGTTCCATCTCAGAATTTAGTGGTGACTTTTCTTCCTCAGTGGGCAGGTGGAGATGAGAGCTCTACCTTGGCCTGGTGAGAGCTCTACCTTGGCCTTTTCAGCTGCCTCTCTCGCAATCTTTGTATGACCACTCTGTCAGTGGTCAAGCCGATTTTCAACATCAGAACCAGACGGTGGATTTTTCAGTTTCACATCAGAATCAGACAGGGAAATTTTTTTTCAGAAATTTTGGAATCTTGCCAAAATTCAAGAAAGAAGGGAAGGATAGAGATGGTTGGATAGTTCACTATATGGGAACGCCTTCTTAGGAGATGGGCAACGAATTACTTAGTAGTTACTATGGTAATTACTACAGTAAACTCGAAGTGTATAAATAGGGCCCATTAAATTGTAATCAGGTTGGCAATCATTATCATTTGGGTTAGCACTTTGGCTACACTTGTACTTGAGAATCATTGCAGTATTGTCGGCTGTACTCTCTTTGTAAATCATATTCATTGTAATCTTGATTTGTAATCCCAATCATGGCATATATTCCAGTTACACTTACTTCTCGTCCAATCTTTTGAATCTGAATCTGAACCTTATTTCCAGTACATAAGTCTGATTCATATTCCAGTATCCAAAATCCAGTCTAGTTTTTATTTATGTCCAGTCTACTGTCTGAAATCTTCTCACACTAGTAGTTGAAATCTTCTAACACTGGAATCAGCTGTCTCAAGGGATCAGCTCCAATTCCACTCTGCAACCCTAATTCCAACAATTGGTATCAGAGCTGGTGTCATCTTCTCGGGCTTAGTCGCCATTAGCTCCAGCACACACCTGCTCACTTTCTTCGATTTCTGTGAGCTTTGGCGAGCGTTCGCAGGTCGACAAATATTTTGGATGAGCTCGTAGACCTCAATCTGCTTAAATTTTTTATTCCGGCTCATTTCGACCTCCGTTTCCACTACAGACAGGTCTGCATAGGCTATTTTGTCATTTTGTGCAAAATTTCTGTCAGTACTTTTTTTTGCATAACAGGTGCCTTACAGTCTTCTATGGTTTATGCTATATAGCACGTGTTGTTCCCATTTGGTTTCTCCTCTTTTCGGACAGTTTTCACATCAGGTGTAGCATTTACCATGGCTAAAAACAACATGGATGTGTTCAAGATGTTTGTTGTTGAGGACAGATTGGATGGGGACAATTAGCCTATGTGGGCTTACATGATGCAACATGTTCTTATGTCAAAGGGCGTCTAGAATATTGTGCAGGGCATTGATATATCTCCTGGTTCTGAGGATGCAGGTGATATTGAGGATGTGGCAAGTCTTGCTGCAAGGATTGCTGCTATTAGAGTTGTTTTGCCTATGGTAGAACAATCTCGTTGGGATGTAAAAGATGCACATGCTCATGCATTGATTGCGTTGTCTGTGAAGCGCACCATTGTTCCTCACATTTGTTCAGCAAAATCTGCAAAATAGGCTTGGGATATTTTGGTTGGTCTTTATGCAAGTCGCAATGAGGCTAAAATTTCTTTGCTACGTAAAGAGCTGGAGTCGTAGATTATGCATGAGGAAGATGATATGGACACTTTCCTTGCTGGTATCAAGGATATCAATGAGAAACTTATTTCTACAGGTGAAGTCATTTCAGACAGTTCCCTTGTGCAGACTATTCTTGATGCCTTACCAGATTCTTATTAGACTTTTTCTAGTACTTGGAGACTTATGACCCAAGGAAATCCTGAAGTTGTCAAGTTTGATGCATTATGCACATTGCTGTTGCAAGAGTCACTTTCCAGAAAAAAAAAGACTAGACAGCGTGCAATTGAACAGGCTTTTATTGCTTCTCAAAGAAAGGGTGGTAACGACAATGCAGCCACTTCTTATGGTTCTGTTGCAAGTGGAAAAAATTATGTTCTAATGTTTCTACTGGCAGCAATTTTTTTGGAAATTTTGGTGACAAGGGTAAAAAGAAGATGCGTTGCCATTATTGTAAATCTAATGATCACTTGATCAAGCAGTGTCCTAAGTTGAAGGCCAAAGAGGCTAAGAAGAAAGAGGGTGGTTCCACTGAAAATGTTGGTTCCACTACAAATGCAGCCATTGTTGAGTCTTCTGGGAAAGGAGATTGTGGTGCTGATGTTGATGCAGAGTGGGCTTTTAGCGCAGAGTGCACTTACAATCCTGTTGTCCTTGATGCATGCTTGTCAGTTACTGCAGATTCACATGTGTGGTATTTTGACATGGGTGCTACAAAGCACATTACCTTACATCGTGAATTGTTCACCTCTCTTGAGTCTGTCCCTCATGGGAATCCAGTCACTTGTGCCAACAATGCCTCTTATCCAGTTCGGGGGGTTGGGAATATTGTGCTTACTGCTGCAAATGGCAAATCTTTGACACTTGTTGATGTGCTTTATGTACCTGGATCAAGAAGAATGTTTTGTTTGTATCCGCACTTGTTAGACTTGGACTTGTAGTCAAATTTGTGGATGACAGATGTACAGTTCATGATCTCAATTCTGGTGATGAAATTCTTGCATCTGGCCTTTTGTGTCGTGGCTGTATAAGCTCACTTTGTATGAAAAGTCTGGAAAAAATTTTACAAATATAGTTGCAGATTCAAGGGCTATTTTAGATATAAAACTTTGGATGCACGTTTTGGGCATCTGAATTTTGTCAGTTTGTTGCGTTTGCAGAAGTCTGATATGGTTGCTTCTTTGCCACCTCTTGAAGCACCTATCAAACATGTTTGTGAAGGCTGTTTTATTAGGTAAAATGCAGCGTTTTAAGTTTCCAAAGGATGGCTCAGTTAGGGCCACATGTAGGTTGCAGCTTGTGCATAGTGATGTTTGTGGGCCCATGCAAACTCCGTCCTTGGGCAATTACCTGTACTTCGTGACTTTCATTGATGATTACTTCAGGCATGCATGGGTATTTTCCCTTAGAGTGAAGTCCAAAGTTTTTATGTGCTTCAAACAATTTCTAGCTATGGTTGAAACTGTCTTGAAATGTACTATGGACACCCTCCGTTCCAATCGAGGAGGAGAGTATATGTCTCATGAATTTAATGCATTTTTGGATAGTCGTGGGATAAAACACCCATGTACAGTGCCTTCTACACCTCAGAAAAATGGTGTTGCTGAGAGGAAAAACAAGTCACTTACGAAAATGGCATGATGTATGGTCAAAAGTCAAGCTTTGCCGCATTCTTTTTGACTTGTGGCCATCATGTGTGCCACTTATGTACTAAACAGGTGTCTTGCAAAATCTTTGCGGTCTATTACTCTATATGAAGCATGGCATGATAGAAAGCCTTCTATTGATCACATGCGTGTTTTTGGTTGTTTGGCATATGCTTTAGTGCCACAAACACAACGCAAAAAATTGGATGATAAGGCTTTCAAATGTATTTTTGTTGGTTATAGTGCTAAAAGCAAAGGTTATAGGTTGTATCATCCGCAAACAATGTCTATTCTGGTTTCACGGGATGTAGTGTTTGTGGAAGATTCTGTTCAGCCCTTGTTGTCATGTACTAGAGACAGTAATGTAAGCTCACAGGACATTTATGACACTTTGTTGCCTCTTTTCAGTGTTGGAAATATGAATGTAAATTCCAATGGGGAAAATGTACGGCCTATGGGGGTTTTTGAAAATGTTACAGATCGGCCTATTACTGCTGCAGATGTACATGATGTACTTGATGAGGAAAGGGCTGAAAATGAGCAGGCTAGAGATATGCCAAAATGGCTGGTGCACACTTTGCGTGACAGTAAATTGGATGCACCTTTGTCTAATCGTACTCATTCAGGCTCTCACCATGCATCTTATGCATCAGATTGTTATGCTTTGGCTGTGTCTAGCTTACATGATGTTGAGAAACCTCTATCTTTTGATGAAGCACAGAATCCAGAAAATTGGATGGCTGCCATGCAATCAAAATATGCTACACTTATAGAAAATGACACATGGACTTTATGTGATTTTCCTCTTGGCAATAAGGGCCATTGGTACAAAGTGGGTTTACAAGTTGAAACGCAAGCCGGATGGTGAGATTGATCGCCATAAGGCTCGAATTATTGCAATGGGTTATGCATAGCAAAAAGGCATAGATTATGAAGAGACTTTTTCTCCCACTTGTCATATGACTACTGAAGTGGGTTTACAAGTTGAAACGCAAGCCGGATGGTGAGATCGATCGCCATAAGGCTCGACTTATTGCAAAGGGTTATGCATAGCAAAAAGGCATAGATTATGAAGAGACTTTTACTCCCACTTGTCGTATGACTACTGTGCGTTTTCTATGTGCATTGGTAGCTCATTTTGGTTGGGATGTACATCAATCAGACATTGTTACTGCTTTCTTGAATGGTGACATATTTGAGGAAGTTTATGTAACGCAGTCTCGTGGTTTTGTCAAGAAAGGACAAGAGGACAAAGTGTGCAAATGTAACAAGGCTTTGTATGGGTTGAAGCAATCTCCTCGTGGTTGGTATGAGAAAGTTGACACTCAATTGGTCAAACAAGGCTTTCATAACAGTCCAACAAAAAGCACATTGTATGTAAAGCGTGAGGGTGATGTACTTCTCATTGTGGTTCTTTATATCAATGATTTGTTGATCACTAGACCAAATGAGAGACATATTGCTGAATTTAAATCTGATTTGAATGCTACTTTCAAGATAAAGTTGTTGCATCATTACTTGGGCATACAGTTTAAGCAATGTGATGGTGGTATTGCCTTGTGTTGAAAAAGTTACATAGAGACATTGCTATGTAAGCTTGGACTTGAGGATTGCAAACCTATTGCCACTCCCATTGAAATAGGTTTGAAATTGAGTCTTCATGATGTTGGTGATCCTGTTGATGTCACTCTTTATCAAACTGTTGTTGGCTACATCATTTATGTATGCAACACGAGGCCGGATATTCATTTTGCAATCTCACACGTCAGTAGATTTATGCATAGCCCAGGGTCTAAGCATTGGCAGGCTATCAAGAGGATTTTCCGCTACCTTAGTGGCACTTTACATCTTGACTTGTTTTATCCCAAGGGGGGATCATTGCCGCCAGACTTACATGCTTTTCGGACTTAGATTGGGTTGGTTGTTTTGGCACGTGAGTGTCCACAAGTGGTTTTTGTTTCATGCTTGGCAGTTCATGTATATCATGGTTGAGCAAGAAGCAACCTATTGTGGCCACTTCTAGTTGTGAGGCTGAGTACAGGGCAGTCTTCACAGTTACGGTTGAGTGTGTATGGCTCAGACGCCTTATGGCTGATTTGGGTGCTGGACAGAACACTACCAACACTATCTACACTGACAGTCAGAGCGCATTGGTAGTTGCGAGGAACCCAGTTTTTCATGCTCGCACAAAGCACATTGAGGTGCATTACCACTATGTCAGGAAGAGGCTCTCATTAGGAGAGATCAGCTTGGCTTATGTGCCAACATAGAACAACCTTGTAGATCTTTTCACAAAGGCATTGTCTCCTGAGAAGCTCGAAGCTTTCTGCAAAGCTTTGGGCTTACTCCCCTTTGTGGACTGATCATGTCCTCAGGGCATGGCACCTCCCTTTACTCATGTGCCAGCTCTCGTTCACCGCATCACTCCAAGGGGAGATTTGTTACCATATACATGTGGTAGTGATGTGTGTGAACACACTAGGACCGCCGTGGCATTTTTTTCCTCTTTAGGAGGTTTTTCCCCTGTGCATTGTAAATACGCCCATCACTTTAGGGCTATCAATCTTTACATTGCACACTAAGTAATACACTCTCTATTGTGTGCCTTGAGCTTCCTTCGTCTTCTCCAAGCTGTGTGCGTTTCTTTGCAACCGTAATTCCAACAAGGCCAGTACCTCCGCTTGACGGGAAAATTGTCTAGCCGCTACACTCCGCAGCAACTTGCGACATACGATCCTTATCCGCAATCCACACCATGGGAAAGTCACGAAGGGACTCCTTACATCCAGAGCCTTGCAGTGATGGAACCTCATTCTACGGTCTCTTCTTATCGTACTATTCTCCTTTCATTGCAAGGTCCCACTCCCATGGCATCGCAGGGTCCCACTTCCATGGCATCACAGGGTCCCAAACCACTCCATGGGCTACTCTTGCTTCACCACAACACCATCGACGCACTTCTTCTAGCGACACGCGGTGACACTCGTCTCAAAGCAGGGAGCATCGAGAGAGATGAAGCAGCGGGGGAATTGAGTCTCCTATTTCAGAGCATACCGTCCCTGACGCAGAGGACGAGGATACTGACACACCCATGCCAGACACGCATGGACGCTACTACAAGGTAAAATACAGCGAGGAGGTGGACTTCAGTACATCACATGACAGGCATTTCGATGGCATCTTCAGATTCTTATACATTCAACGTGTAAGAATTGTTTTGTAAAGTTTAGAGACCAACTGTCCGATCATGCATGCTACATTGAGGACGTGTTGCATGCTAGGTTTCCAAATGCCCTCGATCAACGTTTTTCACAACAGTGGTTGGAGGGCTACATAAAAACTTTCTTTAAAAACAAGCAGTCCAATTACGACGCGTAGTGGCCAACCAAGTTAGAGATCTAAACAAGAGCTAGCACGGTTGCAACATGGCAGATGCAGAGTGGGTGTGGGCAATGTAAGAAAAGAGCGATCAAGCTGTAACACGCTCATCCTATAGACAACAACGTGAAGTTTGTGCCAAACAAACTCCCACGCACTATGGATCGGGAGGCAAATCAGTATGGAAGGACAAATATGTAAGGTTGATTAAATTACAACGTAAACTGGTGATTATAAAGATTTTCGTTGATAGTTGATGATTTGTTATTGTCATTGCTAACTTATAAAAATATCACTCTTAGCCGACCAACCAGAGAGATGGTCAAATGTCGAGAGCGGCATACAGAATTTGATACTTGACAATGGTTGTTCGAGAACAACCACATCTCTCACGAGCAATTAGATGCAATGGTTGGATCACTACAAGCAGTAAGTTTAAACAAATAATTTTGTATCAATTGTTTTAAGCTGTTGATATTTGTTTAATTTGGTTTGGGTTTATGTAGAGTCAAGGTGATTAAACGTACGTGCATGTGGATGAGGAGGAGGAGGAGGAATAGATAGAAAAATATTTGTCCAAACTTTCATAAAGTCCCAATGTGGCACAATGTATATACAATAATTTTTATTTTATTTGTGATTTTTTTAAATAGTTAATCTTCTGCACATTAAATTGTCAAGGTAAAGTAAATTCAATTTCATTTTTTTATTTTTTCTGTATACTCTTTCAAAAAACAATTGATGTTCCATTGTTTTATGCAGGTCAAAAATAAAGGTGCTCATTTGGGCCACCCAAAACAAATGAGCACCTTTATTTTTGAATAGACGCTTAGCGGTAATAAATGCGATAATAGCAACAAAAAGCAGCACGCTAATAGTTACGAGAGTATACCCGCAGCTATTTCCGCCATCCTTGCTTGTAAACCACTACTGTGTTTTTAGCTGCGGTTATTGCCGCGTACGCAATATTTTCTCTTTCTATTTTTCTTTGTTTTTCCACGGCAATGTTAGCGGTTATAGATTACTCCTCTTATAGTGTTTTAAGAAACTTGAGAGGCAAGCGGGTTGAGAATTTTGGTAACTTGAGTCTTGTGGATATGTACACACATTGTAGGCAATTATATGAGCAACCAAATGCTAAAAAAAATACCATTTTATTGTTCACTCCCACGTATGCCCTCTTTTTTTACTATTAAGGATGTATGCGGTGGGCTTGAAAAGTTGGCCACTCGCAAAACGGGAGATCTTCAAGGTATCAAGTTGGAGATGATTAAATGGACGGGAGATTTTACCCATGAGTGGATGTGTGATATGTTCAACCTTGCACTTCAACATGGTATGCCTTATGATTGGAGTACTAATTGGGTTAAGCCTTTGCATAAAGGAGGAAATGTAAAGAATGTAAACAACTACCGGACTATAATGATTGGGTCTCTTCTGGAAAAAAAATTGGGTTCATAATGGAGATGAAATTGAGTCACTGGGCTAAAGAAAATGACAAGCGTGCAAAAGGACAAGCGAGTTTTCGTCGATGCCATAGCACAATTGTTCATCTTGTCACTCTTCGTGTTCTCATGGAGGAAAATCGGTTGAAAGGCAAGCGATTATATTATTGTTTTGTAGACTTTAAGAGAGCCTTTGATATGATTCCACATAACAATTTGTGGAGAAGGATGGAACAACTCTAAGTGCCAAGTGAGTTTATGCTTGTGGTTTCTCGAATCTATGAGAAGGTAATATGTCAATTGCGCATGGAAAGAGGAATTTCAAAAAATTTTGTAAGCAGGGATTTCAAAATGACGTGATCACACTATAATTTCAGGTTAAAAACAATAGAAATGCAAAATAACAAATATTATGTTAATTGACATTCATCTTTTTTGACCTGCAAGGAGACTTGGAGACCGGCTCGAGGCCCGTCGGGCTAAGTAATTGGCCCGCCGGGTAAAGCAACTTCCCCGCCGGGCCCGCCATGGCTATATAAAGACGACGCCGGTGCTTGTCTTTTTCACAAGAGAGGTACATTGAAAAGTCTTCTTCACCAAACTTTCTGGCAGCTTTCCACATTCTCAAAGTAGTGTAGCAGTAATTTTTTAATCCCTTCCTTATTTTATTGATGTTTTTTTGAGTTTTTTGCGTTAAAACTTAAAGGTATAAAATTTCTTTTATCAAATCATCGTACGTGGATGCACTGGCATATGGTTGCAATTGTGGCTAGGTGTGTCATTGCAAAAGCGTACGATGATTATATTTTATATTGCTCCCAGTCATTCATGCTTCGGCACATGGTTGCAATTGCAACTAGGTGTGTTGCTGCTAGAATGACAGGAGCATCTGTTTGAAAGAAGTCACCGTGCGTGGATGCACTGGCACATGGTTGCAATTGCGGCTAGGTGTGTCATTGCAAAAGCGTAGGGTGACTATGTTTTATGTTGCTCGCAGTTATTCATGCTTCGGCACATGGTTGCAAATGCGACTAGGTGTGTTGCTGGTAGAATGACAGGAGCATCTGTTTGAAAGAAGTCACCGTGCGTGGATGCACTGGCACATGGTTGCAATTGCGGCTAGGTGTGTCATTGCAAAAACGCAAGATGACTATGTTTTATGTTACTTCCTGTCATTCATGCTTCGGCACATGGTTGCAATTGCAACTAGGTGTATTGCTGCTAGAATGACGGTAGCATCTAATGCATGAATGTGTGCTCAAATAATTTCATAATGTTTCATATGCTTGAATCTTGAAAGAAGACATCGTGCGTGGATGCACTGGCACATGGTTGCAATTGCGATTAGGTGTGTCATTGCAAAAGCGTAGGATGACTATGTTTTATGTTGCTCCCAGTCATTCATGCTTCGGCACATGGTTGCAATTGCGACTAGGTGTGTTGCTGCTAGATTGACGATAGCATCTGTTTGAAAGAAGTCATCGTGCGTGGATGCACTGGCACATGGTTGCAATTGCGGCTAGGTGTGTCATTGCAAAAGCATAGGGTGACTATGTTTTATGTTGCTCCCAGTCATTCATGCTTCGGCACATGGTTGCAATTGCGACTAGGTGTGTTGCTGCTAGAATGACAGGAGCATCTGTTTGAAAGAAGTCACCGTGCGTGGATGCACTGGCACATGGTTGCAAATGCGGCTAGGTGTGTCATTGCAAAAGCGTAGGGTGACTATGTTTGATGTTGCTCCCAGTCATTCATGCTTCGGCACATGGTTGCAATTGCGACTAGGTGTGTTGCTGCTAGAATGATAGGAGCATCTGTTTATAAGTTGTTGTACGGTGAGGCATTGGCACATGGTTGCAATTGCGATTAGGTGTGTCATTGCAAAAGTGTACAAGATCTATGGTCTATACTGCACTTTTTCTTTCAGTTAGAATTTAGAAAAGATCCAAATGGAGTGGCACATAGTTATATTTTCACAATGTGTTGTTTGCAATAATACCATTGCAGGCAAAATGGATCCTTCTGCTACTTCAATGATAGAGTTAAAAAAGAAAATTAGACAATTGTTGATTACAATAGTCAGTGCACTAGATCCCGACAATATAGCGCAGATTGTTGCAGATGAGTCTAGATTGCAATCATTATATAGTGAGATTGCCCGCAAAATTTTGTTGTTATATCCAGACAAAACAACCGAATCAATAATCTCATTACTGAGCAGTTGGGTGGGCAATTTGCCCAAGGTGGCCTCTGATTTGAAAGAGGAATGCCCTCAAGAAGTAGACAAGGGTAAGCTAGAGCATTGGAACGCGATATGGAGAGCTGAAAAGGAGAGGTCAAGGCGAGCATCCCACATAGACACACAGTTTGGCCTAAGCAAGAAAATGCGAATGGCTATCAACAGAGTTATGGCGAGCAGCCAAGTTGGAGAACCGTTTATTGAGGAGGCTGCCATTGAGGGAACATCGGGTTCTACTGCTTCTGCCAGTCACCTAGAGAGCAGTATATACAATTCTGAATGTAGTATGACTTTGGGCATTCCAAATAAGTCCATTAAGAAGATCAAGAAACTTGGGTCAGGGGCTTATGGAACAGGGTGGCAAGTTCAAATCAAAGGGATCAGTTTCCTTCCTGCAACGAATACTTATTGTGCCAAGGAGTTCAAAGGACAGGCCAAGCATCAGTGGAAAAGCTTTGCATCAGAAAGTGGAGTAGATCTCAACCATAGAGGGATTGTGAGGAGTATTGCCCACTCTGTAACGTTGCCATGGTTTCTGATATTCCCCTACTTCAATGGGGGAACTTAAGGTGATCTTATCGAGACAGTGCCCCTTCCACATGGCTCTTTCACGACGCTTGTAGCGCATCAAGAGGGGAAAGGAAAGATCCCTGAAGACTTTAAATGGGAGCAGCCCTCTGAAGACAAGAAAACACGTATCAAGAGCCTGTGCAATCATGCTCCCTCGTTGATCCATGCCTTGGTGAAGGCATTGCGATTCACACATGACGAGGGAGTGATCCACAATGATCTCCATCCATGGAACATCATGTTGGACTTTACCTAGGATCTCACTCCCCGTATTGGAATAATTGATTGGGGATTGGCTCTGTGTGTTGGCTTAGAGACACAAAAGACCAACAATACCGATGAAAACTGGCAAAAGCTTCATCCTTGGCGAGCTCCTGAGTTACTAGATGGCAAGAATTTATGCCCATGGACCAAGGCCACAAATGTGTACGCCATAGGATGGGTGATATGGCAATTTTGTAAGTTTTGTGGAGAGTTCTCTGACTACTACATCACAGATTGGTTCAAACATAAGGTTTCAGTGGAGGTACAAGCCATATCTAGGATTGTTGTGGAAGGTTGGGTGAGGAAGAAATCCACAGACAGAAAGACCTTGGCACTTTTGGACGAAGAATTAGAAAGATTTTAAGCCCAGCCAGAACGATGCTTACGCCCTCCCTCTGAAATGAGTGTAGCCTTTTTTTGATGGATATATGATGTACTTTATGAAGCAGGGTTTTCTGAGACTTGTGACTTATAAAAGCACTTTTAAAAATTGGATGTTATGCGCTATGGATGATGTATGAGCAATAAAAACACTTTGTTATATCTCAATAGACAACAAATTTTCTATGAGTTTTGTGTTATCTCTTAAGTTTCAAGCAATAAGCGACGTGGAGTCACTGATTGTCATTCATTGATTTAAAAAATGGTGGTTACTCTTATATCAATTGATTGTCGTAAGATGATGGTTATTCTAATATCAATTGATTGTCGTAAAATGGTGGTTAAAATTATAGCAATTGATTGTCGTAAAATGGTTGTTACTCTTATAGCAATTGATTATCATTAAGTTTGTATGCCGTAACTGAAGTATAGTGTTTAATCAGGATATGGATAATGATAATCAAAGGGCTAAGCGCGCTTTTGAGCGTCTCAGATCCATGTGTCAAGGCGGTGGAGTGAACGACACCGCTCGAATTGCATCTCGTTGCTCCCAGTGGGCCAACCCAGTGGGTACACAATGGAAAGAGGTGAACACTAGGATTGACCGAGAAATGGTCAAATCCATATGGCCAGGTGTTGCAAATGACAACATCAAGAAAGGACGACTCAAGCTATCACAATGCATTAATGCAGACATACGAGACAATGGAGAGAACATATATCTCGATGTTATGGGTCATCCTATGCATCATATGGACTGTCCATTGTGGTTTTCCAAAATGTTATACATGCATTATGTCTTGGGTGAAGCAGTGGACTTTAGCTCAAGGACACCTCACATGACGGTTGAGGACATTCGCAGTACTGCAATCACCGTCACACGGCAAGAGATGTCATTGGCACTAGAACGTGCATCAATGGAAGTGCACCAAGTTAAGGAGGAGCTTCAAACTCAACTCAGGCAAGCATCACAAGATACACAAGGCTCTCATGCAGAAGAAACCCTAAATAGAGACTTGCAAAGGGAGGTGAAGGTGCTATCTCGCCACGTAAAAGAGTTAGAGGCGACTATAAAAAAACAAAATGCTGCCACATTGATTGAGCACCCAACATCTAATGAAGCCCTTCCAGCTTCTGGTGAGCACGGTGGTCCTTGCCCCATATGTAGTCATTCTTTCATGAGTGGTGTGGTCACTTCAGCTTGCCATGCGGACATATGTATCATATATCATGCTTGATGCAAAGCATGATGAATAACTTTCATTATGCTATATGTGAGTTTGAGATATCCAAAAATCTATATGCAATGTTCAAAATGTCTGAAGACTATAATAAGCTTAAAGGTCAGCGTGAACAGGAGAATGAAGATATTCTCACAAATATTTCACTATCACTTGGATAGCTTTTGTAACATTTACTCGTTGTCTTGCGAGAATTTATTAATGAATTGTGAATTGTCTTCACTTCAGCTTCAATTATGATATGTGATAATGCAACGATTTGTTAGGGCTTTGTATATTATGAAGCTTTACTAGTGATTTGTGGCCTTGTAAAGGTTTTTAAGGGCTTCATTTATTATTAAGCAAATGTCTAAACCTTAAACTAAATATAAAAAAAAGCTTATAAGATAAACAGTTTCTGAACTTAACCAGAAGTCACTCAATGGATTCGATAATCTATTAATTAAACCACCGTCGCTTGCTGCGACGGGTCAAAGTTGGTTCAATTTCCAAATTCTCTTCAATCTCTTCTAAAGTACATGTAGTTTCTACTTCATGAGATTCCCCTTGCAGCTCACTGTCTTCGTCCACCTCATCATTGGTTACATCATAAGTCCAACACGGCATCTCCTCTTTGTAGTTCTCAGCTTGCACTCTTGCCAATAGCCGATGGTTGCAGTACATATACACCAATTTTTCAGCTCTTGAATTTAGAAGGCGGTTTTTGATGGTGGAATGTACATATTTATATGTACTCTAGTTTCTCTCAGAACTTGAATTGGATGCACATTGGGCTAGGGTTCTAACAGATAGGTGTTTAAGGGTGGGTGCACTACCACCATTCATCATCCACCACTTCCACGCTGGTTGCTCCATGGAAAGTTTCTGCACAAATTCTGTACCAAACTTACCCTCTTTGATTTTAAACTTCGTAAGATCAGTAACAGCTAATGCATGCTCATCAGGATCATCATAAAACCTGCCTATCACATCATAAAAGTCTTCAGCACCTCCTCATCAAGTTTGTCTATTTCCATTGCCCAATACTGTGGATCCAATAAGAAAGCTACGCTGTGTAGTGGACTATGTGCTCCAACCCATCGACCATGCACATACTTTCTCAAAATTTCTCTCCTCTTTTGAGTGAATGGTGTCTTCCAAGGCTTCACAATTGGCTCCTGGGGCTCCTCTGGATTTGCAAGGCTTTCTTGAACAGTCCACCAAGCCATCCACACCTTACCTATGTTAGGCAAGGCAGAATCCAGTTGGCGTAATGCAAGCATAATTGGCATCATGACATTGTGTACATCCACCACATCATCCCAGAAGTGGCGATCAGCTAGTAGTTCTCTGATCACCCCTATTTTGCTTTTTATCTTCTCCTTTTGACCAGCCTCCCATTCTGAAAAAGTGGCACAAACAAATGTCTCCATCACAACATTCTTATTTTTTATTAGTGATTCTACCGTATAGTAGTTGGTGCAAAATCTAGTTTCGCACAGCAGTTTTAACATAGTAGACATCCTCTGATGGTACATGTCAAGAACCCTCTGACGCTTCAAAACAAACTTGACTATTAAGCCAGCATTATCTACTATCCATTTGAACCACTCTGTGTCCTCCCTCTTGTACAATCTTGCAATACCAAGTTCAAGCTGTGTGTACTGCAACCAGCACTACATAGGTGAGAGAAGCGACTTTCAAGTATTCTACCTGCAGCCCTACAATTTTTGGCATTGTCCATGATTACTTGAACAACATTTTCTTTTCCAAGTTCCTCAACTGCGTCGCCAATGATGTCAGCTATAAAACTGCTAGACTTTATTTGACCAGAGCTATCCACAGCTTTGATAAAACATTCACCACGAGGACATACAAGCATGATGTTGATCAATGGCCGCCTTTGAACGTTGGACCAACCATCACTAACTATGGTGTATCCAGATTGTTCTGCTGCATTTAATATTACCCTTTGAATATCCTGTTGTGTGATTGTGTAACATTTATCCAACAGTTGGTTTCTCATATGGTGATATGTTGGAGGGGTAAATCCAGCACCATACTCCCCAATGCGTTTCCAAGCTGGCTTCCATGCATCACGGGTGACAATGGCCAATGATCCCCCAATGAAATAGACGGCTTTAGCTAGTGCAAGTTATGCTTCTTCTAAGGCAAGTGTTTTGAAGCTCGTCTGTAAGCTAACTGGTCTACTTTTTGACGATCCTACCTGAAAGTCAAGAGATCCATGGTTTGGAGGTGTAGTTCCATCGATATGAGAAGTTGGTTCCCTACTTTGAGTGCTTCCATTGGTGGGGGTTACATCCAATGATCCCTCATACTAGTTTGATCTTATCGATACGGGGGTGTGATGGTCCAAAGAAGAGAGTTTTGATCTTTTGCTCATGGAAATTAGCTTACCAATTAAAGCTTTTAAGCGCATAGCTGCTTCTTCTGCACCTAAGCCCTTGCACTTTCCTCCTTGGATTCTGGTATTGCCACCTAGCAAATGATCCCTTATTCTTGGTGCTTCTCCAGATTTCTCTTCGCCACAAAAGTTACATTTCCAATCTTGATACTTATTTAAATTTGTGGAAAAATTCCACTCGGGTCCTGAACTTTTTCCACCTGCCTTTCGCTTGCCCTGTGAAATGGTGCCCTGCAAAGCAGGACCTGGCATCGAGGTAGGAGGTCTCCTCAAGGAAGCCAAGCTTGAGACACCAACATCACCGCTCACATTCCCGGTGGAAGACATACTTATTGGATGCCTGCAATACCAATAAACATAGCTCAGTATGCTATCTTTTCTTTCAAGTATTATTCAAACCAAACATTAGTGTTATAATCAATATCACACACAAGCGTAGTAGTGAAGCCTGAAGGGAATAAACCTCAATCTACTCAAACATGAGCAAGCAAATACAACGGTGAATCAAATATGTGATCAGTCCATCCCAAAAGTAGAGAAATCGACCCAAAGATTCACCTTCCTACCCCTTTCATGAATCAGTCCAGTCCAAAAGAGAACTAATGACCCATGATTGGAGCTCTAATCGAAATAGCAAGCAAATATAGTGGTGAATCAAACATGTGATCAGTCCATCCCAAAAGTAGAGATATCGACCCAAAGATTCACCTTCCTACCTCCTTTCATGAATCAGTCCAGTCCAAAAAAGAACTAATGACCCATGATTGGAGCTCTAATCGGAATAGCAAGCAAATAAAACGGTGAATCAAACATGTGATCAGTCCATCCCAAAAGTAGAGATATCGACCCAAAGATTCACCTTTCTATCTCTTTTCAAGAATCAGTTCAGTCAAAAAAAGAACTAATGATCCATGATAGAAGTTCTAATCAATATAGCAATCAATTTAGCAAATATAACGGTGAACCAAACATGAAATTAGTCCATCCCAAATGTAGAGATACCGACCCAAAGATTCACCTTTCTACCTCCTTTCAAGAATCAATTCAGTCCAAAAAACAACTAATGATCCATGATTAGAGTTTCATTAAGTTTTAATTTTTTTTTAAAGACTATTCATTTTTTTACCTTTAGTTTGTCTTCTAAATTTTAAAGGATGACCAAATTTAGAGGAAGCGGTGATGTGATGTGATGTCTAATACAGGGTTATATAGAGACGCCAAATATGGAGGGGGTACATGATAGGGCCGGCGGGATTCTTGCTTTGCCCGCCGGGCTTTATAATATGCCCGTCGGGCCTGCCGGGGTTCGTTGGTTGCCCCGCCGGTTCTACGTTTTCTACCGGTTTTCGTAAGTCATGACATTAGATATGTTATTAACATGAAAAAAATAGTGATAATAACAACAATAATTAACATTTAACAAAATGCGTCATCGCGTAATTAAAATCCATGTTTGTAAGCATTGTTAAGGTTAAACAAGAATATCCGTTGTCACCAACTCTCTTTGATCTATGCATTGGTCAATTGGAACAAATGGTACTTGACTTTATGCAAGAAGAAGGAATTTAAGAGGTCACTATTTATAATGCGGTAATCATGCTTTTGTTGTATGCGGATGATGTAGTGCTTCTAGCACGCACTTTAGAAGATGCACAAAAGCTTATGGTTGTCCTTGAGAACTTTTTCTTGCATAGTGGACTGATTGTGAATGAATCCAAAACAAAGGTTATGCTTGTGAAAACCAACCATAAGGAGAAGCCATGCATTGTGTACAACAATGAGACACTTGAAGTTGTTGAAAGCTTTAAGTACCTTGGCCTTGAGGTTCAATCCAATCACAAGTGGCATGAATGTGCTATGTATCGTTTGGAAGTGGGAAAGAGAGCATATTATGCATTTGAGAACATGTGTAATATGGGAAACATCAAGTGTTGGGTTCTCAAGAAGTACCTTTTTGATGCATTGGTGACACCAGTTCTTCTTTATGGAGTTAAAGTGTGGGATGGAAGCATCTCAAAGTCTACTTGGAAAGAGTTTCAGAATGTCCAAAAGCGGTTTCTTACAAACTTTCTCCAAGTTAAGACACAAACACTATATATGCTCCTACTTCTTGAGTCGGGATCTCTTCCAATTGAGGTTATGGGCATGGAAAGTGTTGAGGGAGTACATGATAAAGATGCCTCAAAACCCCTCACATTGACGTCCTACAATTGCATAGGAAGCAAGCAAAAAAGTTCAAAAGACGCATAAAAGCAAGATCTTGAGCACGGGATGGATGCAAGACATACAAAAGTGGTTTGGTGATGGGATGCATTACACTTGCTACATAATGCTTCAATTGACTCCCAAGTGAATGAAGCTTTTCTACAACACTAATGTATTACGGCTTGGAAGAAATCCGGTGAGTCACGCTTCATACATTACACCATCCATAGTGCCCCAACTACAAAACCATATTCTTCGCTAAAACAGGATATTGTACTCACACTTACATGCTTGAGGCAATCCCCTTGTCAGTGCTACACAATATATTCACAGCCATTCGACTTAGCTCCAATTCCCTTCAATGCGAGACAGGGCATTAGGGCAATGGAGAAGAGTCGAATCGATTGTGTAGTACATTGTACTCACTACAAGTTCGAGAGTCTGAGTACCACACACTACTAGAGTGCTCAGCTTTTGGTCACATCCGAACTTGCTTCTCTCACATTTTCAGCCATAACTTAGATCTACACACTTTCCTCTCCTAGCCACAATGTGGGCTCTCCATTGCGACTCTCATCACCACAATTTTGGAGCATCGAGATTCACTCATCATCCATACACATACTGCATCACATGTAAATTTGGTCCCATAGGTCATATTTGACCTCCGAGGACGATAATAAAATATATCTATCTATCTATATCTTCTTCCTCCATCCCCCCTTTTCTCTCTATCTTGCCCCTCCCCCCCCCCCCCCCCCCCCCCCCCCCCCCCTTCTCTCTCCCCATAGTGCACGTGGCATGTGGACTATCGGCCATTGGTAGTCCACATGGCTATGCCACGTAGACTATCGGGCCACCCATAGTCCACGTGGCATAGCCATGTGGACTACCAGTGACCGGTAGTCCACGTCTACGGAGAGAGAGAGAGAGAGAGAGAGAGAGAGAGAGAGAGAGAGAGAGAGAGAGAGAGAGAGAGAGAGAGAAGGAGGTGGAGGTGCAAGAGAGACATCAAAAAGGGGGATGGAAGAGAAGGAGATAGGAGGGGGATGAGAGAGAGAGAGAGAGGAGGGGGATGAGAGAGAGAGAGAGAGAGAGAGAGAGAGAGAGAGAGAGAGAGAGAGAGAGGAGGGTGGAGGAGCAAGAGAAACAGACAAAAGGGGGGATGGAGGAGGAATTAGAAGGGGGAGGAGAGAGAGAGAGAGAGAGAGAGAGAGAGAGAGAGAGAGAGAGAGAGAGAGAGAGAGAGAGAGAGAGAGAGAGAGAGAGAGAGAGAGAGAGGGTGGAGGTGCAAGAGAAAGAAAGAAAAGGGGAGATGGAGGAGAGAGAGAGAGAGAGGAGGGGGGTTAGAGAGAGAGAGAGAGACCCCAGTTTACTATGAGATATGAGGCCGCTTTCACTGCCTGTTCAGAGAGGGCTTTGGACCACTCTCTAGAGTCATAGGGATGAGGACCAGAGATGTCTAGGAGTGTTTTTGCTCAAGTTGCACAAACACATAGAGACCCTAATGAGAGGAGAGGCTAGCCAGTCTCAGAGACGGATACCTGACTTCTTTAGAGTGGACACTAGGCAGTCGGAGGAGCAGCTGCCGTTGCAAAGCTCACATTGTCCACACTAGAGACACGCTCGAGCTAGGGAGATCCAGACGCCCACAACTGCGGAGGACTACACACCATCTACGGAGGCTGATGAGAATCCATCAGTGAGAACGACGATGGATCTCCTATGATTTAGCTCTTTTGAGGATTGTATACCCTGCTTATCTTGTACAAGCCTTTGTATCATCTCTTACCCCTACACACACTCACATTGTGTTGTATTAGCCCTCAATCACTACTTTCACTCCCTGCTCATATCCGACATAGTTCACATCTAGCAGTTTAGGATTCTATAGGGCCCCTTTTTTCAGTACCTTTTTTATTTTTGGTATTCAAACATTGTATCAGATTCTCCGCGTTGTAATTTTTTGGTCTACATTGTGTTGTATTAGCCCTCAATCACTACTTTCACTCCCTGCTCATATTTGACATAGTTCAAGCTTGCTGCGTAGTTCACATCTAGCAGTTTAGGATTCTATAGGGCCCCTTTTTTCAGTACCTTTTTTATTTTTGGTATTCAGACATTGTATCAGATTCTCCGCGTTGTAATTTTTTGGTCTCATAGGTCATTTTAATCTTATGAAGACCTTACTTAATATAACATTTCATTTCATTTCATTCTCTCTCTCTCTCTCTCTCTCTCTCTCTCTCTCTCTCTCTCGCGCGCGCGTGTGCGCAACAAGGCCTCCTCTATCTTTATCGGGCCCCTACGTAGAGCCCAAGATCGTAGGGGTTTTTTTAAAATGTCACGCGGTGGCATTTTTAATTTTACTAAACTCATGGTCTACCCGTAATAAAATTTTTGATTTGAAACCCGCCATGAGGTCGATATTTACGAACGGTAAGATTTTCGAAATTGAAATGGTTAAATCTTTGAACTTTAACTCACTATTCATTAGTATTAAAAACTAACGATTTTGCATGACCATCCAGAGAATATGGGTGAGAACGACAGCAGCAATCGTACAGCGCGCGCTTCTTTTCCCTCACAAGGCTCCTTCACAATGCAGTTGGCTCGCAAGCAAGCTAGCTTTTGGGAGCAACAGCTACTGCTACCATGTCTACAGCGGGCCGTAGGGTAAGAGCTCCGCTCTCTCTCTCTCTCTCTCTCTCCCTCTCTCTCTCTCTCTCTCTCTTTCTCTCTCGCTCAGCCATTGATTGCTCAATGGTTGCGCTCTCTCTCTCTCTCTCTCTCTCTCTCTCTCTCTCTCTCTCTCGCGCGCAGCTCGTTGCGCGCGCGCGCGCGCGAGAGAGAGAGAGAGAGAGAGAGAGAGAGAAGAAGAAGAAGAAGAAGAAGACGACGACGACGTAGGAATTATCGGGAATTATCCATGCTCCTCACAGACATCAAGGGAAACACCTCCCAGCTGGACGGACACACAGCTGTAGATAATGCAAGTGTATACGAGAAGATGTAACACAGGATCGCAGAGATGGTGCGCAGAGAATCTTGTTCGAATGGATACACTAGGGGCTCGTGTCGTCTAACTGGTTCACGACACTTTCTGCGATGTTATTTCAGATATCTTAAAGTCCCTGAGTTTAAATGTTCAAAGGTAACTGTCAATCAATCAACCTCTGCCCAGTACGTGTCTCTTTGTCATGTCGCCTTTTTAGCCTGTACTACGTTCTTCTTTAGTGGATTCTGCAGAAGTAGATGATGAGAATGCGCAGGTTGAACAAAGATGAGGCAGAGATCCAAGACGTAGTTTTAGCAGAAGGGTTTATAAGTAGCCTGCAATATGCATGGAGGGCCCGGTTTGCTAATCCTGCACTTGCGGACCTTGTGATATTCTGTGAATATACATATGAGAGAGAGAGAGAGAGAGAGAGAGAGAGAGAGAGAGAGAGAGAGAGAGTCCTCAACGGTTGGCTAGGGCTTGGGGACTTGGCCTATATTCTGGTGCTCCCCAGCTTCAATATGAACGTTAGGCTCTGTTGAGATGGCAATGGAGGTTCAAGCTCAAGTCAATTCCACTCCCCCCAAGACAAAACCGTATTGATCTTGGGGACATGAATACTTGTAGACCTATTACTTTAACAGTGGTGGCTCATCAACATTGCTACCAGTTTGTTCGTGAATGTTTGACCTTCTACACCTTGAGCTTGCTATCCATTTCCATTACTCTGCACATATTGGCCCTCCATTTGCACATTCCCATGTAATGTTCTTGATTGATCACCCTACATCTAAACAAAGATAGGTTTTCTTTTGCATCTTTGCTTTGTTCAACGCATGATAGCTTTGCACATCTTTGCATTACTCCATTTTGCCGGACTCTCCATTTACAAGCAAAAGACACCTCCTTGATATTGGGCCAATACACTTAGGAACATGGAAATATATTGCTTCAACGCCTAAAACATTAAGGCGCCAAACAAGACTGACTTTTACCAAATTATTTCTCGCAATATCTTCTCATCTAAAGTCTTGCTACAAGACATTTTTCATGTGCAGTTTGCCTTGAACAACATGCTATGAACTCTCTCTTCATTTCTGCCCAAAAGGGATGAAGTGTAGGTCCAGTTTTGGAGGAAGCAAGCTGTAAAGACAGCTTTTCCCGCCAAAAGTGCTTGCCCAGTCCAACAACGAGAAGCATTGCACGGGCCACGCCCTCCTCCAGGGTATGAATTTTTTCTTTCAACCACCCCATTTTTTTGGGGGTGTGTATAAGGCTACAGAAAATTGTTGTATAATTCCTTGCACTCCACAAAAGCGAGAAAAAGCATTGGAAATGTACTCAACCCCCAACATCAGACCTGAGCATTGAATTTTCATATCAAATTGATTCTGGACTAGTGCCGAGCACACTTTGAAGAAGGAAAGAACCTCTGACTTCTGTATCAGAAAATAGACATACGTATAGCGTTAATAGTCACCTATAAATGTCAAGAATTATTTGGAACCAGCAATGGGAGATGTTTTGATAGCACCACATAGATTTGAGTGTATCAATTGCATGGGTTTGGATCTTCTCAAGTGGGAGTAGTAAAACCTTTTACGTTGAGCTTTGCCCAAGATACACCCTTCACAAATATCTATGTTCGTCCATCTGCTGGGAAGGCCGATGCTCGTGTCTAGATCATCCGTGAATCGCAAGGTCTTGATGCTGGGATGATCAAGCCTGTAATGCCATTTTAGAGTAGTAAATTGTCCATTTGCCTCAGTTGTAATCAAGGCTTGTGGTCTAATAGGTCCTTCCCGAGGAACTTGTATAAAGATGCCCCAGGGCCCTGTTTTAGGCATCCGGCTTGAGGACAGTTAATGAGTTCTCGAATGCCATTAGGTAACTAATGAATTGTACAACACCCACGACAGAATTAAAAGATGGATCCTTGAGAGCTTGCCCGAGACTGAGATTGTGGGCAAGCTGGCCAGCAGATGGTAGATATTGTCGATGACCATGACTCTACCAATTTGAAGATTGACCTGAATTGAATCAACTCCTTGGGCATAAAGGATGTTTGAATGGTTTGTAGTTAATCAACCAATCTCCTTGAAAGGTCGTGTGATGTGTGGCTCCAATGTCTAGATACCCCACGTCTTTGTCAGATCAGAAGTGTGAGTCATTAATAGCTGTGAATGCTTTGAAGGTCTCATCAGGATAAGTATCAGTATCATCTTCGGTGTAAGCCGCTTGGCTTGAGGATTTCTTCTCCTCATTCCTTGAGCATGCAGCTTAGTGCAACAATTGTGTTCAAGATGTCCACATCGATTGCAAAACCGACAAGTAATCTCCGAATTGTAAGGGGGGAGATATCCTAGTGTCTCGGGAAGGACCTGGCCTAGGTCTAAACTTGGACCCGTTTGGTTTGAAGTACCATTTACCCTTGTGATGAGTAGAGACATAATTCCCCTGGGACACCTGAGAAAAAGAGAAACTCTTTGTTAAAGGGGAGGTAGTGGAAGTGCCCATTACCATTCTGTTACAGGATGCGGTCATACAGATCTGTGACTGATAATTTTGTTGTGGCCGATTAAGTGAGATAAAGGAGTAGCAAGAGTCAGGTAAGGCCGGTAACACGAGGGTACCTTGCTGATTAGCATCAAGGGTAAAACTCGAGAGAATAACAGTGTCTAATAGAACACGCCAAGGTTGAAAAAAGGTCCCCTTCATTCAACGTGAAGTTGATTAGCCTCTTCACGGCTGAGCCTTGAGTGACCCTATCTGTAGGTTTATTGGTCTGTTCAAGGAGTTTCAAAATTAGATTTGCTGAAACGAGTTCCCTTGGTAGTAATGCCTGTGTATCATGCCCGTGAAACAGGATTTCGATTTGAGTGAGGTGAGGGAGGTCGTGGGGTGTCACCATTGATGACCTTCCAAAGAGCCTCTAAGGAGTGCTTGAACAGAATTTGCATCCTGCGGGCCCATAGTGTATAATTATTTTTTGTCAATTTTGTAAGATCGAATAGGGATGGTGCTGGCTGGTTGAGTGCTGGTGGATGGTTAGGAACTACTGCCAGGTTGAGCCATCAAGGATGTATACGGATTCACCAATGGCTAAGCAAACAGGTTCTCTTAGGGTGATTTAATGCACATGAGCAGTATCTATACTCGTGATAGCATGTAGATAATGCAAGGAGCGAGAGCCAGATTTGGAAATATGGCTCGATTCTGTTGGGTCAATATGAGACTTTCTGGTCAGCAGGCTCTGTCCAGGAGTGGAAGGGAGATGTATGTATGTCTATTGCGAAGCCATGGAAGTCTGCCATTGTGGACAAAGGTATTAACGTGCCAGGCCGGGCTCAGTACATTACTATACTTTCTGTGGGGAGTACAATGGAGTGCTCAATGTTTATGTGCCTAATCAGGTAAGTGTGCAGGCAAAGTTTTGGTCTCAGATTGATGATGTTCTACCTGCAATTGATAACTAGTGTGTGGGGAGAGACTTCAACATGCTAGAGGACCTTCTGATAGAGTTGGGGGCAGACTACTCTCCGTGGCAGCGAGCTCGCTGCATGGAGGCTACATGGGAGACATTATGTATGTCTTTGAGGAATCGGATATATGGCAGCATGAGGGTTTTGCGCACATTTCAGGTAGCTTCTGTTTCTCCTGCTCGGACCGACGATAGGGAGGGATCAATCTATCTCGGATAGACCGGTTCTATACTAGTGACTGGTTCGGAGAGCACGGTGGCTCGTTGGGTTTTTAGTTGGGATGACTTTCTCGTATCATGCACCTGTAGTGCTCTCTATGGAAGAGTAGGCTTGCCAGGTAGGGTAGCAGCTGAGGATCCCCGAGAGAGTCTTGGAAAATGCTTGTCTTGCTCGATGGAGGCCTATCACGATCCTCAGCACGGTGTACAAAGTTTTGGCCAAAGCTTTGAGTTTAAGGATCCAGCCCCTCCTTGGGGATTTGATTCATGCAACACATACTGGATTTGTCAAGGAGAGCAGTGTGGGGGGATATGTGTTTGAAACGTGAGCCGGGAAGGTGCCAGGCCTCTGGCTGTGAGAGGTGTGAGAGAATAAGAAAAACAGATACATATGGCTTTGGCAATCACCGTAATCTTCAATTATCTATTCAAGCTCTGAGTGCAGGCTGTTAGCAACACCGTCACTTGGATCATCTGATAATTAAGAGTTTAAGCTCCTGTTTTACCGGGCCGTTAACGACACCGGGACTTAACAAGATGATTAATCAATCTTCAAGTTGATGATGGTGATGGAAATTCTCTCTTGTCGCTTTATCTGCTTCAACTACCTTCAAGAGCTCTCTGCATTGCTCTGCTGCTTCCTTCAATTGCTCTAAATAATCTTCGTACTTCTCGTCTTTAATGTTCCCAAATCAAGGTCAAGAGAGACCATGTTTCTTCTTCCTTGCTCCCAGAAATGAAATGTTATATTAACGTCTTCAAAAGGCCAGAATGACCTATGAGACCAAACTGATACAAAAGTGGTGAATCTGTTACAATGTCTGGGTACCTTAGTACTAAAGTACTAAGTGTGAAAAGTGTGAAAGTGTGAAAATAAATGTGAAAAACTAAATACAAAGTATTAAATAAACTTCTTTAGGAGCATTCTGGGTGTCTGGCTAGAATGCTTCTAATCCTTTGTTGTAGTCTCCTCCGGTGAAGTGTGCTTCTGCATCTCGGTCGTGGTCGTCTCGATTTCCTAAGCTTAATCGCCCTGTCAATGAGGGTGCCTTTGGTATGAGTGTGGGTACTCCTTTGTGCTGGCTGCTGGCCTCTTGCTTCTCCTTCCACTTCTGCTTCTCTCGATCAGAAGAAATCTGTGATCTGCCTCTGAGGCTGTAGTGCTCTCTCCAGAGAGAGAGAGAGAGAGAGAGAGAGAGAGAGAGAGAGAGAGAGAGAGAGAGAGAGAGAGAGAGAGAGACCGTTCTTGCTTTCGAGAGAGAGAGATCTCCTTCTTGCTTAGTTCCAAGAGTGAGAGAGAGAGTTGCTTGCTTCCTTGCTTAGATCCGAGAGCATGAGAGAGAGTTGCTTCTTAGCTCCTCTCCGACTCCTTGCTTCCTTCTTCTCAAGCTACACCTCCTCCACGTTCATTCATGCAATAATCCCCTTCCTTCCCAAAGCTACTCCAAGAAAAAAACCTCGTTCTCTCATGCAATGCCTCTATTTTTGGCAAAAATTTTCCTCTCGGCTTGTCACGGAGGCGTGACAAGCCACTTGTTGACGCGACAGCTTGCAGGTTGAGCAGCACGAAACTCGGTGAGAAGAGCTCCGAAAATGGGCGCCAGGGCGAGCTGAAGACTTTTCCCTTCTAGACCGCGCTCAGCCAAGCTATGTACAGCTCGGCGCGACTCCATTTCCTCTCCCCTATGTCTTTTCCCGCTGCCTGCACGTCCTTCTCCTTATTCCCCCCCCCCCCCCCCCCCCCCCCCCCTTTTCACATGTATTGCCCCCTTTTAGCCTATTGAGTGGCCACACCCCCTTGGGGTCATTCGATTTGCACATTGGGCTTATGGGCGGCCTTATGAGCACACCATATTTGGAATGCACACATGACCAAGGCATTGCTTCGCAAAAGAAGGCATCACATTTGGCATTCACATCGCCCAAAGCATGGCTAAGCACAACATTTGGTATACATTCCGGCCAACCACATTCAATGGCACCTCATTGAGTATACATTCCGGCCAAAGCATTCAATGGCACAACATTTGTCCTTAAATGACTATATCATCGTGAATTCTACTGCCCATAACAGCATCTTGAATAATGCCAATGCTTTTAAGATGCACATATAGGTGATTGCATTTGCCGGAAGGCATTTCCTTCGCACTCGGTTGTTTATTGCTTGTATCAGTTTCTCGGATAATGCCAAAATTATCCAGCTCAATAGTGCCGACAACTGACACCGGCCTCAAGCCATATATATCTGATGAGCTGTAAATTCCTATGGACTTCTCAAGCTGCATAGAACGCATACAAACCCTGTTGAGGCTGTAAAATTTCCTTATGGCACACCGAGTGAGGCGGCCGACCTGACACGAAACTGGCCCTCGGGGAAACTTAATTTGGTGATAACTTGGCGACCAAATCTCCGATTGCTGATCTAACAAGACCGACGTGCTCCACAAAGTGAGCACTTCAAGACCATGTATTCACTTCATTTCTGTCCCCTCAGCTGCACTTGCCCAATCCGGTATGGATCTGCATCAACTTAAACTTCAAACTGCCATAACTTCTTCATCGTAGCTCCAATCGACGAGCCGTAAAGACAGGCCGGTAGAGCACTTCAAGCACTGCAGTTCTAGATCATAAAATCCCATCTGCGCTCACTTCAAGCATACTCTTTTTTAGCATCATTAAGGCATCTGTTGGCCCTTTAAAGCCGCATCTCGCATACATTAAACGTAAAACTAGTTTGTTAGCAAGCCTTGAACACTGATCATTAATCAGGTAAGCTTCAATTAAGCTCAATGTGCATCTTCCTGGTATCTTTCTTAGCATGGGAGCGGAGCTGCACGACCGTAGTATCCTTGACAACATCTTCACTTATTGGGAGGCCATTGCTTTGGACATGGGGCATGGACTGCCCCGGGGCCTGATGCGTCTTAGAGTAGAAAATGATGTCTCTCCCCGTGAAACTATCCTCAAAGGCCCCTACATCAAGGCGCAAAGATCCATTACAATTCTATGTAGCCACTCTGAAAATGGCTTTGGCATGACCCCTTTGCGCCCTAAACACTTCGGGTAGGATGCCACACCTTGACAGGGCGGAGGGGAGCCACCCCAACAGTGGTAGAGCACTGGCCATGCCAGGGTTTCACATACGTTTTTTTGACAGTGTTCTGGTCCCAACTTTGGGCTAGTAGACAGGCTCACAGGATTTCCACTTTTCAGTGGTTGGTTGCACACAGGGGCACAACGGTTGGCTCTTGGCTGGTACACTGTGGACACTCGCCGTCTTGCCCTTGTTGCGGGCATCCTATGGAGAGCGGCATTGCTTGTGGGATTGCCCTCGGGTGCAGCAGGTCTGGCTGAGAGTCTTGCGGCTTCTAGTCTCTTTCTCTACGGAGGGGATCTTCACTTGGGGAGCAACAGCATGGTCAACTATTTCCGGTCCGGCCCTCAAATGAGACCGAGCTTGGAAGCTTGGCCATCAGGCTTCACATTGGGCAGCCTCGATAATGCGACACAGTGACTATACTTGTGCCACAGGAGTGCAACGTGAGGTGGGAGCTTGTGAGCAATCTCACTTTGTGGTTTATTTGGCGGCCAGATGTCGTAGGGTTTTTGAGGGGCAGCTGGAGCCTCCAGCAGTGACTGTCAGAGCACTCTCGCTAGAGGTGGTCCACACTCTTGGAGGCCAGGATGACTACATGCAGAACTCCTTTGACCAGGCGGAGCGACGACACCCGTCTTTTCACCGTATCTGGGAGGCAGGCGCCTTCTATTTCATCCAGCTAGGAGGCACTGCAATCCACTTGTGTGGCTCTTCCCCCCACCCATCGTATGAGGTAGCCCTTGTATGAGCAATTTGGTACACACTCCCAGTGCTAGAGAGCGTCTCTCTCAGCCTATTGTATATCTCATCCTACGCGGATGCTTGTAGCTCTTTGGGCGGTTTTTTCTCATCATAACTAATGGAAGGATCTCCGTGGGAAAAAAGAAAACACTTCATATATTATTTTAGATTATCTAAAGTCCTAGAATTAAACGCAATTAAATATTGATTTTTGTCAACCATCAACATGCCCCACTAAGCTTAGTATTTTAGGGAGCAATGCAGATTTTCAGACAAGTCCAATGTAGCAGTTCCAATGCTTGATGTTTGGGACTTATTTTGTAAGGAAATCGGCCCCCTCCTCCTCTATTGGAGCGTAGACTACTTCCACTATCTTCTCCTCAACTAGTTCCCTGATGACGTATTTCTTGAAGTCAATATGCTTGGATCTTTCATTGTGCTTGTGCTACCTTGTCAACATTATGGCAGACTTGTTGCAATATAATGAGATAGTATGAATGGTACACAACTTTGTTTCTTGAAGGAATTGTCGAATCCAAATGTCCTCTTTGGGCTGCTACTGACAAGATAAAGTACTCTGCTTTTGTTGAAGATTGTGGTAACACACTTCAACTTTCTTAGCCAAGAGATCACAGCACCAGATAATGTAAACACGTAGCCAGAGGCTATCAGTGTCAATGTCGTCCCCCCAATCGACCCAAGCATTGGAGGGTTGTATATACCAGGCAGAGATCCTTGGAGTGATTGATATAAGAAGTCGCTTAATTTGTCACCAATGAAACATGGCAGGGTTTTGCATGAACTGCGAAAGAAAAATAGTAGGCTGGCATATATCAGCTCGGGTGCAAGTGACCAGGAAAGGAACACCACCAATAGCATGGCTGTATGGAATGTCTTGCATGGCTTCTTGCTCTGCCATATTGGTTGGTCCATTGATTGAAGAAAGCCAAAGGGAGGTGGCAGCGGTATATCAATGCCATGAGCATTCTCCATTTGAAAATGACAAAGTAGGAGCTCAATGTAACGCCTTTGGCTCAGCTGCACGAGTCCAGCACTGTGATCATGTTGAACTTGTATACCCAAGATGTACTTTAACTCCCCAATGTCAGTCATGAAGAAGGCAGCTCAAAATTCATGTTTGGCAGTTTGTATTGCTTGAAGAGAGCCGCTTGCAAGTCTTATATCGTCTATATAGATAGCCACCAAGAGGTAATCATCCTTCCCACCATGAAGGTAGACATTGACATCAGAAACAAAGCGAGTGTAGCTGTGGTGAAGCATAAAAGTGTTAGATTTATGGTACCACTTTCGTGGAGACTGTTTTAAACTGTAAATAGACTTAAATAATTTGCAGCATTGAGAAGGGTTCTCCCTGGATTCGTAGCGTGGGGGTTGTTGCTTAAAGATTTCTTCCTCCAAGGTGCCATATTAAAACGTGGTCTTGACATCCATTTGATGCGCATGAAAAAGATAGTGCGTGGCTATGGCGAGAGGAGTATCCGTAGTGAGGAAATACAAAGCACAGGTTAAAACGTCTCATTATAATCAAGGCCCTGTGTTTTGGAGAATCTGCGAGCCACCAAGCGAGGTTTGTAATGGTTGACTGAGCGATCAGGATTGTACTTTTTTGGTAGTAGCCACTTACAAGTAACAACTTTCCTGTCTAAAGGCAGGTCGGTTAGAACCCGTTGATAAACAACTTTTGGTATGTACAAATAGTGCGTATATGCATGGTCATATGTACAAAAGGATGTAAATACATGAATTTGGGAGCTTTGCAAAGTAGTTTCAAGTTTCGAACAAGATGTCACGTGTACAAATTATAAATAGTCATGCTTGCGTGCCGGAAGTCGAGCACACGTACGTGCATAGACAGGGTGTCGGCGCCTTAGATATGGTTCCAAGTGGCTTCTTTTGGCTCTAGGGAATGTGTTTGAGCTTTTTAGAATGTAAATAATGCAAGCGGGAGGTGTGGGCACCCTCATTCCGCCCTGGAAGTTTGGTAGTAACTGTCTATTTGTGACGCCTGATATATAGCGATGCGCGATCCGCCCTAGAAGTGGTCAAAAATGGTATGTGAGCATGTGGCAATTCGATTTGGGTATCAAGGACCAAGCCTACAAAATTTGGTGGATTTTGGAGTCCGTTTGGTATTTTTCTCGCGATCGAAAAATGCCTGCCATTCGTCAAAACTATCCAAAATTGGGTCCAAAAAAGTCAAACAATGGTCAAAATTGGCGTGGAAAGGCTGAAATTTGACACATCACTCACGGTGCCATGATGGTTTCAGGTTGAGGGAGAACTTTTGAAGCCAAGAATCAGCACTTTCACCTCTCTGTGTGTGGGGGGAAGCAGGGTTCCTACAGGTAGCTAATGCAGTGCCGTCGCGTTTGCATCCTGTTTTCGAGTGTGTGGAGGAGTGAATGAGAGATTTTTCTCTTCAATTTTGCACTTGGGAGAGTCTATGGAAGTTCTGAGGTTTCCATGGATGTGTGTGTGAGAGGAATTGAGGGAAGAAGGTGCAGCTTTCTGCAAGACTATGTGACCTGTATTGGTGCCGTTAGGTTTGGGGCTACTTCAAAGAGTCCAATAGAGTGGAGTTTGGTGAAGGTTTTGTAATGTTTGAGAGAGGCCTTATGTGGCTGGAGTTCTTTAGTTTTTGATGGTTTTCCTTGTATATTTTGATCAACTCGACTCACCTTGTAGTGTCTGCGGGCAGGCAAGGCTTGTAGGTCAAGGTGTTTGGAGTTTGATTGGGGATTATGGGGAGAATTTTCATTTTGAGCTCTTAAGTGGTCGTGTGTGTGGGGTGGAATTTAAGTAACTTCCTTGTGTTGTATTGAGTTTCTTGGGTGTGTGAGTGCACGCACGACGTCTTTTGCTCCATCATCCTTTGGCGATTCTGCTCGGGAGCGAAAATTGCCGGTTGTGTACTCAAAAGTTGAAGTAGGAGCCGTGATGTATCCACATTTTGGGTGTTGAAGGGAAATTCATGATGGGTGTGCACTCAGAAGTTGAATTTCAAGCCGTGATGTATCCACATTTTGGGTGTTGAAGGGAAATTCATGATGGTGGTGCCATTCCAACCATCAATTTTCATAGGTTCTGAGGGTGCAAAGGATTGGCTTGCTTCATATGAGTTTGATTTGACATGTTTATGCCGTGCAATTCCAAGTGAGGCGCAAAATCTTGCAGGCATCAATCTGGTGGTCAGAGGTAATGCAAGAGAATGGTATGAGGGCTTGTCACAAGATAAGATGGGCAATTGGGACAGGTTTAAGAGATGCTTTTTGAAGTGGTTCAAGAAGGTGATTCCTCACCAAGATGCATGGAAGCAGGTCACTAGTTTGTTTATGCAAGAGCATGAGTCGATTGCACAATTTTGGTCAAGATTTGATGATGCTTGGAGAGTCTGGAAAGATGCTTTGTTGCATGTGGAAGCCATGTCTAAAGAGGAATTTTATTCCGCTTTTACAAATAGCCAAAGACTACAAGTATTCACGAGTCTGGTGCGACCGGTCCTTAAGATGAAATTGCAAGAGAAAGAGCCCAATTCCATGTGTGAGACATTGAAAATAGCGCTACAAAAAGAGAGAAAGCTATGTGTTGCTACATGCATGAAGTACCCTTTGTCAATATGTGGTATGGATAGTGTGGATGACCTTTATGTGCATAAAGTCACAGTTGTAGATGCTCATGCTGGCAAGGATAATAGTTTGGAGACATGTGCGAATGCCCATATGCTCAAAGTCGATACCAACGAAGTATGTGAAGCAACTTGGGAGACCATACACATCCCTATGGTGCAAAATGGCAAGGACATAGTAGATGAATGTAAAAGTTTTGAGCATTAGCAGCATAAAAAATGAAGATGATGAAAGTGAAATAAAGGAGGAGGATGTAGCCTACGATGGTGACATATCTGATGCTTGTGAGAGCTGGTGTAGTGATGTATGCGATGATGACATAGAGTTGCTAGATCCATTGAAGGATATGGTAGCCTTGCACAAAGAGCAACTTATATTTTGGAAAGGAGCTTTGCAACAACAGGACATAGATGCTTGCATTGTCGATGAGATGGTGGACTATGGACAAGGACTTTCTACACCGAGTGAAGATGATGCAGGAGACGATGATTCTATGATAGTTGATGTGACCATGAGGCTTGGATCCATGTTCTTTACTAGAGCTAGGGGTTGGGCAATTCTGTAGCAGGGCTACGGTGTCACTTTCACAGGACACACAGTTAGTACAGTTGGTCTGGTCTGGTTCACACTGGACAGACTCTCTGGGTTGGACAGTGACACGGCACGGATACGGACGGTGGTCTAGTAGACATCGTGGCCAGGTCACCACCACTGGTCACTCAATTTGGGGATAGACTTAGATGGCTGACATTTATGAGCCGTTGGTGGCTCTTTGTGGTTGGACATATGAGTAGTAGCGGTTGGGTCATCATTATCATCTCCTTCATATATGGTCCAGCGTTGTCGTCTAGAGTAGTGAGTCTATACACAGCACGTCTGCACCATCCCTGCACATCTGAGCCTTGACACCCTCATTGTACCCGTGAGTTCTGGGCTGGAGCTGAGTGTGCTGCCACGCCAGAGTCTGTATCGGTTCTTTGAGATAGTCGAGTCCATATGATATGTTCTAGTCTGCTATTGTGTCTCTGTGT
Organism: Adiantum capillus-veneris; assembly: GCF_014529385.1. Taxonomy (NCBI): domain Eukaryota; kingdom Viridiplantae; phylum Streptophyta; class Polypodiopsida; order Polypodiales; family Pteridaceae; genus Adiantum; species Adiantum capillus-veneris. Next base: position 26,904,288 of record NC_140958.1, read on the forward strand.
CGATTAGCTGTTATCTATTGTTTCCTGTGTTTACATTCTGTTTTGAGTGAGATGTCACACACATTGCACTGAGGAGCACCCCCTGTAGAGAGCACAACACACTATCCGCACTACAGGTGCTCTCATTTTTGGCACGTCCGGTGGAACCTCAACTGAAGTCTCACTCTCTGTTGAGTTACAAATCGAGGAGCTAGCTGGGTTTACCTAGCCTCGCCTACTTCACCTTGCACAGTGCAGCCTGCGGGTCTGGTCCAGTTTCACCCTAGACAGCCTAGTCTAGCTGACCTAGTCTCTCACCTTGCTGGTCTGGTCCCCTCTCACCCTGGTCCAATCAGCTCTCGTCCTGGTCTAGTCCTTCCTCGTCCCTGGTCCAGCCAAGTGGTCTAGTCACTCGCCCTTGTCTATTAGTCTAGTAGAGTCTAGACCGGTGTTCAACTATTAAAAGTCTTCTTGCCCAAAGCTTGGTTGGGTTTGTGGTTTACTGCATGACACATACAAGGCAGTCATTAGAGCGTCAAAGCGCACTACTGAGTCCTCTGAAGCACTACCACAGAAGGCATCAACCCTTGGTACCTAGTAGAAGTCCACCAACCTCATCACCCATACCTCCACATACGACATCATCCATTCCTCCACCGGTTCTACATCTTCCAGGGCACCTTCCCCAGTAAAGCTCTCTCCCATTTTGTTATAGCAAGCTATTGAGCAACGGGCTCCTGAGCAAGAGGCCATGGAGGCGTTGATCAGTGTTTTGGCCAAGGTAAACATCAAGTTTTCTACTTTCAAGGGACTCTCCGCAGAACATGCAGACGACCATGCAAGGAGGTTTGTATCTCTTTGTAGAGGTCGTGGTCTTAATCGAGAAGATGCTTATTTGGTACTCTTTCCATCTACCTTGGATGGCTTAGCAGACAAGTGGTACAGTTAGTTTGCAGAGAACCACTTTGCAACTTGGGCCACTTTACGACGGCAGTTTTGTGAAGCTTTCAGACCAGGGGACTTCCAAGAGAAGGTCCTGGATGAGTTGACAAACCTGATGCTCCGGCCAAATGAGACTTTTGCAGAGCTCATGACCAGAACTAAGTCTCTATTGGCCAAGCTTCCTCAGCGACCGGGTAAATTTATGGTTAAGAAGTGGGTGGAGAAGGCTCTTCTCAGAACTTCCCAGCAAAAACTCCGAGAGAATCTCTGACATGACGCCACTCTGGAGGAGTTTGTCGCGGTTGCTACTAGGATAGAGGGAGCTAGGATGCTGTTCACCAACTCCCCTTAGGTAGAGACCTCCTCAGTGTTTTCGGAAAGTCCTTCTAATCCGTTAACTTCTTTACATAGGGAATTGGAAGCCCTAAAGTTACAGCGAGCTCTTCAAGAGGAGAGGTCCCTCTCTCTCAGACAAGAAAAGCCTCCACATCAGGAGGCATTGAAACAGATCAAGCGCGAGCTAGAAGAGCTCAAGTCTCAGCAGGAACCTAAGGCTATTGTCACGTGACACATCCAACCCTATGTGTCCGTGGACAAGCTACAGCATGATCAGGGTTCAATCAGTCCAGTCACTCTAGATTAGAAGTGATCTGGCACTTTTGTGAGTCTATTCGTAGACCGTGCATCCCCAGACACTTAGTGTAGATGCATAACCTCTGGTTGCACATGGCATGATCATAAGCATTCCCATCAGAAACCATCAGACTCCTTCAGGGGAATTTTCCAGTGCATTTAGTCTATTTTTCCTATTTTTGACATTTTTCACTTATTATTTTTAAGTGACTTTTGTTGGAAAGTAGGTAGGGCAAATTGAGTAAGTTTGTATATAAGCAAACCTAGGCTAGCACTAATTGGCAGAAGAGGCAACAGGAGCTTGGCTCAACAGGCAACTTCTCAAGCAAGACCCCCCACAGCCTTGGCGTTTTTGCATCAAGCATCCATCGCCATAACCTCTCAACCGTGGCGTTTTTCCATGCAAGATCCTCATCGCCATACCACCATAGCCTAGCGTTTTAAGACTCCCCCATCGCCTAGCATACCATGGTGTTTTCAGCACCAAAATGCAGCAGGAAATCAGCGTTTTTCAACAAGCCAAATCAGCGTTTTTCAGCAGCCGAAATCAGCCCCGAATTCAGCGTTTTGAATCGCAGCAGATTTAGCCTTGACCGTTTTTATACAGCAGATAAAGACCTTCAGTTTTCAGCCCTAGTGTCGGCCTCGTCATCTCCGTCGTCGTCATCGACATAGCCTAGACTTGCATCAGTCACATGTATTCCCATTGTACCAGTTTGTGCAATCAATAGTAGACCACACTCGCCGACGAGAGTGGGGCCTTCGGAGGAGGGTTTTACAACGTCTCTGGTGTCGTATTCTCTTCTCTCTATATCTCTCAGTCTCGTACACTTTCACGCACAGTGTCCATTCACTTTGTTTGTGATCATTGCACTCTCTCATTAAGAACTGAAGACTCACTTCCATAAGAACAAAAGGAACCTTGAGCACAGTTCGGAGTACTCATCTTGAGCAAAGTTCAAACATTCATTCCGCTGCACCTAACAACTATGGTTTGATGTAGCTCATGCCGCTTTCTAGGGCACCCTCCACAGGAATGCCCCCTTCGGGTTTACTGCCACTTCTGTGGAAAGTCTGGACATGAGGACAAGGACTGCTACTACCTCAAGGGATTGCGACAAATACAGCAAAGTCTTGGTCCTACTCTTCAACAAGGGCCAGCACCTGCATCCAACATGGTTTCTCCCTGTGGCCATCCACACCATATGCCACCTTTGTTGACAGCCCCTCCTATACAAGGTATGCAAAGTACTTTCCGTCTCAGAACTTTTATCAGACCCATGCTCCCTCATCACCTCAAAGCTTCTTTGCCTCTACCTCCAACTCCATGCACCAGGAGCAAGGACCACCTCGCCCTTCGACTCGCCCATTGAATCGGCCCATTTTGTGCTACAAATGCGGGGAATATGGTCATTACCAAAGGAAATACCCTCTGCCCGAAGGGTCCCCTCCCTGTCGTCATTGCCCTGAAACGAAGGATCACTACAGTAAGGATTGCCTAAACTTCGTGTATCTGCGGCTTCGAATCCAAGTCAAAGCCAGAATGAGTTTACCTTTCCCAAGCTCAATCTAATAGCAGTTAGCACCGTTCCTCAGCCGCCACCTTCTACCCACGTGGTTACCCCTCAAAATAAGTTGTAAGTTGAATCGGCCCATTTTGTGCTACAAATGTGGGGAATATGGTCATTACCAAAGGAAATGACCATATTCCCCTCCCTGTCGTCATTGCCCTGAAACGAAGGATCACTACAGTAAGGATTGCCTAAACTTCGTGCATCTGCGGCTTCGAATCCAAGTCAAATCCAGTGTGAGTTTACCTTTCCCAAGCTCAATCTAATAGCAGTTAGCACCGTTCCTCAGCCGCCACCTTCTACCCACGTAGTTACCCCTCAAAATAAGTTGTATTTGGTAGAGGAGCCATCTGGTGTCCTCACTCGGGCCCAGAGAGCTGCTCTCGGTCTTAGCATTCCATCAAGTTCAACTTCCCCAGACATTCTTACAATAGTGGATACCCTGCCTTCAGCTGTTGACAAGCCATCCCCTAGTGCCAAGAAAGAATCCAAACCTTTGCTCTCCGATATTGATGAAGCTTTCTTGGAAGCAGTTTCCATCTACAGAAGATCAAGGTACCAGAGAAACCACTAGTAGAACAAGAAAAGCTTACAGCAGAGACAGTCTTGAAGAGCACCTTCCAACAAGTGTCCCTCTATGACATGTTACGGCTAGATGCGAGTTTCAGAAGTGACACCCTTGCAGTTATTCAATCTCTTTACCCCAAAGCAGGTCCTAGTGGCGGGCACCTCCCAGTGCGACCATCAGAGTCCTATATGATATCCAATCCCGCTGCTCCCCTCACTGATTATAGAAGCCCTCGCCTGACAGTGTCCGTTTTGGGTCGGCAATTCTTAGGAGTGATAGTGGATGGTGGATCTGGCATCAACCTGATGCCCGAGTTCACTATGTTAGCTCTAGGTCTATAGCCTACTCGCCCTGCTCCCTTCACAGCTACATTGGCCGACCAGCGGACAGTCTACCCAGCGGGCATAGTGGACAATGTGCCTCTACAGGTACAAGACTTTACTTTTAACTTGGATTTTGTTGTGGTTCGTCTTCCCCAGGTTGAGGGCGGATTTCCCTTACTCATCGGTAGACCATGGCTGCGACACACTAAAGCACTTCATGATTGGGGAAACGATGCCATGTGGATACATACTCCTGGCTCTCAGATGCAACCCATTCGCTTAAGAGGTATGGATCCTTTGGTGCAGCAAGTTTCTTTTTCAATGGAAACCAACCCTGAACAAGAACAGCCTACTACACCTGAAGGTTCATACGAAGATCTGCTAGAGTGGTTGGAAACTACCAAGTTTACGCCTTATTATGGACTATCTATTCAATCTTTGCCTACGGTCACACCCTTTTGTCGTGTTCCTACCGTAGCTGAGCCCAATGAGCCACTTAAGCCAACAACTAGCGTAGAAGTTCGTCACAAGACATGCACCACGTGCCAATAGAAAAGAGCAGACTGAACAAACTTTTAGCACTTCAATAACAACTGAACTGAAAGAGAGAGACGACACGAGACACGGAGCGGCGGAATTCCACCCCAGAGAGTATTCACCCCAAACCTTGGCGTCCCTTTCGGTATTTCTTTATATTGCATCAACACAGTACAAGCCGGTACTCCAGACTCTGCACCTTTGCCAAGAAGCATGCCAGAGAATGAGCCCTAACCTAAGATTTAAAGGCCCTTGGCCTAAAAAGCAATTACAGTGAAAAGCCTTCAAAACTCAAAAGCTTCTGGTCCAAAAGCAAAGCCAAAAAAGCTGCCAGCGTAAATCACGGAAATCCGTACAGCCTGCCACATCATCAGCCAACGCAAAACGCGGAAATCTCCCTACTGCCCTTAGGGTTAGGGTTAGGGTTTTTGCAGTTTTAGGGTTTCTGATAGCAGAATTAGGGTTTGCAGATTTTAGTGTTAGGGTTTTTCTAGAATTAAGGTTTCAGCAGTTAGGGTTTCTAGTAGAAATTAGGGTTAGGGTTTTTGCTCTCGGGCAACCACGTCATCACTTTGTAACAGTTTAGGCCCCTCGGCCACATCTGTAAGTTGGCTCCATTCTTTAGGCTTTGACACGTCAGCAGTTTGTTACAAAGTCGCAGAAGTTGATTACTCAATTGACCCTTTACTGAAAGCATTCACACTCGGTAAGCTCGCAAAGGAGCGCAGTAGGAGGACCGCTGCTAGTATAACTCAGGTAGTATCTGCTAGGTGAGCATTGTATCTATATCTGCTTTTGATCTGGTGGTTACTACCCATCCTTATCCACCTCCACCCTATTCACTTCTCTCTTGCCCTCGCCCTACCCACCCCCAACCCACTTACCCTTGCCCCCCACCCGCCCCTAGTCCCCCGCTCACCAGCCCTCGCCCCTACCCACTCACCCTCACCCCTAACCACCCCTAGTCCCCCCCTCACCAGCCCTCGCCCCCCCTACCCAAGCCTCGCCCCTACCTGGTGTCACCTCACCCCTCTGCCCAGCTCTCGCCCCCCTACCCACCCCTCGCCCCTGCCATACATGGCCCGAAAAACTCCCTTTGCGGCTTCTCCTCACCCTCTCCCCTGGGTACTTTCACAGTGTTTAGGCTCTTGTCTTCAGCTTGAGGAGACGGATACCTTCTGTAATTTAACAATCAAGCGGCCCTTTGGCTTTGTTTCCTTGTTCACAGGAGATGGAGAGCGGCACAAAGGGGGAGAGCAACTTTATTGTAATCCGATCACAGCAGACTAGCAAGTTGAAGAGCCGCTGTTTCCTTGTGGCTTTCAAGCATTTACCTGGTTACCATCCTGTTGCTGTTCATGCTTTTTGTTATGCCATCGCTATGGAGCTTAACATTATTTGCGGTGTTACTCGGGCTTATGGTCGTCCCTCTTTTGGAGAAGAGTGCTGTTGCAGAAAGTGTTGCAAGGTTCATCTGCAAGCATGGACCAGGTCATTTTCCTCTCACTATGGTTATGGAGGAGAAAGATGTGCTAGATCCAAACCGAGCATCTCTCTTTGCTGTGGAGCCTCATTTTGTTTTGCCAATTGGGATTCTTGGACTATGCAATCATACTAGGTTCCTGTCTATTCAAAGGCTTAAGGCGTTTGTAAGCAGTGCAGTGTTTTCAACTCCACTTTTGAGGCATGAAAGTCATGGTTGGGCCTAGCACTTGCTTCACGAAAGATATATGGATGAGGTACCTAGTGGTTTTCTTTCACAATTTTTCAGTATTCCTCTCACCGAGACGGTGAGCGGTCTTGTGGCGGGCAACTTGTAGCAGGGCTACAGTGTCACTTTCACAGGACACATAGTTAGTACAGTTGGTCTGGTCTGGTTCACACTGGACAGACTCTCTGGGCTGGGCAGTGACACGTGGCAGGGATACGGACGGTGATCTAGTAGACATCGTGGCCAGATCACCACCACCACTCAGTTTGGGGATAGACTTAGATGGCTGACATTTATGAGCCATTGGTGGCTCTTTATGGTTGGACATATGAGTAGTGGCGGTTCGGTCATTATTATCATCTTCTTCATATATGGTCCAGCGTCGTCATCTAGAAGAGTGAAACACGTCTGCACCATCCTTGCACATCTGAGCCTCGACACCCCCATTGTACCCGTAAGTTCTGTGTTGGAGCTGAGTGTGCTGCCACGCCAGAGTCTGTATCGGTTCTTTGAGCCTAGTTGAGTCCATATGATATGTTCTTGTCTGCTGCTCTGTCTCTGTGTTGATTAGTTGTTAAGTATTGTTTCTTGTGTTTTCATTCTGTTTTGAGTGAGATGTCACGCACATTGCACTGAGGAGCACCCACTGTAGAGAGCACCACACACTATCCGTGCTACAAACCCTCTAGTGGTTGTGATGCAAAGGTATTGGATCATGAAGGTGATAGGAATGAGTTCTATGTGTGCAAGGATTTGATGCTAGTACCATCTCCAAGGGATGTCCGTGACAATATGCGGCTTGCGGTTGTCAGGTATAAAATTTTTTTCCCCGAGAAAAAGATCCTTCTGTTAGTTAATGAAACTGCCCATAGGGCTACAACCACCTCTGTGAGAGAGGGCTAAAACAAGCATGATGGGGAGACTCTCCCAATGAAAAAACATCAAATGTACAAAGAGGCTAAATCAACAGATGGGAGGAGGGAAAAGCCACACAGGTGGTCGGTAGTGTCATTTGAGTACACCCTAGACCATGGTGTAAAAAGACCCAGGACGCCAGAGTCGAAGGAAAGCCTCTCTGCGCTCCCTCATGCGGTCAGAGCTGCCCTGGAGTCTCTCGAGCTGTCCTCTGAGAGTGTGGATCAGCTCTAGCCAAAGATCACGAACAGTCTCTGCTGGTGGCACAGGGCGAGCCTAAAAAATACGGAAGCAACGGGCCTGCTAAATGAACCAGAGTGTCAAGCCACTGATGAGCTCCCAACACTCCTCTCTCTCACTGCACCACTCCTGTGGATTAAGCTCTGTGGCAGTCTGGAGTGTAGGTCGCCCCCCCTGCATCACTATCATCCTGCTGGTGGAAGAGAGCTCAAACTGAAGTGCCGGGCCCGTGAGGGTGGACCAAGTAGCTGCTCCCCAAGTGTAATGTGAGCCATGGAAAGAGCAGGCATCAGCCGAAGAACACGAAGCCACACCTGATGTGCCAAAGGACAGTCCCAAAGACAGTGACGCTGACTCTCCAGAAGATGGTCACAAGCTGCACATGCGGCCGAGAGACCACTATGCACTAGCCAGCTCCCAACTACTGTAGCTCTGCGTGCGACCAGCCACTGAAACAAGGTGACTTGCCTCGGCTGTCTCGAGTCCCACAACCTCTCTCAAAAGGCTGCCAAGAACTCAGTTGTGAGACCCTCCTCCTGCCAATGAGGTGCTGTAGCGGGGCGAGCCTCTCTTTGTGCTGCCAGTATATAACGTCCCAGTCAAGGGACACCTGGGTGGTCTGCAGAAGAGAAAGGGTCCCTCCAAAGCCACTCTCCAGGATCCCACTATACTTGTGCCAGTGGTCAGCACTCCCAAGCCCACAGTCTCCAGTGTTCAGTCTCAAGAGCTGCAGGGTCAAGATCGATGACACAAGTCCTCCCACAGATGCCCACCACTCGGATCCTTTGAAAAAAGCACTCTGCCACCTGTGGGGCCTCTACTGCAACTCGCTGTAAGTGTCCCTCACCCTATAACTCGAAAAAGAGGGAGGGAACAGTCTTTGAGCAGGCTCGAACTAAGATGAGATCCTCCACTCGTGTGAAGGCTCCCATCCACCTGGGTGCTACTGGCTCGAGAGGTGTGAGCCACTCAGCTCGAACGGCCTCTGAGATGTCCTGGCACATGCTCTGCACCTCTCTCATGCCCTATAGCTGGAAACCCTGCAACTCCTCTGACAAGCTTGAAAACTCTAACCAGTCACCTAAAGAGCGTACTGGACCCACTGCCATGGGACCCCAGGAAACATGAGGCCGACTACCAACCAAGAGGCCTCTCTCGGAGTCTCTGAGTGCTAACCATGGGGTTCCAAACAAGGGGCTGTCGTAGGCACTTCTCCGTGCAAATAGACTGTCGCTGCTCCAGGCCTCGCCGCAAATGCTCCCAAGATCAAAGCAAACTCACAGCGAAGCGGTCCTCCAGTCTCCTGCTCATACCAACTATGCGCATCTCTATGAAGATCCATCTGGTCGAAGGTCGCCAGGGGCCTCCCACCTGAGGCATCCTAGCACGAAGCCACTATAGCAAGAACTCCTTCCAGGGCTCCTCACCTGGAAGAAGTCCTCTGACTATGAGCTTCCCAAGAAGGGCTCTGCTCTACTGTGTTGGGTCAATGATCCCAAGCCCTCCTTGTGAACAAGAAAGAGTGATGACCTGCCAAGCCACTTTGGCTCGTGCTATCTGAGAGTCAAGTCCTGACCAAAGGAAGTTCCTGATCAGCCTCTCTACCTGGCTGATACAAGAACTCGAAAAGATCCAGCAAGAAGTGATGTACCACATAGTCGCCAACAACACCTAGTTGGCCACTACTACTCTGCCAGCCAAAAAGTCGTGCTGAGCTCCGGTGTAACAACTTCCTCCTGATAGACAGGAGGAGGGGAGCAATCTGTTGCACGGGAGACAAGTCCAGACCAACCTCACAGCCCAAGTACCGAACTACAGTCCCTGGGGGAATCCACCTAAAACCCGCACCTGGCATCCAATCGGGCATAGGAGCACTACCAACCGAGAAAGCCATTGTTTTTCTCCAGTTGATCAGTGCGCCAGATGCACAACAGAAGGTCTCAAGAGCCTGCTCACACCTGTGAAGGTTGGCCTCCTGGCCATCCAAGTACAAGGCTGAGTCGTCAGCAAACTCAGCGTCCAGTAGCTCATCTCCCCGATTAGGAAGTGGTAAGCCCCCCAAACCAACCTGCTGCAACACCAAAATCCTGCTCATCGCCTCAGCATAGAACAAAAAGAGGAAGGGGACAAGAGGGCAGCCCTGTCTGACCGAACGTGTGAGCCTGAAACGATCGCCTCTACCTCCTGACAAAAGTACGTGACTGTGTGCTCGTTTGTACAAAGCTGACACCCCTCTGATCCAAGCATCTGAGAAGCCCATCCTGCGTAGAGTGCCCTCCAGAAAGTCCCAGTCAACTCTGTCGTAGGCCTTCTCAAAATCAAGAAGAAGAATCACCATATCCTCACCACGGAGCCTCGCTAGGGCAGAAGCCTCCCAAAAAGTAAAGATGTTGTCAAGGATACTACGCTCCTTGACAAAACCAGTCTGAGTCCCATGTATAAGGCTCTCTACAAGTGGCTGGATCCTCAAACTCAAAGCCTTGGCAAGAATTTTGTAGGCTGAGTTGAGGATGGTGATGAGGCGCCACTGTCGAATCTCATCCAAGGAGCCACCCTCCTTGGGAATTAGGTAGATCAGACCCTCACTCATGCTGTCAAGCATCTCCCCTATGTGCAAGATGTACTAGAAAGCACTACAGAGATCTGGGCCAAGCAAGTCCCACTACTCCAAGAAAAAACTGGGAGTCAAGCCATCCTCACCTAGACAGCTACCACGGGGGAGTGCACTAAGAGCCGTGTGCAACTCCTCAAGCTGAAGTGGAAGCTCAAGTCTCTGACGCATCTCCTCAGTCACAAGGCAAGGCATCTGTGCCCACACTTGCTCCCTGCATGCATCCTGATGCTCTGACTGAGGCTCTGCAGATAGTAACTCACGGTAAAAGTCAGTAGCAACTGCACGCATGTCCTCTGGCTCAGAAGCAACTGACCCGTCGGGCCTCCTCACTGACTATGCCGAGGTCCCACTGCCGAAGAAAGTACCAGTCACTCTGTCACCCACCTGCGTCCACTAAGATGCCTGTCGGTGAAAAGCAAACTCATGGCGCCGCTCCTCTGTGCTAACAAGCTCCAGGCGAGCCTGCTGTAACTGCTCCTCCAACCAAGGACTATCTGGATGTTGCTCCTGCATCCTCTGCAAGGAAGCAACGCCTCATCTAAGACGCTGCTCCTCCTGTCTCGCTGCAGTCAGTCGATTCAAGGACTCCTGGAGAAAGAAACGACTAAGCTGAGCTAGTCCTGAGGCCACTCTGTCAGCAGGAGAATCCTGCATGTCCAAGCTCTCTGTCTAAAGAGCCTCCACTCGCTCTCTGAGTGCAGAGTCCAGCAAGACTCTCTCAGGGATGCGTAGCATCGTGCTCCCCCGCCTCTGCCTATCTGTCACTGTGAGGATCATTGGTGCATGGTCCGAGAAGGAAGTCCCTGCCAGGATGCCAAGTGTCCCACCCAAGTCACAGAAAAAGTTACTAGTGTAGAAGCAATCTATCCGCAATAGATTCACTCCTCCCACTCTGCGGTCCAAACGAGAGAAGGCCAGGCTGTCTGGGTGCCTCACAAAGCTAGAGTGCTGCCACACATCCGAAACCCTCAGTCATACAAAACCTCTCCCAAGCCGCTAGCTCAACTCCCTGCACAGTAGCGTCACTATCACCAATCCTGTCAGAAGGGTCCTCCAACATGTTGAAGTCACCCCCAATGTACCACTTCTCTGCTTGCGCAGAGACTCAACAATCTGTGACCAAAACTCTGCTCGTGCATTCACCACATTGGACGCATATATGTTCAAGAATCCCACAAGGCAACCCTGAACCTGCATAGTGATCCGTTGAGCCCTGCTTTGCACAATAATCCCTCTGCTCACAATGGCTTGCTGTAGAGACTCTACAATAGTCAGACATACTCCACCTTGGATGCCTCCAGGTCCAAAAGCAGCTGACCAAAAAGTATCATATCGTCCACGCAAGAGCTGACCACATCGTCAAATGCGGCTCTCACATAGATGATGCTCCTGTAGCATAAGGAGATCAATCTCTCCTCCCACAAGGCAACGCTGAAGTTCCTGACGCAATTGACTCCTCCGACACTGAAACTGGGGCCCACCTAGTCCCTGTACGTTCCATGAGACGATCCTCATGCGGAGCGAGAAAGAACAGATGCTGCCGCAACAGCTATCTTCGAGGCTGGCTTGGATGGGGAGTAATCCGCATCCGAGCATCCTCTAGATAGGTGTGACTGCAAAGAGTGTCTGGCCCAAGCCAAGTAGCCCGAGCTGTACGTAAAGCAACCTCCTCTGTCCAGGAGTCCTCATGAATGTATACATAGCATGGCAAGCACTAAGTATCAGCAAGGAAGTGAACCATAATGTGTCTACATCCTGCTGCATCTGGAGGAGTCACCGCAAACTTGGTCAATGGCCACAGAGTAAAAAGCATGTATGTAACTCCTAGGTCTCCCATGTGATGAGAGAACTCTAGGGTCTGTGTATACAGCCACTCCAACACTGAGTCGAAGGTCCACTCAGTCTGGTCCCTTCCGCAAAGGAGAAAAGAGAAGCCAATTGCCGAGTCCAAGGCCTCTAACCCCCTGGCTACAAGGAACAGAACATGAACCCTGAAGCACGCTGCCTCAAGGTCTGAAGAGGAGTCGCCGAGAAAGCGTGTAAAGTCGTATGCAAAGAAGTCCCATCGGCGCCGAATGTCAAAGCTCGTTAGTCCTCGAGGGACTGCTGCAAAGGGAGACGTCTGTACCTGTAGAGGGGGTCGCAAGAAGGCAGTCCCTCTCTCGCCAAGCGACTCGTGGCAAAGGCGCTGCCAAGAGATCTCCTAGCAGCCGGAGATGGCCTTGCCCCCCGAGTCGACTGTCGAACTGGAGCGGGAGAGAGGGGTGTAGGAGCAAGGGGGGGAGGGGAAGAAGAGGGGGGCGGGAGGGATCGGCTAAAGTATAGGGAGGAGGGGGAGAGGCGGCGGGAACAAGAGGCGGGGGGGAGGCTGATGTGGAGGGGGGGAACTCGGGGGGAGGAGGGGCTGTCGAGGGTGAAGCCGAGGTGGGGGCTGGAGCAGGGACCTCGTCCTGCTCAAGAGGACCGAATTGGTTCCCCGTGGGAACCCACTGCTGCTGAGCAGGCACCTGAGGACCACTCTGAGTGTCAAGCTGTCGCTGTGGTCCTTGTCGGCGTCGACCAAAAACCTGCTGCCATTTCTTCTCCGCTGGAGCCCCAGGCTCCGAGGGTGGCTCTGCCTGTGTGTTGTGTGTCTCTAGAGGCCTGTGGCTGCTCGCCAACCCTTGCAGACTGGGGCTGAGTCTGTGGTGTAGGTCGGGGCCTCCTCCGTGGACACGCCTTCGCAAGATGGCCCATCTGTCGACAAATGAAGCACTTGTTCGGGAGGCCCGAATACTCCACGCTCTGTCTAAACCAACCACCACTCACCCGAGGAAGGAGGATGACCTTCGGGAGAGAGTGAGTATCCTAACCAGAACGCGAACTGAGGGAATGCCGGCCGCCTTGGCAGCTACCGAGGCTGCAGTGCGAGGTGTCTTCAGGACAGTCCCAATCGCTAATCCCATCCTGGACAAAAGTGCTAGGTACTCCCTCCGCAAACCAGGAAAGTAGACGGGAGATGGGAATGTGTGCCTTCTCTACCAACACATCTGAAGCAGGGTCAAAATCATGTCTCCACTGTCGAAAGTGGGCTCGAACTGCTCGGATGGTCAAGGGACTCATGGCGATGATCTTGGACGCCATCTCGGAGGTCTCAAACTCGATCTAATAGTAGTCTCGTCTGAGGATCTGGATGTCCAAGATCTTGCCCACCTCTGCAAGAAGGCGGGCCTGGAGAAGGTCACCCAGCTCTCCTCTGCTAGGTCTGGTGCCGAGAATCTTGCAGATGACAGAAGTCGTCTGCAAGCTCTCTACCTCTGTGGCTAGGCTCGCTTTCTCTGTCGGTGAGAGAGCAAGTCGAATGGTGGGCTCAGCGGGGTCAGGCGAGGAGGCTTCATTGGAGTCCCTCTGCGGTGGAGCATGAGCCGCCATCTGTGTCTGCTTCTGTGAAGAAGAAGCGGAGGATCCTCGACGAAAGAAGGGAGACCTGCTTGACCGAGCACGTCGATGGTGCTGGCGACGCCTGTCAAGCAAGAAGGGAGAGGGAGAGGACTAACGGTAAAAAGCAGGCGAGGGACAGACACTAGGAGGGGACGGGCGGACGGGATTGACAGCTGACAGCAGGCAGCAACTCCGGGTTGGTTGGGCAGCGGGCAGCAGCTGCGTCAGCGTGAGGGGGGTAGCGGCGGGGGAGAGGGCTAAATTGGGCAGCGGGCAGTTGCGGGCTATCTGGGCAACGGGCAACAGCGGGGGCAGCACGAGGGGCAGGGGGCAGCGCGAGGGACAGCAGGACGGGCAGCGCGAGGTGGATAGGGCGGGAGAGCAGCGCGAGGGCGTGGGGGAGGGTGTGGGCGAAGGGGGGAGAGGGGGTGGGTGCGAGCAGCAGCAGCAAGCATGCATTCGGCAGATGTTCTCTATGTTCTGTCTCATCCTTGTCAGGCATAAACTTCTTGAGGATGCGGTAAACAAGGAGGTTAGTGTGATCTTTTGCTAGCTTGATGATCTAATGGATGCATTTCGCATGCTTCAATGTATGTTTGAGCCATATCCTCTTATCTCTGAAGATCCTGATTGGCAGTTAGTAAATCTTGCGGCAGATTGGCATGATGAGGATTTCTTTATGATGTGATATATGGCTTTGTATGCATGTTTCCAACTTTTTAAGTGGAAGATGCCTTCCGTGGAAGAAGAGGATGCTGGTGATAGTGTTTTTGAAGAGCGTATTCAATTTTGGAGAGGAGTTGTTAATGCTTGGAGTGATGATCTATTGGGCATGAAAAATGAAGAGCAACTGTTGCGTCAAGGAGATGATGTGAGATTTATGATTATTGATGGGATGAGCTCGAGTCATGAGATGCATTTTGAGGTATTTGTGGGTTAGGCTTTTTGAAACAGAGTATGGTACAACATAGCATGTGCCAACCTTGGAGAAGATTCATATCATGCTTGGGATCCAGGTGGGCGGTGGCATTTTGGCCAGAAAAAGGATGCTTTTCTCTTTGATAGGGGTGGCTTTCTTGAGCATGTAGTTGGCTCTATGAAGATGAATAAGTTTCCCTATGATCCTGGAGGAAGTTTGCGGTCACTTTTATACGTTTTTGTCATAGTTTCATGCGAGTGTTAAGCATAAATGCTCAACTTGGGGTTGGGCAATGATGATAAACCACTTTTGGTATGTACAAAGTAGTGCGTATATGCATGGTCATGTGTACAAGGATGTAAATACATGAATTTGGGAGCTTTGCAAAGTAGTTTCGAGCTTCAAAAAAGATGTCACGCGTACAAATTGTAAATAGTCATGCTTGTGTGCCGGCAGTCAAGCACACGTACGTGCATGGAGAGGGTGTCGGCGTATGGACATGGTTCCAAGTGGCTTCTTTTGGCTCTAGGGGATGTGTTCAAGCTTTTTAGAATGTATATAATGCAAGTGGGAGGTGTGGGCACCCTCATCCCGCCCGAGACGTTTGGCACATGCAGTAATTGTCTATTTGCGGCACCTAATATGTAGCGATGCACCATCCGCCCTATGAGTGGTCAAAAATGGTATGTGAGCATGTGGCAATGAGATTTGTGTATCAAGGACCAAGCCTACAAAATTTGGTGGATTTTGGAGTCTGTTTGGTATTTTTTCCACGAAAACTGCCCGTCGGGGTCAAAACTATCCACAACTGGGTCCAAAAAAGTCAAAAAATTGTCAGAATTGGCTGAAATTTGACACATCACTCACGGTGCCGTGATTGTCCAGGCTGAGAAAGAACTTTTGAAGCGTAGAATCAACACTTTCACCTCTCAGTGTGTGGGGGGAAGCAGGGTTCCTACAGGTGGTCTAATGCAGTCCCGTTGTGTTCGCATCTTGTTTTCGAGTGTGTGGAGGAGTGAATGACAGCATTTTCTCTTCAATTTTGCACTTGGGAGAGTCTATGGAAGTTCTGAGGTTTCCATCGATGTGTGTGTGCGAGGAATTGAGGGAAGAAGGTGCGGCTTTCTCCAAGACTATGTGACCCTGTATTGGTGCCCTTAGGGTTGGGGCTACTCCAAAGAGTCTAATAGAGTGGAGTTTGGTGAAGGTTTTGCAATGGTTTGAGAGAGGCCTTTTGTGGCTGGAGGTTTTGAGTTTTTGATGGTTTTCCTTGTATATTTTGGTCACCATAAAGTATGATTTCAAGTGTTGATCAACTCGACTCACCTTGTAGTGTCTGCGGGCAGGCAAGGGCTTGTAGGTCAAGGTGTTTGAAGTTTGAATGGGGATTGTGGGGAGAATTTTCATTGAGCTCTTGAGTGGTGGTGTATGTGGGGTGGAATTTAAGTAAATTCCTTGTGTTGTGTTGAGTTGTCTGGGTGTGTGAGTGTGCCCAAGGCATCTTTTGCTCTATCATCGTGTGCCATTTTGCATCAAGGGATGAATCTCACAGTCAATGACTTCGCTCCAACAATCAACATCAGATCCTTGACGAGCTTCAGCTACCGAGGGAACCTCCTGAAGTGGATCGGTAGAGTATGGGAAATTTGGTTGGCAGCAATATAAGCAAAGAGTCCATCTGCAGCAGATTTTTTAGAGGCAAATGTTGCAAGAATGGTAGCAGTATTAGGCTGTTCAAGGTAGGCAGGATCAGTATGTGGCTGACTGCTTTCATAAAGGTCAGAGAGAAGTCGAGTTTTGAATGGACAATGCCAAGAGAATCCTCGAGCAGGAAGTACGAGGATATTGCATCAGAAAGAGGGCTGACCTGTGGTGAAAGACCCTCCAATTCAACGGACCCATTCCGGATATACAGTGATGGAGTAGGGGACCAATTACCCTCAGAAGCCACTCGCTGTGGTGTAGATTGTTTCAAATTGTGAGAATGAGAAGGTGCCTATCAGGAAATTGGTATTATGGCGACTCAATCAGGCTTGTTGCTACTGACCCTCCTGCTAGCCATCGCTACCTCCACCTACCCGCCAGCGCCCCCCCCCCCCCCCCCCCCCCCCCCCCCCCTCCCCTCCTTGCGCTACTATCAGCAGCCCGCCACCCCCCCCTCTCTCGCCTCTCGCTGCCCCCGCCAGCTCCCCTCTCCCGCCTCGCGCTACCCGCAACAACCTGCCAGCTCCCTTTCCGGCCTCGCGCTTCTCTCGACCTGCTCACCAGCCCCCTTTGTTGTCGGCTGTTTGCAGCCTATTGGCGAAGGACTTGACACATTCGCCCCCTTTTCGACAGCAGAAGACATAGAATGGCGGCCCCTGCTCCACCAAAGAGGGCCTCCTCAGAAGCCCATTCGCCCGACCCAACGGAGCCGACCCTTCGACTTGCTCTTTCACCAGAAGAGCAAGGGAGCTTGATAGCCTAGGTGAAACGCTTGCAAGCCACCTTGGTTATTTGCAAGATTATTGGCACTCGACCTAGCCGAAGCGAGGTTTGGGATTTACATGCCCAATTCCTCTCCAATGTGGGCAAGATCACCGATGTCCAGATCCTCTGGAGAGGGTATTATCAGATAGAGTTCGAGTCTCTAGAGCTGACGGCCAAGGTGATATCGATGAGTCCGCTCGGTATCCGAGCAACACAAGCTTACTTCAAACGATGGCATCATGGTTTCGATCCTATTACAGATGTGCTTGAGGAGGAGGCCAACTTGCCTATTTTGGTTTGCTTCCTAGGCCTGCAGAGAAAGTACCTCCCTCTACTTCTGAGGATTGGTTCCATGTTCGGGATAGTTCTGGAGTCACTGCGCTCTGCAGCTTCAGTTATGGCCAAGGCCGCAGGTTTACCTACTGTGTGGATTCTTGTTCGAGACACACACTCCCTCTTGAATGTGATACTGTTGCCTCGGGTGAGTGGCGGTTGGATCAGACAGAGAGTGGAGCATTCGGGTCTCCCAAACTAGTGCTTCATTTGCACGCAGATGGACTGCCACACAGAAATGTCGTGGAATGACCACCTTGGGCAGTACCGTACGGACAGATAGTACATATGCTGACGTGGAAGAGGCTGTACGGAATCTCAGAATTTGCGCTGACTGCTGACATGGCAGAGATTGGTCTGAGAGAAAGGGCCAATCTGGTCTAAGCCTCTACCACTAGCAAGTCGTTGTGGCGCGTAAGGGCATCAAAATTGACAGAGGTGAAGTGGAAGTTTGACTTGTCCATGGAGGTAGAAGCCTCACTCGTTGAGGAGTTATGTAGGACACAGAGAATGGCTGAGTCAGAGGTTGGTCGCTAGTGAGCAGTGCTTCCTCCAAGAATTCAGCACCTCGACCAAAGACAAAGTCACTGCGGTGTGGGTGCCAAAACCCGTATGGTTTGACACCATGTTGTTTACCACAGTGGCCAGCCCACAAACATACATTTAAGAGCTTTGTTATCCAACTTGCAAAGCTTCTCCTCACGAATGAAGGCATAAAACAGAGCACCGAAGACCTTAAGGTGGGGAAGATCTGGACTGTGACAGAACCAGCACTCATAGGGAGAGGACATTTTAAGCAATGTAGTCTAGGTCCAGTTTTAGAGGAAGCAAGTTGTAGATACATCTTCCTCCAAAAAGTGCTTGTCCAATCCAGCAACGAGAAGCATGGCAAGGGCTGCACCAAGGAACGATTTTTTTCTTTCCGCCAATCCCTTTTTGTTGGGATGTGTAGGCTCCAGTAAATTGTTGTATGATGCCTTGTTCTCAACAATAGCAATAAAAAGCATTGGAGAGTACGCTCACTTTTGTTTCAAAAAATATGGGATGCGTATAGCATGACCCGTCGTCTATGAAAGTCAAGAAGTATTTAGAACCAGCAATGGAAGATGTTTCCGTATGACCATATCTACATGTGAGTTTTATCAATTGCAAAGGTTTGGAGCTTCATGAGTGGGTTTTTTTTTGCCCCCACAAAGAGATCCTTCCATTAGTTATGCTGAGAGAAAAACTGCATGAAGGGGTACAAAGCATCCTTTTAGGATAAGATATACATTAGGCTGCGAAAGACTCTCTCCAACACTCGGTGAGTGTATCAAACTGCTCATACAAGGGCTATCTCATACAATAGGTGGCGGAAAGAGCCAGATAGGTGGAGTGTAGTGCCATCAGCACATCGCACCCCTCCTCGTTGGATGCAATAGAAGCGACCTGCCTACCAAATATGGTGAAAAGCTCGGCATCGTTGCTCCCTCCGGTCGGAGGAGCCCTGCATGCGGTCATACTGGCCTTGGAGAGTGTATCATCGCTAGCCAGAGTGCTCTGAAAGTCACCGCTAGAGGCTCCAGTTGACCCTTGTGACATCTAGCCTGCCAAATAAATCACATAGTGAGACTGCTCAAGAGCTCCCACCTCAAGTCGCGCTCTTGGGGTGCAAGTATAGTCGTGCGGGGGGGCTCGAGAAGTTGACGGGACCGTTGCTCCGCAAGTGTAAATCCCCTCTAGAGAGAGGGGAATAAAAGCTGTAAGACCCTCAGCCAGACCTAGTGCGCCTGAGGACAATCCCACAAGAAGTGCCGCTGCGTCAAACGTGCTATCTCATACAATAGGTGCGGGGAAGAGCCACACAGTTGGACTATAGACCTTCCCGGGCTGGATGGGATAGCAAAGGCCACCGGCCACATACAGTAAAAAGCCTGGTGTCGTCTCTCTGCCCGGTTGGACAAGCCCTGTATACGATCATATTGGCCTCGGATTATGTGGATCATCTCCAGCCAGAGTTCTCTGACAATCACCGTCGGAGGCTCCATCCATTCTATGACATTTGACTCGCCAAACAAACCACAAGGTAAGAGTGCTCACAAGCTCCCACCTCAAGTAGCGCTCCGAAGGCGCAAGCATAGTCGCTGCGTGTGATGGAGTGCAATGCCGAGGTTATCTAGTGTGAAGCCTAATAGCCAAACTCCCAGGCTCCGTCTCATAGCCTACGGCCGGACCTAAGAGAGTCGACCAAGTTGCGATGACAAGAAGCTGCAACACCATCAACCAAACCTGCTGCACCTGAGGGAAATCTCACAAGCAATGCCGTTGTGTCTCCATGGGATGCCCGCAGCAAGGACAAGACGGCGAGTGTCCACTGTAAACAAACCAAGAGCCCTACCCCGATGTGCCACCAACCATTGGAAAGTAGAGATCCTGCGAGCCTGTCTGCTAGCCTAAAGTCGGGACCAGCATTCTTTTAGAAAAACTTGTGTGAGGCCTTGTCGACGCCAGTGCCCTACCGCGGCCGGAATGGTTGCCCTTTGCCTT
The DNA here is from genome assembly GCF_014529385.1 of Adiantum capillus-veneris. NCBI lineage: Eukaryota > Viridiplantae > Streptophyta > Polypodiopsida > Polypodiales > Pteridaceae > Adiantum > Adiantum capillus-veneris. The sequence continues at coordinate 26,923,988 of NC_140958.1, forward strand.
ATCAGGATGTGTCGCTCTAGTCGCATTGTGTACTAAAAGAAGAGGATACCTAGAGAGTTTGGAGGCACAAAGGGTTCATGCTCACCAAGGTCCCACTAAGGCGTGCAAGGGGTTGGGCTCCATAAGCCCAGAGTTGCCAGTCATCCGAAAAATCTGCCTGATTTGGATCAATCAGCCACTTTCTTACAGATTTGTGCCTTTGACAGAGTAGATAGAGAAGTACTGTTGTGGGCTGCCTAAAGGGCTTCGTGATACTGTACCAAGAACAGAGTGGCTACCCTCACTCAGCTTATGGAAGTTGCTAACACTTGTCTTGCCTTGTTGAAAAGAGAGGACAGTGGGTTTCCGAGCAACGAGAAAGGAGGGCAGCAAAAGACAAATTCAGCGAAGAAGCCCTTTGTGAAAACGGCTCCTCAAGCATCACAGGGGTCAGAAAAGGCCATCAAAGACAAGGATTCAGTCGGGACTTCTTGAGCGCAGGCAAAGAAACAGAAAAGGAAGCCTTTTGTGCGCAAGTCGCTCGAGGAAAAGGTCCTAATGGCTGAAAATAAATGCTTTATATGCGAGCAGCCTGGTCACTTTGCTACCAATTGTTCAAAAAGGAAAAGACCAACTGACTCAGATAATAAAGAGGACCAGAAAGGCAAGAAGCCTAAACCCACGGCAGGTTTGGCGCCAGACATTGTGGGTGATAGGCCCAGTACAGATGCCAGTGATATATGCAGGGCATGTGCTATGGGGTAAAGTTAGGAATCAGACGGCACTCATCTTCTTTGATCCTGGTGCAAAAGTAAACTTTATCTCACCAGAGCTAGCTATGAAGCTGGGCATCAGAGATGAAGAAATGGGATACACAACACAGGCAGGGTTGGCATGTCCTAGCTACTCAGACTGTGTTACTCCCATTATTGGAAAGCTACGTCCGCATATTCAGTCGTTTGTGGACACGAGTTTTATATCATGCCATTGGAAGGTTGCAATGCGCTACTCGGAATTCCGTGGATGTTCAGAGTGCATGGTGTGCTGGATGCGTTCGGCAAGACGATCACCCTTCAACATAGGGACAAAACTCATGTTTTGGATGTAAAGCTCTGTCGCTATTGTATCTGCTTCTGCTATCACTTCTATAATAAAGAATCATCTTTCTGTGTACTTGATTTTTGCACGTGAAGTCTCAGATAATGGTCAGTCAGATTTGTCTGTGCTAGATAAACAAAGGTTAGCATTTTGGCAAAAGTTTAGTGACTGTTTTTCTGATTCATTACCGTTGCAATTGTCGCCAGAGAGACCTGAGGACCATCGGATAGATTTCGTGCCAGGGTGTAGCCCACCAAATAGACCTCCCTACAGGGTTAGTGCGGCGTAGCAGAAAGAGATTATGGGCCACGTTGAGGAGTTATTAGAGAAGGGGCTGATTCAGCCTAGTTCTTCACCCTTTTGTTCCCCAGTGCTCTTAGTGCAGAAAAAGGATGGCTCATGGCGCATGTGTATTGATTACCGTGCATTGAATAAGAATACCATCAAGAATAGGTTTCGTATTCCTAGAATTGATGATATTCTCGATCGTTTAGAGGGTGCTGCAATTTTCAGCAGGATAGACCTTAAGAGTGGGTACCATCAGATTTGTATAGGGCCAGAGGATGTGCACAAGACTGCGTTTAGAACGACATTTGGTCTTTATGAGTTTCTAGTGATGCCGTTTGGGCTAACAAATGCTCTTGCCACGTTCAACAGATTGATGGACCAGATTTTCCGCTCGCATCAACAGTTTGTTGGGACGTTCTTCGATGACATGATAGTCTATTGGAAGAATGAGAGGAGCATAGGCGTCACTTGACCATTGTGTTCGAAGAGCTACGCAGTCACAGGCTACTTGTCAATGTTAAGAAAAGTGAACCGTTCCTGGAAGAGATCCACTTTCTTGGCCACATAGTCTCAAAGGATGGTGTCAGAATGGATCCCGCAAAGGTCGAAGCTATTAAGACATGGCCAGACTTGAAGACTGTGCACGCAGTCAGAAGCTTCTTGGGATTGTGTTCCTACTATAGAAGGTTTATCAGGAACTTTGCAGAAATAGCATTACCTCTTTACGCTTTGCAAAAGAAAGAGGTCACTTTCAGATGGACCTAAAAAGAAATTTCAGCTTTTTATCTCTTAAAGGAAAAGTTGACTTCAGATCCAGTAATTGTTTTGCCAGATCTCAGGAAGTGATTTGTGGTCCAATGTGACGTGTGTGGCAGTAGCATCGGAGCAGTGGTAATGCAAGATGGACGGGTAGTACCTTATGAAAGCCGAATTTTGCAAGGGCCAGAGAAGACTATGCAAATCTATGAGAAAGAGCTCTTGGCCGTGATTCATGCGCTTTCTAGCTGGAAGCACTTAGGTGCTGATTTTGTTGTTCAGACAGACCATCAGACCTTGCGATACTTCTTGACACAGTCAAAGTTATTCCAAAAGCATATGGGATGGGCAAACATTCTTGCCATGTTCCACCTCCAGATTATGCATGTGGAAGGCAAGAAGAATGTTGTGGCTGATGCGTTATCAAGAAAGCCACAGATTTCAGCTGCGTCAATTCCTTATCATCATGAGTTAGATGACATAAAGGAACAATATGATAATGATGAAGATTTTGAAAGGATCTTTGCACAGTTGCAAGAGGGGCAACATCATGAGCACTACCTCCTCAGAGATGGTTTTATGATGATGCATGGAAGACTTTGTGTCACTAGGCCATTGGGACATAAGGTCATGGAAGAGAGTCATGTCCCACCGTATGCAGGGCATCTTGGTATTGATGGGACAATTTAAGTGGTAGAGACATTCTTCTATTGGCCTACCTTGAGGAGAGATGTGGATGCCTTTGTGCGAGCATGCATGATTTGCGAAAAGGTCAAGTTTGACAGGCAAAAGGCACCAAGGCTGTTACAACCACTGCCGATTCCGGATAAGCCATGGAAAAGCATTGCTATGGACTTTATCTTTGATCTTCCAAGAACGCCAATAGGGAATGATGGTATATGGACCATTATCTGCAAGTTCAGCAAGCAGGCCCATTTTATCCCTGTTAGGAAGAAGATAAAATCTGATCAGATGGCACGCTTGTTCATGTACTATGTGTTTAAGTACCATGGTATGCCACAATCGATTATCACTGATCGTGATCCTCGCATGACAAGTTTGTTTTGGAGAGGATTGTTTAAGAACATGGGCACTACGCTCAAGTTCTCGTCTTCTTTTCATCCACAAATTGATGGACAATCAGAAGAGGCTAATTCTACTGTCCTAGATCTACTGAAATGCTATGTGTCAGATAATAAGGACAAGTGGGAACGGTATTTGCCTATGCTTGAGTATACGTACAATAATACGGTGCATTCGTCAACTGGCAAAGGACCTTTCGAGATTGTTGAAGGCGGCAAAAAAGTTCCTCCCATTTTGCATACAAAGGACAAGATCTTTGAGGCAGATCGATATGTTGAGAACATGGATGAAATGTATAAGAAAATTAAAGTTGCCTTGAGGAAGACTCCGGCAAAGCAGAAAAAGGCTGTTGATCGTCACCGTCATGAATTGTTGTTATCACCTAGTGATTGGGTACTGTTAAGGTTCGAAAAGGCAAGGTTAAAAAAGATGAAGGGCAAGGAACGGTTGTTTCCTAAGCTCAGTATGCATTACTATGGGCCTTTTCAAGTGATTGAAAAGATCAACGATGTGGCTTACAGGTTGAAATTGCCTGATGCGTGGAAGATTCATAATGCGTATCACGTGAGTCTTCTAAGACCCTTCGTGGGTGATGTGCCAAAAGATATGCCAGATGAGGATTAGCCAGCAGTTGAGGAACTTGATGAGATCCTGCTACCTGAGCAAGTTTTGGCACATAAGGACAGAAAAGTTAAAGGACAGGTTGCAAGACGCTATTTGGTGAAGTTCTAGAACTATCCGCCTATAGATGCAAAGTGGATGGAAGAGCAAAACTGTCAAAGTCACCAAATGTATTGTAGCTTTACCTTGAAGCCTTTGGGTTACAGCCTACCTATACCCCAACCCAACGTGTGCAAAGGAGGGGTAGTGATACGGCTAGCACATCAAATGTACATTTGAATTCGGTGTAACCGATGGAAATGAGAAAAGTATGAAGGTCTCGTTAAGTCATTTGCGTCTATGTGTTATGACCTTTCTTGCGGATACATGCGATGATAAAAGAGTGCTAACAACACAAGATCATCAGTGGCGTGTATTTATGGTATGCAATCGAGGATGTTTGCGATTTCAAGAGGGGGGTATGTCACAAGGACGTGGTGAAACCGGCCTGTTCAATCCAAAAAGGGCGGTAGACTTTACTTCAAACCTTGATTTAGCTTTCACCCATTATTACTCGTCTATTTTACCTGTGCGATAATGACACAAGAGAGGGGAATGGGATACAGATGCTAGAATGCACCTGTATGAGAAGACCGACACCAGGCAGCATAACTATACTAGGACCCTTCACAGTCAGTATTCCCACGGATTGACTGACTTTCCCGATGCATACAGGCACTTTGCAAAACCTGGTGAGAATCTGCAGCACACTGAATTCTCTGTTTTCAGCCCTGAAAATGCGCCAGATCGCCTGTACAGCGGTCCCCTTGTGTCCCCGAACCTCTTGGGGGTATTAGGGTCCGTTTAGGGCCAAAACCCTAAATCTGCAAAAATACACTGTAGACTGTAATTTACTGTATCGGGCTCCGTTTCGCGTGCCGGTCGCATCCGTAGCAAGTCCTCGAGCTCCCGCACCCGTAGGGCACTTGCCCTTTGAATCGGACGAGATTTCGAGCGTGAAACCTCTCTGATTTCACCTGTACCTGCGGGGGATTAGCCGCTAGCTAATCCAGTACTTGTGCAAGAGGCTCTTGCCTCGGCAATCGCACATGAATCCACACAACTGTACATTGGTCAAATGAAGAGCCCACTAGTGGGGCATAACATACTGCCAAAGGGGAGAGAGAGGGCAGTGCGTAGCGTGCAGGGCATCACTCCTAGCACCGCACTGTGCATAAGAGGGAAAGCAAGCACTCCATAGCTCTTAACTTGTGACAAATTCTGCAAAACAGCCCCTCCTCCCTTCAAATTCAGCGCCAACTCTTGTTGCATGAGGAAAGTGCACCAGAAGGTGCCACTTGGCACATTTACAAACATTTTCCCATTTCGGGGTTGCCGCCTAAAAATCTCCCAATCGGCTGCCCAGTTGACTTCACGGCAGAGTAAGAAAATGTTCCCCTCGTCATTCCGGAGGTAATGACGTAAACACATTTTCAGGTCCCAAAATAGCAGTTCCCTAAATTTTAGGAGATGCTTCCATTGTATCTTTCTAGGTCATCTGACCCTCTTTGTACACTGCGGCCACATCCAGAACTGAAATGTAGCCTCTGTAGCAAAGGATTCCACTTTGGCTAGTCAATGACCCTACTTTGGCTAACCATAGTCTTTGTCCAACCTTAGTGCTCTCTTGCCCTCAGGCCTGGACTCCCTCTTGACAGTTCCACACTAGCTATGCAATGCAGGGCAGTTAGATTTCCAGAGGGGTGTTTCCAAAAAGTGAAAGTAAATAAATAATAAGAAAGAAATCAACAAAACATTAGAAAAAATATGGACTCTCCATGGGCCTTGTAAGAATCCCTAATTTCAAGGGATTAAATCTTAAACTGTTGGCACTTTAGGAGACATCCAAACCCACTAGTAGGCTATTTGGTGGTTTTGGAATCTCATAAATGCATGAATTGACTGTCCAAACTTGAAATCTAACTTTTGAGAGCTGAAATACAAATTTCGTTTTGTATTGCAATTTGGAAAAACGTCCTCAAATTTACGATATTATATGAACCGAGGTAGAGGGATGCCATTGGTTGAGAACAATAAAAAATCCAAAAATTGTATATTGGAGGCTTATTTCTTTTGAAAACTTGGACTACTGTCCTCTGAACGCTGGTGGTAACAGCTCAAATAACGAGCAGCGGGTGGCGGTGAGTTATGATGGGGCGCTTGAATAGGTAGGGCACGCTTGAATAGGGAGGCCAGCTGCTGAAAACAACACGCTTATGGCAGTCAAGATGGGACAGCAGGGCACGTGGCCATTTCTAATTGGGCCGCAAAGAGCTTTGAAGCGGCGCACCCTCTATTGGTAGTTAATCGTACACGTTCACCTGTCAGCCCATGCCTGCATAAGCGGGGGCCAGGTGCTGAAAAAGAGCACGTTGGCGGCAGGGATGGTGGTAAGAGATCCATGTGGCCACTCGCCATTGGGGCATGGAAGTTTTTGCAGCGCATCTCTTTTGGCAGTTAAGGTGCATGTCTTCGGCAGTTAAGGCTGCGTATACTACTCAGTCACCTAGCTTGGCGATAGGCCTCCTCGTTCCATGCGGTTGCAAATAAGCTTTTGACGTGTGGCCAAGGCTGAACTGGCACGATTAAATTGTATTTTGCAACCATTTGACCCTTATTTGAAAATCTCCTCTCTCTTCCCTCCTCTTAAATGTTACCACCGAGATTCGAATCTTTGTGGTAAGAGAAAACCACGTTTGTGCATGAAAGAGACCATCTTAGCCCTGACATTGGTGGGTTTGACCTGAAGAAACCACTAGATGGAGGAGACAAGTCATGACACACCTACACATCTCTAGGCCATAGGTGATATCCCAACTCTCTCCTCATTGGCTAGTTTTTAATCACCCCTTAATCAAAACGGCCCAAGAAGAGTCCATTTTTTTCCTAATGAAGGATAGATAGTAGTCACACGCTGGTGACATACCCCCCTCTTGAAATCTCAAACGTCCTCGTTTGCATCTATGTCGTACATGCTCACAGTCAACACTGATGTATTCAACACATGTACGACACATACATGCTCATTGTCAACCCTCGTGTATTTAACACCTCGTCGACACATGTATTGCCTACGTGTGAATCCTGTCCCAATGACATAGTGGTAGCTTCGCACTCTGCCATTGCTTTGAGTCACTAACTTTCCAATGACAAAATGGTAGCAACACATTTTGCCACTGTCTTATAGTACACGTTGGATCCTGTAACACTTTCGAGCATACCCAAACCGACAGTTCAAGAATGCAGTTACACATGTACTCTTAAATAGAAGCAATTACTGTATCCTTGACAAACTGACAAGAAATACTCACTTCTATAGCACTAACCAAACTTTTGGACATTCCATAAGAGCAATTGCCAAACTGACAATCTGTACAGTTCTAACATTCATGTAACAGGTATTTCATTTGAGCTCACTTTAAATACCATGTACATCATTTGTTTCAGAAGCCATTGTCACACTGACAATCCATGTAGCTTTGAAACTCAAGGGGTCAAGGTAGGTTGCAAATCGAAGGCTTTAAGGTAAAGTGATAACACAGTTGGTGACTCTGTAAGTTCACCTTCTTCCATCCACTTAGCATCCATCGGTGGATAGTTTCTGAACTTTACCAAGTAACGCCTAGCAACCTTGCCTTTCACTTTCGTTTCTTTGTGTGTCCGGGACCAAGATCTCGTCAAGTTCCTCGACTTCCGGCTGATCTTCAGCTGGCATATCCTCTGGCACATCACCCACATACAGTCTGAGAAGACTCACATGAAACGCATTGTGAATCTTCCAACTGTCAGGCAATTTCAGCCTATATGCAACATCACTGATTATGTCGCACACTTGAAAAGGCCCATAGTAACACATGCTGAGCTTTGGAAACAGTCTTTCCTTGCCCTTCATCTTCTTTAACCTTGTCTTTTCAAAGCGTAGAAGCACCCAATCACCAAGTGAAAATACCACTTCACGACGGTGACGATCAGCTGCTTTCTTTTGCTTTGCCTGAGTCTTTTCTAAGGCCACTTTGACCTTCTTGTACATTTCATCCATGTCCTGAACATACTTATCTGCTTGAAATATCTTGTCCTTTGTATGCAGTATGGGAGGAACTCTCTTGCCACCTTCAACTATCTCAAAAGGTGCCTTGCCAGTTGATGAATGTACTGTATTATTGTATGCATACTCCACCAATGGCAAATATTGCTCCCACTTTCCTTTATGCTCTGACACATAACACTTCAGCAGATCTAGGACAGTAGAATTTGCCTCTTCTGACTGCCCATCTGTTTGAGGATGAAATGACGAAGAGAATTTGAGCGTTGTGCCCATATTCTTAAACAAGCCTCTCCAGAACAAACTTGTCATGCGTGGATCACGTTCGCTAACAATCGACTGTGGCATGCCATGATACTTGAAAATATTGCTCATAAACAAGCGTGCCATCTGATCTGGTTTTATCTTCTTCCTGACAGGAATAAAATGAGTCTGCTTGCTGAATCTGCAAATGATGGTCCAAATACCATCATTTCCTGTGTGCGTTCTCGGAAGATCAAAGATAAAATCCATAGCAATACTTTCCCATGGTTTATCTGGAATAGGTAGTGGTTGCAATAGCCCTGGTGCCTTTTGCCTATCAAACTTGACCTTTTGGCATATTAGGCATTCTCGCACAAAGGCATCCACATCTCTTCTCTAGGCCAATAGAAGAATGTCTCAACCGCTTTAACTGTAGCATCGATACCACGATGCCCTGCATACGGTGGGACATGACTCTCTTCCATAACTTTGCGTCGCAATGGCTTTGTGACACACAATCTGCCATGCATCATCATGAACCCATCTTTGAGAAGATAGTGTTCATGACGTTGTCCATGCATTAGCTGCTCGAAGACCCTTGCAAAATCTTCATCATTTTCACCAAATCTATCGCATGGTCCTCGGGTCTCTCTGGCAGTAATTGAGACGGTAATGAATCGGAAAAACAGTCACTATACTGATGTAAAAACATTGACCTTTCTTTATCTAGCACAGATAAATTTGATTCATCACAATCTAACACTTCACGTGCAAAAACCAAGTACGCAGAAAGATGCTTTTTCATTACAGAAGTAATAGCAGAAGCTGATACAGTGGGAATAGAGTCCCCTTTAAGCTTTACATCCAGAATGTGAGTCTTTCCCCTGCTTTGTACAGTGATCTTTTTGTTGTAGGCATCCATGATTCCGTATACACGAAACAACCAAGGAATACCTAGCAACACATTACATCCGTCCAGTGGCATGATGTAAAATTCTTCAGCATCTACATAGGACTGGATATGTAGGCGCAATTTTCCAATGATGGGCGTCACAGCCTCTGTATGGCCAGGACATGCCAAACCTGCCTCTGCTGTATACCCTATCTCTTCAGGTCTGATTCCCAACTTTGAAGCCAATTCTGGGGAAATGAGTTGGCTTTGGCACCTGGATCAAAGAAGATAAGCACTGCTTGATCCTTGACCTTTCCCCATGCTCTGCAAAGCTCACTTGCATCTGAATTTGGCTTGTCGCCCACCATATCTGGCACTAGAGCAGCCATGGTCTTCTTTCCTTTCTTGTCTTCCTTGTCATCAGAATCAGTTGGCCTTTTCTTTGTAGGACAATTGTAAGCAATGTGGCCAGGCTGCTCACATATAAAGCATGTGTTCTCTGTCCTCCGGACCTTTTGCTCTTCTGACTTGCGAGGAAAACGTCTTTTCCATTTCTTTGCTGGTCCCTTTTCTGATTCAGCCGTAGCTTTATCTTTCCCTGCGTTGGCTGACTCCTGAGTCCCTTTAGGAGCCTCATTGGGAAAGTGCTTCTTGGCTGAATTTTTCTTGCATGATCTTGCTTTGATGCCAGTTTTAAATTCACAATCTTCTCCCTTGAGCAAACCATTGCCAGTGTTTGCTACCTCGATGAGCTGCGTCAAAGTAGTGACTTTTGTCTTCGTACAGTACTTTCTCAATCCTTTAGGTAGGCCACAACAGTATTTTTCAATCTGTTCTCTCAATGGCACAAACCTATAGGAAGTTACTGGAAGTAGAGCTTTCCAAAACTTCCGATTGTAATCATCTAGATTTCTGCAAGTGGCAGCATTAAGCTGGTGCCATTCGGTCATGACATCTGCTTCAAAGTCATCAGATAACCATGCTGCTACAAAAATCTGCTTGAAGTAAATCCATGTGGACGGAGCTTGCCCTTGAAGCAATAAAGTTGTCCCGCATTCCCAGTCAAGAAAGTGGCTGCCTTGCGGACCTTTGAAGCCTCTGTAAAGTTTCCCCCTGCATAGGCCTTATCAAACTGCTGGAGGAATGAGAGAGCCTTCTTCCTGTCATCAAACCCTGTAAAGGTCGTGAAAGACACACCTTTGCCACCTTCTTTGTACGGAGTTGGCCTCTCCAGCGGTGTTAAATTGTCATATGGAAGTGACTGAAACATGGGAATACTATTAGGGTTCATCTGTGTTCCTTGGCCGCTATTAACTTGACCTGGAAATGCCATATTTGGCTGCTGATTTGTAATTCCATCCATACCAAAATTTGCCTGTGGCATCCCAAATTGGCCCTGAGTGCTCTGAAACCCTGGTTGCATACCCATGACACTGTAATGGGGTTAGGCATCATCGTCTGAGCACCCCCGAACACTGTTCCTGGCGTGTAAAACTGATTTCCAAGTGCATGACCAGCCATGCTCTGGAATATCGATCGACCTCCAAAATAGGCAGGGTGTACTGAAGGTGGTGGAAAGACTTGTTGCATAGCCTGTAAGTTGCTTCCTTGCCCATGAGAACCAGGGATAGGCTGCTGAAAGGTGGCTGGCTGAACTGGTACAGCTTGAAAGACTAGCATCTCAGCCACCTGTTCTTGCACCTTAGACACAGGTTGTGGAGACTGCATGTTCTCCGTTAAGTGTGCAGGTGTTTCCATTGACTGTGCAGTATGAATCACCTGTGCTCGAGCCTTAACAGGCTTTTGAATATGATCCAGTGACCCAACTTGCTGAGACGGAACAGGAGGTTGCAGAAAGGCTAAAAACCTCGGATTCTGCATTACTTGTGTGAACATAGCCACAGCAGTAGCCAATTGGGTCCTGAATATATCATCATCTGTCTATGGTGGTCTTGAGGACTCACCCACTTCATGTGTGTGTTGACCCTGTGAAGAGGAAACCTCTTCAGTCACATCATCTGGTCTGTCAGCCATAATTGCAATTCCCTGTGTCTGGTCTATGATCCCCTGTGTCTTCAAGCCCAATCTGACCAAGGCTCACTTCTATGGGAAAAAGTAATTTAATCCCGTCGATGGAACCATGAAACCGGCCTGTTCAATCCAAAAAGGGCGGTAGATTTTACTTCAAACCTTTGATTTAGCTATCACCCATTATTAGTCGTCTATTCTACCTGTGCTATAATGACACAAGAGAGGGGAATGGGATACAGATGCTAGAATGCACCTGTATGACAAGACCGACACCAGATTGGCCCCTAACTTAGGTGCCCCTTTCGGTATTTCTTTATTGTTTAAAAGAGGGAATAAACGCTGTGGTTCTTTCCAAGCTGCCCCGCATAACCTTGGCTGAATTTTGACTGTTCTGGCCTGATTTCGGCAGCATAACCGTACTAGAACTCTTCACAGTCAGTATTCCCATGCATTGACTGACTTTCCCGACGCATACGGGCACTTTGCAAAACCTGGCGAGAATCTACAGCACACTGAATTCTCTGTTTTCAGCCCTTAAAATGCGCCAGATCGCCTGTACAGCAGTCCCCTTGCGTCCCCGAACCTCTTGGGGGTATTAGGGTCCGTTTAGGGCCAAAACCCTAAACCTGCAAAAATACACAGCAGGCTGTAATTTACTGTTTCGGGCTCCGTTTCGCGTGCCGGTCACATCCGTAGCAAGTCCTCGAGCTCCCGCACCTGTAGGGCTACTTGCCCTTTGAATCGGACGAGATTTCGAGCGTGAAACCTCTCCGATTTCACCTGTACCTGCGGGGGATTAGCCGCTAGCTAATCCAGTACCTGTGCAAGAGGCTCTTGCCTCGGCAATCGCGCATGAACCGACACAACTGTACATTGGTCAAATGAAGAGTCCACTAGTGGGGCATAACATACTGCCAAAGGGGAGAGAGAGGGCAGTGCGTAGCGTGCAGGGCATCATTCCTAGCACCGCACTGTGCATAAGAGGGAAAGCAAGCACTCCATAGCTCTTAACCTGTGACAAATTCTGCAAAACAGCCCCTCCTCCCTTCAAATTCAGCGCCAACTCTTGTTGCATGAGGAAAGTGCACCAGAAGGTGCCACTTGGCAGATTTACAAGCATTTTCCCGTTTCGGGGTTGCCGCCTAAAAATCTCCCAATGGGCTGCGCAGTTGACTTCACGGCAGAGTAAGATAATGTTCCCCTCGTCATTCCGGAGGTAATGACGTAAACACATTTTCAGGTCCCAAAATAGCAATTCCCTAAATTTTAGGAGATGCTGCCATTGTATCTTTCTAGGTCATCTGACCCTCTTTGTACACTGCGGCCACATCCAGAACTGAAATGTAGCCTCTGTAGCAAAGGATTCCACTTTGGCTAGTCAATGACCCCACTTTGGCTAACCATAGTCTTTGTCCAACCTTAGTGCTCTCTTGCCCTCAGGCCTGGACTCCCTCTTGACAGTTCCACACTAGCTATGCAATGCAGGGCAGTTAGATTTCCCGAGGGGTGTTTCCAAAAAGTGAAAGTAAATAAATAATAAGAAAGAAATCAACAAAAAGGATAGATAGTAGTCACACGCTGGTGACATGTGGCAATTGCTAACCTTAGTTGTTGGTTTCTTTCCAATGATTTTGGTTTTATTTTTGAGCCCTCTTTTTGAAGTTTCAAATGGTCGGACATTGTATGGCCAATGTGAACGGTAGTTTCACCCGCAGATAGAAAGTTGGTCGGCACAGGAATTTGTATGGTAAGAGAATGTCTAGGCCCAGTCCCAGGCCATGTAGGTCCCCCCCTCGCACTTAGCAAGTTGGTGGATACTAGGAAGTGAACTCAATAAAGGCATAAAGTCAAGGTGGGATCACCAACAGAAAGTATCCGACAGTTGGGCCACATTGCACTTTTGGATACGGAGGATAGATGGTCAGAAGACCATTGGGAGCCCAATGGAAGCATCTCCTAAAATATAGGGAATTGCTATTTTGGGCCGTGAAATGTGTTCGAGGTCATTACCTTGGGAATGACAAGGGAACATTTTACAACTCTGCCGCGAAGTCAACTGGGCAATCGTTCAGGAGATTTTTTAGGCGGCAACCCCGAAACGGGAAAATACGCGTAATTGTGCCAAGTGGCGCATTTTAGTGTACTTTCCTATTGCAATGAAGAGGTAGCGCTGAATATTAAGCTGGGAGGCCTCATTTTGAAGAATTGTCACAGGCTAAGAGCTATGGAGTGCTTTCTTTCCACTCTATGTACAGTGTGGTGCTAGGACCGATGCCCTGCACAATACACACTGCTCTCTCTCCCCCCTACGTGCAGTTATGTGATGCTCCACGAGAGGGCTCTTCATTTGACTAATGTACAGTTGTGTGGGTTCATGCGCGATTCCCGAGGCAAGAGCCTCTTGCACAGGTATTGGATTAGCTAGTGGCTAATCCCCCACAGGTGCAGGTGAATTCGGAGACGTTTCACGTGAGAAATCTCGTCCAATTCAAAGGGCAAGTAGCCCTATAGGTGCGGGAGCTCGAGGACTTACTACGGATGCGACCGGCTCGCAAAACAGAGCCCAAAACAGGCAATTACAGCCTGCTGTGTATTTTTGCAGGTTTAGGGTTTCGGCCTAAACGGTCCCTAATACCCCTAAGAGGTCCGGGGATGTGAAGGGACCACTGTAGAGGTGATCTGGTGCATTTTCGGGGCAGAAAACAGAGAATTCAGCGTGCTGCAGATTCTCGTCAAGTTTTGCAAAGTGTCCGTATGCATCGTGAAAGTCATCTATTGCGTGGGGATATTGTCTGTGAAGCGTCCTAGTACAGTCATGCTACCGAAATCGGGCCTTAGAGACAGCGGCTACTGAACTGGTTTATGGCTTCTGTCTAATTTTGCAGGTGTAATCAAGGGCGATTACAATTCTTTCAAGAGGGGGGTATGTCACAAAAAAATGACGTGGCATGACCACCCTGGTAGGACTGTACGGACAGACAATACAGATGCTGATGTGGCAGAGGCTGTACGTAATCCCAGTTGCGATGATTGCTGACGTTGGTGCAGCCAAAGTTGGTCCGTAATGGGAAGTGTATAGTGCAGTGCTACGTATGCTGATAGGTGCATGGTAGAGGGCTAAAGCCAGTGTGGGAGACCTCAGCAGGAGAGTGGCAACGAAAATGTATGCTTAAAGTGGTTTTTTAGGCCGGGGGGTCTCCAAAGTGAGATAAGCATGATGGCAAGACAAGGTGTCCAAAGTGCAGAAATGTGTCCTAGAATAAGGTGTTCGAGATGCTCTAGGAGCTCGTCCAAACGGCTCGTCAAATGGAGTCCGCATGTGCAAGATATGGCAAGTTGAAGTGGGATGCGTTTGCAGATCCTCGTCGGATTGGGCGGGCACAGGTGGTTGATCAAGGCGGGTGTGATATCATACACGGAAAGTGCTCGAGTTGTGGAGCATGCCGGTCTTTTCGGTTTGCCATTCGGAGTTCAGACGGGCAAGTTATGGGCTGAGGAATATTTGCAGGGGGTCTGATACGTGCTCACCCGGTCGTGTTGGTAGGCGCACTGACAGACATGTTTTTAGAGCTTGCAAAGATTCTGGAAAATAGCATGCGATGTGGGGATCTAGCGGAAATTGGCGGCTCGCTAATCGAAGCCATGGGCATCGAGATGGGCCCATTTCAAGCTGGCAAGCGGTTACGACGAGAAGAGATCGCATGTTTTTTTTCGTGTCGTAAATGGGTTGTCCGAGGCCATGGTGCAGAGTTGTGGAGAAGTGCGAGAATTTTGCGGCTGGCAAGTGGAGCTCCCATGCAACGTGGTTGAAAAATTCCTATGGCAAGCCCTGGCTGTGTTGTGAGCACCGAACGCGCGAGAACATATGCCAATTATCTCCTTGGTTGTAAACTCAAAAAAAGAAAGTATAGTTTGGAGGGTTTTGTCATAAGACAAAGGAGAGCTTCAAAAGCAAAAAGGAGCTCAAGGGAACCAGTAGCGCCGGGCGCAATGGCCAAAAAAAGAAAGTGTTCTTTGCCTTGGAAAAAAAAGGGGGAGGAAAGTAGAAAAAAGAAAGGCGACAGCGTTTTTTCGAGGGGGGTTGGAATTTTTTGGGTTTGGCATTCGAGTTGGGGGAAGAAGGAGGACTGCATGTGCGCAGAGTGGTGAAAGCCGAGATGCATGGTCCATGAAGCGGCACGAAAAAGGAAGTCACCTTGCAGAGGAAAAGGCCTTCGAGGGCTCGCTCGTTAGAAGCTGGGGAAAGCTCACGAGGAGCAGGAGGGCTATGGAAACCTTCAGGCCGGGCTTGAGCGGGGCTCGCCCTTTTGTGTGTTTTGGTCCACGCCGGTTGCGGTGATGATGGTTGTACCTTGTTTGGTGCCAATGAATGAAAGAAGGCCGTCATTGTAGTGAGTTTTGTGCATCGTCTCGCCCCCCTTCCCCCCTTCTCTTCTGCTCTCGTGTGTGTGCATGCGGACGTATCGGCAGGTGTGTGCCGCCCCGACGGAGTGTTGCAGAGGGAGAGAGAGTGTGGTGTGTTTTGAGCGTGTGGGAGATTGCAAAGCTGGTGCATTGAGGTGTGCGGGTTGTGTGAGTTCGTGTGCATCTATGTGAGCGCGTGCGCGTGCGTGGTCTGGTGAAAAGAGCGAGTCGAAGGTGCTCGCAAAGTGGATTGGGGTGCAGTGTGTGCCCTGGGCTATAGGAGGCAACCGTGTTGGCGCGCTGGGCGTGCTCCCCATTCCCCCTCTCCAACGTGGCAAAGACTGTACGAAATCTGAAATTTGCGCTACCTGATGATGTGGTAGACTGTACGTATTTCCACGAATTGCGCTGACTGCTTTTAGCAATTTTTGGAACCAGTTGCTTTTGGGACAAATTGCTTTTGAGTTTGACTGCTTTTGGGGCATCCCTTGTAAGAATAAATAGACCCAAGGGGCCTCACTCTACAAAACATGTGGATGCAGAGTCTGAGGGCAGAGGACCCCTTAGGTGTTGTACTTTGCTCAAGCATTAATATAAAAATAAATACCCAAAAGGGCGCCAGCTTTTGGGGCTAATACCTCTGGGCACGGAACTACGATGGGCTATGTGGACTTAATTTTCAAGTGTGATAAAGTTGTGAAGTATTTAGAGTGATTCTCTCTCGTGTGTCGTGCCGGATTCTCGACTTGGGGTGCCCAGGTCTGTGACATGGGCTTCTCACTGCCCCCCCCCCCCCCTTTCGCCCTCCACTTTCAGACGCCTCCATTTTGCCTCCCCCTCCTCCATTCTCACCCCCAACTCCCGCTCCTCCTCTCTCCCCGGTGGAGTCCTCAGGCTCGGCTCATCACCTGACCCATCCCACACTCCTCCTCAGACGCAGAGGACTAGACACACAACTGCAGCAAGATGATCTCTTGGTAGTGCTTTTGCTATGAGTCGCATGGCTCGGGAGGGACAGCCCCACCTTAGGACACCACTTCCGGTTCAGACCTCTCCTTTTGTAGCAGTTCCTCGGGGTTTGACCAGCTTTGACATTCGTAGACGATGGGACTTCTCCGATTACTGCTTCACATGCTTCCTAGGTGACTGTTCTCCCGACGTAGAGAATGCTTGCTTTCGAGTCCACATCCTCTCTCTAGCAGCCCGAGGATTGAGGTTCCGGATACAGCGGTAGGTTTCTTCTTTCCGCTGTGCGGCAGGGATCATACAGAGTGGACCTTGCACACAATTCTTGGCTGGCTCCAGGTCCAAGCCATTGAGTTCTCACACCACACAAGAGTGTTGGGGGTGATAGAGCTGGTACAGATACTTTGGCCTTTAGCCAAGTTTAGTGTGACGCCGCCGGATGCAACAGGTTGCAGTCACATTGTGATGCATCTGTTCGCTAACACTCCCCCTTGCTATTTATTTGTACATGAGGATCACTGGACAGAGGATGTAGAACTACGAGCTACACGCTCGGCCTGGGCTTGGGTGGCACAGTCACTTCAGACGCGTTTGTCTAGAGGTCGCTCGGTTGCTGATTGATCCCCATCCAAACGGGCCTCAAAGATAGCGAGTTTGGCTGCTGCTGCACCATCTATTTTTTCTCCCCGACTCCATGAGGATCGTCTCATGGAATGTGCACGGATTAGGAGGGGGCCAGTTTCAGTGTTATAGGGGTCGATTGCGTCAGGAGCTTCAGCGATGCCTTGTGGGTGGTGAGATTGATATTCTTATGCTACAAGAGCATCATCCTTGTGAGAGCCGCATTAGACGATGTGGTCAGATTTTGTGTGGTCGCTATGAGACATTTTGGTCAGCTACATTTGGACCTGAAGGTATCAAGGGAGGGATATGCGGATTCTTGGCAGCAGGCCATTGTGGGCAACGATATTATTGTGGCAGGTAGAGCTCAATGGATTACTATGCACGTTCAAGGTTTCCTCATGGGTTTCCTAAACATACATGCGCTAAATGTGGCAAGGGCACGAGCAGAGTTTTGGTCTCATGTTGTTGAGTCTTTGCCACATACAGAGCAGTGGTGTGTTGGGATTGACCTCAACATGTTGGAGGACCCCTTTGATAGGATTGGAGGTGGCCATGCTATGGTGCACGAGGCTGAGTTGGCAGCTTGGGAGCGGCTATGTATGAATATGAGGATTTCTGATGTTTGGCAACACTCGGGCTTTGTGAGACTCCCAGACAGCCTATCTTCCTCTCGCTCTCACCGCAGGGTAGGAGGAGTGAATCTATCTCGGATAGATCGCTTCTACGCCCATGACCACATTTGTGACATGAGGGGATATGTTTGCATCCGGGAAGGGACTACTTTTTCCAACCATGCGTGAGTGACTCTCACTGTGACAGACAGACAGAGGAGGGGGGTTGAATGCTACACATCCCCGATAGAACGCATCCCTGATAGGATCTTGCTGGATTTAGAGCTTAGAGAGCGGATGGAGGCTCTGTGGACAGAGAGCCTGGACACGCAGGATACCCCTGCTTGTAAAGTGGTCTCTGGACTCGCAGAGCTTAATCATTTCTTTCTTCAGGAGTCTGCAACTCGCTTGGATGCAGCCCGCGAGGAGGAGAAGCGTCTTCGACGAGGCATTGTTTCTTTGCAGAGGATGTAGAAGCAGCATCCAAACAGTCCTTGGTTGGAGAAGCAGATGTAGCAGGCTTGATAGGAGTTGTCTAGCATTGAGGAGCGGTGTCATGAGTTTGCCTTGCATTGGCAAGCATCTCAGTGGACTCAGATCGGTGACAGAGTTACTGGGGAGTTTTTTGAGACAATAGGGCCACGCATGCGCACACCAGTGTTAGTCAATTGAGAAGACTCGACGGATCGGTTGCTTCAAAGCCTGAGGATATGCGTGCAGTTGCTACTAACTTTTACCATGATCTGTTGTCAGTTGAGCCTCAATCAGAGCGCCAAGATACATGCAGAGAGCAGCTTTAGGCACAGCTGCCTTGCCTTGTTACTAAGGAGATGCGACAGAGACTTGAGCTTCCCCTCCAGCTAGAGGAGCTCCATTTGGACCTCAGAGCACTCCCCCAAGGTAGCTATCCAAGGGAGGATGGGTTGACTCCCAGCTTTTCCTTGGAGTACTGGGACTTGCTTGGTTTAGATCTTTGCAGCTCATTCCAGTATGTTTTGCACACTAGCGAGATGCCTGACAGCATGAGTGAGGACTTGATCTACCTGATTCCCAAGGAGGGAGGCTCCTTGGATGAGATTCGACAGTGGCGACCCATTACCATCCTCCACTCATCCTACAAAATTCTAGCAAAGGCTCTGAGCTTGAGACTCCATCCACTCCTAGAGACCATTATACATGGGACCCCAGACAGGTTTTGTCAAGGAGCGTAGTATCCTTGACAACATCTTCACTTTTTAGGAGGCGTCTGCCCTCGCGCATCTCTGAGGAGAGGATCCATGATCCCTCTTCTTGATTTTGAGAGGCCTACGACAAAGTTGACTGGGACTTCCTGGAGGGGGGGCTCTACGCAGGATGGGTTTCTCAGATGTTTGGATCATAGGTGTGTCACCTCTCTACCGGCGTGCACAGAGTCCAGTGCTCTTGGCACGGGGAAGAGGGGAACGCTTTTTGCTCATGCGTTCGGTCAGACAGGGTTGCCCTCTTGCCCCCTTTCTCTTTCTGTTCTATGCTGAGGCAATGAGCAGATTTTTGATTTCTCACCACTTTGATTTGCGTGGTCTTGAGCTTCCTATTAGGGCAAATGAGCTTCTTGACGTTGAGTTTGCCGACAACTCAGCCTTGTACTTGGAGGGCTAGGAGGCCAATCTGCACAAGTGTGAGCAGGCTCTTGAGGTATTCTGTTGTGCATCAGGCACATAAATTAACTTGAGGAAGACTGTAGCTTTTTGGGTTTGCAGTGCTCCTACGCTTGATTGGTCTCCACGTGAGGGTTTTAGATGGATTCCCCCAGGGACTACAGTTCGTTCCTTGGGTTGTCAGGTTGACCTGGACTGGTCCCCTGAGGAGCAGACTGCTCCCCTCCTCTTGTCCATTAGGAGGAAGTTTTTGCATTGGAGTTTGACACGACTCTCGTTAGCAGGCAGAGTTGTAGTGGCCAACCACATGTTGTTGGCCATTATGTGGTAGATCAGGTCTTGCTGGATTTTCTCGAGCTCTTATATCATCCGGCTAAAGAGGCTAATCAGGAACTTTCTTTGGTCAGGGTGCGACACCCAAATAGCCCAGGCCAAAGTAGCCTGGCAGGTCATAACTCTACCATCTTCTTGGGGGGGGGGGGGATCATTGACCCAGCACAACAGAGGAGAGCCCTTCTTGGGAAGTTTGTTGTCAGAGGACTGCTTCCAGGGGAAGAGCCCTGAAAGGAGCTGTTGCTTCACCGACTTCGAGCTCGAGTGCCTCATGCAAGAGTCCCTTGGAGCCCTTCCATCAGGTGGATCTTTACAGAGATGCGCAGAGTTGGTCTGAGTAGGAGGTTGGAGCATAGTCACAGGGGACGGAGGGGACGGACCCTAGGGACGGGGGATGCCCATTTCCGGGACGGGGACGGGTGGGGACGGACGGAAAAAGAGCTTCCAAGTGGGAACGCAAGCAAAACGTCCCGGGGACGGCAGGGGACGGCAG
This sequence comes from Adiantum capillus-veneris, assembly GCF_014529385.1. Taxonomy (NCBI): domain Eukaryota; kingdom Viridiplantae; phylum Streptophyta; class Polypodiopsida; order Polypodiales; family Pteridaceae; genus Adiantum; species Adiantum capillus-veneris. Next base: position 26,944,128 of record NC_140958.1, read on the forward strand.
GGAACAGCAGGGGATGGGAGGGGACTTTTTTTATAATCTGAAAACTTGATCATTTCTAGAGGCTAGTTTTTTCTAATAGCCATATGTTTGAACTTCGAAGCACCCCAATGGCTATAAAAGCCACCCTTTGGGTCCTCATTTCTCGATGTTTTATTAGCACATTTGCGTCTATATGAGTCATGTTCTTTGGTCTATTTAGTGTAAATTTGTGGTCAAAGTGATGCTCTATGTGTGTGGCATGTGTATAGGTCAAAAAATGCCAAAAAACTCTTCTTTTATTTTTGCCGTCCCGACTCCCGTCCCCATTTCCTGACTTTTGCCGTCCCATTCCCGTCCCCGTTCCCGACCCCGACCCCGACCCACCGTCCCATGTAACTATGGGTTGGAGGATAGGTTTGCTGCGAGCCTGCTTCGGTCTTCGGAGCAGCTGAGGAGTGGCCTGAAGCAGCACCAGCCGACCTGCATGAAGGAGCGTTTGAGACAGCCCCTTGTTTGGAACCCACATGGTTTGTACTTAGAGAGGCCACCTGGTTGATAGTAGACCTCATGTTTCTTGGGGTCCCATGGCAGGGGCCTAGCCGGCACTCTTGTCGACTGAATTTCAGTTTTCAGGTTTGTCAGAGGAGGCACAGAGCATCCAGCTATGAGGCATGAGAGGGGTGCAGAGCATGTGCCACAATATTACAGAGGCTTTACCAGCTGAGTGGCTCACGTCTCTAGAGACAGCAGTCCCAGATGGATGGGGGCCTTCACGCGATTGGAGGTCCTCATCGCACTTCGTGCTTGCTCAGAGTTTGTACCCCCATGTTCTTTGAAATTCAAGGCAAGGGTCCCCTACACTGAGTCTCAGTAGAGGCTCCATAGGTTGCCGAGAGAGACACTCTAAACACTTATCAAATAAATCACAATTCAATTGAGTCGACACGGCCCGACGTAGTTCCGTGCCCAGAGAGATTCGCCCCAAAGACTGGTGCCCCTTTTGGTGTTTCTTTTTGTATTAATAATTGAGCAAAGTACAGTTGCCCTAGGGTCGCATCTGCTCATCTCTCCACTCTCTGTAGGTTGCCCTCACAGTGGACCTCAAAGAAAAGATGGTCTAACATCCAAGCAGGAATGGGAGCCTCACTGATCCAAAAGGCAACTTTCTTGCGCCAAATGATCAGTGCTCCCGAGGCCCCGTCGAAAGTCTGCAAGGCATCCTCAGCCCGAATCCAATTGGCCTCTTGGTCATGCAAAACTAAGCCGCTGTCATCAACAAACTCTGCATCAAGCAAGTCCTCTCCCCGCACTGGGAGCTGCAAACCCTGTAGCCCCACCTCTTGAGCTGTCAAATACATAGTCAAGGCCTAGCAAAAAAGAGGAAGAGGAAAGGGGGCAAGGAGTAGCCCTGTCGCACAGATTTGGTCAAGCAAAACTAGGTCCTCGACTCTGTGTCATACTATGAAGAGCAGCAATCCCACAAATCTAGGCAGCCTCAAATCCAAGACGAAGCATAGTGCCCTCAAGAAAGCTCAAGTCCACACAGTCAAACCAAAAAGTAAAGATGATGTGAAGGATACTACGCTCCTTTACAAATGCAATCTGTCGCATGAATCAATTTCCCAAGGAAGGGCTTAATTTCCCAAGGGCTGGATCCTCAAACTCAAAGCCTTGGCCAAGACTTTGTACACCGTATTGAGGATCGTGATAGGCGTTGAGGATTGTGATAGGCCTCCACTGCCTAATACCATTAGACACTCCTCCCTTGGGGATGAGAAAGATCAAGCCCTCTGAGAAACACTCGAGCATCTGTCCTGTATCTAGGATGTGCTAAAAGACTATGCAAACCATGCCCGCAAGAAAAAGGTTGGCGTCAAGCCGTCTTCCCCCCCCCCACAGTTGCTGCTCGGGAGTGTCATCGATGCTGCCAGTGCTTTGTCACTGCTGGGGTGGCTACTCTCCTCCCTGTTAGGATCATAGTTACCGGGGAACGCCTATATGGGGCCTTGGAACGCCGGAACGGCGTTCCGGCCGGTCAAAAATTCAGGGAACGCGTCGGAACGGACTGCCGTTCCGACAGGCAGGCCATCATCGGAACGGACCGGCTGGAACGGGGCGGAACGGCCGGAACGGCAGCAACGGGCAGAAATGGGCAGTTTTTCAACTTTTAAAAATATAGCTGTTTGGGAGATTTGGGCAGCCAACGGCCATTTAAATTTTACAACCCTATATAAATCCCCCCTTCCCCCATTCTTCACCAAAGCATCAAGGAAGTTTGAAGGGGGCCATCTCTCCCTTGCTCTCAACTCTCGACTCTCGACTCTCAAGCCATAGGGGCCTAGCCTCTAGCTCTCAAGCCATAACCTCTCTCTCTTTGGGCTAACCCTCAAGGCTCAAGGGTCAAACTCTCTCTCTCAGTCTCAACTTCCAAGAGGTGAACCGTGAAGCCTCTCTAGCGAGTCTCAAGCTCTCTATCTCAACTTCTCATTGCTCAAGCCTCAAGCAAGAACGGAATCAAGCCTCTCTCTCTCTCAAGCCCTCTCTCAAGCTATCTCTCTCTCTCAAATCCTCAAAGATCAAGCTCTCTCTCTTTCACGGATAATCCATGGCCTCTTCTTCTCGTTCAACCCCCTCCGTTCATGCGGGCAACACTCAAAAGGCGAAGGAATGATCGTGGTGGGATGAAGTGACCTCGGAGGGCACCTTGTTGGCGGCGGGAGGTTCTCGTGCATGGGGATGCAAGCTATGCTCTTACACACGGAAAGGGGGGCATGACAAAGTGAGGGCACACTTTCTTCGAGTGCCGGGACATGAGGTGAAATTTTGTGCCAACGTAACCATCGAGAAGAGGAAGGAGCTCGAGGAAAAGGATCGGCAATTTAACCATAAAGCCAAGCCGGCACGCAAAGGTATTGATCCAAAGACCCTCATTTTCCCTTCTTCCTCTCTACCCGGTGTAGGTGTTGGTGCATCTTCACAAGGTCCAATTCGTCGCCAAAAGACCCTTGCCACCTCTTGGGACCCAAAGAAGAAGGAAGAGGTGGATGCGGCCGTGGCCCGATTCTTCTATCACGACCATATCCCATTTGTCGCAGCGAGGTATGTTCATTGTTTTATGATTTATCAATCTTCTCTCTCATTTCTTTCGTTATCGTCGGTTCCACTTTTTTGATACTAACCTCTTCTATGTTTGATCGAAATAGGTCGGAGTATTGGAAAGTCATGGTGCAACGGATTGGAGAGTATGGCACCGGCTATGTGCCGCCATTTTCAGAGGCTCTCCGAACCACCTTGCTCGATCGAGAGAAGGCTATTGTGGAGCAAGCAACCCTCAACATTCAGCGTCTTTGGGCAAAACATGGCGTTTCCCTCATTGCCGACGGGTGGAGCGATACAAGGAAGAGATCTATCCATGGTCTCGTCGCATACTCTAGTGGAGAGATGTACTTTGTGCACTCTCATGATGCCACTGAGAGTGGCAAGTCCGCCGATGTCCTCTCTGCAGAGTGGACAGCGGCCATAGAAACCATCGGTGAGCAACACGTGGTGGCCTTTGTCACAGATGGGGAGGCATCAAACAGGGCAGCAGCAGCTATCATAGACGGCCACTATCCGCATGTGACAGTATGCTTTTGCATGGCACACTGCTTGAACAACCTTCTAAAAGACATCGGCAAGCTAGACTGGATTGCTCCAGTCATTGCTGATGCAGTGAAGATGGTTACTTTCATCAACAATCACAACTTGGTTCGGAGTGAGTACCTCAAGAGGTCGGGCGGCAAAGTGCTTCTAAAGTATTCAGATACCCGCTTCGCATTCAACTTTCTTCTTGTACGCAGGCTGTCTGAATGTCAAAATGCGGTCCGACAGGTCTTCATCAGTGATGAGTTCACCACCTCCCCCTATGCAAAGACAGTTGCAGGGATTTTGTGCAAGGATAAGGCAGAGGATCTTGAGTTCTGGAAGGAGCTCAAGAGTCTAGATGCACAGGTAAAACCGGTGGTTCATTTGCTTCGAGTTCTGGATGGCATGGATCCTTGCATTGGCAAGATTTATGAGGCAATGGACCGCATGATTGAGCAGCTTGCACAGCTTGAGCCGAATGCAGAGCGATATGAGGAGATCCATGCGCTTTGCAGCTCGAGGTGGAATTCATATGCCTCTCCTTTACACGGGGCAGCGTACATGGTGGATCCAGAGTTCCAAGGTGCAGGGCAAGAGACAGATAGGGAAGTCATGAACCAATTTACAGAGATCTTAAACAAGATGGTTCTAGACAGAGATGGGCGACGCATTGTCAGAGATCAGCTGAGACAGTACAGAGAGATGCGGGGGTCATTTGGCAGTCCAGATGCTCAGATTGATCGCAGGAAAATAGGTTCAGTGCTTTGGTGGGAGGACTATGGCTATGATGGCCCTGAGCTTCAGAGATTGGCGATCTGTATTCTCAGCTAGTCAGTTAGTACCTCATGCTTGGAGCAATTGTGGAGTACCTTTAGCCACATTGCTTCCAAGAAGAGGAATCGGCTTGGACTTCGTCAGCGCAAATTTGAAAATGCTTTGCAAGAGTACAGACAAACAGACAGATCCTTTTACACAGTGGGAGATGGAGCAAGAGGCTTCTCAGGCGGATGGAGATGCACATCCACCAACACCAGGTACTTCATCTGTGGCTGAGATCGAGCCGGACCTAGACCTTGATGATGAGGAATGGGAGGATGTGCATGATTTACATCTGGCTACTACGGATTGGGAGGCCTCTCAGGCTAGTGGCTCTTGAGTCTTGAGTCTTTTCCATTTATCCTTACCTTTTTGTATGGCTGCTTGAGCCTTGCCCTCTTTGCCATTTGTAGCTACTAGCATCTTTATGGTATTTGTCACCTTCAGTCTTTTGGTATTGTGGTCACTGAAGTCTGGTTTGAACTTTGCCCCCCTTTGGTTTTTTTGTAGCACCTTGGCCGCTGGCGGCCCTTGAGGCTTGTTACTATGTTAGCCATAATTAATTCCAAAGTGTTATCTCTGACTACTACTCTTGCAATTATTTGAGAGCATTGTGTATGTACTATGGAAATTGTGTTTGCTCATTGTTGTTCATCTGGCTATGTACTCTGGGCGCCTCACATCCCAATCAAGTCATAATAAGGTTAAATGGTCTTCGAATCGTGTTTTTTGTGGGTATTAGAGTCAATGGACTCTAATACTACTTGTATTCAAACACATAACGCTAAAAAAAATAATATTTGGGTGTTTTTTTAGCCTGCCGTTCCGCGCCGTTCCCGTTCCGGGCCCATTCCCGTTCCCCCGTTCCGCAGGGAGGCCCGTCGCCGTTCCCGTTCCGCGTTCCGGGTAACTCTGGTTAGGATGTGTCACCCTAGTCGCGCTGTGTACTGCCCGGAGAGTCTAGGGGCGCCAAGGGGTCATCCCACAGTCACTCTCCAGGGTCCCACTCGAGCCATGCAAGGGGTTGGGCTCCATAAGCCCAAAGTCGCCATTTATTAGAAAAGTCTGCTGAAGCAGCTACCACCACTCTTAACTCGCTAGAACGTACAGGCTTCTACCGGCAGGGATTCCTCCATTACTCTCTGCACCCTGCCCTCAGAGTGGACCTCGAAGAGACTAGTGCCTTGCTATGTGCAAGGCCTGACTGCAATCAGAATGTGTACTGCCTGGAGAGTCTAAGGTCCCACAGCCACTCTCCATGGAGCCGTGCAGGGTTGGGCTCCATGAGCCCAAAGTCGCCAGTCATTAGCAAAGTCTGCCGGATCTGAATCAACCAGTCACTTCCTCGAAGTAGCTACCACCACTCTAGCTCCCTGGAACATACAGGCTGCTACCAGCAGGGAATCCTGCATTACTCTCTGCAACCTGCCCTCATAGTGGACCTCAAAGAAGAGACTAGTGCCCTCCCTGACTGCAATCAGAATCTTGATCTGCGTGAAAGCGCCCCTCCACTACGAAGCCTGGTGCTCAAGCGAGGTCTGCCACTCAGCTGTACATGCTCTCTGAATGTCCTCCCTCATCGTCAAGCCCCCCCTAAGGTAGCCCAACCTCACCTGTTGAATCTCCCCTAATAAACTGCTGAAATCCTGCCACTCCTCAGAACTGCGTGCTGAGCCAATCGCTAGAGGACCCCAAGCAAGGTGTGGCCGAGTGCGTCTCATCTCCATGAAAATCCATCTAGTCTCTCGAGCCCATATGCCACCTGCAGGGGGGGCTCTAGTCTGAATCCTCTGTAGAAGAAGCACCTTCCAAGGCTCAGTGCCTAGAAGAAGGCATCGAATAATGAGCTTCCCCAACAGGGCACGACTCTGATCAGCAAGATCTATGATACCCAATCCACCCTATGCTTGTGGTGGCGTGATAACGGACCAAGCAACTGTGGCCCGAGCTTGCTGCCCATCTCGCCTAGACCAAAGGAAGTTCCTGATCAGCCGTTGGACCTGACTAATACAGGAACTCGAGAATATCCAACAAGAGGTGATGTACCACAGTCGTGAGCAAGACCTGATTTTCCACCACTATCGAGTGGCGTGCTGAGATCGAGTACAAAAGCCTCTTTCGAATACTCAGAAGAAGAGGAGTGATGTGCTACTCTTGTGACAAACCTTCGGGAATCTCGTCTACGGACGAGAGGATGGGCACCCTGAACGTGTCATCTGCCATGGGTGCAGTCACCAGTGCCGACTGCGTGCAGAGAAGCAGATGGCCAGCGCTAGAGGGTGAAAGAGTGGGGGCAGCGTGCAAAACCTGGAAACACTTGTTGTCTGGCATGTTTTTATTACATAAGTTCAATTTGAACTTAAAAACGAGGGTGTTTCACATTGAGGGGTTTATTATGGGTTAAATTTGGGTTATTATGGGGTTTGGAGTATTTAAAACCAGCACTAAAATCAGCCAGTGAAAAGAGTTGCAGCAGCGTTAAAAAAAAAAAGCTAGCAAAAGGTTGTGTGGACGTTCAATTTCAGCCAACGCAAAAATTCAGCCCAGCAATTTGTGAAGGGATGCGAAAACGAGCGCGTAGAGGCACATCCCCACGAAAAGCCACATGAAGAGTCACTAGCACGAAATCTTCCAAAATTCACGGGGTACGTGGCATGTCGCGCACACACATCTGCTTCTCTGTCTTGTATTTATGTAATTAAAACAGAAAAAATCATGTTACCTCATGCTTGTTTGGGGGTGTGTACCACCGTTTCGCTGCTTCCATACAACTCTGGGAGAGGGGAGATAGTGTAGCGGAGAGGGTGAGAGGCTCACAACCTTCGGGTCCCATGAAAAAAATTTGCTATGATACCACTGTGAGAATTAGTGGTGCTAATCCTATAAATAAGACTTAAAACTTCGTACTTAAGATCAAACTGAGACACAAGAGACTGAATGTGTGTTTGATTGATTGAATGAATGCCTGAAAACCGAGTACAATAGACTCCTTATATAGGAAACGAATAGACACTGTAACAGACTTGGACACTCCAAGTCGAGAATCTACCACGACACCACAAATAAACACTTCAAAACAGCTCACAATTCACAATTGATTCAACACTGGCTCGGCGGAGTTCCGTGCCTAGAGATATTGGCCCCAAAGACTGGCGGCCCTTTCGGTATTTCTTTTTGTATTAATCTGCAACTCAAAGTACAAGTAAGTCACCCGAGACTCACTCTCAGACTCTGCGTCCAGATGCTCTGAGAAGTGCGAGCCCAAAGCCCCTTTTAAAGAGTTTACAAGGGATGTTAAAAGCAGAGCCCAAAAGCTTCAAAAGCTGTCCATAAAAGCTGCCCCTAAAAATAGGCTTATGAAAATAAAGCAAAAGCTTTCCCTCTCTTGCCACTTGCGTAGCTATTTGCGTAGGCCAAAAACTGCGTAGAATTTAGCCCTTCGCGTAGCAAAGCAGGCTGCCGTCTGTATATGTCGCCACGTGGCTGTACGGAATTCAGTGTTCTGCGCCGCGTTTTGCTGACTGTCCGTACACAGCAGGGCCACGTCAGCACTGCGGTCAGCTGCCACCACGTCAGCAGTTCTGCAACTGCAATTTCCTTGCAACGTCAGCATTCCGGGGTATGTGTGTATGGGTCTAGTGGGCAGCAGCCAGCCGCCACGTCACCAGTTTGTGACATACCCCCCTCTTGAAAGCATTGTAATTGCCCTCGATTAGGCCTGCAAAACAAACAGAAGCCATAAACTATCTTGGCAGACACTGACTGTTAGTATCGAGGCACTAGGAACACACATCTAGCACATGTACCAATTGACAGTCACATGACACGACGTCACATGACAAGTCACATTCAACATTCATTTGGATCTTAGACCATGATTTATCGGCAATGCAGTTAGCAATCGCATCTAGATCCATGCAGGACCTCATAGATGCCCGATTGGCTAACCCCTATTGCAACCATGTCTATTTGAGATCATTTAGACCAAAATGCTGCAATCATTCATGCACTTAAACAAGTCAAGAACAAATCAATCTTATATTTTTCGGAATTCCATTTCATAAAGTCATCCAGCAAAATACTGTCAGCTCTCAGTATCCCTGAAGCTCAAAGAGACATCAATGACTCTAGTATTCAAAAATCGAGGCATCTGTTGACAAAGGAGCGGAGTAACTCCCCTCTTGTACAACCCACAGCACCAGATCTCCGGGCAAGCTAAATTCGGGGTTCCATTTGGAATAGACTATGCTAAACCAAAAGCTTCAAGGTAAAGATTCACATTTCGAGGAGTATCTGCTAGGTCCTCCTCCTCCATTCGCTTCGCATCCAATGCAGAGTAGGTCTTGAATTTAACCAAGAACCGTCATTTCGCTTTATCTTCTTTCTTTCTGTGCCAATTTCGGTTCTGGAACAAGTATCTGCTCATTTTCGTCCATTTCGGGTTGTTCATCATCAAGCATATCGCCTTCAAAAGGCTTCAAGAGACTCACATGAAAAACATTGTGAATCCTCATGTATTCTGGCAACTTTAGTCGGAAGGAGACATCATTGATCTTTTCGGAGATCTGGAAAGGTCCGTAGTATCGCATACTAAGCTTTGGAAAAAGCCTCTTCTTTCCCTTTTTCTTTCTCGGGCGTGCCTTCTCAAAACGTAAGAGCACCCAATCATTCCCCTTCAATTTCAAATCGCGACGACGCCGATCTGCTGCCTTTTTCTGTCTTTACTGAGATTTCTACAAAGCCTTGCAGACTTTGGCAAAAGCCGTGTCCAAGTCACGCGTGTACTCATCGGCTTCAAAAATCTTATCTTTCGTACTGAGAGAGGGTGGAACCTTCGTAGCAAATTCAATAATCTCAAATGACACCTTTCCCATCAAAGAGTTAATCGTGTTTTTGTAGGCATATTCCACCAAAGGTAAAAACCTTTCCCATGTAGTCTTCTGATCCCACGAAGAAGACTTCAACAAATCTAGTACCAGTGAATTAGCAATCTGTGATTGCTCGTCAGTCTGCGAGTGGAACGATGACAAGAACTGCAACAGCGTGCCTATGTTCTCCCAAATAGCCATTCAAAACAAACTCGTGAACCATGGGGGTCCTTACCGGAGAGAATCGTGTGAGGCATGCCATGTAATCTGAAAATCTGGGCCACAAACAGTCTCACTAAGTGATCCGGCTTGACTGTTTGAAATGAGCCTGCTTGCTAAATCTGTCAATAACAGTCCAAATACCATCGTGACTACTCTGTGTTCTCGGGAAATCAAAAATGAAATCCATTGCAATACTTTTCCAGAGGCGGGTGGGTATGGGCAAAGGCTGTAACAATCCCTGTGCTTTATGCCTGTCAAACTTGACCTTCTGGCATACCAAGCAACTGCGCACAAACTCGTCCACATCCTTCTTGAGTCTCGGCCAAAAGAAGTATCTCTCTACCCCTTTCAAGGTCGTAGCAATGCCGCGGTAACCCGTAAAAGGTGGACAGTGGTATTCGGTCATAACCTTTTTCCTCAACGGATGTGTAACGCACGACATGGTTTTCCTTATCAAGTAGCCATCCCGAATGGAATATCCCGCTACTGTCTCCCCATTCCGTATCCGTGCAAAAATGTCCGCAAAATCTGTATCCGTGGCATATTGATTGACCATATCCTTGAAGCTCCTATGGTGTATCGCGGAAATAGCCACATTCAACGGCTTCCGAGAAAAAGCATCTGCCATCATATTCTGTTGTCCCTAAGGGCACACGGACAATCTGGAAGTGAAACTGTGTCAAGATGTTCGCCCACCGCATCAGCTTTTCCAATAGCTACTTCGGTGACAAGAAGTAGCGTAAACTCTGATGGTCTGTAAAGACAGTAAAAAATCCGCTCCGAGTAGGTAGTGTCGCCATTGAGTAAGAGCATGGATAACCACCAAAAGCTCTTTCTCATAAATTTGTGCCGTCAATTCCGGCCTTGAGAACAATCGCCTCTCGTAAGCAACGACATGGACTTCTTGCATTAAGACCGCATCCAAACTACGACCACAAGCATCACAATATACTTCAAATGACTTATGCAAGTCCGGCAAAGTCAAAACTGGTCCCGTAGTCAATTTCTCTTTCAATGTCTGAAAGGCAGTCACCTCTGTGGGTCCCCACGAGAAAGGGACTCCTTTCTGTGTCAAGATATGCAAAGGGGAAGCAACCTCTGCAAACTTTCGAATGAACCGCCTGTAGTACAAACACAATCCCAAGAAGCTTCCAACTTCATGGTCATTCTTCAAATCGGGCCAATCACGGATAGTCTCTATCTTGGCCGGATCCATCTACACTCTTGCTGCTGACACAATGTGTCCCAAAAAGTGTATCTCTGGTAGGAAAAATTCACTTTTCTTCGCATTATTGCCTGAAAGACTTGAAGCAGATGATCTCTATGTTCCGCCTCATCCTTGGAGAAAACAATGATATCGTCAAAGAAAGTGTCAACAAATAGCCTGTACTATCGAAAAATCATGTCCATCATCCGGTTAAATGTCGCAGGAGCATTGGTTAAGCCAAAAGGCATCACTAAAAACTCAAATAACCCAAAAGTCGTCCAAAAGGCTGTCTTGTAGACGTCTCCCAGCGCGATTCGGATCTAATGATATCCATTTTTCAAGTTGATCCTGCTAAAGCACGAGGATCCCTGAAGTCGGTCAAGTATATCATCGATTCTAGGAATCGGAAATCTGTTCTTGATGGTGATTTTGTTGAGAGATCTATAATCGAGGCACATTCTGCAAGATCCGTCTTTCTTCAAAACCAGCAATTCTGGAGAGCAATACGGTGAAGTACTAGACTGGACAAGACCCTTTTCCAAGAGGTCTTTCACTTGGTTCATAATTTCTTCGTTCTGGGCTCACCTCACATGGTAAGGTGGCCGGTTCGGTGGTGTGCTTCCAAGTATGGGATCAATGGTATGATCTTCAGGACGAGCGGGTGGTAACTCACCTGGCAGGCCCTCTGAAAAGCAATCGGCATGAGTGTGGAGAAAAATCTTGGTGTCCTTTGTTCAGGTCAAAACATATTCGACCTTCATTCATCGTTCAGTTCTCTCCCAAAAAGTGAGTAAATAATCTGAAATTCATTAAGTACAATCTCTGAGCCCTTCTTTTGTCAATGTCGCTTTCTCAGCCCGGTAGTCAACCACTGCGTTGTTCTTGTGGTACCAAGGGATTTCGAGTAGGACGTCACAATCTCCCAAAGGAAATTACGTAGAAATTCTCGTACCCTAAACACCCCAGTCATTGCTAACGAAGTTTGCCAATGATCGGTGTAATGGCAACATCCCGTGCGGGGGCCACTCTAACTACCTCCGCCTGTGGCCTTCAGCCTGTCGGGCGTAATTTCAAATCCAGCCGCCAATCCAAGAAGTTAGCCTTGGCTCCTTCATCAAAGAAAAAAGAGGGCTTCCTGATCCTTTACTTTGCCCTAAAAGCGGCAAAGTTTGTACTTCATTCATTTGATTTTGTTTGGGCGCCACGCAATGTGGTACCCGTTCTGTTTTTGTTTCCCTTTCTGCCACATACCTCTGCTGCTCTAGAACTCTTTGGCATGTCTTCAGTCTGTTCTTGATGTGCCTTTGTGGGGCACTTTGCGGAGATGTGCCCATTGCTCCGCATCCAAAACATTTCCCCTCTTTGAGATAGATAACCCTTTCTCTAAGAGTCTATCAGGGACGTGTATCATTCTTTTCTTTGTTCTGAGAACTCTTTCTCTTTCTACTTTCATTATGAGAGGTCTGTTTGGTTCTCTGAGTCAAGATCTCATCAATGGGGTCTGTTAGTGTATTGGAAACCCCAGTTCGCATGACCCATCAATTCTTGAATAGAATTCAACTTTTGTTCCAAGCAGTAGTCGCGGATCTCTATAGGAAAATCCGCAGCAAAATCGCTCAATCTGTTCAACAAGACGTTCGTAAATGAAGAGGCTGGTAGAAAAGAGTTTCAAAATCTGTCGCTATAAGCGTCCATAGAATCGTCCTTGTTCATCTGAGGATGATTCCAAGCAGTTCGGATAACTAGTTCGTACTACCAAGTCAGCCAAGAATAAAAAGCCTTTCAACCATTCAACCGGAGCTTCCTTTCTCAGTAGAAGAGTGAAGCACCATGTTAGAGCATCTCGCAAAGGATTCAAATCGACTGTCCAACTTCTTTAAATTCTTTTACTTTCTTGCTTTTATCTTCGAGGAAGTCATACTAGTTGGCTTTATAGAAATTCTTCTTCTTTGCATAAAATCTGTGATCATCGGAGTCCGAACTATTTGAAGACGAGTCATCTGCTATAGAACTATCAGAAACTCGGCAAAACTTAGGCTTTACTTGCCCTTTCCGAAGCTTTGCTTTTTGCTTCGCTTGTCCATGTCTTTCTGCGAGTACAGGTTCTGCTTTTCTGCACTCATCTGTCTTTTTGGCTTTACTCTCTACCTGAGAGGAGAAGTAATGGCCACACGCCATCTCGAGTAAATCGTATCAATTGGGTAATTCTTCAGGTGTATTACCAATCTCGGATTCCTGGAGTACTTAACCAATCTATTCATACAAATGCCAATCTACAGTTGACGTTTGTACTCCTTTTCTGGCAAACTTGTCCGAAAAACATTTTGCCCAAAATCTTCATTCTTTTCTTCAATTCCCGCGCCGGATCTTCAACCTTTCTTTGCCTTCCCATTGAGAAGTGTCATCTCTGTCAGATTCTTCACCAGAACCCATGTGTAATCTGGGTCTTTTAATGGGTTTACGCTCTGTAAGATAGAGCGATGAAGACGGGAGCGCGCCCGATGCGCGATGTATTAAGGGTGGGAGCGGCTAATAAGTCCGGGGTGGGAGTAACAGATTCTTTTCCAAAAGCTGCGTGCGTTGTAAAAAGGATCCTCCGTAGAAGAAGAATCTGCCACTGTAACAGAGTTGGACACTCCAAGTCGAGAACCTACCGCGACACCACAAATAAACACTTCAAAACAACTCACAGTTCACAAGTGATTCAACACCGGCCCGGCGGAGTTCCGTGCCTAGAGATATTGGCCCCAAAGACTGGTGGCCCTTTCAGTATTTCTTTTTGTATTAATCTGCAACTCAAAGTACAAGTAAGTCGACCCGGGACTCACTCTCAGACTCTGCGTCCAGATGCTCTGAGAAGTGAGAGCCCAAAGCCCCTTTTAAACAGTTTACAAGGGATGTTAAAAGCAGAGCCCAAAAGCTACAAAAGCTGTCCATAAAAACTACCCCTAAAAATGGGCTTATGAAAATAAAGCAAAAGCTTTCCCTCTTGCCACTTGCGTAGCTATTTGCGTAGGCCAAAAACTGCGTAGAATTTAGTAGAAAAGCAGGCTGCCGTCCGTACATGCTGCCACATGGCTGTACGGAATTCCGTGTTCTACGCCACGTTTTGTGTACTGTCCGTACATAGCAGGGCCACGTCAGCACTGCGGTCAATTGCCACCACGCAGCAGTTATGTAACTGTAATTTCCGTGCAACGTCAACATTCCGGGGTGCGTGTGTGGGTCTAGTGGGCAGCAGCCAGCCGCCACGTCACCAGTTTGTGATAGACACAAACGAAAAGACACGTCTCATGGTGAAGAGACGTGACTTTAGACGTAAAGACACATCCTTTCGGCGAGGAGTTGCAACCATTGGACGAAGAGTCACAACCGTAGAACGAAGGGGTATGACCAGTCGTTGAAGGAGTGTGGCTTTTGTTGGGTTAAAGGCCTAAATAACCCCTTTTTGTACATTTTACCTAGATACATTTTTTTGAAGTCACTTATAATAAAAGTGGGAAAACCCAAAACTCACTTATTGAGTTTTCCCAAAAAACGTGAGCTCTCTCTCTCTCCCTGCTTCGATCTCTAATGCTAGCTCTCTGCTGCTCTATGCCTCCTGCTTCTTGCCCCAATCCTGCACTCCATCGCGACGCGCACCTACCGGTACCTTCTGCTTCGCGCTTTCAACTGGTATCAGAGTCCTACGGTTTCAAAACAGCCCTGCACAGTCTGCTGGACAACAAGTAAATATTGCTCTCCCGCGATCAATTTCACTTCCATCGCGAAGCCCCTTGCTTCCGGGGTCGAAAAGGTCACCAAAACAGCCAAAACAGGTGATTTACGGGTTATAACAGGTCAAAACAGCAATACGTAGGTGTACCAAAGTTGTGGGATCACATGTATTGATGTTTGTAGCGACAAATTGAGTGAAAAGCTGAGTACAGGTGACTGAAATTGCACATTTCAGCTGAAATTTCAGATTTGGACAGTTTCATGTAAAGAAATTGTGGCTATTGTATGCAAAATCTTGTTGTTGCTCCTATTTGCTGAAATTTTCAGCCTATTGCATCTCTCTTGTATACACACTTGTGGTTGAATTAAGATGGCTTCTTCCTCTTCCGCATCGGCCACTAAAAGTTTGATGGAAATCAAACGGTTCGATGGTCAAAGCTTCGATCTTTGGCAAGAACGCATGCAAGGTATCCTTTTTTTAAAGGATTGTGAAGATGCATTGGAAGAGAATAAGCCGCAAGGTTTCTGACGAAGAGTGGGCCAGGTTGAACAAGAAAGCTATGGCCCTACATAAAAAATGCTATCAATGATGACATTTTGACGGACATCATGCGTTTGGACTCTACTTATGCAATATGGAAAAAGCTAAAGTCCAATTATAAAAACACAACGCCTGTGAACCAAGTGCATTTGATGCGAAAGTTGGTACAATATGCAGCTTGATGACTCGAAGTCAGCTTCTGAGCATTTGAGTGCTTTTATAGGTGTGTTGAGTCAGTTGCAGGACAGTGGGCTTCAACAATTCGATGATAAGCTGAAAGCTATTTTCTTGCTTATGACATTGTCAGATTCTTGGGAAACTTTGGTTGTCTCCTTGAGCAACAGTCCCACCCTCACCTATGACGGTGTGAGAGAGTCTATTCTCAATGAAGAGATTAGACGCAAGTCTAGTGGGGAAGGTGACAGTTCTGTCTACAATGCAAGAGGTAGAAATCAAAAGTGTGATGCGGACAACAAGACTCAAAATAGAAGTAAGAGCAAGACAAAAGATAAGAATGTCACTTGTTATCAATGTGGCAGAAAGGGTCAATAGAAACCCGATTGCAGGTATTTCAAGAAAGAGCATGAAAGGAAGAAGGAAACGCAAGATAAGAAGAAGAGAGATGAGAAAAAAGGAGAAAAAAGAAGAGAGATTTCTCTAGGGATGCTGAGAATGCAAATATATGCTCTAGTGTGGTCATTGAGGAGTTGTCAGACGTTGAGGAAATTTTGGTTGCGGCTTCATACCCTTCAGATTTGGTGATAGCTAATGTAGAAGACATGCTTATCTCGAAGAAAGATGTCATTGATGCATTGCTTAGTGCTAATGATGGCCTATCCCAGTCATGGATAGTAGATTTTGGTGCTTCATTCCATGTGACTCCATCTTTGAAGTGTTTTGCTACATATGCTGCAAGCAAAATTATGGCAAGGTGTACCTTGTGTTGAATGATGTCAGGTTTGTACAAGGCATTAAGAAAAGTTTGCTATCTGTTGGCCAGTTAGATGCACATAGTTATACTACCATCTTTGTTGGGGGTTCATGGAAGTTGCTTAAGGCTCTATGCTTGTTGCAAAAGGGTTTAAACGAGGTACTTTGTACTATCTTCGATGCAAAGGTTTGCCTGGCAAGTTCCTTGCTATTGCTGAAGTTGCTTCACACACGGAATTGTGGCATAAGAGACTTGGCCATATGAGCCAAAAGGGTATTGATGTTCTTTCCTCTCTAAAGAGGATTGATGTAAAAGGCAAAAACTTGGATTTTTGTAACAATTGTCTTTATGGAAAGCAAAAGAAATATTCTTATTACTCTGGTGTCTCTCGCAAAGCTAATTCTCTTGACCTTATTCACTCCGATGTATGCACTATGCCTGTTAAGTCTTTTGGTGGTGCATTGTATTTTGTTACATTCATTGATGACTGTACTAGGAAAGGATGGGTGCATTTGTTAAAAAGTAAGAGTGAGACTTTTAATGCTTTTAAGAAGTTTCATGCTTTTGTCACTACTCAAAAGAGTGCTAAGATTATATGTCTCAGATCTGATAATGGAGGAGAGTATGATGTATCTGCTGAATTTCATGTGACTCCATCTTTGGAGTGTTTTGCTACATATGCTGCAAGCAATTATGGCAAGGTGTACCTTGGTGATAATTTTGCTTGCAATATTGAGGGAATGGGTACTATATGTTTGGCTCTTAACAATGGTCAAGAGCTTGTGTTGAATGATGTCAGGTTTGTACCAGGCATTAAGAAAAGTTTGCTATCTGTTGGCCAGTTAGATGCACATAGTTATACTACCATCTTTATTGGGGGTTCATGGAAGTTGCTTAAGGCTCTATGCTTGTTGCAAAAGGGTTTAAACGAGGTACTTTGTACTATCTTCGATGCAAAGGTTTGCCTGGCAAGTTCCTTGCTATTGCTGAAGTTGCTTCACACACGGAATTGTGGCATAAAAGACTTGGCCATATGAGCCAAAAGGGTATTGATGTTCTTTCCTCTCTAAAGAGGATTGATGTAAAAGGCAAAGACTGCCAATTGTCTTTATGGAAAGCAAAAGAAATCTTCTTACTACTCTGGTGTCTCTCGCAAAGCTAATCCTCTTGATCTTATTCACTCCGATGTATGCACTATTCCTGTTAAGTCTTTTGGTGGTGCATTGTATTTTGTTACATTCATTGATGATTGTACTAGGAAAGGATGGGTGCATTTGTTGAAAAGTAAGAGTGAGACTTTTAATGCTTTTAAGAAGTTTCATGCTTTTGTCACTACTCAAAAGAGTGCTAAGATTAAATGTCTCAGATCTGATAATGGAGGAGAGTATGTATCTGCTGAATTTCAACATTTTTGTGATGAAAATGGGATTAAAAGGGAGTTGACAGCCCCTTATAATCCGTCTTCTAATGGTGTGGCTGAGAGGTATAATCGTACTTTATGCGAGAGAGTGCGTTGCATTTTGTCCACCACCTAATCTTTCCCAAGAGTTTTGGGGGGAGGCATTGAAAACTACCGTTCATATTTGCAATCGCTCTTCTAATAGTACGTTGAAAAATGACATTCCAGAGGAGGTTTAGTCTGGCAAACATGCCTCTTATGATCATTTGAACGTATTTGGCTGCGAAGCTTTTGTTCATATACACAATGACTTGAGAACAAAGCTTGATATGAAGTCCATGAAGGGAGTCTTCCTAGGTTATGGGAAGAAGGTGAGATGGGCTATAGAGTGTGGTTACCACAGTTTAGAAAGGTAATACGCAGCCGAGATGTAGTGTTAGAATGTTACAAATCTGATGCTCACAAGAAAACAGTCAGATTTCAGCCTGCCGTGCCACCCATTGATGTTGAAAAAGAGCCTCATGATGTATTACCGCAAGCTGAAATTGATAATCAGCCGGTTAACCTTGAGCCAGAAGAGGTAGGACATGATTTTGATGCTCCTAATGAGGATGGACAGCCACCTGAATTGGCTGAAAATGATTTTCAACAGCATGATAGAGCTGAAAATGAGTTGCCTTATGATGTAGAACCGTTGCCTGAGAATGTAGATCATTAGGTACGCAGGTAAACTCGTTTGAGAAGGCAACCGCAGAGATATCTTTGTATCATGTAATGTTGACACATGAGGGTGAACATCTTACTTATTAAGAAGCCAAATCATGTGAATCAAGCAGTAAGTGGGAGCTTGCAATGCAAGAGGAAATGAAATCCTTGTATGCAAATGATACTTGGGATCTCGTGCCATTGCCCAAAGGAAAAAAGGCTCTTCCTAACAAATGGGTGTACAAGATTAAACTTGTGGATGAAAAACGTAAGTACAAGGCAAGATTGGATGCAAAGGATATGCACAGAAAGAAGGAATTGATTTTCAAGAAATCTTTTCCCCTGTTGTTAAGCTTACAACTTTACGTGTCCTTTTTGCTCTCGTTGCGGTGCTTGATTTGGAATTGAATCAAATGGATGTAAAGATAACGTTTTTACATGGTGACATTGAAGAGGACATATATATGAAACAACCTGAAGGTTTTGTAGTTCCTACACGTGAGGAACTTGTATGCAAACTAAAAAGGGCTCTGTATGGTTTGAAACAATCATCACGACAGTGGTATAAGAAGTTTGACACTTTTATTCTCACAATGCGGGCACCGCGTGCCAATAGAAAAGAACAGACTGAAACAAACTTTTAGCACTTCAATAACAACTGAATTGAGAGAGAGAGACGACACGCGACACGGAGTGGCGAAATTCCACCCCAGAGAGTATTGGCCCTAAACCTTGGCGTCCCTTTTGGTATTTCTTTATATTGCATCATCAAAGTATAAGCCGGTACTCCAGACTCTGCACCTTCTCCAGGAAGCATGCCAAAGAATGAGCCCTAGCCTCGTATTTAAAGGCCCTTGGCCTAAAAAGCAATTACAATAAAAAGCCTTCAAACATAAAAGCATCTGGTCCAAAAGCAAAGCCAAAAAGCTGCCAACGTAAATCACGAAAATCCGTAAAGCCTGCCACATCATCAGCCAGTGCAATTTTCGGAAATTTGTCGGGTTAGGGTTAGGGTTAGGGTTTCTACAGTTTTAGGGTTTATAGCAACAGAATTAGGGTTTGCAGGTTTTAGGGTTAGCGTTTCCTGAATTAGGGTTTCAGGCAAAAATTAGGGTTAGGGTTTTTGCTCTCGGACAGCCACGTCATCACTTTGTGACAGTTTAGGCCCTTTGGCCACATCTGTAAGTTGACTCCATTCTTTAGGCTTTGATACGTCAGCAGTTTGTTACATTTCCCCTTCTTGAAAGAGAGTAATCGTCCGCGATTACAGCATATCTACAAAACAACTCAAGTTAGCTCAAAAATTTTCGACCGAGGGACAATCAGTTTGCTCTTTTGATCAAGAAGTTAGCTTCTCCTTTCTGCTCTTTTGATCGAGGAGTTAGCTTCTCCTTTCGGCTGTTTTGATCAAGGAGTTAGCTTCTCCTTTCGTCCAGATCGAAACTCTTGATATTCAGGCGTAGTAAAATTAGCCATCACACCCAGACCGTACTGATCTTCCACAGGTGTCTTGATGCACTAATATTACATACCCAGGCAATCTCATCCAATTAGGAATATTCAGTGGTTGGCACATCACAATGCAACACAAACGCTCACATATGCATGTTACAAGACATAGAAACATAAAGCCGCCGATGAACACTCCTCCCGCATAACCTAACAAGGTCCGGGCCGGGAGATATTCAACGACTCCCTCATCACTCCTCCCGCATAACCTAAAAAGGTCCGGGCCGGGAGATATAGAGGCCTTTTATAACCAAATGCCCCCCAGACCGCAGCCTGCGTCGTTTGGAGGTGTTGAGAGTAACCACTGCTCAGACTTATTAATACTCCTCCCGCATAACCATCCAGGTCCGGGCCGGGAGTCACAACAACAATTATTTTACAAGCCTACAACCAAACGCTCCCCAGGCATCGGCATGTGTCGTTTGGAGGTTTTTAAACATACAACGAAACGCTCCCCAAGCATCGGCCTGCGTCGTTCCGAGATTCAAACAATACCAAAACAGTATTTCTTACTTCTCCACCCGGGAGTAAAATCACCAATCATTGAAACAAGTATCAAACAATTCAAATCGGCACCAAAACAGTTTCAAAACAGATACCAACCATTTCAAACAAATTCCAAACAGGACCACCAAACAAGATCAAACAGAACTCAAACTTAAAAAGCAATTTCGACATTAGTTGAGCTCAAAAAGTCGACTGACTTTCCATCCTTAAACCTGCACAAAAATTAGGGTTAGGTTCATTCCATAAGGTCGTAGCCGAGCACAGCATGGTCCATTAGCTCTTGGACAGACAGTGTTTCTTTGGCGGCGATGATAGTCCCAAGAGATAGCAATCACACCGAACCTCCAAGGTTATCAACTTGAGAAGAGACATCTACTAAGAGATGTCGAGAAATTTCAAGATATAATCTGCTAGGGTTTCCATGCCAAGCCTTTCAGGATACCCCACTCTGCCAGAAGTTGCACTCCGATGGAAGATGTCATAAACCATATAACTTTAGGCAAAAATTTTCTTGAAAGCTTGCCAAGTACTTGGAGTATCCTGCTTGGTAGCTGTAGACATCAACATCTGCATGGCACTGCTTTTGAGAAAAACAGCGACTTGAAACAAATCTGGATCCTTCTCTTGCAAGTGATCTTAATTTGCTTATGCCATGTAAGAGATGAGCGGTGAAGACGGCAGCGCGTCCGATGCGCGATGAAGTAAGGGTGGGAGTGGCTAATAGGTCCGGCTAATAGGTGCTGCTTGTCACAAGACGGGCACCACGTGCCAATAGAAAAGAACAGATTGAACAAACTTTTAGCACTTCAATAACAACTAAACTGAGAGAGAGCGAGACAACACGTGACACGGAGTGGCGAAATTCCACCCCAGAGAGTATTGGCCCCAAACCTTGGCGCCCCTTTCGGTATATCTTTATATTTCATCATCAAAGTAGGGTTAGGGTTTTTGCAGTTTTAGGGTTTCTGGCAGCAGAATTAAGGTTTGCACGTTTTAGGGTTAGGTTTTTCAGAATTAGGGTTTCAACAGTTAAGGTTTCTGGCAGAAATTAGGGTTAGGGTTTCTGCTCTCGGGCAGCCACGTCATCACTTTGTGACAGTTTAGGCCCCTCGGCCACATCTGTAAGTTGGCTCCATTCTTTAGGCTTTGACACGTCAGCAGTTTGTTACATTTATGCTGTCTCAAGGCTTTAAACGCGGCCATGCAAATCATTGTTTGTATACGAAAAGGGATGAAGATGGTAGTCCCATCATTCTTGTTCTCTATGTTGATGAAATGCTGCTTGCCGGGAACATTAGACTAGTCTTGATACTCTGAAAAGTACTTGACAGATTTAATATGGTTGATGCTAAGTCTCTTGGAGTACCTTTACTTCCATATACTAAGCTTAGCAAAGTAGATTGCCCAAAGGATGAGGTGGCATTGAAAGCAATGAAGGGAATCCTATATGCATCAGGTTGTGGTTCTCTTATGTATGCTATGGTTGCCACTCGTTCCGACATTGCTTATGCAGTGGGAGTTGTTAGTCGATACATGTCGAATCTTGGCAAAGCGCATTGGGAAGCTATCAAATGCATTTTGAGATATTTGAAAGGTACACAATCCAAGTGTATTTGTTATGGCAAAAGTGACTTAAAGTTGCAGGGATATTGTGATGCAGACATGGCAGGTGACATGGATACCAAGAAATCTACCAGTGGATATGTATTTGTCATTGCTGGTGGTGCAGTCTCTTTGTGTTCTAGGTTGCAGAAAATTGTGGCATTGAGTACTACTGAGGCTGAATATATTTCAGCCACAGAGGCTTCAAAGGAGGCCATTTGGTTGGGCAGACTTGCAAAAGAACTTGGCATGCCTGCTCATACACTCGTGTTGGGTTGTGATAGCCAGAGTGCTGTCTATTTAGCCCAAAATTCCATGTTTCATGCACGTACCAAACACATAGATGTGCGGTACCACTTCATACGACAGGTATTGGAGGATAGTCTAGTCACCTTGACTAAGATCCATACACAGGTTAACCTTGCAGATGTTCTCACCAAGAGTCTTGTTAAAGCTCAACATGAGCATTGCATACAGCTGGTGGGAGTTGGTTCACTTAAAGGCGTCATTTATGCCTTTAAGTGGGAGGTTGTTGGGTTAAAGGCCTAAATAACCTCTTTTTGTACATTTTTATACTTTGTCCAGGTTCAATGTGAACCTGAACACATTTTTTTAAAGTCACTTATAATAAAAGTGGAAAAACCCAAAACCAACTTATTGAGTTTTCCCAAAAAACGTGAGCTCTCTCTCTCTCTCTCCCTGCTTCGATCTCTAGCGCTAGCTCTCTGCTGCTCTGTGCCTTCTGCTTCTTGCCCCAATCCTGCACTACATCGCGACGCGCACCTGTCGGTACCTTCTACTTCGCGCTTTCAACTTTTGACGAAGAGGCAAGTCTCTTGAGCAAAGGGTCGTGACCATCCAAGCGTAGGGGTTCTCCTTGGCATGGCACTTTGCGTATCTGCAACTAAGAGTAGATGTAATACTGTAACATAGTCACAATCATGACAAAGAGGAAGTCTGAAGGGGTCATGGGCATCAGTGACGGATAGATCGCGATAAGGCAAAGTGGGACTCTCTCCCTCCTACTATCAGCACCTGGCTATGCGTTGTGCTATACACAGCTCCAATCGCTCCGATCCAAGTCACATCAAAGCCCATCCGCAGCATGGCCCAGTCAACTCTGTCAAATGCTTTCTCAAAAACAGGGAGCAGCTCTGCCCGCATGCGAGCCAAGGCTGTGGCTTTGTCCAGGATACTCTGTTCCTTGCCAAAATCAATGTGAGTGTCATGTATAGAATCCCCAACAAGGGTTGTATCCTCAAAGTCAAGGCCTTCACCAAGATTTTGTAAATTCTGTTAAGGATCGTGATAGGACACCACTGCCAAATATCATCCATCATTCCTTTCCCTCTAGGGATCAAGAAAATAAGACCCTCTGTAAAGCTCTGGGACATAACTCCTGTGTCAAGTACATGCTGAAAGTCTAGACGTAGGCCCGATCCAAGCGAATCCCAGTAGTGAAGAAAGGACGTAGGAGAAAGGCTGTCCTCCCTCGTGCAGCTAGTGCGTGACAGGGCCCTCAATGCCTCCAAAACTCCACATCTCATAAGCGGAGTGCTAGCTTGGTCCACATGCTCTCTATCACCTTTTGCTACACGAGGCCAAACTGACTCTCTACAAGCATCCCGGTGCTCACACTGGTGACTGCGCATCCGTTGTCAAGACCTCTGTCTAAAAGTATGTAGCAACCTCCCGGATCTCCTCGCGCTCGACTGCCAAGGAGCCATATAGCAGACTCCAGCTCTCAAACGATGAGCCCCCGTGATCTCAGAGAGCTAACTGTCACTCTGTGCCCTACCTAGGTCCATTGCGAGGCCTGTTGATGGCGGGAAAAACAATAGCGTCTCTCCTCGGTTTCCCTGATCTCTTGCTTGGCTTGGCTCATTTGAGTCTCAACCCACCATTATCAGAACTGAGCACTTTGATCTTTATATCAAATTGATTATGGACTAGTGCCGAGTACACTGTGAAGAAGAAAAGAGAATCTGACTTTTGTTTAAGAATATAAAAATACGTATAGCGTGAGTAGTCTTCTATGAATGTCAAGAAGTATTTAGAACCCGCAACGAAAGACAAATATTTCCATAGGACAACATAGATCTGAATGTATCAATTGCAAGGGTTTCTGGAGTGAGAGTAGTGAAACCTTTTCTGTTGAGCATCCATCAGTGCTACCAGATATGCCCTGGTGGTTCACGGAGGGCCCCCAAATCTGAACCCCATAGAGCATAGCTGAGCCACTAGAGTGTCCAAAAGCCACAGCTTTGTTCGAGGTTCTTGAAACTGAACCCGCAAACACATCTTCTCCAATCCTCCCAAGGTTGCATAAGCTCTCATCAATCTAGTCTCAGGTGCTCTCCTCAATGAAAACGCCGGTCCATTGAAGACTACCCCAAGATAGATAGGTGTATGCATTTGTATACTCCACCATCTCCTGGCCATATGTAAGAGTAGATGCTGACCTCCTGACCCACTAAGGTGTGGTGCCAAACACCATAACCTTGGTTTTCCCCAAGCTAACATACAATCCACTATCGTGGGCATGTACAAAGCATCTAAATGATGTTGCATCTCCTCTGGTTAGTCGGAAATGAACACAATATCATCAAAATATAACAATAGTAGGAACCATGTACCTGCCAATAGTGCTCCCCGACCACCATCTCTGTCAATGTAGTGAACAATCTCATCCACATACATGTCAAATAGTGTAGGAGAGAGAAGGCAACCCTGTTTCACCCCAATAGTGGAGTGAACCAAATCAGAATTTCCCTTTGTAGTGCATACATTCCCCCAATCAACTCTTTGGGTATCCCCATCTCCTACAGTCTGCGCATCAATCTAGCTCTGGACACAGTATTGAAGGCTTTGCGGAAGTCCACAAAGCAACAATAGAGCCGTCTCTCACGTGATCTCCCCTTCTCAATAATGGCTCTGAGTGTCCGAATATGATCAAGAGTAGAGAAACCTCTCGTGAAAACCCGCCTGTCCTACTTTCCGTACACCCTCCTGTTGCTCAAGAATGGATGCGTACATTGTACAACCGTGCCAATGTGTGTCCAATCATGATAATGTGGTAGTTCCCAGGCTCCATAGGGTCCCCTGACTTGAAGATAGGTACGATCGTGGACAAACTCCAAGTATCAGGTAGGCCCTCGCACATGGCATGATTGAACATCACTGCTAGAAGCTCTACAAGAAAATTTCTGGCATGTATAAAATGCTATGCTACCAGGCCATCGTGATCATATGCTCTCCTAGTCTTCATCCTCTCAATGGCTTTCTTTACCATCTCGGCGGTAAAGAAAGCACATGTGTGTAGGCATGGCTCTGGCAATCTAGAAGAGGTGGCTGCCCCGAGATTGTGTAGAGAGATGATGCATATTGACCCCATACCTTCATAAAGGTGATGCCCGGTGGGGGAGAGTGCTCATGGAAGAGTCGCAATGCTTCGCTTGAATCTTGGCTCAAAAACAACTCATATAAATCTTTCTCTAGCCGAGCTAGAAACGCCCTCTTCTTCCATCGTACCAAACGTTGAGAAGCAATCCGTGACTGCCTGTGAGTAATGACTCCTAGAAGTACCTCCCTCTGAAGTCGGGCTCTGGTCTCTGTGCACTCCTCATCATACCACCTATTTTGGGGTGTGCTCCCAAAACGTCGTCGTTGCCTAGGCTCAGTGTGTGAGTATGCCTCTAGTGCTGCATCATGTAGTGTCTCTGTCATTATATAGGTGAGCTCCCCTAAAGGTTTCCCTAGATCCTCTATGCATAAACGTCTGTAGATACCATCTATGTAGACATAACCAATATCTGAAGTAAAACTGTATTGGGTGCGTAGGTGTCTGTGCCAATCGAGTTGTGCTGAACTGGAATGAGACGGGAAACGTGAGGAGAGCATGATCTACTGCTACCCCAATAGTCTTGCGCCCGGGACTGTAAAGTCTTGAATAGAGGGTATGAAACTGGGGAAGCTTGGCCACCAGAGACTTTGTTCTGGTCATGAGCTCTGCAAAAGTTTCAATTGGCTGGAGCATCAGGTTTGCCAACTCATCCAGGACCTTCTCTTGGAAGTCCCCTGGCCTGAAAGCTTCACAAAACTGTTGTTGCAAAGTGGCCCAAGTTGCAAAGTGGTTCTCTGCAAATTGTCTGTACCACATGTCTGCTAAGCCATCCAAGGTAGATGGAAAGAGTACCAAATAAGCATGTTCTCGATTAAGACAACGACCTCTACAGAGAGATACAAATCTCCTTGCATGGTCGTCTGCATCTTGTGAGGAGAGTCCCTTGAAAGTAGGAAACTTAATGTTTACCTTGGCCAAAACACTGGTCAACGCCTCCATGGCCTCTTGCTCAGGAGCCCGTTGCTCAATAGCTTACTATAACAAAATGGGAGAGAGCTTTACTGGGGAAGGTGCCCTGGAAGATGTAGAACCGGTGGAGGAATGGATGATGTCGTATGTGGAGGTATGGGTGATGAGGTTGGTGGACTTCTACTAGGTACCAAGGGTTGATGCCTTCTGTGGTAGTGCTTTAGAGGACTCGGTAGTGCGCTTTGACGCTCTAATGACCGCCTTGTATGTGTCATGCAGTAACCACAAACCCAACCAAGCTTTGGGCAAGAAGACTTTTAACAGGTGAACACCGGTCTAGACTCTACTAGACCAGTAGACCAAGGCGAGTGACTAGACCACCTGGCTGGACCAGGCACGAGGAAAGACTAGACGAGGACGAGAGCTGGTTGGACCAGGGTGAGAGAGGACCAGACCAGCAGGGCGAGAGAGTAGGTCAGCTAGACTAAGCTGTCTAGGGTGAAACTGGACTAGACCAGCAGGCTGCACTGTGCAAGGTGAAGTAGGCGAGGCTAGGTAAACCAAGCTAGCTCCTTGATTTGTAACTCAACAAAGAGTGAGACTTCAGTTGAGGTCCCACCGGGCGTGCCAAAAATGAGAGCACCTGTAGCGCGTGCTCTCTACAGCGGGTGCTCCTCAATGCAATGTGTGTGACATCTTACTCAAAACAGAATGAAAACACAGGAAACAATAGATAACAGCTAATCAACACAGAGACACAACAACAGACTAGAACATATCATATGGACTTGACTATCTCAAAGAACCGATACAGACTCTGGCGTGGCAGCACACTCAGCTCCAGCCCAGAACTCACGGGTACTCACGGGTACAATGGGGGTGTCGAGGCTCAGATGTGCAGGGATGGTGCAGACGTGCTGTGTATAAACTCACTACTTTAGACGACGACGCAGGACCATATATGAAGAAGATGATCGTGATGATCCAATAGCTACTACTCATATGTCCCACCATAAAGAGCCACCAACGGCTCATAAATGCCAGCCATCTAAGTCTATCTCCAAATTGAGTGGTGGTGGTGACCTAGCCACGATGTGCACTAGACCACCGTCCGTATCCATGCCACGTGTCACTGCCCAGCCCAGAGAGTCCGTCCAGTGTGGACCAGACCAGACCAACTGTACTAACTGTGTGTCCTGTGAAAGTGACACTGTAGCCTGCTACATAGGTTACTTATACTTCACTTTCAAGGGAAACTAAACTGAACTGAATGAAAGAGAGAGACACAAAGAGAGAGAAAAGTGAGACGACACGGCATGTGGAGTCCCAACCACCCTCAGGGGCCTCCTTGCTCTGTTGCTGGAGCAAGTACTTGCTTTATTACTTGCACAAATTCTGATACAATGACCAAATGTTGAGATGCTAACGGGTACTTGATGCTGCTGATGCTGGGTATTATTGAGCAGGTGACGGGTATTGCGGTAGGTGCTAATGGGTTCTATTGGAGATGCTTGGTACTGTGATGACGATGACGTTGACGACGAGACTATGGCCTGGTCTGCTATCGCCGAGGACAGTGATGGCTGAAAAATTGAAAATGTTGGTTCTGCTGGCTGATCTAGAAATGCTGCAGAACCGCAAGGGTTGATCGTTGAATTCAGGGGTCTTAGAGCTGCAAAATGCTGGTGGGAGAGGGCGAGTGAAAACGCTAATGGTTGTTGGGTACTGCTGAGAAGAGGGTGCTATCGATACTACTTCGTCTTCTGCCTTCTCTAGCGCCCAAAGGGCTTCTTTTAAGGTCTTTGAGGGCCAGTCACAAGGATACTCTATTTCTTGGACTGTATACTAGTGCAGATCTTACGAGCTTTAGTGTGTATTTGTTTGTACAATGGGGTTTCCCACTCACGGGTTGGCGAGAAGTTAAAACGCTCAGGAAGTGATGGTGACTTCCGGCAAGTGGTATGTTATGTTGTAGCACAAAAGGAACTCGGTGCTGACAACACGATAGTGACAATGTACATTGTGGATGATTCTCTTATAGAACAAGATATATGACAAGTTGGACCCTGGAGAGTGCAATTTAGAAACCGTATTTGAGCCTGCTTTTTACAGTTGTTGTCACGTGCACACGTCACTTGCGCTATGTAGACAAGCTTCTGCTACAGTCTAGCGTCAATTTTAGCTTAGGACCTAGCCTATCACCCTTGTGAGCCTCTAGAAGTACCTGCATGATCAAGCAGGTCATAGTTGCATACCCTCACTTGCACAATTAAGTCACTTAAGCATAAAGGCATATGAACAGTCACTTAAGTCATTTATTAACAAGTGACTTTGACATCAGACTGACCTATGATTAGATGTTCCCATATCAGATCCTTCCTAGAGTGCAACGGGAGGCCATTAGAGTAGTCGGCTCTCATGGAAAGCGTCGTCGTGTTGATCCTCGTTTCTCTTCAAAGGATGCTACCCTATGGAGACTTTGGGTGTGGGAAGGTCGTCCCCTATTTGAGCTTTATTGGGACCCAGGTGAGTGGCATTGGCCTCACTCCGACCCTCTATTGTTGAAGTCTCCACCAACAATTCAAGAGTCTACAACTGGCAAGGCATCAGAGATCTGGGACCAAAAACAAGCTCGTTCTCTCGCAGTAACAGGAGCATAAATGGACATAAAACCAATCAAGGATTCCCCAATCTGGATAGCCACATACATAGCTCGCCCTGGAACAAGAATGCGATGTTGCCTGATAGGACTCACGTAGCGAGCTCCCACAGAAATACATACACCACAGCTGTTAGAACTTAGAGTTCTGACCCAATGCTGGAGACCAAGAAGTGCGCGATTCAACGTACAAGAGTTCAATAAAGGCTGCTCCAGCTTATGCTCTTGAATCAACAGAATATCCACATTTCCTACTATATGTCTGTCGATCTCTCTTTTGAGTCTAGACGGTCGCGAGCCTATTGCACTGCTAGTCCGCAATCCATTTACATTCCAAGATAATACATGTAGATCCATGTCAAAGAACCACAAGAAGTTACATATCTCTGTACAGATCTCCAACCAGAAAGCTGATACATATTGCTGTAAAAATCTCCAAAAACCTCAGCGTCAAAGTATATATACATATCAGCGACGTTGTCTCTTGTAACTAATCAGCTCTAGTGATTTTGCCTTGGGTGGAAGACAAAGAATTCTCTGCCTGGGTGCAAAATATTCTACATCAACCAACAAGCTATATACATCCTGCTATGAGCATGACATCGCCTGACTCACTCTCTTCAAACCCCAATTACACATAGAACGTGGGAGCATAAATGGGTCTGGTAGGTAAAACACAATAGGAAGGCAAAAGCATCTGTCTGTGTCAAGCCAATCCAATGCTGTAACGCATGCAGTAAACTGCGCAGACAACAGTGTGGCAGAACTACTATCACCTAGCCAGGCTTGCAATGCATAATAGTATGATGGTGCACAAAATGCAAGACAGAATCTGGCGTCCAAGTCTCTAACCTTGAGAAAGGCAAGAAGAAAGATAGCAACAGAGTGGACACTTCTCTTATCAACTGGGGACCAGAAGGAGGCTGAGCCTCTGTAACATATATACTCTGATCATGAAAGGTCCGAGCTCACCGGCGCTACTCTCTGCTCTCTCAACACCCCAAATAACCGACCAATTGAAAAACTCTCTAGAAACATGGCGAGGATGAGGAGGAAGAGGAGGTGGAAGAAGTGGCTGATTTGTGGCAGAAACAGTAGCGAGAGTCTGGAAGGGGCTGCACAAGTAGAGACTGTGGATCTGGCTGCATAGCGATGGCTCACTTGCAGATAAAGCAGGAGGTGGCAAGGCTGGAGCTGCGGAAGCTGAAAGTGGCAAGGGTGGAGCTGACAAGGCTGGCAGAGGGGAAAAAGTGCTAGCATTTGACGGACTAGGAGGTAGCTGGGTCGCAGGCACCTGAGAAGCGGGAGCCGATTGGCACCTGAGAGAAGGTGGAGGCGCTTGCCCTGCCCGCATCTTTTCTATGAGGGCTCAGCCACAGATCCAGCCTTCATGCTTACCTCGACTCGTTATCGGCGAGGGACTTTGGCTATGATACCACATATTGCTTGGCAGGGGGATTCTCAGACACGTGACGAAGTTTTTTCAGTCATCACTAGTATTACACTATGGAATGTTTGGAGAGCTCGTTGTCTTCACATTCTCAGTGCGGCTCCACAGCTCCTTCAAGATATCCTCACTGCCATTTGGCTGGACATCATTCACACCCTGATTTGGCAGTGGGATTCTTCCTCAGGTACATCTCGAGCAGCCGAGGCTCGCCGATTTGCCTTCCTTTGGCGTTGGGCTCGATCCCCACTCTTCTTCACACTGACAGGTGGTCAGATTACGTGGCATTATGCCCCTCCTCAGTGGTTTCTCCTCCACTCATCACACCAACCACCATGAGATTGTCCTAGTCGAGTAGTCACTATAGTGCATGCCTACCTCTAGTAGCTTGGCACCTCTAAGAAGGCTGGGTAGGTGTTATGTCCCGCTTCAGGAGAGGGGATCTATGAAGGATCTACCCTTTTGCTCATTGAAAAAAGGTTTTTTATGTCAAAAACTATTCAACTAATATTTTGTCCAATGGTAGGCCACTGATTGTATGACCTTGTTGATATTGCTAGGTACATTTTGTTGCAGGATCCATTGGCGTTGCATTACTTCCACATCATTGCAACAGTCGAAAATCATCAAGAATATGTCACGATTTTAGATGAGATGGAAGCAAGATGGGCAGCTTGGGAAGAGCTGTATTTGGAGGCATACACACCCGGGTATGATATTGAATTATTTCACACATGGAAAAATGGCAAACACTACTTTTGATATCTTTTATTATTGTATGCAGAGTTCCTCAGGTGGTGTTCCGTCCGGGTGCTCCTGGATTTGTGATTCTAAACGAGCAATAGACTCTCCAAATGTAGTTTCCTCTCTCTCTCTCTCTCTCTCTCTCTCTCTCTCTCTCTCTCTCTCTCTCTCTCTGGGCGAGCAGGCAGGCAGCTCAGGCGAGTGGCGAGGGGCGAGCAGGCAGGCAGCTCAGGACGAGTGGCGAGTAGGCAGCTCAGGCGAGTGGCGAGCAGGCAGCCCGGGACGAGGGGCGAGGAGCGAGGGGCGAGTAGGCAGCCCAGGCGAGCGGGTATTCTCTCTCTTTCCTGCAACGAGCAAGCAGACAGGAAGCCTCTCATGCTGTAGACACAGCAACGCACCATCCCTGCGGTGCAGCCACAGCAGCTTCACGTGCTGGTCTCTCTCTCTCTCTCTCTCTCTCTCTCTCTCTCTCTCTCTCTCGGCGAAGGGCGAGCTGGGCTAAGGACGAAGGGCGAATGGCGAGCTGCTAGACCTGGGCTTGGTGACGAGGGTGAGGCCAACCAAGGCGAAGGCGAGACCTCTGCTGGTGAGGGCCTTGGCTCAGAGCTCACTTTGTTCTTCTCTCCCTCTCTCAGATGGACCAACCAGCCGAGGATGGTGATGCAAGTGGCTTCACCACCCCACAAAAAATGAAAGCAACATTCAAGCGGAGGAACATAGATAGTATACTCTCGCCAAGCTCTCTGTGGGTAGGGAAAACAGTCAGAGTCCAAGATGATTAATGATGGAGAGGGTTCAAGTGATGATTAAATCTGAGCTCAGCTTTATGAGCGATGACATCAGCAAAGAGATGTACACAAACGCAGAGAGTTATAAGAATTCTATGTATGCAGATATGAGGAAAGAATTGGATAAAGCGATGCTTGGAAAGCATGATAAGATGTATCTATCTGTCAAAGGAGATATGCAGGCTCTAATGCGGGCAGAAGTGAATGTAATGGAATGTATTATGCAGAAAAAGTTGGATGAGGCAATTGCAAGCTTCGAATCTTGGAAAACCAATGTGGAAAAGTGCATGAAGGAAAAAGATGCAGTGATTGAAGAGCTTAAAGGGGAACTTGCAGCTTGCAAAATTATGCCCAAAACGGAGGGGGGAAATCAGCCCTCGATGTTAAAGGAGCTCGAAGATATTAAGGAGCAGGTGAAAACTCTGCGCAAAGGGGAAGAACAAAACTCGAAAGAGGCTTCCTCATGGGCGGAGCACCTTTTTAAAACACAGGAGAAAGTTGACGAAGCAGAAAAATAGATTGAAGGTGCAAAGAAAGGGAAGGCCCCGATGCCAGAAGCCGCACAGACTTCTACCATCATCAATATGACCATTGAGGAGGAACAGAAGAGGAGGACTAGAGCCCTCCATGTGGAAAATGTAGAAGAAGAAGTGAAGGAACTCTTGCAGCGCATGGGCATCCCGGAACCTATGCACACAGGTGCTTGGACAGTAGGAAAGAAGGGAATGGATGAGAAGGGAAACGTCAAAGAGAGAGCACTTATTTTGCGTTTCCCGACCTTGGACACAAGGAAGGAATTCCTGAAGAAGAGACCAACACTTAAGAAAACTGGAATATTTATGGGGGATGACCTTACTTTAGCACAAATAGCACATATGCAAGAGTTGATCAAGGCAGCAAGGGAGAAGGGAAAAATTGCCTTTTATAGAGGAGGGAAAGTAGTGGTTTTGGAAAGACGCACAACATGACGGTGCGAGACATATGGGACCATACTCCGGATGGCGGCATGGAATTGCAATGGATCATATAGGCTGGATGTGGGTGCTTTTGAGGATAGCTTCAGGGATAGAGACATTGTCTTTTACTCAGAGACACATCAGAAATCTGGACAGTTGATGCCAAGTGTGACTGGTTATTTATGGGAGACTGCTTGTCGGCCAGACGCTAGATCCCAGCATGGGAGTCGAGGTTCAGGAGGGGTAGCAGTCTTATTCAAGGAGGAGTTGCAGCCGCTATTACAGATTGTCCGGAGAGATGACCAGGCGAGATACATGTGGGTGAGATTGAGAGCTGAGACAGGCAGATTCTTATACATTGCTATATGTTACTTTCCCCCTAGCACATGAGTCTATACCTCACCTAGAGGGAAATCCCCTTTCTCTATACTTGATGATGACATATGGGAGTTCTCTAGAGATGGAGATATCATTCTCTTGGGAGACTTTAATGCCAAGACGGCCAACTCCCAAACGGTATTTTATGATACCTCGGAGGAGATGCTTAGAGAGATGGATATATCGGAGATGAGGCTCGACAGGCACTCACAGGATAGAGAGCACACAGAGTATGGGAGATATCTCATGGAGATGACTACTACGCATGGTCTGGCCATACTTAATGGTCTAGAGATTTTTCCTTCGTTTGGGGGATTCACATGCTTTCCACACAGACATGGGGCCAGTACAGTGGACTATGTCATGACTTCACCGAGCTTCATCTCTAATATTCAGGATCTCAGTGTGGGTCCTAGGCTTGTTGGAGTAGCAGTTGACCATGCTCTTCTGACTTTTTTAGTCTCTTTCCAGTATAGTGCCTCTCAGAGACAACGGAGGATTGCACACACACGGTATACTTTTACTCCAGAGACGGACTCAGTTTATGTGGAAGAGATTTACAGACGGATGTGGGCAGCCGAGCCTGTATATACCGTGGAGGAGATCACCACTTTATTGACGGAGATCTTGCATGGGGCAGCAGCAGAGGCATACCCACACACTCAACCAGATCAGAGAAGTTCTGGGAACATGCCTCAGAATAGTTGGTATGATGAGGAGTGCAAAGAGATGAGAGTTCAGATTCAGAGCGAGCTTATACTTGGAGTCATTACATATAGACAGTCTCGGATTGCCCTTCGGCATTTAGTGCGACGGAAGAAGCGGGCCTTCTTAGCCCAGATGGAACATGATTTGTATCAGCTCTTTTTGAGTCGAGATTCAGGTGAGGCCTGGCGTCTCTTCCATGAGCACTCACCTCCTCCAGTGATTACTTCTCCTGAGATTTGGGGTCAGTACGCAGCATCATTATATACAGTACCTGGGCAACCACCATTACCAGACCCTCTAGAGCCATGTCCAGCCACTAGTACCTTCTTTACCACTGAGATGGTGAAGAACGCCATTGACAGGATGAGGACTAGGCGAGCATATGATCATGATGGTTTGGTGGCAGAGCACTTGATACATGCTAGCGATTTACTGTCAGAGGTTCTTGCAGGGTTGTTTAACCGTGTCATGTGTGAGGGACTACCCGAGTCCTGGAGGTTATCTACAATTGTACCTCTTTTCAAGGCAGGGAACCCCACGGTGCCAGGGAACTACTGTACTATTATGATAGGGCACACATTGGCACGGTTGTATGCATCCATTCTTAAACAGCAACTGAGTAAATGGGCAGAAAATGAGGGCATACGAGCAGCAGGACATGCTGTATTCAGGAGGGGTTTCTCCACTTTGGACCATATTCTTACACTCGAGTCATTATTGAGGAGGGTCGGGCAAATGGGAGACGGATGTATTGTTGCTTTGTGGACTTCCGCAAAGCATTTGACACAGTGTCGAGGGCCAGATTGATGCACAGGTTACTGCAATTGGGAGTACCCACAGAGATCATATGGGGGATCATGGCTTTATACGGCTCAGTGACTGGGCAGGTACGCACCCTTGAGGGGATTTCTGACATTGTTCATTCCACTATAGGAGTGAAACAGGGGTGTCCTTTGTCCCCTACACTTTTTGGTATGTATGTAGATGAGGTCTCTGACTACATTGACAGAGAGGGTGACAGAGGCGCTCAGCTAGCAGGGACATGGATCCCTTTATCATTATATGTTGATGATATTGTATTAATATCAGAGTCGCCAGAAGGCATGCAGAGACAGTTGGATGCATTGCACAACTTTGCAGAGGATAGTGGACTGTTTGTGAACCTTGGTAAAACCAAGGTTATGGTGTTTAACACCGCACCACAGTGGGTCAAGAGATCGGCACCTACACTCGTATATGGTCAGGACACTGTGGAGTACACAGATGAATATACATAGCTGGGGGTGGTATTCACGGGACCGAGGTTTACCTTGAGGAGAGCAACAGAGGCTAGACTGTCGAGAGCCTATGCGGCATTGGGAGGGCTGGAGAGGATGTGTTCGTAGGTTCCGTTTGAAGAACCACGAACAAAGCTATGGCTCTTTGATACTTCGGTTGCTTCAACTATGCTTTATGGGGTCCAGGTCTCGGGACCATCTGTGAATCATGACAGTTGGAGGAACATGGAAAGACCCTTGCTATTTATGATAGCGCGGATGATTAGAGCCAAGGCCTCCGTACCACATGCGATTATTCGAGCGGAGGTAGCCGCCCCTCCTATAGAGATTGAGACTCTTACCAGATCAGTGTCCTTTATGCACAGTCTATGGGATACACATAGAGGCAGATATACTAGATTGGCTCTTGAGTCCTCTAGACAGTTAGCGATGCAGGGAGACGCATCATGTTGGTATGCGCAGATGACCTCATGGTTTCAGAGGCATGGTCTCAGCATGGATAGATTGCCTCCTTTTTAGTATTCCTTGGATGCACCCTCCCTGACAGTCACACGAACGGAGATCACTAGACTCATTCGTCAGGATCTTATAGGGCACGAAGATGGCTTTCTATAAAGAGCATCTTCTCCAACTTTCGGGAGATGGGTTTGTGACTCGTCCGAGCTACATGGACACTCATTTGTCTTATGGTCTACGATGTGCTATTGGTCAGATTCGCACATCCTCACACCA
Source organism: Adiantum capillus-veneris (assembly GCF_014529385.1). Lineage (NCBI taxonomy): Eukaryota > Viridiplantae > Streptophyta > Polypodiopsida > Polypodiales > Pteridaceae > Adiantum > Adiantum capillus-veneris. The sequence continues at coordinate 26,979,756 of NC_140958.1, forward strand.
GCTGGAGATTGAGACGGGTAGATTCAAAGGGAAACCACCGGAGTCTAGGATATGCCAACTATGTGGTAGAGAGCCAGAGACAGAGCTACACTACATATGCCACTGCACTGTGTATTATGAGATACTAGGGCACTTCCATTGCTTATTTAGGGAGGGTTTTGGACCCCTAGCTAGAGTCATGAGGTACCAAGATCAGAGATGCCTTGGCTTATATCTACTTGAGTTACACCGATATAGAGATAGTCTGTTGAGAAGACATGGAGTACGAGAGTCACAGAGACAGATCACAGACTTCTTTGGATCGAGGGAGCCAGGAGACCAACCAACAGCACAGTGTTGTACCCGCATTCATACCAGAGGCACCCTCATTGACAGGGCGACTGAGCTCGGGAGATCGAGACGACCACGACCGAGACACAGGAGCACACTCCATCGGCGGAGACTCCAGCAGAGGATCAGAGGCATTCTAGCACGACACCTAGATTGTCATTGAGGGCCTATTCTACATTTTCACATTTCACACTTCATTTTCAGTTTTCATTTTTACTTTCAGTACTTTTTGTACTTGTACTTCAGACATTGTATTAGATTCATCACTTTGTATTTGATGGTCTCATAGGTCATTTTGGCCTTTTGAAGACGTTAATATATCATTTCATTTCTCTCTCTCTCTCTCTCTCTCTCTCTCTCTCTCTCTCTCTCTCTCTCTCTCTCTCTCTCTCTCTCTCTCTCTCTCTCTCTCTCTCTGCCAGCGACCAGCAGCGCAGGTGACGACGTGCTGCTGTTGTTGAGGATGAGCTGCACGCTGGGCAGGTGACGACCTACAGTGGAGAGCAGCGTGCTGGGCCTGTGGGGTAGCAAGGTCAGCGGCAGCATAGCTCCTTCAGCACCTGCAGCGACTGACGTGCCTACCCGCAGCAACAACACACCCAGCTGTAGCCTTGCACAGAAATTTGCAACAGGGCAACACGCAGGTACTCACTCTCTCTCTCAACATTCAAGGGGATGGGCTGTAAACACTAGGCTTCCCGTGCGCTCAGCCTCGCCTCCTCGAGCTCGACCATGGCACCTCTTGACAGGAAAGAAGTGGAGGACATGATAGCCAGAGCTATCACACAGGCCAAGAAAGATGCGGACAAGGCACTGAACGCCGAAGTAAGGAGGATGACGGAAAAGATGAAGCAGATGGAGGATAACATTATCGGCCTCACAGAAGAAAAGGAGGCCTGGAAGAAAGCATTCGAAGAACTCCGTGACACCTCCAACACAGAGATACACCGTATACAAGAAAGCATCAACCACCTCCGGATCTCCAGGGAAGAGGGGGAAATCTCGAGCTTCGAAGACATAGAAGTAGAGATAAAAAATAAATTGAAAGCAGACATCAAAGAAGAGATCCAGACAGAAATGGAGGCCAAACAATCGGGATGGGTGGAAGTAGTTAAAAAGAATATCAAGAAGGAGGTATGCGAGGAGGTTCACATGGGAGAGCACTTGAGGGTTCAGCTTACTCTCGAGGAGGAGCGATTGCGCCAGATGAGGAAACACAATGTTAGGATCACTGGCCTTAAAGAGGGACCTTCAGCAGAGGAGGATGCACGAGAGCTTTGTAGCCAACTAGGCTACAAAGAGACTATGCCTTTTACAAAGGCATGGCGAGCCGGCCGTGACACCACTCGAGCTCGCCCGTTGATCATGCAGTTACGAGGAGATGAGGACCGCACCACCTTTTTTCGCAAAAGGGTGCTCTTACGAGGCCTCCAGGGCGGCCATATCTTTATGGACGAGGACCTCACTAGGATGCAGATCGAGCACAGGAAATCATGCATGCCCAGGGTCCTTCAGGCACGGAAAGAAGGTAAAAAGGCCTTCTTTCGAGATGGTAGAATCTTCATCAACGGCCGCCCAATCTCATAGGGATTCGGGACCTGTGAGACACATACACTAGCACAGGAGACACCACTCAAAGGGGCAGTCTGGAACTGCAATGGTTCTATATGGACACATCCGGAGCGCCTAGAGGAGATCATCAGTGAGCATGACTTTGTATGTTTTACAGAGACACATGAGAGCCCAGAGAGAGGACTACCTGTAGTCATAGGATTCCAGTGGGAGTCGACTTACAAGACCATCACCAGACAGAGTACAGCTCGGGGGTCAGGAGGGGTGGCCATACTATTCAAACAGAGCTTACACAACCGGATACAGGTGATGAGTAGAGACGAGGAGGCATGCTATATGTGGGTACGGCTAGAGCTCACCCACGAGAGAGAGCTATACATTGCCATATGCTACTTTTCACCACATGGATCACGATATGCTATCCAGGACCCCTACTCTCGACTGTCGGAGGACATTTCTCACTACACATCACTCGGGGAAGTCCTCCTCATGGGGGACTTCAACGGGAGGACACAGAGCCGACAGTGTGAGATCTATGATATGGAGCAGCCGGAGATCATGAGGGCACTTGATGCAGAGGACATGGGGGTGAGTAGAGTGTCGGCAGATGGGGGACAGGACAACACTGGATATGGCAGACACCTTCTTGAGCTTGGCAGCAGGCACCATCTCGTTATTTATAACGGGATGGCGAGGTGGCCAGATTCTGGGGGATTCACTTGCTTCCCACACAGTGGCGGAGAGAGCACAGTAGACTATTTGTTGGGCTCTACCCAGACAGCAGAGCTTATACACTCCTTCAGCGTTGCACGCACACCGATAGGGGTGGATCATACTTATCTCACATTCTCCCTTTGTGCTACACAGCTTGCTGACCCCCCCGCCTCCCCCCCTCACACTTACACTACCATTTCTTTCACTCATGAGCTCACTCCTGTTTATATACATCACCTGCATGAGCACCTTATACACTTAGACCCCACAGCCCCTCTGGAGACACTCACCACACACATTACATCCATCTTACACGAGTCATCCACTCAAAGTTTCCCACATCGCATACACACACACCCTCCACGCACTGGCACTATGCCACAAAACAGGTGGTACGACGACGAATGTCGAGATCTACACAGACACCTACATATACTGGAGATCAGAGGGGAGATTACACATCGCCAGGCTCAGCGCAAGATGCAGACACTTACCCGTCGTAAAAGACGGGAGTGGGAGGAGCACCAGTATTGGGACATCTATCATTTACTCATGAGCAAGAATAGTGCTGAGGCATGGCGTCGGATCAGACCTCCCAGGCCATCCACTCCTATTCAGGACCCAGCGGCATGGCACAGATATGCCGAGAGCTTATACGAGATCCCAAGACAGCCACCCATACCTACGCCATCGGCTACCCGACCCACATCATCTACTTTCTTCACCACCTACATGGTGAAGAAAGCTATATCCCACCTACAGCATGGGAGAGCTAGAGATCAGGCAGGCCTATAGGCAGAGCATCTTATATATGGCTGTGATGCATTGGCACCACTCATTGCCCACCTCTTCAACCGCGCGCTTTCAGAGGGATTCCCAGAGTCGTGGACAGCGCACACCATCGTGCCTATCCACAAATCTGGGGATGCCATGGATCCTAGCACATATCGCACTATCATGATTGGTCCTATACTGGCCAAACTATATGGCGCGGTTTTAGAGGAGGAGCTCAGTTCTCTGGCAGAGGGAGAGGGCATGAGGACACCAGGACAGGCAGGCTTCCGCCGAGCTTTCTCTACTATTGATCATATCTTCACCCTTCGTTGTCTGATCGACCAGACACGGGTGAGGAAGAGGAGATTATATTGCTGCTTCGTTGACTTCCGCAAAGCATTTGACACAGTACCTAGAGAGAGACTTTTCCGATGTCTGGCTGCGCTTGGGATTGGAGAGGAGATGGCATGGGGGATCTATGCATTGTATGAGCATGTATCTGGCAGAGTGAGATGCCCGGGTGGATTATCTGACACCCTTGTGAGCACCATTGGTGTGAAACAAGGTTGCCCCCTATCACCTACACTCTTTGGTCTATACATTGACGAGATTGTAGACTTCATCTTGCACAGGGGTGGAGAGGGTGTAGATATTGCAGGGACTACTGTACACATACTCTTATATGCAGATGATATTGTCCTGATGTCAGAGACGGCAGAGGGACTACAACTACATTTGCAGGCCCTGGATGATTTCTGCTCACAGAGAGGACTCACGGTGAACCTTGGCAAGACCAAGGTTCTCATATTTCATACATCGGCTCAGATTCGCCGACAGAGTAGATTTACAGTAGCTGGAGGGGATATAGAAGTGACAGGCTCATATGTATATCTGGGGGTTACATTCATCGCAGCATCAGGGACCTTCTCCATGACACAGGCAGCCAGAGATAGACTTACCAGAGGATACGCATCACTAGCTCTCCATCAGGCAGCCAGAGATAGACTTACCAGAGGATACGCATCACTAGCTCTGATGGAGAGACAGTGCCACCAGGCCCACTTCCAGGAGCCCCGGACGAAGGGGTGGCTCTTTGACACACTGGTCACACCTGCACTCATGTATGCCTCGGCCATTTGGGGACCGGGACTGGCAGACTCAGTATGGACACAGATAGAGAGGCCACAGATTATTATGATCTCCAGGATGATTCGCAGCAAGCCATCAGTTCCACACGACATTATTAGAGCTGAGCTCGCTGCACCACCGATGTTGGTAGAGGCACTCTTTCAGACTGTTTGCCTTCTTCGCAGATTCAAAGATATGGATCCAGATAGGATCTCTCATAGAGCCTTCATTGCATCTAGAGAGATGGCACAGGCAGGGGACACTAGCTCATGGTATGCCTAGACAAGAGATTGGCTAGCTCAGCACGGTTTTGATATTGATAGACTACCACCACTCCAGTATGACACCCAGGCTCCGACCTATACCCTCTCACGCTCTGAGCGGAATAGGGTCATCAGACAAGAGATATGGCATACATATATTCAGAGGACATGGCGCAGGCCCACAGACACCCTACCTCCTAAAATGCTATATTACTATGAGCATTTTCTGAGGTTCTCAGAGCAGGGATTCATTGAGATTCCATCATACATGCAAGAGTACATGCCACACCGACTTCGGGTCAACATTGGCCAGCTACGAGTGTCATCACATCAGCTAGAGATTGAGAGTGGCAGAGCCAGAGGCATACCACGAGAGGAGCGTACATGCCGGATTTGCCAGACGGAGGTGGAGAGTGAGGAGCATTTTGTCATGAGATGCCCAGCATATACAGAGCTGAGAGAGAGATATGGCATTGGAGACTCATTACAGCAGCATATGATAGGCCGAGAGCAGAGGAGGTTTGGCCAGTTCCTGGTTGCGGCTTTAGAGGTTCGAGAGCAGTTGTTACAGCCACGCCAGAGTCAGGATAGCAGGACACAGACTACCATCACACAGTTTTTCCGACGAGCAGGACCAGACCTCCCCACACTACCTACACAGAGTAGAGCGCTTACCCTTCTGCAGGCAGAGTCTCAGAGGGCACGTCGGAGACCGAGGCTCCCAGGATACAGGACACATGGGTGTCACCAGAGGGAGATCTCGAGGATACTAACCTTACACCATCAGTATCTAGAGCAGAGTGATGTACCAGCACCAGGAGATCCAGCATTCCAGAGATACCTGAGCAGGCCACCACCGATGTACCACATTCTCTACCCTACATATGTTGCTTGTTTTTAGATACCCTCCCTATCATCTCATGGTGGTATCACCTTGCAGCCCCTAGTTGAGCCTGATGATGCGTGAGCACACCTCGACACGAGGACCCACACTATACATTGTACACCACATGCACCACCCTACCACACCCTCTTGCATAGTATAAGCTCATTTCAGTTTGTACCCTTTTTTTATTTTCCGATGCCTAGAGCATCAACACAGGTATATGATATTGTCTCATAGGTCGAGTTCGGCCTTTCGTAGACGTTAATAAAGCTTTCTTTCTTTCTTTTCTTTCTTTCTCTCTCTCTCTCATTGCGCAAGATGATGGCTTCGCCACATAACAAAACACCCTCGAGGACGTTGAAGGCGACATTCATGCTCACACACAAACGGCTCAGAGATTGAAAAAGAGTGGAAAGTGGAGATGGAAGGTTGGAGGGAGGAAAAGGCAGGTTTCCTCCAAAAGCAAGCTAGCAAAGAGGAACAATGGAAAGCGGAGGATGAGGACATGTGGGCTGAAATCGACGTGCTCAAAGGGGAGATATCAGCCCTTAAAAAAAAGCTGGCTGAAGTTAAGACAAGAGGGGAACTCAAAGAAGGGAAATTCCAGCCCTCAGTTATCGAAGAGCTTCAAGTCATCAAGGAGCAAGTGCAAGCAATCAAAGAGGATGAGAAGCAACGGTGGAGGTGATCACCAAGATGTAGAAGAAGATGGATGAAGCGGAGAAGTGGATAGAGGTCGCCAGGAAAGGAAAAGGGAAGGAGGCATCAACCCCCTCTAACGATCATCAACATGTCACTAGAGAAGGAACAATAGAGACGCTCACGTGCTGTACATGTGAGAGTTACCGGTCTAAAAGATCGAGATAAAGTCGAGGAAGAAGTAAGGGAGCTTTGATGGGAATAGATAAACCAACGCATACAAAGGCATGGAGAGTCGGTAAAAGAAGTGGAGGTGTTGGAGAGTCATTGAAGAAACGTGCTCTCATTTTGCGCTTTTCCACTATTGAGGCGAAGAAAGAGTTTTTGAAGAAAAGGCCCACATTAAAGAAGACCGGCATATTCCTTGGTGATGATCTCACTCTATTAGAACTTGTCCACATGCAGGAAGTTATGCCAGAGATTAGGGCGGCAAGGGAAAAAGGAAAGACAGCCTTGTATAGAAAAGAGAAGGTGGTCATTATAGAGCGACGCTCCACATGACGGGAGCACAGCTAGCAGGGACATGGATCCCACTTTTGTTATATGTTGATGATATTGTGTTGATTTTTTACTCCCCAGAGAAAATGCAGCACCATTTGGATGCCTTGCATGTGTTTGCGGAGGATAGTGGATTGTCTGTCAGCCTTGGTAAAACCAAGGTTATGGTGTTTAACACCACACCGCAATGGGTCAGGAGGTCAGCTCCCACATTTACATATGGGCAAGAGATTGTGGAGTATACAGATGCATATACTTATCGGGGGGTAGTTTTCAATGGGCAAGTTTTTTCGGTGAGAAGTGCAGCAGAGACTAGATTGACCAGAGCCTATGCAGCCTTGGAGAGACTTGAGAGGATGTGTTCGCAGGTTCAGTTTTAGGAATCTTGAACCAAACTTTGGCTTTTTTTGGTGACCTCAGTTATGATATATGGGGTGCTGGTTGTCATGGCAGAGTTGGCAGCGCTAATGGATGGAAAGGGATGGAGCTGCCCTTGGTATCTATGATTTCCCGAACGATTAGAGCCAAGGCCTCTGTACCTCATGAGATTATTAGAGCAGAGCTAGCTGCCGCTCTAGAGGTGATTGAGGCACTTACTAGATAAATCTATTTCATACATAACTTGCGAGACCTTTCTAAAAATAGATATGCCTGGCTTGCTCTTGAGTCTTCCTGGCAATTGGCCTTACAGGGAGACACGGCCTGCTGGTATGAGCAGATAATTGCTTGGTTCCAGATGCATGGTTTTAGCATGGACAGACTGCCTCCCTTCTAGTACTCTTTGGAGGCCCCCTCTCTCACTGTGACAGGGACGAGATTACTAGACTTATCCATCAAGACTTGATTCAAATGGACACCAGGGGGACTTGGATAGAGCCTACTCAGGAGTTGGGCAAGAAGATGGCTTTTTACAAAGAATATTTTCTTCTACTCACAGCAGATTTCTTTGTAGTCAGGCCCAGCTATATGGATACACATTTATCATATGGGGTGCTGAAACCGGCCTATAGGACGGTAGACTTTGGCTTTTACCCGAAACTTTAGACTTTAGGACACAGAGAAACTTTGCAAATAAAACGTGTAATTGGAATTAACACTTCGAAGACACGGCTTGGAAGCTAGAGCGCTCCAAGCAAACGCAGACAACCTGTTGGGCCCAAAGACTGCGCCCCTTTCGGTATTTCTTTATTCTTATCAAAAAGGGAATAAAACCTGCGATTTCCTACAAGTTGTCCCGCATAATCCAGGCTGAAAAAGACATGTTCTGGCCCGATTTCAGCAGCATAGAAACTTCATAAACAAAATCCCTACCCAATGGATGACTTTCCCGGCGTATACGGACACTTTACAAAACTTGGCGAGAATCTGCAGCACGCTGAATTCTCTGTTTTCTGCCCTAAAATTGCGCCAGATCCTATTTATCGATCCCTTAACTTCCTCGGACCTCCTAGGGGTATAAGGGACTGATTAGGGCCCAAACCCTTAACCTGCAAATTTACACAGCAGGCTGTAATTTCTTGTTTTGAGCTCCGTTTCGCGAGCCGAATGCATCCGTAGCGAGCCCTCGTACTCCCGCACCTGTTGGGCTACTTGCCCTCTCAAATGGACGAGATTTCTCTCAAGAAATCTCTCCGAATTCACCTGTACCTGCGGGGGATTGGCAATTAGCTAATCCAATACTTGGACAAGAGGCTCTTGCCTCGGCATATGCGCATGAACCCACATAATTGTACATACAGATGAGTAGACCTCGAGCGGTGCATCACGATTACATATGCAAAGGGGGAGAGAGGTACGCAAGAGCGGAGTCATCGCGCTACATAGTGCAAGGGAGAAGGGAAGCTTTTCATTAAAGCGTCATCACTTGCACCAACTACTCTCACACACTCTGTAGGTCACACTGAGTAAAAATCAGCCTCCTCTCTCATTTTGGGCGCCCCTCTCTTCAAGTGATCCCTGCCCGCATCTCCAGATGCAGAGGGAGTCGACTGATCCTTGCGTGAAGCCATAGGTGCCGCAGAAAAGAATTGGGGATCGGATTTCCCGTAGAAGCCGTGCTCTGATACCACTGTAACAGACTTGGACACTCCAAGTCAAGAATCAATCACCACAACACCAAATAACCACTTCAAAACAATTCACAAATCACAATAGATTTGCACTGGCCCGACGGAGTTCCGTGCCTAGAGTTCTGTGCCTAGAGTTCTGTGCCTAGAGATATTGGCCCCAAAGACTGGCGCCCCTTTTGGTATTTCTTTATGTATTAAATCAATGTCAAAGTACAAAGAGCGGTTAGGTTTCACTCTCAGACTCCGCGTATTTAAAGTTTACAAGGGATGCCCAAAAGCAGAGCCCCAAAAGCTTCTAGTTCAAAAGCAATTGCTCTCTCTCTCTCAAGAGAGCAAAATAAAGAAAATTCTTTCTCTCTCTCTCTCTCTCTCTCTCTCTCTCTCTCCCCAATTTCCTCTTGCGTAGCCAAAAGCTGCACTTTTTTCGTTGCTACGAGGAAAAAAAGCATCTTCCGTGTTTTCCGGAAATCCGTACACTGCTGCCACGTGGCAATTTCCGTTTGCTTTTAGGGTTTCCAGCAACTTTAGGGTTTCAGCTAGCCGTTAGGGTTAGGGTTTCCAGAAATTAGGGTTTTTGAATTCGGGTTTTTGGCAAAAATTAGGGTTTGCAGGAATTTTAGGGTTTTTGGAAGAAATTAGGGTTTCTGCTGTCGGTAGCCATGTCATTACTCTATGACAGACTCTGTCACCAGCGTGTGACTACTATCTATCCTTTTTGTTGATTTCTTTCTTATTATTTATTCATTTTCACTTTTTGGAAACACCCCTCGGGAAATCTAACTTCCCTGTATTGCATAGCTAGTGTGGAACTGTTCAGAGGGAGTCCAGGCTTGAGGGCAAGAGAGCACTAAGGTTGGACAAGGACTATGGTTAGCCAAAGTGGGGTCATTGACTAGCCAAAGTAGAATCCTTTGCTACAGAGGCTACATTTCAGTTCTTGGTGTGGCTGCAATGTACAAAGAGGGTCAGATGACAAATGATACAATGGCAGCATCTCCTAAAATTCAGGGAACTGCTATTTTGGGACCTGAAAATGTGTTCGCGTCATTACCTCCGGAATGACAAGAGAAACATTTTATTAGTCTGCCGTGAAGTCAACTGGGCAACCGGCTGGGAGAGTTTTAGGCGGCAACCCCGAAACGGGAAATAGCTTGTAAATGTGCCAAGTGGCACATTTCTGTGCACTTTCCTCATGCATGAAGAAGTGGAGCTGATTTTAGGAGAAGGGAGGCTCATGTGCAATTTCTCTCATAGATTAAGAGCTATGGAGTGCTTCCTTCTCCTCTTATGTACAGTGCGGTGCCAGGAGTGATGCCCTGCACGCTACGCACTGCTCTCTCTCTCCCCTATGGCAATATGTTATTCCCCTCTAGTGGGTTTTTCATTTGACCAATGTACAGTAATGTGGGTTCATGCGCGATTGCCGAGGAAAGAGCCTCTTGCACAGGTATTGGATTAGCTAGCGGCTAATTCCCCGCAGGTACAAGTGAATTCGGAGAGGTTTCACGTGCAAAATCTCGTCCGATTCAAAGGGCAAGTAGCCCTACAGGTGCGGGAGCTTGAGGACTTGCTACGGATGCGACCGGCACGCGAAACGGAGCCCGAAACACTGAATTACAGCCTCCTGTGTATTTTTGCAGGTTTAGGGTTTTGGCCCTAAACGGACCCTAATACCCCCAGGAGGTTCGGGGACGTGAGGGGACCGCTGTACAGGTGATCTGGCACATTTTCGGGGTAGAAAACAGAGACTACAGCATGTTGCAGATTCTCGCCAGGTTTTGCACAATGTCTGTATGTGTCGGGAAAGTCATCCAATGCGTGGGAATACTGACTGTGAAGGATCCTAGTAGAGTTATGCTGCCGAAATCGGGCTAGAACAGTTGAAATTCAGCCAAGGTTGTGCGGGGCAGCTTGTAGAGAACCACAGCGTTTATTCCCTCTTTTAAAGAACAAAGAAATACCGGAAGGGACGGCTATTTAGGGGCCAATCTAGTGTCAGTCTACTCATACAGGTGCAGTCTAGCAACTTGTATCCCTTTCCCCTTTGTTGTGTCTTGAAAGTACAGGTAAAGTGGACGACAAATTAAATGGGTGAAAGCAAATAAGGATTAAGTCTAAGGTCCACCGCCCTTTTTGAAAGTACAGGCCGATTTCATGGTTTCATCGCCGGGATTAAATCACTTTTTCCCATAGAAGTGAGCCTTGGTCAGTTTGGGCTTGAAGACAGAGGGGATCATAGACCAAACACAGGAAATTGCAATTATGGCTGACAGACCAGATAATGTGATTGAAGAGGTTTCCTCTTCACAGGGTCAACAGACACATGAAGTGGGTGAGTCTTCAAGACCACCACAGACGGATGATGATATATTCAGGACCCAATTGGCTACTGCTATGGCTATGTTCACACAGGTAATGCAGAACCCAAGGTTTTTAGCCTTTCTGCAACCTCCTCTTCCGTCTCAGCAAGTTGGGTCACTCGATCATACTCAAAAGCCTGTTAAGGCTCAAGCACAGGTGATTCATACTGTAGAGTCAATGGAAACACCTATACACTTTACGGGGAACATGCAGTCTCCACAACCTGTGCCTAAGGTGCAAGAACAGGTGGCTGAAATGCCAGTCTTTCAAGCTGTGCCAGTTCAGCCAGCCACCTTTCAGCAGCCTATAGCCGGTTCTAATGGGCAGGGAAGCAACCTACAGGCTATGCAACAAGTCTTCCCACCACCTTCAGTACACCCTGGCTATTTTGGAGGTGGATCGGTATTCTAGAGCATGGCTAGTCATGCACCTAGAAATCAGTTTTACACGCTAGGAACAGTGTTCGGGGGTGCTTAAATGATGATGCCTAACCCCATGTATAGTGTCATGGGTATGCAACCAGGGTTTCAAAGCACTCAGGGCCAATTTGGGATGCCACAGGAAAATTTTGGTATGGCTGGAATTACAAATCAACAACCAAATATGGCATTTCAACTTAATAGCGGCCAAGGAACACAGATGAACCCTAACAGTGTTCCCATGTTTCAGTCACTTCCATATGACAACTTAGCGCCACTAGAGTGTTGGAATTAGGGTTGCAGAGAAACACACACAGCTTGGAGAAGACGAAGGAAGCTCAAGGCACACAATAGAGAGTGTGTTACTTAGTGTGCAATGGAAAGATAGATAGCCCTAGAGTGATGGGCGTATATACAATGCACGGGGGAAAAAACCTCCTAAAGAGGGAAAAAATGCCGCGGCGGTCCTAGTGTGTTCACACACATCACTACCACATGTATATGGTAACAAATCCCCCCTGGAGTGATGCGGTGAACGAGAGCTGGCACATGAGTAAAGGGAAGTGCCATGCCCTGAGGACAGGATCAGTCCACAAAGGGGAGTAAGCCCAAAGCTTTGCGGAAAGCTTCAAGCTTCTCACGAGACAATGCCTTTGTGAAAAGATCTGCAAGGTTGTCCTGTGTTGGCACATAAGCCAAGCTGATCTCTCCTGCTGAGAGCCTCTCCCTGACATAGTGGTAATGCACCTCAATGTGCTTTGTGCGAGCATGAAAAACTGGGTTCCTCGCAACTGCCAATGCGCTCTGACTGTCAGTGTAGATAGTGTTGGCAGTGTCCTGTTCAACACCCAAGTCAGCCATAAGGCGTCTGAGCCATACACACTCAACTGTAGCTGTGAAGACTGCCCTGTACTCAGCCTCACAACTCGAAGTGGCCACAGTAGGTTGCTTCTTGCTCAACCATAATATACATGAACTGCCAAGCATGAAACAAAAACCACTTGTGGACACTCGCGTGTCAAAACAACCAGCCCAATCTGAGTCCGAAAAAGCATGTAAGTCTGGCGGCAATGATCCCCCCTTGGGATAAAACAAGCCAAGATGTAAAGTGCCACTAAGGTAGCGGAAAATCCTCTTGACAGCCTGCCAATGCTTAGACCCTGGGCTATGCATAAATCTGCTGGCCTGCGAGACTGCAAACTGAATATCTGGCCTCGTGTTGCATACATAAATGAGGCAGCCAACAGCAGTTTGGTAAAGAGTGACATCAGCAGGATCGCCAGCATCATGTAGACTCAACTTCAAACCTGTTTCCATGGGAGTGGCAATAGGTTTGCAATCCTCAAGTCCAAACTTACATAGCAATGTCTCTATGTAACTTTTCTGACACAAGGCAATACCACCATCACACTGCTTAAACTGTATACCCAAGTAATGATGCAACAGCCCCAAATCTTTCATCTTGAAAGTAGCATTCAAATCAGCCTTAAATTCAGCAATATGTCTCTCATTTGGTCCAGTGATCAGCAAATCATCAACATAAAGAACCACAATGAGAAATACATCATCCTCACGCTTTACATACAATGTGCTTTCTGTTGGACTGTTACGAAAGCCTCGTTTAACCAAATGAGTGTCAGCTTTCTCATACCAAGCACGAGGAGATTGCTTCAACCCATACAAAGCCTTCTTACATTTGCAAACTTTGTCCTCTTGTCCTTTTATGACAAAACCGCGAGGCTGCGTTACATAAACTTCCTCAAATATGTCACCATTCAAGAAAGCAGTAACAATGTCTGATTGATGTACATCCCAACCAAAATGAGCTGCCAATGCACATAGAAAACGTACAGTAGTCATACGACAAGTGGGAGCAAAAGTCTCTTCATAATCTATGCCTTTTTGTTGTGCATAACCCTTTGCAACAAGTCGAGCCTTATGGCGATCGATCTCACCATCCGGCTTGCGTTTCAACTTGTAAACCCACTTCGTACCAATGGCCTTTTTGCCAGGAGGCAAATCACATAAAGTCCATGTGTCATTCTCTATAAGTGCATCATATTCTGATTTCATGGCAGCAATCCAATTTTCTGAATTCTGTGCTTCATCAAAAGACAGAGGCTCCTCAACATCATGTAAACTAGACACAGCCAAAGCATAACAATCTGATGCATAAGATGCATGGCGAGAGCCTGAACGAGTACGACTTCGCACGGTCACCTGTACCTGCGGGGGATTAGCCGCTAGCTAATCCAGTACCTGTGCAAGAGGCTCTTGCCTCGACAATCGCGCATGAACCCACATAACTGTACATTGGTCAAATGAAAAACCCACTAGAGGGGAATAACATACTGCCATAGGGAAGAGAGAGAGAGCAGTGCGTAGCGTGCAGGGCATCACTCCTGGCACCGCACTGTACATAATAGGGAAAGGAAGCACTCCATAGCTCTTAACCTGTGAGAGAAACTGCAAATGAGCCTCCCTTCTCCTAAAATCAGCGCCACTTCTTCATGCATGAGAAAAGTGCACAGAAATGTGCCACTTGGCACATTTACAAGCTATTTCCCATTTCGGGGTTGCCGCCTAAAAATATCCCGGCCGGTTGCCCAGTTGACTTCACGGCAGAGTAATAAAATGTTCCCCTTGTCATTCCGGAGGTAATGACGCGAACACATTTTCAGGTCCCAAAATAGCAGTTCCCTAAATTTTAGGAGATGCTGCCATTATTGTATCTTTCTAGGTCATCTGACCCTCTTTGTACACTGCAGCCACACCAAAAACTAAAATGTAGCCTCTGTAGCAAAGGATTCCACTTTGGCTAGTCAATGACCCCACTTTGGCTAACCATAGTCCTTGTCTAACCTTAGTGCTCTCTTGCCCTCAGGCCTGGACTCCCTCTGAACAGTTCCACACTAGCTATGCAATGCAGGGCAGTTAGATTTCCCGAGGGGTGTTTCCAAAAGGTGAAAATGAATAAATAATAAAAAAGAAATCAACAAAAAGGATAGATAGTAGTCACACGTTGGTGACATACCCCCCTCTTGAAATCTCAAACGTCCTCGTTTGCATCTATGTCGTACATGCTCACAGTCAACACTGGTGTATTCAACACCTGTCGACACATGTATGACACATACATGCTCATTGTCAACCCTGGTGTATTCAACATCTCGTCGACACATGTATAGCCTACGTGTGAACCCTGTCCCAATGACATAGTGGTAGCTTTGCACTCTGCCATTGCTTTGAGTCATTGACTTTCCAATGACAAAATGGTAGCTACGCATTTTGCCACTGTCTTTTAGTACACGTTGGATGCAGTAACACTTTCGAGCATACCGAAACCGACAGTTTAAGAATGCAGTTACAAATGTACCCTTTAATAGAAGTAATTACTGTATCCTTGACAAACTGAGAAGAAATACTCACTTCTATAGCACTAAGCACACTTTTGGACATTCCGTAAGAGCAATTGCCAAACTGACAATCTGTACAGCTCTAACATTCATGTAACATGTACTTGATTTGAGCTCACTTTAAATACCATGTACATCATTTGTTTCAGAAGTCATTGTCACACTGACAATCCATGTAGCTTTGAAACTCAAGGGGTCAAGGTAGGTTGCAAATCGAAGGCTTCAAGGTAAAGTGATAACACAGTTGGTGACTCTGCAAGTTCACCTTCTTCCATCCACTTAGCATCCATTGGTGGATAGTTTCTAAAATTCACCAAGTAACGCCTAGCAACCTTGCCTTTCACTTTTCTTTCTTTATGTGCCAAAATCTGTTTCGGGACCAAGATCTCGTCAAGTTCCTCGACTTCCGGCTGATCTTCAGCTGGCATATCTTCTGGCACATCACCCACATAGGGTCTGAGAAGACTCACGTGAAACGCATTGTGAATCTTCCAACTGTCACGCAATTTCAGCCTATATGCAACATC
Source organism: Adiantum capillus-veneris (assembly GCF_014529385.1). Classification (NCBI taxonomy): domain Eukaryota; kingdom Viridiplantae; phylum Streptophyta; class Polypodiopsida; order Polypodiales; family Pteridaceae; genus Adiantum; species Adiantum capillus-veneris. Next base: position 26,995,412 of record NC_140958.1, read on the forward strand.
ACTGATTATGTCGCACACTTGAAAAGGCCCATAGTAACGCATGCTGAGCTTTGGAAACAGTCTTTCCTTGCCTTTCATCTTCTTTAACCTTGCCTTTTCAAAGCGTAAAAGCACCCAATCACCAAGTGAATATACCACTTCACGACGGTGACGATCAGCTGCTTTCTTTTGCTTTGCTTGAGTCCTTTCTAAGGCCACTTTGACCTTCTTGTACATTTCATCCATGTCCTGAACATACTTATCTGCTTCAAATATCTTGTCCTTTGTATGCAGTATGGGAGGAACTTTCTTGCCACCTTCAACGATCTCAAAGGGTGCCTTGCCAGTTGATGAATGCACTGTATTATTGTATGCATACTCCACCAATGGCAAATACTGCTCCCACTTTCCTTTATGCTCTGACACATAGCACTTCAGCAGATCTAGGACAGTAGAATTTGCCTCTTCTGACTGCCCATCTGTTTGAGGATGAAACGATGAAAAGAATTTGAGCGTTGTGCCCATATTCTCAAACAAGCCTCTCCACAACAAACTTGTCATGCGTGGATCACGGTCGCTAACAATCGAATATGGCATGCCATGATACTTGAAAATATTGCTCATAAACAAGCGTGCCATCTGATCTGGCTTTATCTTCTTCCTGACAGGAATAAAATGAGCCTGCTTGCTGAATCTGCAAATGATGGTCCAAATACCATCGTTTCATGTCTGCGTTCTCAGAAGATCAAAGATAAAATCCATAGCAATACTTTCCCATGGTTTATCTGGAATAAGTAGTGGTTGCAATAACCCTGGTGCCTTTTGCCTGTCAAACTTGACCTTCTGGCATTTTAGGCATTGTCGCACAAAGGCATCCACATCTCTTCTCAATGTAGGCCAGTAGAAGAATGTATCAACCGCTTTAACTATAGCATCGATACCACCATGCCCTGCATACGGTGGGACATGACTCTCTTCCATAACTTTGCGTCGCAATGCCTTTGTGACACACAGTCTGCCATGCATCATCATGAACCCATCTTTGAGAAGATAGTGTTCATGACGACGTCCATCCATTAGCTGGTCGAAGACCCTTGCAAAATCTTCATCATTTGCATATTGTTCCCTCATATCATCAAGTTCATGATGATAAGGAGTTCACACAGTTGAAATTTGTGGCTTCCTTGACAAGGCATCAGCCACAACGTTCTTCTTGCCTTCCACATAGACAATCTGAAAATAGAACATGGACAAGATATTTGCCCATCGCATATGCTTCTCAGATAACTTTGCCTGTGTCAAGAAGTATCGCAAGGTCTGATGATCCGTTTGGACAACGAAATCTGCACCTACCAAGTAGTGTTTCCAACTTAAGAGCGCATGAATGACGGCTTGCAGTTCTTTTTCATAGACTTACATAGTCTTTTCTGGCCCTTGCAAGATTCTACTCTCATAGGCTACTACCCTGCCATCTTGCATTAGCACTGCACCAATGCTACTACCACAGGCATCACACTAGACCACAAATGACTTCCTAAGATCTGGCAACACAATGACTGGATCTGAAGTCATCTTTTCCTTTAAGAGATTAAAAGCTGAAATCTCTTTTTGTGTCCATCTAAAGGTAACTAGCTTCTTTTGAAGAGCATATAAAGGTGAAGCAATCTCTGCGAAATTTCGCATAAACCTTTTGTAATAGCAGCATAGTCCCAAGAAGCTTCGGACATCGTGCACCGTCTTCAAATCTGGCCATGACTTGATCGCTTCAACTTTTGCAGGATCCATTCTGACACCATCCTTTGAGACAATGTGTCCCAAAAGTGAATCTCTTCCGGAACAAATTCACTTTTCTTTGCATTGATGAGCAACCTATGGCCGTGTAGCTCTTTGAACACAATGGCCAAGTGATGCCTATGCTCCTCTTCATTCGTTGAGTAGACTATCATGTCATCAAAGAATGTACCAACAAACTGTTGGTGTGGACGGAAAATTCTGTCCATCATCCTATTCAACGTGGCAGGAGCATTTGTGAGACCAAAGGGCATCACTAAAAATTTGTAAAGGCCAAACATTGTTCTAAAAGCAGTCTAATGCGAATATGATGGTACCCACTCTTTAGATCTATCCTGCTAAACATAGGTGCTCCTTCTAATTTGTCCAGAATTTTATCAATTCTAGGTATAGGGAACCTATTCCTGATGGTATTCTTGTTCAGTGCACGGTAGTCGATGCACATACGCCATGAGACATCCTTTTTCTGCACCAACAACACTAGAGAACGGAATGGAGATGAACTGGGCAGAATCAGCCCCTTTACTAACAGCTCCTGTACTTGGCTCATTACCTCTTTATGCTGAGCCGCACTAACCCTGTACGGAGGCTTATTTGGTGGGCTACTGCCTGGCACCAAATCTATCGCATGCTTTTTCATTACAGAAGTAATAGCAGAAGCTGATACAGTGGGAATAGACTCTTTAAGCTTTACATCCAGATTGTGAGTCTTTCCCCTACTCTGTACAGTGATCTTTTTGTTGTAGGCATCCATGATTCCCTGTACACGAAACAACCAAGGAATACCTAGCAACACATCATATCCGTCCAGTGGCATGATGTAAAATTCTTCAGCATCTACATAGGACTGGATATGTAGGCGCAACTTTCCGATGATAGGTGTCACAGCCTCTGTATGGCCAGGACATGCCAAACCTGCCTCTGCTGTATACCCCATCTCTTCAGGTCTGATTCCCAACTTTGAAGCCAATTCTGGGAAAATGAAGTTGGCTTTGGCACCTCGATCAAAGAAGATAAGCACTGTTTGATCCCTGACCTTTCCCCATGCTCTGCAAAGCTCACTTGCATCTGAATTTGGCTTGTAGCCCACCATATCTGGCACTAGAGCAACCATAGGCCTCTTTCCTTTCCTGTCCTCCTTGTCTTCAGAATCAGGTGGCCTTTTCTTTTGAGGACAATTGTAAGCAATGTGGCCAGGCTACTCACAGATAAAGCATTTGTTCTCTGACCTCAGGACCTTTTGCTCATCCAACTTGCGAGGAAAACGTCTTTTCCATTTCGTTGCTGGTCCCTTTTCTGATTCAGCCGTAGCTTTGCCTTTCCCTGCGTTGGCTGGCTCCTGAGTCCCTTTAGGAACCTCATTGGGAACGTACTTCTTCGCTGAATTTTTCTTGGCTGATCCTTCCTTGACGCCAGTATTAAATTCACAATCTTCTCCCTTGAGCAAACCATTGCCAGTGTTTGCTACCTCGATGACCTGCGTCAAAGTAGTGACTTTGGTCTTCATGCAGTACTTTCTCAATCCTTTGGGTAGGCCACAACAGTATTTTTCAATCTATTCTGTCAATGGCACAAACCTATAGGAAGTTACTGGCAGTAGAGCTTTCCAAAACTTCCGATTGTAGTCATCAAGATTCTTGCAAGTGGCAGCATTAATCTGGTGCCATTCTGTCATGACATCTGCTTCAAAGTCATCAGATAACCATGCTGTTGCAAAAATCTGCTTGAAGTAAATCCATGTGGACGGAGCTTGCCCTTGAAGCAATAAAGTTGTCCACCATTGTCCCGCATTCCCTGTCAAGAAAGTGGCTGCCTTGCGGACCTTTGAAGCCTCTGTAAAGTTTCCCCCTGCATAGGCCTTGTCAAACTACTGGAGGAATGAGAGAGCCTTCTTCCTGTCATCAAACCCTGTAAAGGTCGTGAAAGACACACCTTTGCCACCTTCTTTGTACGGAGTTGGCTTCTCTATGTTACCATATACATGTGGTAGTGATGTGTGTGAACACACTAGGACCGCCGGGGCATTTTTTCCCTCTTTAGGAGGTTTTTTCCCCCGTGCATTGTATATACGCCCATCACTCTAGGACTATCTATCTTTCGATTGCACACTAAGTAACACACTCTCTATTGTGTGCCTTGAGCTTCCTTCGTCTTCTCCAAGCTGTGTGTGTTTCTCTGCAACCCTAATTCCAACAATTGGTATCAGAGCAGGTCACGTCCTCGCGGGCTTAGTCGCCGGCTGCTCCAGCACACGCCTGCTCACTTTCTCCGATTTCAGTGAGCTTTGGCGAGCGTTCGCAGGTCGACAAATATTTTGGGGTAGCTCGAAGAGCTTGGTCTGCTCAGATTTTCGATTTGGGCTCATTTCGGCCTCCGTTTCCACTACGGGCAGTACTGCACAGGCTATTTCGTCATTTTGTGCAGATTTTCTGTCAGTGCCGTTTTCTGCATAACAGGTGCCTTATAGTCTTCTACGGTTTGTGCTATATAGCACAAGTTGTTCCCGCTCCATTTCTCCTATTTTCGGGCAGGTTTCACATCAGGTGCAGCATTTACCATGGCTGACAACAACAACACAGACGTGTTCAAGATGTTTGCTGCTGAGGACAGGTTGGATGGGGACAACTACCCTATGTGGGCTTATATGATGCAACATGTTCTTGTGTCAAAAGGTGTCTGGAACATTGTGCAGGGCATTGATGTACGTCCTGGTTCTGAAGATGTAGGCGATATTGAGGATGTTGCGTCTTGCTGCAAGGATTGCAGCTGTTAGAGTTGTTTTGCCTACGGCAGAACAAGCTCGTTGGGATGTTAAGGATGCGCAGGCTCATGCATTGATTGCGTTGTCTGTGAAGCGCACCATTATTCCTCACATCCGTTCAGCAAAATCTGCAAAACAGGCTTGGGATATTCTAGCAGGTCTTTATGCAAGCCACAATGAGGCTAAAATTGCTTTGCTGCGTAAAGAGCTAGAGTCGAAGATTATGCATGAGGAAGATGATATGGACACTTTCCTTGCTAGTGTCAAGGATATCAATGAGCAACTCATTTCTGCAGGTGAAGTCATTTCGGACAGTTCCCTTGTGCAGACTGTTCTTGATGCCTTACCAGATTCCTACCAGACTTTTGCTAGTACTTGGAGACTGATGACCCAAGGAAATCCTGAAGTTGTCAAGTTTGATGCATTATGCACATTGCTGTTGCAAGAGTCACTTTCTAGAAAAAACAGGACTAGGCAGCGTGCAGTTGAACAGGCTTTTATTGCTTCTCAAAGAAAGGGTGGTAACAGTAATGCAGCCACTTCTTATGGTTCTGCTGCGAGTGGCAAAAATTCTGTTCCTAATGCTTCTGCTGGCAGCACTTCGTCTGGCAATTCTGGTGATAAGGGCAAAAAGAAGATGCGTTGCCATTATTGTAAAGCCAATGATCACTTGATCAAGTCGTGTCCTAAGTTGAAGGCCAAAGAGGCTAAGAAGAAAGAGGGTGGTTCCACTGCAAATGCTGGTTCCACTACAAATGCAGCCATTGTTGAGTCTTCTGTGAAAGGAGATTGTGATGCTGATGTCGATGCAGAATGGGCTTTTAGCGCAGAGTCCACTTACAATCCTGTTGTCCATGATGCATGCTTGTCAGTTGCTGCAGATTCACATGTGTGGTATTTCGACAGTGGTGCTACAAAGCACATTACCTCACATGGTGAATTGTTTACCTCTCTCGAGTCTGTCCCTCATGGGAATTCAGTCACTTGTGCCAACAACGCCTCTTATCCAGTTCAGGGAGTTGGAAAGATTGTGCTCACTGCTGCTGCTAATGGCAGTTCCTTCACACTTGTTGATGCACTTTATGTACCTGGGATCAAGAAGAATCTCTTGTCTGTATCCGCACTTGCTAGACTTGGACTTGTAGTCAAATTTGTGGATGACAGATGTACAGTTCATGATCTCAGTTTTGGTGATGAAATTGTTGCATCTGGGCTTTTGTGCCGTGGGCTGTATAAGCTCACTTTGTATGACAAGTGTGGACAAAATTTTGCAAATGCTGTTGCAGATTCAAGGGCTATTTCAGATGCAAAACTTTGGCATGCACGTTTTGGTCATCTGAATTTTGCCAGTTTGCTACGTTTGCAGAAATCTGATATGGTTGCTTCTTTGCCGCCTCTTGAAGCACCTGTCAAACATGTTTGTGAAGGCTGTATTCTGGGTAAAATGCAGCGTTCTAAGTTTCCAAAGGATGGTTCAGTTAGGGCCACATGTAGGTTGCAGCTTGTGCATAGTGATGTTTGTGGGCCCATGCAAACTCCGTCCTTGGGCAATTACCTGTACTTCGTGACTTTCATTGATGATTACTCCAGGCATGCATGGGTATTTCCGCTTAAAGCGAAGTCCGAAGTTTTTATGTGCTTCAAACAATTTTTGGCTATGGCTGAAAATGTCTCAAAATGTACTATGGACACCCTCCGTTCCGATCGAGGGGGGGAGTATATGTCTCATGAATTTAATGCATTTCTGGCTAGTTGTGGGATAAAACACCAATGTACAGTGCCTTATACACCTCAGCAAAATGGTGTTGCTGAGAGGAAAAACAGGTCACTAACGGAAATGGCACGATGTATGGTCAAAAGTCAAGCTTTGCCGCATTCTTTTTGGCTTGAGGCCATCATGTGTGCTACTTATGTACTTAACAGGTGTCCTACGAAAGCTTTGCAGTCTATTACTCCATATGAAGCATGGCATGATAGAAAGCCTTCTATTGAGCACATGCGTGTTTTTGGCTGTTTGGCATATGCTTTGGTGCCACAAGTGCAGCGCAGAAAATTGGATGATAAGGCTGTCAAATGTATTTTTGTTGGTTATAGTGCTGAAAGCAAAGGTTACAGGCTGTATCATCCGCAAACAAAACGTATTCTGGTTTCACGGGATGTAGTGTTTGTGGAAGATTCTGTTCAGCCCTTGCTGTCATGTACTAGAGACAGTAATGTAAGCTCACAGGACATTTATGACACTTTGTTGCCTCTTTTCAGTGGTGGAAATACGAATATAAGTTCCAATGAGGCAAATGTACAGCCTATGGGGGTTTCTGAAAATGTTTTAGAACAGCCTATTACTGATGCAGATGTACATGATGTACTTGATGAGGAAAGGGCTAGTGGGACCAGCCACTGGAACAAAGTGACTCGTCTCCGATGTCTGGAGTCCCACAACCTCTCCCAAAAAGCTGCCAATAAACCAGCTGTGAGACCCTCCTCTTGCCATTGAGGTGCTGCTGCAGGGCGAGCCTCTCTCTGTGCTCCCAGTATGTGACGTCCCAGTCGAATAGTGTATTGAAAGAAAGGGACACCTGGGTGGTCTGAGGAGAAATGGTCCCTCCAAAGCCACTCTCCAGGATCCCCCAATGGATAGTTCTCCCAAGCCCACAGTCTCCAGTGTCCAGTCTCAAGAGCTGCTGGGTCGGGATCGATGACACAAGTCCTCCCACAGATGCCCACCACTCGGATCCTCTGAAAACAACACTGCCACCTGCGGGGCCTCTATTGCAACTCGGTGTAAGCATCCCTCACCTTGTAGCTCGAGAAACAGGGAGGGTACAGTCTCGGAGCAAGCCCGAACTGAGATGAGAACCTCCAGTCGCGTGAAGGCTCCCATCCACATGGGCGCTGCTGACTCGAGAGGTGTGAGCCACTCAGTTGGTACTACCTCTGAGATGTCCTGACACATGCTCTGTACCCCTCTCATGCCCTGTAGCTGAAAGCCCTGAAGCTCCTTTGACAAGCTTGAAAACTCTCACCAGTCACCTAAAGAGCGTGCTTGACCCTCTGCCATGGGACCCCAGGAAACATGAGACCGACTACCAACCAAGTGGCCTCTCTGAGTGCTAACCATGGGGTTCCAAAAAAGGGGGTTGTCTCAAGCGCTCTTCCGTGCAAGTAGGCTGACGCTGCTCCAAGCCTCGCCGCAGTTGCTCCCAAGATCGGAGCAAACTCACAGCGGCGCGATCCTCTAGTCTCCTACTCAAGCCCACTTTGCACATCTATGTGAAAATCCATCTGGTCGAAGGTTGCCAAGGGCCTCCAGCCTGAGGTACCCTAGCACTAAGCCGCTGATGCAAGAACTCCTTCTAGGGCTCCTCACCTGGAAGAAGTCCTTTGACGATGAACTTTCCAAGAAGAGCTCTGTTGTGCTGGGTCTATGATCCCAAGCCCTCCCTAAGAACAAGGAAGAGTGATGACCTGCCATGCCACATTGGCCCGGGCTATCTGAGTGTCACGCCCTGACCAAAGGAAGTTCCTGATCAGCCTCTCTACCCGGCTGATACAAGAACTCGAGAAGATCCAGCAAGAAGTGATGTACCACATAGTAGCCAACAACACCTGGTTGGCCACTACAACTTTGCCAGCCAGAGAAAGTCGTGCGGAGCTCCAATGTAACAACTTCCTCCTGATAGATAGGAGGAGGGGAGCAATCTGCTGCTCGGGAGACAAGTCCAAACCAATCTGACAGCCCAAGTACCCAATTGCAGTCCCTGTGGGAATCCACCTGAAACCCTCACTTGGCATCCAATCAGACATAGGAGCACTACCAACCGAGAAAGCCACTGTCTTTCTCCAGTTGATCAATGCGCCAGATGCACAACAGAAAGTCTCAAGAGCCTGCTCACACCTGAGAAGGTTAGCCTTCTGGCCATCCAAGTACAAGGCTGAGTCGTCTGCAAACTCAACGTCTAGTAGCTCATCTCCACGAATAGGAAGTGCTAAGCCACGTAAACCAACATGCTGCGACACCAAAAACATGCTCATTGCCTGAGCATAGAACAGAAAGAGGAAGGGGGCAAGAGGGCAGCCCTGTCCGACCAAACGTGTGAGCATGAAGTGATCACCTCTACCTCCTGACAGAAGTACCTGACTGTGTGCCCGTGTGTACAAAGCTGACACCCCTCTGATCCAAGCATCTGAGAAGCCCATCCTGCGTAGAGTGCCCTCCAGAAAGTCCCGGTCAACTCTGTCGTAGGCCTTCTCAAAATCAAGAAGAAGAATCACCAGATCCTCACCACGGAGCCGTGCTAAGGCAGAAGCCTCCCAAAAAGTAAAGATGTTGTCAAGGATACTACGCTCCTTGACAAAACCTGTCTGAGTCCCATGTATAATGCTCTCTAGAAGTGGCAGGATCCTCAAACTTAGAGCCTTGGCAAGAATTTTGTAGGCTGAGTTGAGGATGGTGATGAGACGCCACTGTCGAATCTCATCCAAGGAGCCACCCTCGGGAATGAGGTAGATCAGGCCCTCACTCATGCTGTCGGGCATCTCTCCTGTGTGCAGGATGTACTGAAAAGCACTACAGAGATCTGGGCCAAGCAAGTCCCAATACTCCAAGAAATAACTGGGAGTCAAGCCATCCTCACGTGGACAACTACCACGGGGGAGTGCACTAAGGGCCATGTGCAACTCCTCTAGCTGAAGAGGCAACTCAAGCCTCTGACGCATTCCCTCAGTCACAAGACAAGGCATCTGTGCCCACACCTGCTCTCTGCATGCATCCTGACGCTCTGACTGAGGCTCTGCAGACAGTAAATCACGGTAAAAGTCAGTAGCAACTGCACGCATGTCCTCTGGCTCTGAAGCAACTGACCGTCGAGCCTTCCAACTGACTGACCTTGGCATGCGTATGGCGAGGTCCCACTGCCTCAAAGAAAGCGTCTGTGACTCTGTCACCCACCTGGATCCATTGAGATGCCTGTCGATGGAAAGCAAACTCACGGTGCCTCTCCTCTGTGCTTACAAGCTCTTGGGGAGCCTGCTGTAACTGCTCCTCCAACCAAGGACTGTCTGGATGCTGCTCCTACATCCTCTGCAAGGAAGCAACGCCCCATCGGAGACGCTACTCCTCCTCTCTCGCGGCAGCCAAGCGAACCAAAGACTCCTGAAGAAAGAATCGACTAAGCTGAGCAAGTCCTGAGGCCACTCTGTCAACAGGAGAATCCTGCATGTCTAAGCTCTCTGTCCAAGGAGCCTCTAATTGCTCTCTGAGCGCAGAGTCCAGCAAGACCCTCTCAAGGATGCGTAGCATCGTACTCTGCGTCGTCTGCCTATCAGTCACTGTGAAGATCACTGGTGCATGGTCCGAAAAGGAAGTCCCTGCCAGAATGCCAACTGTCCCACCCAAGTCACGGAAGTGGTCGCTAGTGTAGAAGCGATCTATCTGCGATAGATTCACTCCTCCCACTCTGCGGTCCGATCGAGAGAAGGCCAGGCTGTCTGGGGGCCTCACAAAGCTAGAATGCTGTCACATCTGAAACCCTCTGAGTTATACAAAACCTCTCCCAAGCTGCCAGCTCAACTCTATGCACGGTAGTATGGCTACTACCAATCTTGTTAGAGGGGTCCTCCAACACGTTGAAGTCACCCCCTATGCACCATTGCTCTGCCTGCGGCAGAGACTCAACAATCTGAGACCAAAACTCTGCTCGTGCACTCGCCACATTGGGCGCATAGATGTTCAAGAAGCCCATAAGACAACCCTGAACTTGCATAGTGATCCACTGAACCGTGCTTGACACAATAATCCCTCTGCCCACAATGGCCTGCTGCAAAGAATCCGCAATAGTCATACATACCCCGCCCTGGATGCCTCCAGGTCCAAATGCAGTTGAGCAAAAAGTCTTATACCGTCCACGCAAAAGGTGCCACAACGTCTAATGCGGCTCTCACACAGATGATGCTCCTGAAGCATAAGAAGGTCAATCTCTCCTCCCACAAGGCATCGCTGAAGCTCCTGACGCAGTCGGGCCCTCTGACGCTGAAACTGGGGCCCACCTAATCTCTGTACATTCGATGAGACGGTCCTCATGGGGAGCGAGAAAGAACAGATGCTGCCGCAGCAGCTAAACGTGCTATTTTCGAGGATGGCTTGGATGGGGAATAATCCGCATCCGAGCGTCCTCAAGATGAGCATGACTACAAAGAGTGCCTAGCCCAAGCCCAAGTAGACTGAGCCATGCGTAAAGCAACCTCCTTTGTCTAGGAGTCCTCATGTATGTGTACATAGCATGGCGGGCACTGCCTGTCAGCAAAAAAGTGAACCACAATGTGTCTACATCCTGCTGCGTCTGTAGGTGTCACAGCAAATCCAAAGAGTCTGAAGCAAGTCTGTAACCCCTAGGTCTCCCATGTGATGAGAGAACTCTAGGGCCCGTGTCTGTAGCCACTCCAACACTAAGTCTAAAGTCCACTCAGTCTGGTCCCTGCCGCAAAGGGGAGAAGAGAAGCCAACCGCTGAATCCAAGGCCTCTATCCCCCTAGCTGCAAGGAACAAAACATGAACCCTGAAGCAGGCTGCCTCAAGGTCTGGTGAGGCGTCGCCGAGAAACCGCGTAAAGTCGTAGGCAAAGAAGTCTCACTGACGTCGAATGTCGAAGCTCGTCAGACCACGAGGGACTGTTGCAAAGGGAGACGTCTAAACCAGAAGAGGGGGTCGCAAGAAAGGTTGTCCCTCTCTCGCCAAGCGACTCGTGGCACAGGCGTTGCCAAGAGATCTCCTAGCAGCCGAGGATGGCCTGCCCCCCTGGTTCGACTGCGGGAGTGGAGCGGGAGGGGGGGGGAGAGGGGGGGCGAGGGGGATCGCCAAAGGTAGGAGGGCGAGGTGGAGAGGTGGAGGGAGGAGGGGGGGAGGGGGAGGGGGGCTGAAGAGAAGGGGGGAAACTCGAGGGGAGGAGGGGCTGTTGAGGGTGAGGCTGAGGTAGAGGCTAGAGCAGGGACCTCGTCCTGTTGAAAACGGCCTAATCGATTCCCCGTGGGAACCCACTGCTACTGGGCAGGCGCCTGAGGACCACTCTGAGTGCCAGGTTGTCGTTGTGGCCCCTGCCGGCGTCGACCACAAACCTGCTTCCATCCCTCCTCCGCCTGAGCCCCAGGCTTGGATGGTGGCTCTGCCTGTGTGCTCTGTGTCTCTGCCTGCTGTGCTGCTGTCCAGCCCTTGAGGGATGGGGTTGGGCCTGTAGTGTAGGTCAGGTTCTCCTCCGTGGACAAGCCTTCGCAAGATGGCCCATCTGTCGACAATTGAAGCATTGATTCAGGAGGCCCGAATACTCCACGCTCTGTCTAAACCAACCCCCACTCACCCAAGGAAGTAGGATGACCTTCGGGAGAGTGTAGGTGTCCCTAACCAGAACACGAACTAAGGGAATGTCGGCCGCCTTGGCAGCTACTAATTCTGCCGTGCGAGGTGTCTCCAGGACAGTCCCAATCACTGAGCCTATCTTGGACAAAAATGGTAGATACTCCCTCTTCAAACTAGGAAAGCAGATGGAGATGGGAAGGTCTGCCTCCTCTACCAGAACATCTGAAGCTGGGTCAAAACCATATCTCCATTCTCGAAAGTGGGCTCGAACTGCTCGGATGGTAAGGGGGCTCATCACGATGACCTTGGACGCCATCTCGGAGGTCTCAAACTCTATCTAATAGTAGCCATGTTCGAGGAACTGAACGTCCAAGATCTTGCCCACCTTTGCGAGAAGGCGGGCCTGGAGAAGATCACGCAACTCTCCTCTGCTGGGTCTGGTACCGAGAATCTTGCAGATGACGGAAGTCGCCTGCAGGCGGTCCACCTATGCGGCTAGGCTCGCTTGCTCTGTCGGTGAGAGAGCAAGTCGAATGGTAGGCTCAGCGAGGTCGGGCGAGGGGACTTCCTTGGAGTCCCTCTGTGGCGGAGCATGAGCCTTCATTTGTCTCTGCTGCTGTGTAGAAAGCGAAGGAGCGTCGACGAACGAGGGAAATCTTGCTGGACCGAGCACGTCGAGGGTGTCGGCGAGACCCGACAAGCAGGAGAGAAAACGCGATGGAGTGTAGTCGAATGCAGGCGGACGAGGCAAAGGGCAGGCAGGTGGGGGGTTGGGCAGCGGCGGGGGACGGGTGGGCAGCGGCGGGCTGGAGACGGGTGGGAGTAGGCAGCGGCAAGTGGAGCGGGCAGGGGCAGCGAGTGGAGGAGCGGGCGGGTGAGGCTACGGGTGGAGGTGTGGGCAGGCAGCAGCGCGCAGGGGGGGGGGGGGGGGGGGGGGGGGGGGGGGGGGGTACGGGCGCCCAAAACCCAACCAAGGCTCACTTCTTAAGGAAAAAGTGATTTCGTCCCGGCAACGAAACCATGAAACTGGCCTGTAGGGGTAGGACACCAAAAAACATTGCAAACAAAACCTATAACTGGAATTAACACTTTGAACACACACGGCTTGGAAGCTAGAGCACTATACGCAAACACCGACAACTTGTTGGCCCCAAAGACTAGTGCCCCTTTCGGTATTTCTTTATTCTTATCAAAAAGGCAATAAAACCTGCGATTTCCTACGAGTTGTCCCGCATAATCCCGGGCTGAAAAAGACCAGTTTTGGCCTGATTTCGGCAGCATAACTGTACTAGGAAACTTCACAAACAAAATCCCCACCCAATGGATGACTTTCCCGGCGCATATGGACACTTTACAAAAACTGGTGAGAATCTGCAGCATGCTGAATTCTCTGTTTTCTACCTTGAAACTGCGCAAGATCACCTATTTATGATCTGGAAGTCTCTGTTGAACCCTTGTCTTTGTTTGCCTTTTTTGGCCCTTGGGATGCTTCGCAAGCTGTTTGCACAAAGGGCTTCTTTGCTGATTTTTTCTTGGGCTGTTTCCCCTTTCACGTTGCCCTGGAATCCAATGTCTTCTTCTTTCAACAAGTCGTTTCCGATGTTAGCACCTCCATAAGTTGGGTAAGGGTGGCCATTTTGTTCTTTGTGCAATAGTTTCTGAGCCCTTTAGGCAGCCCGCAACAGTATTTCTCTATCTGCTCTGTCAATGGCACGAACGTGTAGGGAGTTACTGAGAGCAATGCTTTACAAAACTTCTGATTGCACTCCTCTAAGCTCTTGCAAGTAGCGGTAGTAAGTTGGTGTCAATCCGTCGTGACATCGGCTTCAAATTCGTTTGACAGCCACACAAATGCAAACATTTGCTTAAAGTATACCCATGTGGCAGGTGCCTGTCCTTGCATCAACAATGTCATCCACCATGAACGCGCATTTCCTTTCAAAAAGGCGGCAACTTTCCTTCACCTTGGAGGCCTCTGTAAAATTCCCCCCTGCATAAGCTGTATCAAACTGCTGGAGGAAGGTAAGAGCCTTAGTCTTGTTCCTCGAAACCACTGAACGTATCAAACTTTACTGTTGCACCACTTTCTTTGTATGGTTTTGGCTTTTTCAATGCTCCCAAATTGTTGTAGGGAAATGTCTGCAACATGGATACTATAATCGACACCCCTTGGCCATTGACATTTTGAGTCGTTGGTGTCATATCTGGCTGCTGTCTAGAAAAACCAGCCATGACAAAATTGCCATGTGGTACCCCAAGCTGACCCTGATTGCCCTGAAACCCTTGCTGCATGCCAATACTACCATACATGGTGTTCGGCATCATGCCTTGCATAACCCCCAAAGACCGTTCTTGGTATATATTGCTGGTTTCTAGGCACATAACCAGCCATACTTTGGACACAGATCCACCCCCGAAATACCCAGGATGTACCGTTAGTGATGGAAAAACCTGATGCATTGCTTGGAAACTGGTTCCCTGTCCATTTAATGCAACATGTGGACTCTAAAAGGTGGCGGGCTCAACTGGCAAAACTTGCGGAATTGGTGTCCTAACCACCTGTTCATGGACGGAAGGAGCTTGTCTTGAAGCCCCAACAGACTCAACAACGTGCAAGTGCTCCCTATCCTCCTGGGACACTTAAAGGACCTAGGCTTGAGCCTCAACGAGCTCTACTGGCTGTGTGAGTTGCCTTGTCTGATGCGGCACTGGTGGTGCTTGCAAAAACTCCATAAACCTTGGATTCTGCACTAGTCGAATAAAAACATTCACAACGGCAACCAACTGAGTCCTTAATGCATCATCAAGTTGCCCAGTCATAAAGCCTTGCATTGGTGGAGCATTCACATCAACAAAAGGTACAGACAGGGGTGGCCTAGAACTCTCGCCAACCTCAAACACCGTAGGTATTGCTTGCCTGTCCTGCGAACCCTCTTCCATAATGCCTTTTCCTTTGTCGGCCATAGTGTAATGCCGCATTCCTGTACTCTTGTGTCACCACCAAAAACAAACCAAGGCTCACTTCTTCAGGAAAAAGTGATTCTGTCCCGGCAAAGAAACCATGAAACTGTCCCGTAGGGATAGGACACCAAAAAACTTTGCAAATAAAACCTATAACTGGAATTAACACTTTGAATACACACGGCTTGGAAGCTGGAGCGTTGCACGCAAACGCCGACAACCTGTTGGCCCCAAAGACTAGTGCCCCTTTTGGTATTTCTTTATTCTTATCAAAAAGGGAATAAAACCTACGAGTTGTCCCGCATAATCCGTGCTGAAAAAGGCCAGTTTTGGCCTGATTTCAACAACATAACTGTACTAGGAAACTTCACAAAGAAAATCCCCACGCAATGGATGACTTTCCCAGCGCATATGGACACTTTACAAAAACTGGCAAGATTCTGCAGCATGCTGAATTCTCTGTTTTCTATCCTGAAAATGCGCCAGATCACCTATTTATCGATCCCCTCGCTTCCGCAGACCTCCTGGAAGTATAAGGGACCGATTAGGGCCAAAACCCTAAACCTACAAATTTACACAGCATGTTGTAATTTCCCAACGAGGATCTATGGACTGTCACCAGCGTGTGACTACTATCTATCCTTTTTGTTGATTTCTTTCTTATTATCTATTTACTTTCACTTTTTGGAAACACCCCTCGGGAAATCTAACTGCCGTGCATTGCATAGCTAGTGTGGAACTGTCCCGAGGGAGTCCAGGCCTGAGGGCAAGAGAGCACTAAGGTTGGACAAGGACTATGGTTAGCCAAGTGGGGTCATTGACTAGCCAAAGTGGAATCCTTTGCTACAGAGGCTACATTTCAGTTCTCGATGTGGCCGTAGTGTACAAAGAGGGTCGGATGACCTAGAAAGATACAATGGCAGCATCTCCTAAAATTTAGGGAATTGCTATTTTGGGACCTGAAAATGTGTTGACGTCATTACCTCCGGAATGACAAGGGGAACATTTTCTTACTCTGCCGTGAAGTCAACTGGGCAACCGGTTGGGATATTTTTAGACGGCAACCCCGAAACGGGAAAATGCTTATAAATGTGCCAAGTGGCACCTTCTGGTGCACTTGCCTCATGCAACAAGAAGTGGCGCTGAATTTAGGAGGGGGAGAGCTTCATTTTCAGTTTTTGTCACAGGTTAAGAGCTATGGAGTGCTTGCTTTCCCTCTTATGCACAGTGCGGTGCCAGGAGTGATGCCCTGCACGCTACGCATTGCCCTCTCTCTCCCCTTTGGCAGTATGTTATGCCCCTCCAATGGGCTCTTCATTTGACCAATGTACAGTTGTGTGGGTTCATGCGCGATTGCCGAGGCAAGAGCCTCCTGCACAGGTACTGGATTAGCTAGCGGCTAATTCCCCCGCAGGTACAGGTGAATTCGGAGAGGTTTCACGCCAGAAATCTCGTCCGATTCAAAGGGCAAGTAGCCCTACAGGTGCGGGAGCTCGAGGACTTGCTACGGATGCGACCGGCACGCGAAACGGAGCCCGAAACAGTGAATTACAGCCTGCTGTGTATTTTTGCAGGTTTAGGGTTTTGGCCCTAAACGGACCCTAATACCCCCAGGAGGTTCGGGGACGCAAGGGGACCGCTGTACAGGTGATCTGGCGCATTTTCAGGGCTGAAAACAGAGAATTCAGCGTGCTGCAGATTCTCGCCGGGTTTTGCAAAGTGCTCGTATGCGTCGGGAAAGTCAGTCAATGCGTGGGAATACTGACTGTGAAGGGTCCTAGTATAGTTATGCTGCCGAAATCAGGCCGGAACAGTTGAAATTCAGCCAAGTTTGTGCGGGGCAGCTTGTAGGGATCCACAGCATTTATTCCTTGTTTTAAAGAATAAAGAAATACCGAAAGGGGCGCCTAAGTTAGGGGCCAATCTGGTGTCGGTCTTCTCATACAGGTGCATTCTAGCATTTGTATCCCATTCCCCTCTCTTGTGTCACTATAGCGCAGGTAAAATAGACGACTAATAATGGGTGAAAGCTAAATCAAGGTTTGAAGTAAAGTCTACCGCCCTTTTTGGATTGAACAGGCCGGTTTCATGGTTCCATCGACGGGATTAAATCACTTTTTCCCATAGAAGTGAGCCTTGGCCAATTTTGGGCTTGAAGACACAAGGGATCATAGACCAAACACAGTGAATTGCAATTATGGCTGACAGACCAGATGATGTGATTGAAGAGGTTTCCTCTCCACAGGGTCAACAGACACATGAAGTGGGTGAGTCCTCAAGACCACCACAGACAGATGACGATATATTCAGGACCCAGTTGGGTACTGCTGTGGCTATGTTCACACAAGTAATGCAAAACCCGAGGTTTTTAGCTTTTCTGCAACCTCCTGTTCCGTCTCAGCAAGTTGGATCACTGGATCATATTCAAAAGCCTGTTAAGGCTCGATCACAGGTGATTCATACCGCACAGTCAATGGAAACACCTGTACACTTGACGGAGAACATACAGTCTCCACAACCTATGCCTAAGGTGCAAGAACAGGTGCCTGAGATGCCAGTCTTTCAAGCTGTACCTGTTAAGGCTCGAGCACAGGTGATTCATACCGCACAGTCAATGGAAACACCTATACACTTGATGGAGAACATGCAGTCTCCACAACCTATGCCTAAGGTGCAAGAACAGGTGGCTGAGATGCCAGTCTTTCAAGCTGTACCAGTTCAGCCCGCCACCTTTCAGCAGCCTATAGCTGGTTCTAACGAGCAGGGAAGCAACCTACAGGCTATGCAACAGGTCTTCCCACCACCTTCAGTACACCCTGGCTATTTTGGAGGTGGATCGGTATTCTAGAGCATGGTTGGTCATGCACCTGGAAATCAGTTTTACACGCCAGGAACAGTGTTTGGGGGTGCTCAAACGATGATGCCTAACCCCATGTACAGTGTCATGGGTATGCAACCAGGGTTTCAGAGCACTCAGGGCCAATTTGGGATGCCACAAGCAAATTTTGGTATGGCTGGAATTACAAATCAGCAGCCAAATATGGCATTTCCAGGTCAAGTTAATAGCGACCAAGGAACACAGATGAACCCTAATAGTGTTCCCATGTTTCAGTCACTTCCATATGACAATTTAACGCCGTACAAAGAAGGTGGCAAAGGCGTGTCATTCACGACCTTTACAGGGTTTGATGATAGGAAGAAGGCTCTCTCATTCCTCCAGCAGTTTGACAAGGCCTATGCAGGGGGAAACTTTACAGAGGCTTCGAAGGTCCGCAAGGCAGCCACTTTCTTGACAGGGAATGCGGGACAATGGTGGACAACTTTATTGCTTCAAGGGCAAGCTCCGTCCACATGGATTTACTTTAAGCAGATTTTTGCCGCAGCATGGTTATCTGATGACTTTGAAGCAGATGTCATGACAGAATGGCACCAGCTAAATGCTACCACTTGCAGAAATCTGGATGATTACAATCCGAAGTTTTGGAAAGCTCTACTTTCAGTAACTTCCTATAGGTTTGTGCCATTGACAGAACAGATTGAAAAATACTGTTGTGGCCTATCCAAAGGATTGAGAAAATACTGCACGAAGACAAAAGTCAGTACTTTGACGCAGCTCATCGAGGTAGCAAACACTGGCAATGGTTTGCTCAAGGGAGAAGATTGTGAATTTAACACTGGCGTCAAGGCAGGATCAGGCAAGAAAAATTCAGCCAAGAAGCACGTTCCCAATGAGGCTCCTAAAGGGACTCAGGAGTCAGCCAACGCAGGGAAAGACAAAGCTACGGCTGAATGAAAAAAAGGACCAGCAAAGAAATGGAAAAGACGTTTTCCTCGCAAGTCACAAGAGCAAAAGAAGGTCCTGAGGACAGAGAACAAATGCTTTATATGTGAGCAGCCTGGCCACATTGCTTACAATTGTCCTACAAAGAAAAGGCCAGCTGATTCTGATGACAAGGAAGACAAGAAAGGAAAGAAGCCCATGGCTGGTTTAGTGCCAGATATGGTGGGCGACAAGCCAAATTCAGATGCAAGTGAGCTTTGCAGAGCATGGGGAAAGGTCAGGGATCAAACAGTGCTTATCTTCTTTGATCCAGGTGCCAAAGCCAACTTTATTTCCCCAGAATTGGCTTCAAAGTTGGGAATCAGACCTGAAGAGATGGGGTATACAGCAGAGGCAGGTTTGGCATGTCCTGGCCATACAGAGGCTATGACACCCATCATTGGAAAGTTGCGTCTACATATCCAGTCCTATGTAGATGCTGAAGAATTTTACATCATGCCACTGGACGGATGTGATGTGTTGTTAGGTATTCCTTGGTTATTTCGTGTACAGGGAATCATGGATGCCTACAACAAAAAGATCACTGTAAAGAGCAGGGGAAAGACTCACATTCTGGATGTAAAGCTTAAAGGGGAGTCTATTCCTACTGTATCAGCTTCTGCTATTACTTTTGTAATGAAAAAGCATCTTTCTCCGTACTTGCTTTTTGCACGTGAAGTGTCAGATTGTGATGAATCAAATTTATCTGTGCTAGATAAAGAAAGGTCAATGTTTTTACAACAGTACAGTGACTGTTTTTCCGATTCATTACCGTCTCAATTACCGCCAGAGAGACCCGAGGACCATGCGATAGATTTGGTGCCAGGCAGTAGCCCACCAAATAAGCCTCCGTACAGGGTTAGTGCGGCTCAGCAGAAAGAGATAATGGGCCAAGTATAGGAGCTGTTAGAAAAGGGGCTGATTCAGCCCAGTTTATCTCCATTCTGTTCTCCAGTGTTGTTGGTGCAGAAAAAGGATGGCTCATGGCGTATGTGCATCGACTACCGTGCACTGAACAAGAATACCATCAAGAATAGGTTCCCTATACCTAGAATTGATGATATTATGGACAAATTAGCAGGAGCAGCTATGTTTAGCAAGATAGATCTAAAGAGTGGGTACCATCAGATCCGCATTAGATTAGAGGATGTGCACAAGACTGCTTTTAGAACGACGTTTGGCCTTTACGAATTTTTAGTGATGCCCTTTGGTCTCACAAATGCTCCTGCTACGTTCAATAGGATGATGGACAGAATTTTCCGTCCACACCAACAGTTTGTTGGTACATTCTTTGATGACATGATAGTCTATTCAAAGAATGAAGAGGAGCATAGGCATCACTTGGCCATTGTGTTCAAAGAGCTACGCAGTCGTAGGTTGCTCATCAATGCAAAGAAAAGTGAGTTTTTTCTGGAAGAGATTTACTTTCTGGGACACATTGTCTCAAAGGATGGTGTCAGAATGGATCCTGCAAAAGTTGAAGCGATCAAGTCATGGCCAAATTTGAAGACGGTGCATGATGTCCGAAGCTTTTTGGGACTATGCTCCTATTATAGAAGGTTTATCCGAAATTTCGCTGAGATTGCTTCACCTTTACATGCTCTTCAAAAGAAGGCAGTCACCTTCAGATGGACACAGAAAGAGATTTCAGCTTTTAATCTCTTAAAGGAAAAGATGACTTCAGATCCAGTCATTGTGTTGCGAGATCTTAGGAAGTCATTTGTGGTCCAGTGTGATGCTTGCGGTAGTAGCATTGGTGCAGTGCTAATGCAAGATGGCAGGGTAGTAGCCTATGAGAGCATAATTTTGCAAGGACCAGAGATGACCATGCAGGTCTATGAGAAAGAGTTACTGGCTGTGATTCATGCGCTCTTAAGTTGGAAACACTACCTGCTAGGTGCAGATTTCGTTGTCCAAACGGGCCATCAGACCTTGCGATACTTCTTGACACAAATAAAGTTATCTGAGAAGCATATGCGATGGGCAAATATCTTGTCCATGTTCCATTTTCAGATTGTGCATGTGGAAGGCAAGAAGAACGTTGTGGCTGATGCCTTGTCAAGGAAGCCACAAATTTCAGCTGTGTCGATTCCTTATCATCATGAACTTGATGATATTAGAGAACAGTATGAAAATGATGAAGATTTTGCAAGGGTCTTCGAGCAACTAATGAATGGACAACGTCATGAACACTATCTTCTCAAAGATGGGTTCATGATGATGCATGGCAGATTGTGTGTCACAAAGCCATTGCGACGCAAAGTTATGGAAGAGAGTCATGTCCCACCGTATGCAGGGCATCGTGGTATCGATGCTACAGTTAAAGCGGTTGAGACATTCTTCTATTGGCCTACATTGAGAAGGGATGTGGATGCCTTTGTGCGAGAATGCCTAATATGCCAAAAGGTCAAGTTTGACAGGCAAAAGACACCAGGGTTATTGCAACCACTACCTATTCCAGATAAACCATGGGAAAGTATTGCTATGGATTTTATCTTTGATCTTCCGAGAACGCAGACAGGAAATGATGGTATTTGGACCATTATTTGCAGATTCAGGAAACAGGCTCATTTTATTCCTGTCAGGAAGAAGATAAAGCTAGATCAGATGGCACGCTTTTTTATGAGCAATATTTTCAAGTATCATGGCATGCCACAGTCGATTGTTAGCGACCGTGATCCACGCATGACAAGTTTGTTCTGGAGAGGCTTGTTTGAGAATATGGGCACCACGCTCAAATTCTCTTCGTCATTTCATCCTGAGACAGATGGGCAGTCAGAAGAGGCAAATTCTACTGTCCTAGATCTGCTGAAGTGCTATGTGTCAGAGCATAAAGGAAAGTGGGAGCAGTATTTGCCATTGGTGGAGTATGCATACAATAATACTGTGCATTCATCAACTGGCAAGGCACCCTTTGAGATCGTTGAAGGTGGCAAGAAAGTTCCTCCCATACTGCATACAAAGGACAAGATATTTGAAGCAGATAAGTATGTTCAGGACATGGATGAAATGTACAAGAAGGTCAAAGTGGCGTTAGAAAGGACTCAGGCAAAGCAAAAGAAAGCAACTGATCGTCACCGTCGTGAAGTGGTATATTCACTTAGTGATTGGGTGCTTTTACGCTTTGAAAAGGCAAGGTTAAAGAAGATGAAAGGCAAGGAAAGACTGTTTCCAAAGCTCAGCATGCGTTACTATGGGCCTTTTCAAGTGTGCGACATAATCAGTGATGTTGCATATAGGCTGAAATTGCCTGACAGTTGGAAGATTCACAATGCGTTTCATGTGAGTCTTCTCAGACCCTATGTGGGTGATGTGCCTGAAGATATGCCAGCCGAAGATCAGCCGAAAGTCGAGGAACTTGACGAGATCTTGGTCCCGAAACAGATTTTGGCACATAAAGTGAAAAGTGAAAGGCAAGGTTGCTAGGCGCCATTGCTTTGAGTCACTAACTTTCCAATGACCAAATGGTAGCTGCACATTTTGCCACTGTCTTATAGTACATGTTGGATCCCGTAACACTTTCGAGCATACCCAAACCGACAGTTTAAGAATGCAATTACACATGTACTCTTCAATAGAAGCAATCACTGTATCCTTGACAAACTGACAAGAAATACTCACTTCTATAGCACTAAGCAAACTTTTGGACATTCCATAACAGCAATTACCAAACTGACAATCTGTACAGCTCTAACATTCATGTAACAGGTATTTCATTTGAGCTCACTTTAAATACCATGTACATCATTTGTTTCAGAAGTCATTGTCACACTGACAATCCATGTAGCTTTGAAACTCAAGGGGTCAAGGTAGTTTGCAAATCGAAGGCTTCAAGGTAAAGTGATAACACAGTTGGTGACTCTGCAAGTTCACCTTCTTCCTTGCAGAGTGCGAAGCTACCACTATGTCATTGGGACAGGGTTCACACGCAAGCAATACATGAGTCGACGAGGTGTCGAATACACCAGGGTTGACAATGAGCATGTATATGTCGTACATGTGTCGACAGGTGTTGAATACATCAGTGTTGACTAGGAGCATGAACGACATAGATGCAAACGAGGACGTTTGAGATTTCAAGAGGGGGGTATGTCACCAGCGTGTGACTACTATCTATCCTTTTTGTTGATTTCTTTCTTATTATCTATTTACTTTCACTTTTTGGAAACACCCCTCGGGAAATCTAACTGCCCTGCATTGCATAGCTAGTGTGGAACTGTCCAGAGGGAGTCCAGGCATGAGGGCAAGAGAGCACTAAGGTTGGACAAGGACTATGGTTAGCCAAGTAGGGTCATTGACTAGCCAAAGTGGAATCCTTTGCTACAGAGGCTACATTTCAGTTCTCGATGTGGCCGCAGTGTACAAAGAGGGTTGGATGACCTAGAAAGATACAATGGCAGCATCTCCTAAAATTTAGGGAACTGCTATTTTGGGACCTGAAAATGTGTTGACGTCATTACCTCTGGAATGACAAGGGGAACATTTTCTTACTCTGCCGTGAAGTCAACTGGGCAACCGGTTGGGATATTTTTAGACGGCAACCCCGAAACGGGAAAATGCTTATAAATGTGCCAAGTGGCACCTTCTGGTGCACTTGCCTCATGCAACAAGAAGTGGCGCTGAATTTAGGAGGGGGAGAGCTTCATTTTCAGTTTTTGTCACAGGTTAAGAGCTATGGAGTGCTTGCTTTCCCTCTTATGCACAGTGCGGTGCCAGGAGTGATGCCTTGCACGCTACGCATTGCCCTCTCTCTCCCCTTTGGCAGTATGTTATGCCCCTCTAGTGGGCTCTTCATTTGACCAATGTACAGTTGTGTGGGTTCATGCGCGATTGCCGAGGCAAGAGCCTCTTGCACAGGTACTGGATTAGCTAGCGGCTAATTCCCCCACAGGTACAGGTGAATTCGGAGAGGTTTCACGCCAGAAATCTCGTCCGATTCAAAGGGCAAGTAGCCCTACAGGTGCGGGAGCTCGAGGACTTGCTACGGATGCGACCGGCACGTGAAACGGAGCCCGAAACAGTGAATTACAGCCTGCTGTGTATTTTTGCAGGTTTAGGGTTTTGGCCCTAAACGGACCCTAATACCCGCAGGAGGTTCGGGGACGCAAGGGGACCGCTGTACAGGTGATCTGGCGCATTTTCAGGGCTGAAAACAGAGAATTCAGCGTGCTGCAGATTCTCGCCGGGTTTTGCAAAGTGCCCGTATGCGTCGGGAAAGTCAGTCAATGCGTGGGAATACTGACTGTGAAGGGTCCTAGTATAGTTATGCTGCCGAAATCAGGCCGGAACAGTTGAAATTCAGCCAAGTTTGTGCGGGGCAGCTTGTAGGGATCCACAGCATTTATTCCTTGTTTTAAAGAATAAAGAAATACCGAAAGGGGCGCCTAAGTTAGGGGCCAATCTGGTGTCGTCATACAGGTGCATTCTAGCATCTGTATCCCATTCCCCTCTCTTGTGTCACTATAGCGCAGGTAAAATAGACGACTAATAATGGGTGAAAGCTAAATCAAGGTTTGAAGTAAAGTCTACCGCCCTTTTTGGATTGAACAGGCCGGTTTCAATGGACACACCCAGAGAGACTTGAGGAGGTGATGAGAGGACAGGACGTCATTCTCCTTGAGGAGGTGATGAGAGGACAGGACACATGAGAGCCTAGAGCGGAGTCTACCGAGGATCCATAAGTTTCAGTGGGAGTCCTCACATCGAGGGAGTACTCGCCAACACACTACACGAGGGTCGGGTGGGGTGGCTATACTCTTCAGACAAGGACTCTAGAGCAGGATAGAGATTGTTGCACGGGACTTGCAAGCCCGCTACCTTTGGATTCGCTTTGAACTCACCGGATAGGATCACTTACATTGCCCTTTGCTACTTCCCCCCCCTTAGGCTCCAAATTTGCCACTACAGAGAAGGCAAGCTTTCCATGAAAGCTTCATTACCTGCACCAACTATTCACACACACTCTGTAGGTCACACTGAGTAAAAATCAACCTCCTCTCTCATTTTGGGTGCCCCCCTCTTCAGCTCGACTTGGAAAAATCATCTAGAGCCGCCAAGTGTCCACTTTGCCTCTTGAGTTAATTTCCTAGTACCCACGGACTTCTAAGTGTAGCAAGGGGCCTAAATGACTTTGAACTGAGCCTAGACACCTTTTACAGCTCGGATTCCAGTGCCGATCGGCCCGACCAACTCATGGCGACAAGACCTTCCTATCTGCTGGTGAAACTCGGCCGTTTGCCGTTTCACACTGCCATACAATGTTCGGCCATTTGCAACTTCAAAAAGTGGGTCCCAAAAATTAAACAAAAATCATCAGAAAGAAACCAACAACTAAGGTTAGCAGTTGCCACGTCCTCGTGATAGGTATGGTATGATATTGGCCAGATACGCACATTCTCACACGAGCTTGAGATTGAGATTGGCAGCTATAGAGGAGTTCTGACTGAGGCCAGGGTATGTTGTGTATGCCATAGGGAGCCAGAGACAGAGCTACATTACATATGTCATTGCTCCGCATACTATGAGATTTGCGGGCGATTCCTTTGCTTATTTACGGAGGGTTTTGGACCACTTTCCAGAGTTATGAAATACCAGGATCAAAGATGCTTGGGCTTGTTCTTGCTTGAGTTGAGGAGACATAGAGAGTGCTTGTTGAGGCGACCAGAGAGAGAGTCTCAAGGGCAGGTCACGGACTATTTCTGACCAGCCATTACCACTAGAGAGCTAGACAAACAGGTTCTGCAGTAGAGTTCGGATCCCACCTCCACTAAAGGCACACTGATTGACCATGCAATGGACCTAGGGAGATCCAGGCGTCCACGTTTACAAAGGAGGGTATTCCAGTGTAGACAAATATTACAGAGGAGGGTTCCGATTATTTTGGTGCGCCTCGCACGATGCCAAGTCAGGTTTTTGAACATGGCGGACATCGAGGAGACCGACCGATGCTGGATTTACTTTGGGCTGAAGGATTATCCACCTTTTGGGTATCTTAAGTTTTTTGCACCCTCATTGTTTTGTACCTTTGTATTGACTAGTTTCCCCCACATTCACTTTCACTACAACATCTTTAGTCTTTCTTTTAGCACACAGACTTTGTATTAGATTGACCAGTTTGTAACTTGTTGGTCAAGAAAAATATCAAAAAACATGCGAGAGCGAAAGCCGAAATAGATGTGGCGCTCATCATACACAAAACCATTGAGGAAGAGAAGATGCCACAAGCCTGCCACCTCAATGTACGAGTGACTGGCATCAAAGAAGAGGAGGGGTCCATACCCGAGAGCGATGGGAAAGCCCTTTGCCTGAAGCTTAGGTAAAAGGAAGATGAGGAGCTACCGTTCTCCAAAGCTTGGAGAGCCGGCAAAGACCTACAGAAAAGAGTCCTCATCGTCCAATTCCCCTCCATGGAGTCTCGAACCTCATTCATCCGAAAGAGGGCCTTCTTGAGAGGGCCCACCTATCCACCTTGCCGACGACCTCATAAAGATGCAACAAGACCACATTTGTGCGTGCATGCCTAGAGTCAAAAAAGCTCACAAAGAAGGGAAGAAGGCGGTATACCGAGATGGTAGGGTCATCATTGATGGCAAGACCATCGCATAGGGACTCGCGGCCTATGAGATACATGAGGAGATCCACATTGCGGTTTGGAGCTGCAACGAGGATCTATGGACACACCCAGAGAGACTTGAGGAGGTGATGAGAGGACAGGACCTCATTCTCCTACGCATGAGAGCCTAGAGCGGAGTCTACCGAGGATCCATGACTTTCAGTGGGAGTCCTGACATTGAGGAAGTACTTCCTAACATCCTACACGAGGGTCGGGTGGGGTGGCTATACTCTTGAGACAAGGACTCCAGAGCAGGATAGAGATTGTTGCACGGGACTTGCAAGCCCGCTACCTTTGTATTCGCTTTGAACTATCACTAGACAGGATCACTTACATTGCCCTTTGCTACTTCCCCCCCTTAGGCTCCAGATTTTCCACTACAGAGATGGAGAAGCATTTGGAGGAAAGACCGACCCCATACGCATGCCTATGAGATGAGATTATGGAGTACTCTACAATGGGGGAAGTTTTCCTTATGGGAGACTTCAATGCCAAGATGTATTGTGACGAGCGTGAGACATACGACATGGAGGACCCATAGGCACTGCACGTGACACACGAGGAGATTGCCATGGGAAATTCAGCAGACATGGCCCACATCACAAAGTACGACCATTATTTGCTCAGAGTAGGCTCTCAGATTTATCTCGTTATTTATAATCGGATGGCCCAGTGGCCCACTTTAGGAGGGCTGACATGTATACCACATGGAGTTATAGCCCGGGTGGGGGGAGGTACCATGGATTACATCATGGGATCCAGAGAGGCCACCCACCTTCTTAGCTCTTTCATCATCGCACCCATAACTATTGAAACCGATCACACCTATCTTGCACTCTCCCTCACTGGAAACACAACACCCACAACAGGCCCCCCACACACCACGATCCATTTCACACATGAGCTAGACCCCCTAATACTCAGCGGAGTTGGTGTGATGATATGTGCAAAGACCTTTATCGCCAGTTCTATGTGGAGCGGACCCTTAGGGAGATCATTGATCAAGAGGCTAGTGTTGGAAATAGGGTTGCAAGGAAACACACACAGTTGGGAGAAGACGAAGGAAGCTCAAGACACACAACAGAGTGTATTACTTAGTGTGCAATGGAAAGATACGATAGGTCTAGAGTGATGGGCGTATATACAATGCAGGGGGGGAAAACCTCCTAGTGAGGGAAAAAATGCCCCGGCGGTTCTAAGAGTGTTCACACATCACTACCACATGTATATGGTACTAAATCTCCCCTGGGAGTGATGCGGTGAACGAGAGCTGGCACATTGAGTATAGGGAAGTGCCATGCCTTGAGGACATGATCAGCCCACAAAGGGGAGTAAGCCTAAGGCTTTGTGGAAAGCTACGAACTTCTCACGAGAGATCAACCGAGACGTGCATGTCAAAGTTTTGCATCTGAAACAGCCTTTGAATCCACAAGTGCATTGGGAAAATTATGCCCACACTTGTCATACAAAGTGAGCTTATACAGCCCACGGCATAAAAGATGCAACAATTTCATCACTAAAACTGAGATCATGAAGTGTATATCTGTCATCCACAAATTTGACAACAAGACCAAGTCCGACAAACTGTAGATATAGACAATAGGTTCTTTTTGATCCCAGGTACATACAATGCATTAACAAGTGTGAAAGAATCTCCATTTACAACAATCAATACAATCTTTCCAACTCCCTTAACCGGATAAGAGGCATTGTTGGCACAGGTGATTGTATTTCCATGAGGTACATCCTCGGTAGAGGTAAACAAGTGACGATGAGAGGTAATGTGCTTTGTAGCACCACTGTCAAAGTACCACACATGAGCATTTGCAGCAACTGACATACATGCATCATGGACAGAAGGATCATAAGTGCACTTTGCCTAAAGCCCATTCTACATCTACATCAGCTTCACAATCTCCTTTCACACAAGACTCTATAATAGTTGCACTTGTAGTGGAACCAATCTCTATCTTCTTAGCCTCTTTTGCCTTCAATTTTGGATACAACTTGATCAAGTGATGATTAGCTTTACAGTAATAACAACACATCTTCTTTTGCCCTTTTCACCAGAATTTCCAAACGAAGTGCTCCCAGCAGAAGCATTAGGAATAGGTGCCTTTCCACTTGCAAAAGAACCATGAGGAGTGGCTACATTGCTATTACCACTTTTTCGTTGAACACCAATAAATGCTTGTTCAACTGCACGTTGTTTAACTCTGTTTTTTACTTACGGAAGGGAGAGCCTTCCGTTCCTTTAGTGAGAGAGTGTAAATGATCACAAACAAAGTGGGTAAACACTGTGAATGAAGGTGCTAAGACTGAGAGATAGAGAGAGAAGAGAATACGACACCAGAATGTTGTCAAACTCTCCTCCAAGGGCCCCACTCTCTATGGCGAGAGAGGTCTATGCTATTGATTGCACAAATCTGGTACAACGGTCTAGATACAATGGACTTGCCGGCAATGTCGACGACAATGATGACGGCGACGAGACGGGCTGAAATCTGAAAACGCTAGGGGTTGAAATCTGCAAATCTGCTATCTTCTTAATTCTGACACTGTGTCGGCGAGGACGGCAATGGGGACGATGCGACGACGATGCGCTGAAAACACAGATGCTGAAATCTGCGAACAACGGCTGAAACTGAAAACGTTAGTTGATCTGACCGTGCGACGAGGTTCTGCTGTGGGAAGGTGAGATCTGCGAGGTTTGGGGCTGTTGTTGCAGAGTCTAAAGGCTGAAAACAGGAAACGCTGATGCTAAGGCTGATTCTGTCGCCGGGATTCTGCAAAACACAGGGCTGAACTGCAAGTTGCAAAAACGCTAGGCTGATCTTGTATCTGTTGCAAAAACGTTAGGTCTTTTGTTGTAGAAAACGCCAAGGCTGGTCTGCAAGAGAAAAACACTAACTGGTCTTGATGGCTGAAAACGCTAGGGAGTCCTACCTGTCTTGCTGAGAAGGTGGGCTGCTAGATGCTGGGTATTTGCTGCCTCTTCTGCTAGAAAGTACTAGTGCTAGCTTTTCTTATGTATCAACTTAGCTAATTTTCCCTCCCCAGTTTCCCAACAAAGTCACTTATTAATAATAAGTGAAAAATGACTAAAATAGGGAAAATGGGTTCTATGTAGTGTAAAATACTCATGATGGCTACTGATTGTAATGCTGATGATCATGCTGTGTACAACCAGAGAATATGCAACTACTCTAAGTGCCTGGACATGCACGGCTTGCGAAAGGACTCACAAAGGTACCAGAAAACTTCCTAAGCTGACCTGAACCCTAGGCCTGAAGTAGCTTGTCCACAAGCACATAGGGTTAGATGTGCGCGTGACATCCACTCCTTTTCAAAGTGAGATACTGGTACCGAACTGTATGGCGTAGAGGGAGATCGCCAACAATGTCTGGAATCCTGGGGAGAACTCTTCGCTGGCCCACTCTGATGCGTGGGTCGTGCGATACTTGAATTCATAAAGGTCTCCAATGCTTGCTTCTTTGGGTTGCGCCGAAATCGACAAAGTGATCTATGGATGCTTCAAGGTTCCAACTTCGGCAATGGATGTAGGTCCACCTTCTTCAAGAATCTCCGAGGAGGAAAATTCCTGAAACCACTTTCAACACAAAAACATGAACATACTCATTCTATGTAGAGTGACTGGAAAAATATTATGCTTCCTAAATGAGTGTGCATGCAATGGAGATGAACAAAGTGGCGGAGTGTCAAACCGTTCACCAAATACATGCAAAAAATGGAATCAAAATTTGTCTTCCTGATCTAAAGCTATCAACTGTGGCAAATCACAATGAAAATGCCAATGCATGATGACAAAATTTTCTTGTGCTCTGTCTACGACTGTGTCATACCAAGGAAGAGACATGGAATGTGAATTCCTTGGATGTAAACTTTTGTTCTTTTCAAAAAAGATCCACATACATCCGTGCTCATTCATGAGTAAATCATGTGCACCATACAATATGGAAAGAGAACACATAAAGACGGTGACGAAAATACAAGAAAGCGTCACGAATGAAACACTTGAACAATGCGTGCTGGCTAATCATGCGAACACATAATACTTCTTGAGTGGTTTCCTTGGACCTCGGCTCGAGAGCCAAGATCGGTTCTTTGTGATTGATCGTATCTGCAATGAGGTTAGCTTTACAAGAAAAAGTATCAACTAAATCATCATCCTTGTGAACAATCACATCTTTATCATGCAAATCATTATCCTTGTAAATAATCACATCTTTATCATGCAAATCATGTGTGTGGTGCTTTGAAGAAGAAAAGACCGAGAGAGTCTCCTTCTCCTGTTTCTTTTCAAACTTCGCCTGCACATTAGAAATGAGAGGTGAAGAATGAACAACTTTTTCCCCACGAATGACAATGGGAGAGTCACATTTGGCATTGAAAGTGAAAGTATTATCGCCCAATCAATGAGAGGGTTATGCTCACAAAACCATTGAATGCCAAGAAGCATATCACATCTTGAAAGAGGAGACTCTACAAATTTTCTGCGGAAGGACAATTGTTGAACCGTGAATAACACATCAAGGCACTCTCTTATAATGAGAGAGTCCATACCGGGAGCGAAGCCTGACACCTCGAA
This sequence comes from Adiantum capillus-veneris, assembly GCF_014529385.1. Classification (NCBI taxonomy): domain Eukaryota; kingdom Viridiplantae; phylum Streptophyta; class Polypodiopsida; order Polypodiales; family Pteridaceae; genus Adiantum; species Adiantum capillus-veneris. The sequence continues at coordinate 27,026,293 of NC_140958.1, forward strand.
AGGAGATGTCTTGCGAACCTCCAAGCGGGCTCTTTCGACAAGAGAGCCACCAATCACATCATACATACTACACCATGTGTTGACCATTCACGTGACCATAATACTTGATGAGAGACTCATCAATGATAGGATCATGAGAAGCTTGGGACACACGAGTGTTCTCATTTATGGCATTAATAGAGGATGTGGGTTCTGTGGGTTTTTTAGATTCGTTAGATTCAATCTTACGACACGTTTTCTTTATATGACCCTTGACGTGACAATGATAACATTGGCCTTCCTTAGAATAAATGACTTGTTCTTTTGCCGTGATGTATCCTCCTATGATTCCTTGTGTAGCTTTTTCATCTGGAGTGAGCTTAGGTTTAGCAAGTATGTTAGCTTTACCCTTAGATTCATTTTGAGTGTTCTTTTCCGAAGGACTAGACGAAGATTGGTTCGAAGAGTTACCATTCTTACCTTTTTGAAAGTTCTCAGAAGTCTGAGAGGTTTTTTTAGAAGACTTGTTCTCCTTAGGTTTTTCCTTGTCGTGCTTCATCTCTTGGGAGAGAGCAATTGCTACCGCTTTGTTGAGATCCACGGGGTCGAAGACTTCGAAATCAAACTTGATATATTCATCCAACCCAAAAAGAAAAGCCTCTTTGCGCTCATCATCCCATTTGCGTAATTGGGTGCCGAGTTGCAAAACACGATTAGAGAAAGACATAACTGGCATACCATTTTGCTCGAGACTGTGCCAATCGTTCTTTAACTGTGCTAAGTACTGGGGTGGCACAAACCGCGCCTTAAGCTTGTCTTGGAGGTCCGCCCAATTGAAGGAAAGGGGCACGCCTTCTTCGGTTTCCTCTAGGTGCGCGTTCAACTGTGTCTCTTGCCATGCATAATACCAATTAATGGCATCACCGGCAAGGTACATGGCTGCCGTCAAAACCTTCCTATTTCCTGTCTTCTTAGTTGTCGCAAAAAATAAGCATTAAATTGCATCCATTAAACCGTCATACTTACTGAACGTCAACTTCTGTGTGACGGAGTTGTTGGAGTCCGAATCTCTGCTTGTGCTACTTAATGAACTACCAACATCTTTGATCGACTTGGGCGTCGAGATAAGTACATGTAGGACCAACTCTTTCACGCGTTGGTCTCTTTGCGCCTCACATTCTAACTCCAAGGCCGCTCGTTTGTCTTCAGCCGCCAAGCACGCTTGCTCACTGTCACGCTCCAAGGCTGCTCGTTTGTCTTCGGCCGCTAGACGCACTTGCTCGCGCTCACGCTCCAAGGCTAACCGTCTTTCTTCGCGCTCGCGATCCAAGATTTCCTTTCTTTCTTCGTGCTCGCGCTCCAAGGTGGCGCGTTGCACTTCTTGTTCTAACATCATGCCATAGGATTTGGTGCAACCCTTGGCGTAGATGGGAAGGGGGGAGGGTCAGAAAAACCTCCTGGTGGAAAAAATTCTTCTCCGCCACCTCCATGCTGATCACCTTCACGCAAAATATCCATTCCGCTTCAGGTGATGACCATACACTGAGATCTTGGGTACTTAAGTCCACGAGTAACTTGGGTTCTTGTGGTTCTTGGTTCTTGGGTCCTTGAGTCTTTGAGGTTCTTGAGGTCTTTCTTTAGCTTGCAATCTGTGTTTAAGAAGGATTTTCTCTTACCCGAGCTCTACTCTTTTCCTGCCGGTGCACCCCTTGGTGTCCTTGCGCTCACACCAAGGTTGCTTTTCCCCACCTCATGTTGAGTGGCTATCCGCTAAGTGCACGGTTTGCTCTCAATGAGTGAAAAGAGGAACGAGGGGAGGCCGGACAAGCTCTTCTTTCTTGGATTTCCTATCACTCTTCAAAAACATGATTAGGAATCGACACGCCCAAGTGGACTTGGGTTACGTGCGACCGCAACAAGCAAAAAAATTCTTGTGGTTCTTTCCTTGAGTGATACAGAACACTGCCAAAGCTTTGATATGAATGTAAGGTGCTGTGGAAGTGAATGTTGAACTTTGCTCAAGATGAGTGCTCGGAACTGTGCTCAAGAGTTCCTTCTACTTACAAAAGGGAGAGCCTTCCGTTCCTTTAGTAAGAGAGTGCAAATGATCACAAACAAAGTGGGTAAACACTGTGAATGAAGGTGTTGAGACTGAGAAATAGAGAGAGAAGAGAATACGACACCAAAATGTTGTTAAACCCTCCTCCAAGGGTCCCACTCTCTATAACGAAAGAAGTCTATGCTTTTGATTGCACAAATCTGGTACAATGGTCTAGATGCAATGGACTTGCCAATAATATCGACGACAATGATGACGGCGACGAGACGGGCTGAAATCTGAAAACGCTAGGGATTGAAATCTGCAAACCTGCTATCTGCTTAATTCTGACATTGTGTCGACGAGGACGGCGATGATGACTTGAGGACGATGCGCTGAAAACGTAGATGTTGAAATCTGCGAATAGCGGCTGAAATTGAAAACGCTGGCTGATCTGACCGTGCGGCGAGGTTCTGCTGCAAGAAGGTGAGATTTGTGAGGTTTGGGGTTGTTGTTGCGGAGTCTAAGGGCTGAAAACAGGAAACGCTGATGCTAGCACTGATTCTGTCGTCGGGAATTTGCAAAACGCTGGGCTGAATTGCAAGTTGCAAAAACGCTAGGCTGATCTTGTATCTGCTGCAAAAACGCTAGGCCTTCTGTTGCAAAAAACGCCAAGGCTGATCTGCAAGAGAAAAACGCTAATTGGTCTTGATGGCTGAAAACGCTAGGGAATCCTACCTGTCTTGCTGAGAAGGTGCACTCCCAGATGCTGAGTATCTATTGCCTCTTCTACCAAAAAGTGCTAGCGCTAGCTTTTCTTATATAGCAACTTAGCCAATTTGCCCTACCCAGTTTCCCAACAAAGTCACTTATTAATAATAAGTGAAAAAAGGCTAAAATAGGGAAAATGGGTTCTGTGTAGTGTAAAATGCTCATGATGGCTACTGATTGTAATGTTGATGATCATGTTGTGTGTCACCGTAGAATCATAAACCTCAGGTTTCACATGGGGCGTGAGCTCACCCTCTCCAAAACACACGCATGAAGGCGTAATCAAAAGCATCCCCTGAAAATGTATGTCAAACCTCACAAGATTGCGTGGGAGCACTGAAATGGGTGAAACGCTAATTTGCATGGGCACTTGAGTCATAGTACTCTACGCCGAATCTCCGTCTCAAGATCTACGGGCAACTTAAGCATGCAAATGAACATGCATGAAATCCAAATGGCCATTCCCTTTAGCTATGTCCAAAAGTCATCGCAGCCATTGGAGGAGGCGGAGGCGGCGGCGGCGGAGGCGAGGCGAGGCGAGGCTGGGCAAGTAGAGAATACAACAGGGGGAGGATGAGGTGAGGAGCACTCGGCTCAGCAGGGGGGAAGGGCCAAGGGGAGAGTAGGCTGCCATTCATGTCTGATGCTGAAGGTGAAGGCGAAGTGGGAGAAGAGGAGGAAGCAAGAAACATGCAACAGTCCACCTCCCAAGGACTTGACACACACCCCAACAAGAACCTCTAACCCCACAATCCCATACACACACATGTCACACACACACCACAGGAGGGGGTCAAGAATCCAGAGAAGGGGGGAGGGGTGGTGCGGGAAAAGTAGGGGTGAGGATGGCAAGGGGTAGAGCTGAATGTTGCTGGGAGGAAGTCAATGCTGATGTTGGGGCCACATAAGAAGCAGGCCTGTGGAAAGTACTTGTACTCCAGCGGTTGCTCGAAACCCTGGTGGGGCAACGGGACAGAAATATCCATTTCCACAAGCTCTCCCCTCCTCATCCACCCCTGCTCGTACCACTGCTCCCACTTCCCAGTGAAGTCGCCCTGCTGCCCATAATCCCCCCCCCCCCCAGGCTTCCCCTTCTGTCCCTAAAGCCGCCCCTCTTAACTCACCCCTGGAGGAATGAAAACCATGTTAGATCTCGCCCTGCAAACATGTTCGCTATCAACCCTCCAGCCCCCTTCCACTGCAGACTGATTTCCCTTTATGCGAGGGGCTACACAGCTGATAGAACTGATCTCTTGAAAGAACTCTCGGCCTTCTCCAGCCCTTGCATTCTTCTAGGTGACTTCAACATGGTTGAAGACCTCGAGGACAGATTTTTACGTAAAGGCATTACGGTCTCAGGCTCTGAGAAAGTAGACTGGGAAGATCTCAAATCCAAACTCCAACTTTAAGATCTTGGCACTCAAGGCAAGCTCACTGGCAGAACTACAGTAGATGAGACTTAGCCAGGAAAGCGCGCCAAGACCGCTGTTACATGAGCATCTCTTTGGCGAATCACTTCAGCCGGCTTAAAGCCAAACCTGTTTACTCCAGATGCTTTTCGGACCACTACCCTGTCAGCATCACCATCAATAATAAAGCTCTGCAAATCCACAATCGATGGTTTCACACTGATCCTGACTTCTTCAAGCTCCCCATCACCCAGGTTCAAGTCAAAACCATCTGGTCTGACTGCTTTGCCTCGTTCTCCACTCCCTCTAAAGCCTGGTCTGCTGCTGTCCAAGAAACGCAATTGCATCTCGGTAAAGAAGCCACTGCCATCAAGAAAAAAAGAAAAGAATCAATCTATGCCGACCTCATCCAGCTAGAGATCGCCCCCCAGAACTTGCACAGCCAAACCAAAATCTCTCAATTGAGGGCACAGCTGTGTATGGAAGAAGACTTGGCGCTTAAATACACCTCTCTATTCATCAAGGAATGGTGGGCTGGCCAAGTGGATCGCCCGTCGAAAGCCATGTTCTACTCACTAAGACAGGAGACCTCAAGGGAGATTCTCCCCTCAAGGCCAGGTAATCAACAGCGACGAAGATAACTTGGAGTATGTTTGGTCTCACTTTGAGCAGCTCTTTAGCCCTCCAGAAACTATCTCAGAAACAGTAGCTCAAAACAGGGAAAAGATTTGGGCATGCAGAGCTAAGGTTATCCCTGTGGAGAGTGCAAAGCTACTGGGGATCTCCCTCTCTCCCTTGTGGACATACACATCTCTGTAGAGTCTCTCGAGCCCAAGAAAACCCCGGGGCCTGATGTTTAAAGAACAAATCTCTCCCTTTCTCATTATGGTGTGGGAGGAATCACTGAAGCACCCAGCTCTACCCTCTCAATCAAGACAGGGGTAATCAAGCTTCTACACAAGAGGGGGCCAAAGGACATCTTAGCCAACTGGCGTCGACTAACCATGCTGAACACGGCATACAAGATCTTCGCCCAGGCGATCTAGGTTGCTTGGGACCGCCACCGGTCTCTTCTCCTCCCTAATTGGAAGTCCAACAGCAGGCAGACCCTGCTACTCAACGACTCCATTTGGTGGCCTTGGGTAACTGGCAAGGACATCCCTGTTGATCACTCGCGGTTATCCCTAACCATCCACAACAAAGGGATTTGTCGCTGCCACCACCACTCCTGGCTTACAGATCTAGATCTCTCCCTCAACTTCAATCTCCTTCATCTGTCAAAGATGCACTTTTCTCCCCAGCTCTGGCCAATCATTGTCGCACGATGGCTCCATTGCCCCATGACTTTGGAAGGCTCAAGTTTTATTCACACGTCACTCGTAGGTGGTTCTGGTGATCCAAGAATCATCTTGCTTCTTTGTGCCTCAAAATTTGGCGATGTCCGTTCCGTCCTCGTTCCATGACTTAATGCCTTCCCTCAGGGGTCCTCAAAATGCCTTGGGAGAGTGTCGAGTTTTTTTCTCGTGACAAAATCTTGTGACGCACTGGCTCTGCCATCCCATTGCCCAATGTGTTGTGTGGGAGAGGCCTTAAGTATTGGGTCAGAATGTATGAACTATGATTTCATAAGTGGTATTGCAATGCTTTTGTTTAGTTGAAGCTAATTTTTTAATTATTTATTTTATCACAAATATGTGTACTCCAACAGACATAAGTTTTCCTTGCAGATTTGTTTCTACAATTCATTGGATCTACAATCAACAACTTTTCCTTTGTGGACCACTCAAAACATTTTCTAGTTATTAGGCATGAACATCAAAGTCTTGCTTATAAAACAAGAATACATTCATGTTTATTTCTTGTGTCTCTGTTAAGTTCCAGATCACGAAACATGCATGCAAATTTGATTTTTATCTCTTACTTCCTTGCTTCCAATGGCTTTCCAACGTGGTGCTCTCTCCACATGATTAAAAAATTTGATGCTCTCTGCAATGCTACAAGGAGAAACCGTATCTCTTGTTTCGTTAGAATGCTAGTCTTCCTTGCATAGTTTTTGAATATTGTGGATATCTCATATCTTTTCCAAGGGTGTAGTATTGTTGACCATGCAAAATAGGGAAGCTACAAATTGTGCTATTTTTGTGAATTTCCTAAATTAATCTTTGATACATTTTGGTCCATGCGGCAAAGTAGGTGACTCAAGGTAGTCAACTAGGGTCCCTTGATCAAGTACACTATCAACTTGTTGTAATCATTTACATGAACGACTTCAATGAAATACATGATGAACGTGAGAGTGATATAGAAAAGTTACCTTGTAAACAATGCCACCTATTGGCTTAAGGATCCTTGACTTTATAGCCAAGTTCTTGCAAAATTCCTTATGAACATGGCAATATGCCTCACAACCAAAAACTCTAAGATGCTTATAAGAAGGTGGCTTTCCATACCAAAGATATTTTGGAACCTTTGCATTTATAGCCTTGTTTTGAGACCTATTAAGGAGGTGAAGAGTAGTGGAGAGTGTTTCTGCACAAAATGATTTAGGCAACTTTGCATTTATAAGATGCTACGCACTTTCTTCCTAGATGGTACAATTTATCCTCTTAGCAATTCGATTATGCGGAGGAGTGTATGGTGGGGTAGTCACCTCTCCCTTGATTTTCTTCGAATCATATTCCGTCCATGATCCATTGTTGTAACACAAATTGGGAATAGAAAACATGAATGGGCTTGAATTGCTATTCCCTATTACAGTATACTCACAACTATTTTACGTAACGAGAACTCAAAATTGGCCATTTCTTGTAACTATGATTCTTAGACATTTTGGTCTCTTGCAACATTGACTCTCCACAAGGGTGACAAAATTTTCAAACACTATCAGAATAGCATCCTTCTAAAATAAAGGATACACCCACACCGTGCATGAGAAGACATATATGAACATGACAAAATATGATGCACGACCCAAGGATAAAGTATGCACAGATGATAAGCTCATATATATCATTGTGAACGAGTTCTAATGTCTCATTATTGTGTTTACCGTCTATCTTCGGTGTGTGTGTGGGGTCGGGGGGCACTTAATAATTATGTGACTATCACATGAGTGCAACAGAAGGGGTAATTTTTTTTTCTCACATTTTCTTCATAAAATGGAATTAGGAAAACAATTTACAGATTGAACAGGAAAAGGGTATATTTTATTCGTCAAAAATTTACATATAAGAAAGTTTAGAAATAGTCCTTGAACGCATGTGATATAACACAATTTGGACATTGTGACCCCCAAAGCTCCTATCCTAGGTGGTGCATGTGTTTCTTTATCGTATAAATAATGTTCACACATAGAAAACTGAGAAAAGTTGAAGCCAAGGACACAACCATAACAAGTACTCTTCACTCCTTTTTCAAACAGATGACCCAACCAATGATGTCACAAAGAAACACTTGGATACTCAATCACATAAATCACATGATTTTTCAAAGCTGACACATGAAGTGTATATATAAGTATTGCAATAACAAGGGAACCCTTGGCAATCTTCTAGGAGTGATCATCAAACAAGCAATGATAGCCCACATTATCGAACTATTCAACACTAATCATCAAACCTAACTCATTTTCTCTATTAGAATTGATCTTCTCAATCTTCAAAGTTCACACTAGAAGTTATCTTCTTTCCATTCTCATTCTTCCATTTATTGTTGTTCTTTTTCATGTTCCCCTTTTGTGACAATAGTACCATTCCTCGTTCGTCCCACAACTATCGAACTGGCTTCTCTTTGTAGACTTCCCCTCTCACCATGAGGCCATTTGGACCCGTTCCATATTCTTAACGTTAATCTCCTTTGTTGGCAAACTGCTTTCCACATTTGCACTAGTGAGAACATGGGCAGCGACACAATTACTAAGAGTTGTAAGAAACATGTCTCAACTATTGAGGCTATGTGACCACTTTTAATGGTGGAGTAGAACTTTGTGAGAAGGCTTGGGGGCTTCTATGCACTCTAAATCCTTCAAAGGCATGGCTCAATTTGAGAAATTGCCTTCTCCCTAATTGTTTTTTAAAAAAATCAGAAAAGGTGTGTGAATTGTATGAAGAGAGAAAAAAATTACATCAAGGAGCCTAAGGAATGGGCAACGGGATGATAAAAAAATCTAGATACAAAATCTCTCATCTTTGATACAGTTGGGACTGTAGCGGAGATTCCGAATGAGCTTCAACGCAACCTATTCTTGAAGTGGTTGAGAGTATTTTGAAGCCAGAATTGGATCACCGCCTTCAAGAGAATCACTGAAGCTTGAGGCATTATCGGACGGAATCCAATTCAGCTTGGATTGCAGGTAACAAGTTACTAGCATCATTCCACTCATCTTGGGCATCTCGGAGGTCTTCCGAGAACTGAGGTTGATTCTTGGTTGCATACTCAGAGGATCCATAAAACATGTAGCGTTCATTTTCTTATTTGATAAAGTGGAGCTTGACTTGCAAATGAATGTCATCAAGAAACCCTAAATTTGTGTCATGTGAGCATCCTCACAAATAAAAATATTCCATATAGCCCACATAAACTCGGCACGTATGTGGCTGTCTTCTAGTAAAATCTCCTAGCAATTGACAAAGAGCTGCGGGCAGGTGCCAGAGCTGAGGGGAAGAGGCCCAAGACCAGAGGGATTGGAACTTGAAATACCGCTGCCTTCTATTCAGGGTAAGATTCCATCTCAGGTTGAGGGAGACATGAAGAGGGAGGGACAAATCTACTAACATAATATGGCGGAAGGGAGAGCCCTTTACACGTGTCGCAATCTGCGACCTGAAGGCTAAAGTCCAAAACAAAAACAAGCCCCTTTGCACGCGATAAAGAAGGAGAGAGGGGGAGAGAGAGAGGCCACCGAAGGCGGCCGGCCGTACTATCTTGGTAAAGGAGACGAAGATGAGCGAGGGAGAAGTCACCTCGCCATACAATGGCTCCAAGAGAAATGTCAGTGGAACTATGGCTGAATTGGATCCCCACTCCAAGTTAGCTTGCCCTGCATCTCCTCCCTTACTTTGCAATCATAGTGCATGACACACTACTACTCGAGTGCAGACTAGGACTCATCTATTAAAGAGAGGGAAAACGCTAGAGACAGCGAAGTTTGAAGATAGGATAAGTTGAGCTCTTAGAGCGCCTTCCCATACCTTCTCCAAAAGCGCCTCTCAGCGGGCCTTCGCAACAGATAGGTCCTCCCATACAACCGCCAAAACTGCAGATCCATTGGAAGCAGCCGCTGTTCTGGTGGGTGGTTGAACCACCCCCCACAATGGCCACCTTGCATCTTGACCGGGGGGAGCAGGTAATTCACTGCTTATTTCCCGGTGACCTTCACAAGCGTGACGAACGGGTGCATTGGAAATTTGGTGCCAACTACTTCTTCACCACCTCATAGTACGAAGCAGAAGCGACCTTCTCCAGCTGGGAGAGAAAGTGGGAGTTGAGTAGACTCCAACTCTCACTTTCTACCTCACTAACCCAACTGTGTTGGTCTCCTTCATCTCCTTCCCCCTTCTCTCCTTCCCTCTCTTGCACTAGTCGGATAGTAATCGCAAGAGTAATGGAATCTCTGCAGAGCTGAAGAAGGAAATTGACAAAGTAGGAAACATGAGCCGTAAGGCAACCAAAGGAATTTGGGAGCTTGAAACAGTGCTAAGCTAGGCTTGCAAGGAATCGAGCTTTTCTCGGCTGTGAGAGCTACAAATAGGAAGATCTCGGCAGAGCAGCAGCAAAGAAGCATTGCAAGCCTTGAAGGCATTCAAGTCCCGAAGCAAGGCCCGCAGCAGTGAAATTCGGCAGCAAACCGAGCAGAAGAACAACCCCTTGAAGTAATCAAGATCGAGCAGTAGGTCAAGCAAAGCAGAGAGGTGGGAGTATGTGTGTGATCTCTCTCTCACACACATTGTAGAAGTTGTAGGCATCACTAGTCAAAGCAAAGCAAGTCAACGGGTAGATTTTTGCAGTGAGCAGAGAAGAGCTTGGGGAGAAAGGGAATCGAGGGCTGCGAGCGCACAGCTCATCAGTCGTCATTTCTGCAGGCTTTCGTCACTTTGACAGTCGGCAGTAAAGAAAAAACAATTTTTAAAAAAAACTTTGCATACACACGTTGTGTACAACGGACCGATCCCCAACCCCTCCGCGCGGGTGTAGAGGAAACAAGACACATACCCCCAAGTCAAAGTGTGATAAAGATAGAGACAGTCCAACCGTGAGAGAGCTTGAGAGATGTGAACGAGCGTAGATAGATAGAGACAGAGAGAGAGAAAGTACATTACGGCTCCTTCGACTCCAAGATTGACGATATCAGCATACAGGTAGAGCGAGAGAGCGCCATCGGCTCTTGGTTCGATTTCGGCATTGACGACACTCTTTTCGACATCGACTCTCGATGATTCTCCTCTACGGCTATTCGGCTAGCCACTTCCGTCCGACTACGTTCGGTTCCACTTTTCGGCATCGACTCAAATTCTCGGTGACTTCGATGTCTCAATACCCCTAATTACGCGGCAGATTTCCAACATCCAACCCCAACACGAGCATTCCCATGGACGAGCGATTTCTCGCGAACGACTGTGCTTACCTCTATCATAGAGGAGTGACACCCGGATCGGCACCAAGCGCATCGACTACGCTCTTTGACATAGTTTTAGCTTCGACTACTTTGGCGGCTATTCAACTAGCACATTCTCACCCGGCGGCGAAAATCGACACCGACATTCATAGTCTACATCGACATGCAGTTTTACAGGGATTTTTTCGAGCCCATATTGACCACCTTTTTTGCGGTCTCTTGAGAGATGCTTTTCCCAAGCACTCTGCTCGGAGGTGGAGTTGTCAACATCGACATTACAGGTGGTGTACGTGTTGGAGATCCAGCCGACGGATATTTTTCGACTGAGACGTAGACTTGCGCTACGGCCATACATGGTGGTGTCTTCATAGTGGGTACAATTTTATGATGTTCGCTGTTTTGAGAGCTGATCCCAATAGGGATTTTGTCACTTGCTGATTCTTTGTACGCATGTTGTAGATACTGCCTACGTTTTTTTTTTGTGGAGCCATATTTGGCTAGTCTCGGTAGTTTACCCAGCCGTTTCTGAGACTCAGTTTCGAAAGAGCCCTTTTTGAAACTGTGGCTAGTGTCTTTGAGTCTGCATAGCCTCTGGAGAGTCGATAGTGTGAGGTTTTCTTTGAGCTAGGATATTCTCGAATGTTGAGATACCTTCGGTGATACAATTGGCTGAATTTCCCAGTAGGTATCCTCGCCATAGGAGATGTATCTTATGGGATTTTATGCTTGAGCGCATGAAGGATGTTTTGACTAATAAAGGTCTATCAGAACCAGTGAAAGAGTGTGCAAAGGGTGATAGCTATACGCAGGCTTAGTGGGAGCTTTTGGATGCAAAAGCCATGGCTATGATATGTCTACATTTAGTCGAGTCAGTGTTCTTCACTATCATAGGGAAGACAATAGCCAAGGCTGTATGGGATAGCTTATGTTCAGCATGGGAGAGCAAAAGTGCGTTTTTCTCATGAAAAAGCTTATGAAGCTCAACATGAAAGAAGGTACCACAGTTTTTGGACACTTAAATGAGTTCAACTCCTTGTTCAATCAGTTGACATCTCAAGGCTTAGTAAGTTTGACGACGTACTCAACTCTATATTCCTGTTATCCTCTCTACCCAGTTCATGGGACATTTTTTTCACAGCCATTAGCAATTTAGCTCCCAATGGCAAGTTAGTGCTCAATGATGTCACAAATGCATTGCTCATTGAAGAGGTTCGACGTAAATCTCTTGAAGGTGCTAGTCATGGAGATGAATATATGGATGGCACTTCAACGAAGCAAAGAGACCATGACAATAACAAAAACAAAAGCAAAAGTAGAGAGTGAAATCCTCGTAGCCTGAGTAGAAACAGAAACTCTAGTAGAGAGCGCAGTGCCAAAAATGTCGAGTGTTACATTGCCATAAAAAGAGTTATTACAAAAAGGATTATCGCAGTTTCCTAAGAGACCAAAAAAACATGCAAAAAGATAAGTTTGACAAAGGTAAAAGTACGGTAAAGATTGAGGAGTTCAACATGGTTGAATCTCCCATGCCTACCACTGCAGTAGAGGATGCTTCTCCTTCATTGATGAATGCTATGCTCTGATACTACTTGTGAGGACGCGTGTGCGCGGATCTCATGGGGGTCACTAAATAATTATGTGACTATAATGTGAGTGCAACAAAAGAGGTTATTAAATTTAAGTTTTTTTCACATTTTCACATTTTCACATACATAAGGGTATCATAAATTGGAAATTGAAAAAATATTTACAAATTGAATAGGAAAAGGGTGTATTTTATTTTTTTTAAATTCACAGATAAGGAATTTTAGAAATTGTCCTTGAATGCACGCGGTATACATAATTTATACATAGTTACCTCCCTGAGACGCGGACGCGTGTGGGGAAGGGGAGAAGCCCGAGAGTATGGGTGAAGAAACCTCAGAAAGTGTTCTATGAGGAGCTCCTTATTCATATATATATAATGAGTAAGGGTACGTACACATGGTGGGCGGGCGGGCGGACACTGGACATTCGTCCGGGCAAAGCGCAACGCCTTTACCCCAATAAACTCCCACTTAAAGGCGATGCGTCAATAAGCAAGACCTGCTAGCTAAACTACTAGCATGTGCAAGAAACTAGGTGAGAGGCTCTCTCAACCTATGTCCATTGGCTCACTCAGTCAATCTGCATGCAGCCGTATCGGCTCTAGTGGTAGGCGAGCGTGTGTATCCACACTAGAGCCTGCATGTAAATCTCGCAAACAACTCTGTATGGTCTGGAATTCTCCACGAAGCTTCATGCTAGTGTCAGTCACCGTACGACTAACAATCCCTGCTGAAAATGCTCCCAATGTAGCTGCTAGGTCGGGCCTCGACACTAGCAAGTCGTACATGAGGCGTCCGAACGCTGTCAAAATCTGTGCAAACATGGCTGTCATAGCCTCCGGTGCGCTATTTGCACGCATTGCATCATCATGACTAATCATTATTAGAGTCAAAGGACAAGAGGGTGTCTCGTCCCAAACGGAGAAAACTCAATGTGCAATTATGAAGCACATGTATGATCTGGATGACATTGAGTTACTTATAGCCAACCATACATGCAACACATTAACCTCATTGGTAGTAATAATGAATACACTGCAAGGAGATCAACCAACCTCTACTAAGAGTAATGTCGAGTGTGCACCCGACCAAGTAAGACGGGCCTACCATCTACAATATTCTTATGGTATCAGTTTGCTTCTATTGATAGTCTCATGACGCCCAAAAACCTTGCTTGGGCTACCCCATTCCTCCAAACCAGCCTTTCGCGTTAGGAGTATGCACTGTAGCAGCCACTATGCCCGTTTCTTTTGACTTTCATCATCCCTCCAACAAGTCCTCTTTAGGGTGCTCCAATTGATTGTGTGTGTGTGTGTGTGTGTGTGTGTGAGAGAGAGAGAGAGAGAGAGAGAGAGAGAGAGAGAGAGAGAGAGAGAGAGAGGATGGCAAGTTAGGGGTCGGGACCATGGCCAAGTCTACATGCAGATATGCTCGAGTGGACTTCTTGCGCCTTGCAAACGAGGAGAAAGACAACGCCAGGTTGTCCTCGAGTCTCATGTCAGCTCCTTGACTGGTTGAGTATGGCTCTATCGTCAGCGTTTCAACTTGACCCTAAAGCGGCCGCATGCCATGAAGTTCTGGGCCAATGTTGTGTAGAAGTTGACCTTGCTATCATGTCTAACTTCCTTAAACATGCACTTATCCCTGACATTGAGGTCAAGGGAGAGCACAAAATCTCCCTAAACTCGTATGCGGTATGGTCTCAATTGTCTGTGTTTAAAGATAAAGCGCTAGTAATGTACTTTGTTGGGAAGCTCCCATACATGCTGGAGATTGTTGCAGAAATTGATAGGGGATTTCAACGACGTCGATAAAATATTTACTCGGGATCAGGGCTGTTCAAAGTTATGTTCTTCAAACCTGCGGATAAACTCGCATTTCTTAATGCGTCCATTGCCGTGCTTTCTGGGAAAATAGTTCACATCATCCCCTAGAAACCAATCAAGCTCATTAAAGATGAGCTTTTGACCAAATTCCCTGTGTGGGTCGAGTTTGTGGATCTCCCCACATTCCTCTGGCCATGTATTGGAGAGTTGGTTGCTTCATTGGGAAAGGTGTTGTTTACTCCAATCGAAATAAGGCTTGCATCATGTGGCAAAGAAACCAAAAGTCTCCAAGTACCCCTTGAGATACAGTACAACACGCCGCACAAAAATCAACGCGGATACGGACGACTCAAAGTTTGTTTTAAAAGTAAAAAGCCATGGTATAAGCGTTGGAATAAGCATCAACATTGTATTGTCGGTATAGATATTGGTATATCCCCCATTGAAAAATGTAATGAAGTTTACGTCGATAATAGAGCTGAAATAGGCGTCGAAAAATAACTTTCCTATACCGACGCCTATGCCAAGGTGTATTGAACGCGTATACCGATACCTCTACTGGCGGTAGAACTTGTAAATTTTTTTTTTTGATGGAGAGGAATGGGAACTGATTTTGCATATACTGCAGCATCAGGAAACATCCCTCTCTGCCCAAAGGAAGAGTGCAAAAGCAACCGTACTCCACCTGCAGTTTGACATTGAGCGAGTAAGTACATATTAGCAAAATTATAAAGCATAACAAAACCATAAAATCAAAAGCTTAAACATGACAAGTTTACAAAAGCATAATCATAACTTCAACTCCCAAACTATAGGCACAAGGACATGGAGATTTTCTAACCATAATTAAAACATGATTTGAAAACGGCAGGTATAACCATAACGTGACTGCCAAATCGTATTTGCAAAACCATAAACATAATCTGCATGCCATACCATAACCATAACCATAACCATAACCTGCTTGTCATACCATAACCATAACAACCATATCATCATTGCAAAACCATAATCATAACCTGATTGCCAAACCATAACCATAATATGATTGCCAAACTGTATTTGCAAAACCATAAACACAATATGCTTGTCATACCATAGCCATAGCCATAGCCATAACCATAACCATAACCATAACCATAACCATAACCATAACCATAACCATAACCTTTTTGTCATAGTATAACCATAATCTGCTTGTCATACCATAACCATAACAGCCATACGATCATTGCAAAACCATAACCATAACCTGCTTACCATACCATAACCATACTATGATTGTCAAACCATAACCATACGTGATTTTCATACCATAATCATAATTATAAATGAAATGAAAAACCATAAACATAAGCATAAAACCATACATGTATACAATGAGAAGATCACAACTACCAAAAAAAACATATATGGAGGATGTAACCCTCATGGTAATGCCTCCCAGTCGACGACCTCTCCCCCCTCTTGCAACTGGGTCAAAAGGGGCACAAGTCCATGCTTGTACCCATACTTCTCCTCTCGGCGTATCGGAGGGCGCTCACGGTAACTTCCTGCAAAATTATCAATTAATCATAAGAAAATTTTCAAATAACATATACATTTTTGACCATTTAAAGCATATGTATAATACTTACAAACTCTTGCCGAAGTGTGCCATAGCCCCCACTCCCAAGACGTGATGCTCCAATAGACTTTAAATGTGCTCTGGCTACATCTCTTTTCTTTTAAAATCTCAAGGATTGTCTTGTGCCTCTCGTGCAATCTCTACCCACTCCTCTGTGTCCAACCATGCCATCTTCGGAATACCATCCTTGTACCTGTCTCTCGTCTTTGACCGACGGTGTGACATTGTGAAAATCGCCACGCTCAAAATCTAGTCATTCGAGACTGGATCGTACCCCTCTGCTGGCCTGTACTCTTTGTGAATGGCCTTGACGATGTAATTATTTTTTTCATCATCTTGATTATTCAAATCTCCATCACAGAGTGACCAATCTGAACTGTACAGAGCTGTCGAATCCTCTGTCGCATGGCCTTTTTGACCCTATCCTCCACAACACCCACATCCCTGCTCTTATACACCTTGCTAGGATCATGCTTGTGTGATTCTTAATATGTACGTGGTGTGCCAATCGGTGGACTATCTACTAAAGAGAGTGGTGGATGCTCTCTCGGTGATGTGGACGCATCGGTAGAACCGCTACCACAATAATCACCACCTCGAGAATGACACTGTGAGGATTCTAGGTTCTAATCCTTTATTAAGTACTTAAACTCATGATCAAGACTTAAGAAATTGAACTCAAAGAAAGACTCAGAAGACTCTGTGTTTGATTAATTGAGTGAAAGAGTGATACAAGGGCTCCTTATATAGGAGACGAAGAGACATAAATGAAAAGACACCGACTTTAGACGTAAAGACACATCCTTTCAGCGAAGAGCTGCAACCATTGGGCAAAGAGTCGCACCCGTAGAGCGAAGGGGTGTGACCAGTCATCGAAGGAGTGTGGCTTTTGGCAAAGAGGCACGTTTCTTGCACAAAGGGATATGACCATCCAAGCACAGGGGTCCTGCTTAGCATGGCACTTTGCGTATCTGCATCAATGAGTAAGTATTGTAATGTAGTTAAGTGACAAACGTGACATTCCCTCCCTTTTAAAATAAAACCCATGTGTCAAATAAAAGTCTGCCGTTTTCGAAGAATTCTTGGAGGAGGTGAGGATATTGTTGCATTTCTTATCAGTTTGCCAACTAGAATCTGACTCATCTAAATCCATCCACTTAACAAGAAATTCAGTTATGATCTTTTGTCTAGTTTCTTTTTGACGAACATTGAGAACCTTTTCTGGGATAATAATAATGTGTTCATCTTCAATTTCTGGCACATAAGAAGATAAGTCTGCAACATGCGAATCTCCTTGAATATACTGTTTGAGCAAGGAAATGTGAAATGTTGGATGAATTTTTTCCCATGAAGGCGGAAGTTCCAACTTGTAGCTTAGAACTGAATTCTTCTTGCTGATCGTGAAAGGTCCATAGAAGTGTAAAGAATGAGGATGCAAGAGAGCTACACAAGACAAGCACAAAGCACACAGAGATGGAAAGCTTCTTCTTCTTCTTCACAGAAAAAAGAGTACAAAATGACTTAGTGCTAAAGCTAAAAAGTAGCACATATGTACATGCGGTCACTGAGTGTGAACTCGCTAGAAACGTACTAGGCTGGCACTATAAGTGTAGTCCAGCTGTAGAATCACTGGCAGAGATCCTCCGTGTCGGTCACCTAACGCGCCAGTGAGTAAATGCCGTAAGCGGCCAAGACCCGTAGTGGATGCCAGCTCAAGGTGTAGAGCTCGACATCTCAACACTCCCCCTCGAGCTCTGCATGTCGTAGAGTCCAAGCATAGTCCGGAAACGTCGAAGCTTCTCAGCTCCGAGGGCCTTGGTAAAGATATCCGCTATCTGCTCCTCTGTGCTGACGTAGACCAAGTCGATGTCGCCCGCCAACACTCGCTCTCGAACATAGTGGTAATGGACCTCTATGTGTTTGGTCCTGGCATGGAACACTGGGTTCCTAGCCAACTGCATGCTGCTGAGGTTGTCACAATGGATGAAAATCTGCTGGTCCACCTGCACTCCCAAGTCCTCAAGTAATGTGCGTAGCCAAGCTACCTCGCACGCCGCAACTGCTGCACCTCTGTACTCGGCCTCTGTGCTCAATAAAGCAACCGTAGGCTGCTTTTTGCTGCTCCAAGTAACAACAGCACTCCCAAAAGAGAACATGAAGCCACTCGTAGATCTCCTATCAACAATGCTACCTACCCAATCTGCATCTGTATACCCATACAATGCTAATGGCACATCTGCTGCATAGAACAATGCGTAGTCAAGAGTCCCTTGCACATACCTAAGTGTGCGTCGTACTCCATCCAAATGTGGCTTCCTCGGAAGCTGCATGAACTGACTCTCCAAGCCTACTGTGTAGCTCAAGTCTGGCCTCGTGATAGTCAAGTAGATTAGACTACCCACAATCTTCCTGTACATGTTGACATCCTCAACAACATCACCCTTCTCTGCACTCAGCTTTGCATTCACATCCAAGGGAATAGAAATTGGCTTACAATCAGCCATACCATACTTTGACAACATGTCCAAAGCATACTGTCTCTGTGATAGCCATACACCCTCTGGAGTCCTGATCACCTCAATGCCAAGAAAGTAGCGCAACTCGCCTAAATCTTTCATTTCAAACTCCTGTTTGAGAAGACCCTTCACATGGTCAATCTCCATAGCATTGTCACCAACAATAATAAGGTCATCTACATATATGGTAATGACCACAATCCCCACATCACTCTCACGTACATAGAGTGAATGATCAGCATGAGCTCTCCTAAAACCAATATTGACAAGATACTTGGCAATCCTGTCATACCATGCTCTAGAGCCCTGCTTCAAACCATACAAAGCTTTGAGAAGTCTGCATACATAATCTGGGTAACCTGGATCGACATAACCAGGTGGCTGATCCATATACACTTCCTCTTGCAACTCACCATTCAAGAAGGCATTCTTTACATCCATTTGATGCATAATCCATCCTCTAGATGCAGCCACTGCTATGACAGCTCTCACTGTCGTCATCTTTGCCACTGGAGCAAAGGTCTCCTCATAGTCTATGCCATACGTCTGTGCATAACCCTTTGCGACCAGCCTTGCCTTGTGACGCTCAATGTTACCATCAGCCTTATGCTTGGTTTTATACACCCATTTACAGCCAATAGCTTTCTTGCCACTTGGCAATGGCACCAACTCCCATGTGTCATTTGCTTCCAATGCAGCCATCTCTTCATTCATTGCATCATCCCAATGCACATTTCCAACTGCATCCTCAAAACATGTGGGCTCCACATCCTGTATCACCTTAGCCATGTAGGCTTGGTGATGCGCTAGATACCCATCATAAGTCAATTTATGAACTGGATTTCTGACTCTATTAGATCTGCGCAGTCCTGGGTCACTCCTTTGCCCTCTAGCATCTTCTTGTACTTTCCTTACACCAGGTGTCCTGACAGCCGGAATTCCAAATTCCTCATCAAGACTTTGTTCAGAACCATCTGAATCCATGTCTACATGTGAAAAACCTGATGATGCATCAACCATAAAGGGAGGTTCATCAACCTTTTCCTTTCCTTTTCGTGATACATTCCCTGTATCTGTTGGTGGAGTAACCTGTGTACGTAGTCTACCATTCCATGGTTTCTCAACAGAGCCACGAGAAGAGGACTCTTGTGGTCCACTCAAAACCTGTGACTGTGGCCTCACATTTTGTACAACCACATCATCTTTTACATCAGCCCCAATAGTGCCATGTGCATTACTGTACCAGCTGCTCATCTCATCAAAGACTACATCTCTGCTCACTCGTAATTCTCGTGTAGTAGGATTGTAGCACCTGTACCCCTTTTGTTCAAGGGAATATCCCACAAGAATACATTTCTCTGCTTTAGGATCCAATTTCCTACGCAACTCATCTGGTACATGCACGTAAGCTATGCAGCCAAACACTTTCAAGTGTGCCAAATCAGGCTTTGTACCTATAAACTTTTCCTCAGGTGTTACATCATGCACCGCAGCTGTAGGTGTCATGTTCATAATGTACACAGCTGTATTTACAGCTTCAGCCCAGAAATGATGAGGCATGTTCTTCTCATTCATCAATGCACGTGCAACCTCTGCAATGTGCCTGTTTTTCCTTTCTGCGACCCCATTCTGCTGTGGAGTATATCTGCATGTAAACTGCCTGTGTATACCATGCATTCGCAGAAAATCTGAAAAATCATTGGAGAAGTGCTCTCCCCCTCCATCTGACCTCAATGTCTTGATTTGCATATCTGTCTCCTTCTCAATCATGACTTTGAAGTCTTGAAAGTGACCAAACACTTCACTTTTGTTACGCATGAAGTAGACCCATACTTTCCTTGTATGGTCATCAATGAAAGAGACATAATACCTGCAACCATGTATACTTGTAGTATCGGTTGGACCCCAAACATCTGTGTGCACCACCTCAAGTGTCTTTTTACATACATTGCGCTCATGTGGAAATGAGCCCTTTGACTGTTTTCCAAACTGGCATGCTGCACACACTTTATGCATACCATCCACCTTGAATTTGGGCAAACCTTTTACAATCTGTTTTGATTGCATGCTGCGCAATCTCTGCTCATTGACATGGCCAATGCGTTTGTGCCAAATGTCAACATCAGCCACAACACCTGTGCCCTGTACAAATAATGCAGCTTTTACCTCAGGCATGTCTACATTCAGCGTAAACATTCTGCCCACACATTTGCCCTCTGTGATCAGCTTACAGCTATTCTGGAAATCTTCTACATAACAGCCATTTGGATTGAAGCGAACCTGCAAACCCTGCTCAACCATTTGTCCAACAGAAACAAGATTCTTTGTAATGTTTGGGACATGAAGTACATCTGCTAAGTACTTTGATTTCCCACTCTTCGTATTTAGAGGTATGTCCCCTACATGAGCAATGGGGTGAGCTGTGTCATCTCCTGTCTGCACATAGCCTGACACATCTGGTTTGCGCATATCGCTAAACCACTCTCCACGAGACGTCATGTGATTAGAGGCACCTGAATCCACATACCAAACATCATCTTGGGTGGAATTCTCTGCAGTCATTGTATTCATTACATGTTGCATAACAAACATGCGCTCGTTTTTGCTGTCATCTGCATCTCTGCTAGTAGATGCATAGTTGCCCTGTTCTCTCTTTCTACTTGCTTTTCCCTTTGGACAGTCACGTGACATGTGACCTCTTTCACCACAAGTCCAACATTCTCTACTATCTGGAGTATGTTGCTGCCTGCTTGATCCTGCACCACGACCTCTTTGACTCCCCCTGCCTTGAGACTGGTTTCCCCTGCCACTTGTATTGTTTTGATTTGATTGACCTTCCAAAAATTGGCCCCTGCAACCCCTTGGGCCTCGACCACGACCTCTACCTCTACCTCTGTTGGAGTTAGAATAGAAGGCCTGTTCAGAATTATTTCTGCCATGAGAAGAAGATGTGTCAAGGTTCTTCTCCTCAAGAATAAGCATAGAAATCAAATCTTGGAACATGGGGATGTCGTCTTTTGTATTCATGGAAGACCTAAAATGTACATACTCATCTCCTAGACCATCCAAACATGCACGGACAATGTCATCGTCTTCCACTGA
This sequence comes from Adiantum capillus-veneris, assembly GCF_014529385.1. Lineage (NCBI taxonomy): Eukaryota > Viridiplantae > Streptophyta > Polypodiopsida > Polypodiales > Pteridaceae > Adiantum > Adiantum capillus-veneris. Next base: position 27,047,760 of record NC_140958.1, read on the forward strand.
GACTTTAATAGATCCAAGAGCCTCAATGATACTCTTGATCTTCAAAGCATAATCATTGATGGAGAGGTTGTTCCTCTTAACCTGATTTAGCTCCGACTTTAGTTGAAGCTTCCTGGCCTTGGTGTTCACCTCGAACACTCTGCCTAAGTTTCTCCATGCAATGGCGGGGGTTTCAGCATCCTGTAGATAGCCCATCATGCCATCTGTGATGCTCATAGAAAGCCAATACATCACTTTGCTCTGGCCTTGTTGCCAGTCCCTCAAAGCTTTCCTTTGTTCTGCTGTAGCATTTGCCTCGGGAATCTCTGGTTCCTTTTCATTGTCTCCTTCTACATAGTCCCAATAACCTTTTCCTTTTAGGAAATTTGTTATTCTGAACTTCCATGCAGGGTAGTTATTTTTCTCAAGCTTCTCAGTAACAATCTGACTGAAACCGTCAGACATCTTGAAGCACCAAGACAAAATAGCTGCAATCTGCAAAAACCTGCAAATCTGCTGAACCTGCTATCGTGGTTCCTGTAACGCTTTCTACACTCAACAAGTGTCCACAATCAAGCGTTTCACAACCACTGTACTTGTACAGTAAATCTCTGTATACTGCACTTTGGAGACCTGTTCAGAAACTTGTGCGAAAAACCCCTAAAATTTTTTTCGCTGCGCGAGGCGCCTTCGGCATCTGGTCGTGGATTGCGAACGAAGGGATTGTGATGCTCTTGCTCTCTTAGCCTCTCTTGCCTGCACCAGGCTCTGATACCATGTAAAGAATGAGGATGCAAGAGAGCTACACAAGACAAGCACAAAGCACACAGAGATGGAAAGCTTCTTCTTCTTCTTCACAGAAAAAAGAGTACAAAATGACTTAGTGCTAAAGCTAAAAAGTAGCACATATGTACATGCGGTCACTGAGTGTGAACTTGCTAGAAGCGTACTAGGCTGGCACTATAAGTGTAGTCCAGCTATAGAATCACTGGCAGAGATCCTCCGTGTCGGTCACCTAACGCGCTAGTGAGTAAATGCCGTAAGCGGCCAAGACCCGTAGTGGATGCCAGCTCAAGGTGTAGAGCTCGACATCTCAACAAGAAGCGAGGTCGCAATTTTGGGAAGACTGACTTCACTGTTTTATAGCGATGAGGTGCTACATATAATAAGCCCAAGTCACCTTCTTTAAATTCTGCATATCGACAATGCTTATTTGCCTGCTTTTGATTACTTTGTTGAACATGTAGCAATTTATCTCAAATCTGTAGAAGGACATCTTGCATTTCTTGAACCAATTGATTTACTAACGCTACTTTGTGTTGAAGAACAAAGTTCGTAGGCACAAGAGGAGTATGTCCATATGCTGCTTGAAATGGTATCATTCGAGTTACCGAATGAGGAGAGTTATTATAAGCAAACTCCACAAGTGGCAAATAATCCTCCCAAGATGCTAATAGAGTTTGAATGTAATGTCGAAGCATATCTTCTAAAATTTGGTTCATTCTTTCTGTTTGACCATCTATTTGAGGATGGTAGCCTGAACTGAACAATAGATTGGTTCCAAGATACTTGAATAGTGATGTCCAGAAATGTCCTGTAAACTTTGGTTCTCTATCGGATATGATGGATTTTGGTAATCCATGCAATCTGAAAATATGTTTTACGAACAATGTTGCAACATCCGGAGCAGAAAACTGTTTTCTTGCAAGGTATAAAATGCACCATTTTGGAAAATCGATCAACTACCACAAGAATTTGAGCATTGCCTTTAGGGGATCGAGGCAAAGTGGTAATAAAATCCATGCTGATACTTTCCCATCTTTCGTTAGGCACGGGTAAATGTTGAAGTAAACCTTGAGGTAATTGTCGAGAAGCTTTCATGATCTGACATGAGTGACAAGCTTTCACAAACTTACTAACATCTGCTTGCATCTGCGGCCAAAAATATGTTACTGACAAAAACCGATATGTTTTGTTAATTCCAGGTTGTGCAGCAAAAGGTACTTGATGATGTTCCTGTATCAAAATCTTCCTCAAAGATCCTTTGTGTGGAACACAAATACGATCATGTAGTAGAGTAACTCATCCACTATTGTATATGTTGCAAACATATTCATCTCTGACGGAGTGGGACTTAGAGATTTGAGGGCTCGAAAAACATCTCCAAAGTCTTTGTATGTCAAATATTCATTCTTGAAACACGCAGGAATTTCCATCTGCATATTTGTTATGGCAAAATTAGTTGCTTGAGACATGTGGCTCAAAGCATCTGCTACCACATTTTGTAGACCAGGCATATACTGAATCACCATGTGAAAATTTGCCAAAAATTCAACCCATCTTCCTTGATGAGGATTGATCACTGGTTGAGTAAAAATATATGTTAAAGACTGATGATCTGTTTTAACCACTGAATCTGCGCCAAGAAGGTAATGTTTCCAAGTGCGATAAGCATGTACGATAGCCAAAAATTCCTTACCATATACTGGGTATCGCATTTGTATTGCTGAATTTTTTTGAATGTCAACAGCAATGACACGATCATATTGCATGAGAACACCACCTGATGCCTGATTAGAAGCATCGGTCAAATGGTTGAGTAGGATCTGCAATTGCTAAGATAGGAGTTGTTGTCAAAGCATGCTTGAGTTCATTGAAAGACTTTTCTGCTTCGGGAGTCCACTGTAGCTTATCCTTCTTTGTCAATTCCATTAGAGGAGAAGCAATATCTGAGAACTTATGGACTTTGGTATGATAAAAACTAGCAATACCCAAGAAAGATCGCACATCCGTAATAGTGAGAGCTAAAGGCCAGTCAACAATGATCTTAATCTTCTTTGGATCCACGACAATCCCTGTAGCAGAAATCACATGTCCAAGGTATTCCACGTGATCCTTGAAAAACTTGCTTTTCTTCTTATTGATGTACAACACATTTGTACGTAATGTCCCAAAGACAATCTGTAAGTGTTCTTTGTGATCTGCCATGGTTTTTACTGAAGACAAGGATGTGGTCGAGGTACACGATCATAAATTTATCCAAATAAAGGCCAGAAATTTCATTCATCAAGGTCATGAAGGTTGTTGGGGCATTGGTTAACCCAAAAGGAATGACCAAAAATTCATAATGACCATACTTTGTCCGAAAAGCTGTTTTGTATTCATCGCCAATCCTAATGCGAATCTGGTGATAACCTGACTTCAGATTGATCTTGGGTGGAATAGACCCTTGAACCCAATAGTTGATCAAAGAGTTCATCGATACGAGGTGAAGGATTTTTTTTAAAATCGTCAGCTTATTGAGAGCACGATAATCAATGCAAAGACGCATGGAGCCATCCTTCTTTTTTACCAATAAGACTAGAGCACCAAAAGGACTTTTACTGGGACGGATATGACCTTTGATCCAATAAATCTTCCAACTGTCGCTGAATTTCTTGAGATTCTCAATATGAAACGCGATAAGGAGGTCAAACTGGAGGAGGTTGTCTGGGAATCAAATCGATTGTATGATTCACATGATGACGAGGAGGTAATGTAGTTGGGAGCTCATCAGGAAATAAGTCCAGAAATGGTTTAAAGAAGAGCTGTTGCAAGTAAGCAGTGGGTGATATTGAGGATTTTGAGGTTTCTTCCGTTTTTGCTTCTTTTTCTCGCAACATAATCAAGGCTGTTGCACAATCATGCTTGCGAACCAACCGCTTGACTTGTAAAGCTGAGACCAAGGTGATAGGCTTTGCATTAAAAAGACCACGAAGTTCCACTTCTCGATGATGATGATAAAGCCGAATGGAATGATCTCTGAAACTGATGACAGGATCATATTGATACAACCAAGATTGACCAAGAATTATGTCATAGTGCGATAAGGGCATTACTGCAAAGCTTAACTGATCTTGGTAATCTTGAATTTGAAATTGTAATTGTTGAAGTTTCCTGTTGTAGTTCAAAAATGAACCATTTGCAAGTTCCACTTGAAAAGATTTCAAAGTCTATTGGGTTGGTAGGTGAAGCTTGCTGACTAAAGAAGTGCTGACAAAATTTGTGGAACATTCACTATCTATGAGCACATTGATTGGATGTTGACCAATGAAACCAAGAAGACTGAGCACCTGGTTAGAAAGATCAATAGGAATTGAGGTGCGATTGTGGGCATTTAGCATTAAGGCGCTAACCACTTTGGATACTCTAATCGCATAAACTATTGCTTGTTTGCCTTTGTCCTTTATAGGAGATGGACATTGTTCTGAATCTGTACATGACTCCATGTTTGAATTTTGCCGTATATTTGAAGGGTTTGGACGCTTCGGGCATGCATACCATCTGTGTGATCCACCACAAATTGTGCACAATCCTGTGCTGCTGGACTGAGAGGTGGAGGGAGCTAATGAAGAGGCTTGTTGCTCTACTGAACCATTATGACGGCGGTTACGTCACCAGTCGAACCGAAACTGTCCTCAATTCCAATTGTTGTTGCTGGAAGAGGAACCATTATATGAAGTTGCTGCTTGTCCAGAGAATTGAGGCCGAAAAGACCGTTGTCTAGAAAATTGTTGTCTAGAAGACTGAGGCTGTTGTAGTGAGCGCCGATTAGGATTAAAGTTGCTTGGGTGACCACGTTGAGAAAAGCGGCCACTGGTTGAAGATTGATTGTTCATAAATGAGGTCCGTGTTGGACGGAGATTGTGTCCAAGCCGTTCGACATAAGCAATGGCATCATCCAGTGTAGTTGGGTTCCTTCAGGTTGGGTTCTAGTCCATCGATAAAACTGTGTAGTTTATCCAAAGAACTGAGGGTCTCTATCTCTAGAGTTAGCCTTTGGAATTTTGTGATATACGTGGCCAGGGAACCTGTTGAGTTCAGGCGGCGGAGAGCAGACCGGGCATGAAAGTCCACATTTGCAGGTTCAAATGCTTTGCGAATGGAGCGCTGGAATTTGTCCCATGAAGGGGTGCATTTAGCGTCAGCAACTCTACTTTGCCACCACAGGAATGCTGTATCTTTCAATAATCAACTGGCTAATGCAACTTTCTTACTTTCCACCAAGTTCGTATTGGACAAGTAGACCTCCATCTTAAATATCCATTGGTCTAGCACGCGCTTGTCGCGACGACCATTGTATGGTTCTAGTAGCTTAACATCGAGCTTCTTTTTCTGTGTGGAATTAAATTTTTTATAAAGAAGTTGTAATTCAATATTTTCTACCTCTGCTGTAGGATCTGGTTCATCTTCGTGTGCGTACACTGAAGCTTCTGAAGAAGAGGGTGTAGCAGCAAAAGGGTTTGCTCGAGAAGAAGTGTGTGTCTACTGCATCTTCTCCAAACGAGTGTTGAGGGAAGCAAGAATTGTTGTAAAAGTCTGTTGTAAAGCTTCCATTTGTTCCTTGAGGAGAGCAAGCATCGGTGCCTGCTGGCCATCTTCTTCTGCTTGGGACATGGTTCTGCCTCAAAGAGAGTATTGAGCAGATGCTTGAGAATTATGGGGCATGTAGACAGGAGAAGCCGGTTCTGATGATTCGCCAAGCTCTACTAGGAAGTCAGAATCGAAGTCCGAATCCTCGAGATCATCGATCTCTTCCACTGGAGGTGTCTCTGCTGGAGCGGGCGACAGAGGTGTTTACTCTGAAATGCGTAATTCGCTGTGAACATGTACCAGGGGCTGGAGGGATATAATATTGTTGACAACGTCCACTCTGCACTCTACTAGTGAGTAGGCAAGATGGGGGTAGCGCCCAATGATAAACTCGTAATGCTGAAGGTGCTGAGAGTCGCAAGTGAGAAAAATATGCCACACAACCAAGTCTGGAACTGTTTCTCGTGGCGGTGGATGACGTAAAGTAAATACTCCTGCAGGACCGGCATGGCCTGTGGTGCACGAACAGGTGCAAGGACGGGTTTTGGAACGGGTTCTAGAGAATCCGGAATAATAATGACCTCTGGTGCGGGTGCAACCAATTGTTCGGGCTCTGGAGTATCGAAAATAAGGATTACCTCGGGTGTCGAGAGCAGGTACGCCGGCAAAATTGCGTCGAGAATCTCGTCTATGTACAAGAGATAAGGCACTGGAATCCAGAATTGATTGCATCCATCGCGTGCGTGAAGCCGATTCGAGAAAATTGCCAGCACTAGAAGAGGGAATCCACCATGCAAGAGAGAGAGTAGAGTCTAGATTCGTGAGTTGCGCCATCAGTTACATACACCGCCTGGCCTTTTTGTTTATTTTTTAAGTGTTGAAGCCTTTGCACACTAGAAGTTCAATTGGTCTTGGCCCAAATTTAAAGTGGCTAGTCAATTTATTAAAGGCCTTATAAGTTGACCATCAGTGTAAAAATGAAAACTTTGGCTGCACAAAAAGAATTTGGAACGCTTTGAGAGGCATCGCTAGCACGTGCTACCAAAAGGTGCATTTGCCAGGGCTGGGACTCTCAAGGGGTGGGACCCATCATTGCCAAGGGGTGCGAGGCAAGAAGCTTCAGCGCATGGAAGATTGAAACGCAAGGGGTGCATCCCTTCAAAGAAGTGCATGCCAGGAGTGGAGCCGGTATGCCATAGCACCCATCTCTTTCTTCTGTCTTTTGCTTGACTTATGTATACATATAAGAGAAGATTACCTCATGCTGGAGTGTATATTGTCCATCGTTCTTTTGCTTCCATGCAACTCCGGGAAGGGGGGGGGGGGGGGGGGGGGGGGGGGGGGAGAGGGTAGTGGCGAGGGTGAGAGGCTCACAACCTTTGGGTCCCGAGAAAATTTTTGCTCTGATACAACTGTGAGGGATCTAGGTACTAATCCTTTATTAAGTACTTAAATTCATGATTAAGACTTAAGAAACTGAACTCAAAGAAAGACTCAGAAGAATCTGTGTTTGATTGATTGATTGAAAGTGTGATACAAGGGCTCTTTATATAGGAGACGAAGAGACATAAATGAAAAGACACGTCTCATGGTGAAGAGACGAGACTTTAGACATAAAGACACATCCTTTCAACGAAGAGCTGCAACCATTGGGCAAAGAGTCACACCCGTAGATCAAAGGGGTGTGAACAGTCGTCAAAGGAGTGTGGCTTTTGGGAAGAGGCATGTCTCTTGGGCGAAGGGGTGTGACCATCCAAGTGCAGGGGTCCTTGTTGGCATGGCACTTCGCATTGTTGGGAAACAAGCAAACTGGAACACCTCTATAGCGATGTCACCCAAGAGCGTTGAAAGAGCACTAAAACAACAAAAAAAGCTTTGGAAAATCCCTTTGAAACACCACAAGTCCAACAAGAGTAGTCCTCTTGGGAATTTACTGGCCGTCGCCCACCCAAGAGACTATGTCACATAGGAGCAAAACCCTACCAAAGCATGTATTTACAACACAAGCTGACCAATGCGTATGAAGATAAGGGCCTCCCCTTTCACCATTTAACATCACAAACCCACAACTTCAACATCAATTTCACAATTCATACATACATGCCCTCCCAATCTGTCTACACACAATTTGCCACTAGGTTGCTATAGCCATAACCCTGTAGAGAACTAGTCATAACCTGAAGAGAACAACTCCAATTAGGGCACTTTAGAGCTTGAGAGGAATCTTGAAAAATGACTGACAAGAAAGCTCAAGATGACCAAATTTGAATCTACACGCCGCCACATGAAAAATTGATACGAACAGGGAGCTGTCCCAACACAACTACACGTAGAGTAGGCAAGGCGGGGGCAAAAACTTCAACATAAACCATCAAGGAGGCACAACGAGCTCAAACCTGCAATTTTCTGGAGTTTGGCTGAACTTTTTTAATTTTGTACATGAGTTTAAGTTATATACAAGTCTCACTTCAAAAAACTCACTCACGGGCACTTACAGCAGCTTGATAGCTGTCACTAGACTAGTGACTTGCAGTGCATGTACATGTGATTGCTAAAGCAAGCTAAAAACCCCACAAAAAGAAATCCCACACATACTTTTGACATCGGACGTCATGTATGTATGTACAAATTCACAAAAAAACGAGTGTCAGAAATGCACCCAACATAGTTTGCCAATCGCCCCAGTCTGCTAGAGCATTGATGCTCAACAATAGCATAAGCATATTGTCCACCCAGATCAAAGGTCCATACAACATAAGCACAAAATGTATGAAGAAACACCAGCCATATCAATTCTCTCACTCCCAATATCAAAGCATAAACTATATGTAGAATCCAAATCCTCGTTAAGCATAAAGTACTCTCAATAGATACAAGAGAGAAAGACCCTTTCATCATTATAGCATGCAAGGAAGCCTTTAACGTCTCATCCAAAAAGTCTTCAACTTTTACCTCAACCATTTTTATATCCTCATGCATATCCATTTTATTCTCCCCACTGTTCATTAAGCCTCTATCCAATTCAACCATATCATGCTTGATAGGTAAGCCATCTTCCATATATACCTTAGGCTCCTTAACAAGAAGATCAAACAAGATAGCATCAACTATATTCACATGAGGCATAACAAGAGAATCTCCATCATTTTCCATATCTTCTAAAACCTCAATATTCTCTCCATCAATTAAGGTAGGATCACCCACACCATGAAGCTTCTCATTGATAGGGTCCTCATCAACAACACAAGTAGTATACTTAGTTGCTTCATCACCCTCTTGCATACTATCACCCAGATCATATACTTGAAAACCCTCATCATACACATCACCATCTTTCTCGTTGCTAACTTCCTTGACCTCCATCATGTGATCTTTGACTACATCTACACAAAGAGAACTCCCAAGTCACATTTGTATCACAAACATACTCCTCTTCATTAGAATATACATTACAAGCATCAACCATGTGACTTGGATATTCAAAATTCTCATTTCCTTGCATTTGAGACTCATTCATGACCATGGTAGCTGTCTTTCCTACATCCATCTTACTAGCATTATCATCTTTGACAGGAAGGTTGACATCAAAGCGCTTAAACAACAAAGATGGCATACATTGAGCATTCTTCTTGATCTCATTGTGCATATGGAATTCTTCTTTCACATGCTTAAGAGAATGAGAAACATGGAAGTCTGCATTGCATACGTTTTTCATATTTATGTCTAAAACATAAGATACATTTGGCTTCACATCTTCTTGCAATCCAAGCTGCTTCACTTTCTCTAGCTTCCATTCCTTATGCTTTGCAACCTTTACTGCATCATCAAATGTAAGTGGACTTTTAAGCTCAACATTCCACCTCAAATCAACCCTCAAACTTTGCACTTCTTAAGCATAAGAGGAGGAACATCACTGTCCAAAGCAATACACCATCTTTTCCACAAAGCATTGAACTCCTTGAGAAAGGCTTCTACACTTTGACCATCACATTGCACAAGTCCTTCCATACATCCGTTGGTCCATCTACCTTCTTGAACTTCTCAAGAACAGCCTTCTTTAATGCATATTAAGTCATCACCTATGGAGGCTGAGATGATTTCAACCAAAAATCATACTCATCATACCATGTTCTTGCATCCTCTTTCAAGAAAAAGAACAAAATCTTGAGCATAATCATTGGATCTTTCTTATTTGCCATCAAACAAGAAAACTCTATCTTTTCAATGAATGCATCAACATCCTCACCTACATGACCATAAAACCTTGGAAACTCTATCACCATAGCCATCAAAGCTGTCAATTCAAGGTCACCTGAAGAAGATCCTCCATGGGGGCACCAAAACACTATTGGGAAACAAGCAAACTGGAACACCTCTATAGCGATGTCACCCAAGAGTGTTTAAAGAGCACTAAAACAACACTAAAATATTTGGAAAATCCCTTTGAAACACCACAAGTCCAACAAGAGTAGCCCCCTTGGGAGTCGCCCACCCAAGAGATATGAAGACAAGGGCCTCCCCTTTCACCATTGACATCACAAACCCACAACTTCAACATCAATTCCGCAATTCATACATACATGCCCTCCCAATATGTCTGCACACAATTTGCCACTAGGCTGCCATAGCCATAACCCTGCAGAGAACTAGTCATAACCTGAAGAGCACAACTCCAATTGGGGCAGTTTAAAGCTTGAGAGGAAGCTTGAAAAATGAATGGAGAGAAAGCTGAAGATGACCAAATTTGAATCTACACGCCGCTACATGAAAAATTGATGCGAACAGGGAGCTGTCCCAACACAACTACACGTAGAGTAGGCAAGGCGGGGACAAAAACTGCAACATCAAGGAGGCACAACGAGCTCAAACCTGCAATTTTCTGGAGTGTGGATGAACTTTTTAAGTTTGTACATGAGTTTAAGTTATATACAAGTCTCACTTCAAAAAACGCACTCACGGGCACATTTTTCTCGAACACTGAGTGGTAGCACCCTCAAATCCCAACTGCCAAGGTCCAACACCACGTTCTTGCTTTTCAAGAGGAGGATGCGGCAGAAGATGAGGACAAGGGAGGAGCCAGGAAGCGTGAGTGTGCCAAGAGAGCCCTCAATCTCCACCACTCAACCAGTTCAGGTTGCTGCAGAAGATCTTGGGACAAGGTATCCAACCAAAAAACCATCCGGTGGATGGCCATAACCTCACCGCATTTCACCTTGCTCAGCCCAACCTCCTTCGTTGCAACAGAGGTAATTAACAACAGAGGTCATGCTGCAAGGTGCCCAGGTTGCTGGTAGTTGCACACGTAGCAGGCAGCGTTCTGCGAGTCGAACAGGTGGGGAGACAAGGCGGGATCAGGGCTCCAATGATAGGACGAGCAAACGGCCTCATGCAACTCCTTACTCCCATGCGCTCGCCTATGCCCTGATGCACTACCTTGACAGACTTACATTGACAACAGGAGATCCTCCGGCTCCCTCCCCCCGGTTGTACTGCAATCTTGTAGTCTCTCTCGAAAACGGATTGCATGATTTATGAGATACGATATACCTCTGTACATAGTTTCTGGATGCACCTGACTCTCGCAAAGGTGAAGCACAACCCGCCAAGTCACAACTTCTACTACTCTTGCACACCACTGCATACATCCATGGCGTCAAGCGAATCTTACAACTGTTGAGTCATTTGAAGGAAACACCTCCAGATGAGCACACAAACCATCCGCGCGCGCTGACGCTTTGCGAGCTCATAATCTTCTAGCAAGTTTTTGCACTAAGTTGATACATTTTTGTCCTATTCATTTCTAGACTCACATCCCATAGCATGGCGACCATCTGCGCGTGCACGGACGCTCTACGAGCTCATTGTGTGTAGGAGGTCCTATATACACGTAGGAGGATAAGTGTACATGGACCGCATGTCAGCTATAAAGTATCATAACTTGAAATTAAATTAAACCCAAAGTTGAAACATTGTAGATTTAAAAAAAATTCATTTATTAGTCTATCAATGAAGGAGTTTAGATTGCACACTTGTCCATGCTCTTTTCCACTCTCTAGCCCATTCGCACTGCAAGACAAACAAATATTTTATGGCATAGCATCACAAGAAGGATCCACTGGAGACACATCTACTGGTTACACGATTGGCAGAGGTTCAACATACACCAACGATTCCCATTGCAAACAACGTGGACATCCTTTTGTTTCAAAGGTTAAAGTCCACTGGCATTCATTGCAGTTCTGGAATGTTGTGAGGATTTTTTTGGTGAATTGCAAGCTACCATGTCTATCATGGTCTAGGCTCATTGAACATTCCTATGTCTAACCTTTCTCATAGGCATTATTTCCAAGGTGAGTGCCATTGACCTTATTTCTTGGTCTCCTTGCTAGCTCTACTGGCCTCCGTTGTTGTGGCTCATGATGTTATGAAATAATAGGTGGGATTATAGCAGCATGTTTGGAACGTCATCAAATTTTTTCTAATGATTAAAAACTGCCATGTAAATGGCATAACTCGTGGTCCAGGCAGTCTGAATGTTGCTTATGTATAACCATTTTTATTGGCATCTATACTAATAGATAAAGGGGGAGGGAATTCCGCTTTCCCCCTACCACGCGTTAGCTTCTCCTTCAATCGGCAGGTGTGGCCTGTAGCACCCCGGAACAAAGTGACGCAGAGAGAGAGAGAGAGAGAGAGAGAGAGAGAGAGAGAGAGAGAGAGAGAGAGAGAGAGAGAGAGAGAGAGAGAGAGAGAGAGAGAGAGAGAGAGAGAGAGAGAGAGAGAGAGAGAGAGAGAGGCGGCGAAGCCACTGGCTATACTAGTGTTGTTTAAGGTGAGTGCCATTGACCATATTTCTAAGGACCTAGTTGCATCCACCCACTGTGTATCCCGCCTGTCGTGTTTGTTGGTAGCCATGGAGTCCCATGATTACGTTAGATAGGGTGGGGCAGAAGCTGCTAGGGAAGGTTGTGAAAAGAGTTTGCTATTGTGGCTGGATTTTTGCCTCGTGTTGGCTATGTGCAAATGAAGGCAATTTTTGCAATTTATCGAGGTTCCCATTGATTTCGAGGGCATAAGAGAAAAAAAAGTTGACTTTCTAAATGACATGACAAAGCTTTAATGGCTTCGTTCTCTCTCTACTTAATTAGCTAGCAATCGCCTGAAAGGTAGGATATCTGGCCACACAGCTAGGTCCTTAGTCTTTGTGCTAGCTATGTGGGCCCTCCTTTGTAATAGCTCATGATGTTATGAAACACTATGAGTCTGGTCACGTGAGGTTGCCAAGTAGCGAGTCTGCCATGTCACCCGGTTTCCATTTGCCAAATGATTATCTCACTTCATGCAAGGTGATTATTGCGTATCTTGCAGCTCATGAGGTCCAAATGCTGCTTACGAGGTGATGTGATTGCATTTTCTCTCTCTACGTTACCTCTTGGTAACCGGCTGAGGAGCATGACCAGCAGCATATGCGACTAGATCCTACATGTGGGATTATCATGGCAGGTATAGAATGTCATCAAGTTTTTTTTGTCCAATCCGGAACTATCACATCTATGACATAGCTTATGGTATAGGTAGTCTGAATGCTACCTATGTCTAACCTTTCTCATATGCATGTTTTCCAAGGCACATGTCATTGAGTTTATTTGTTGGTCTCCTTGTTAGGTATGTAGGCCAAGCCTTTGTTATATCTCATGATGTTATAAAACACTATATGGGATTATATTATAAATATTTTAAAATTTTATCATGCCTAAATGTGCCATTAAGATGGCTACTATATCTGTAATCTTATTGCATACTTGAGTGTTGCATAATTGAGCATGGTCCAATGTTGAGTTAGTTCTTTTGGTGAGGTATATGTGTATGCGTGGTTTTGATGAATACATTAGGAAAAATATGAACCCTCTAGGGACCCTTTGGGATTAAGGTTAATTAGAGGCCAGCCAATGAGAAGAGGGTGGTGGACACACTCTATGCCCTCAAAAATGTAGGGGGACAAAGTAGTCTTACACTTTTTAAATGGGCTCTTACCTAGTGAGAAGGTGGGGGGGGGGGGGGGGGGGGGGGGGGTGGGCCATATGGAACCTCCAACTTCCCTCCTTTTTGATCCGGTTTTGAAAAAATCCCAAAAATTTGAAATTTTTCAAAAATTTCAAAACTCAAATTTCATCTTCTGAAAACCCCCCTTAAACTATTTTATGGTCAAAAACGCATTTTTTGATCTCAAAAAGTCAAAACGTGCATCCAAAAACCCTAAAATTCAAAAAATTTTAAAAACTTTTAAAAAATATTTTTTTGCTATCCAGAGCTCCCCCAAAAGTAGTTATTAGGCAAAAAGGGATTTTCTCTCTCTAGAATCCCTTTTCCAACCCCTCCTTGGTTGCAACCATCACACTCATCCTCTACTCCAACACTCTCTCTCTTTACACCATCTCCATTGCTACAGCAAGGAAGCTCCTCTCTCCTCCCCTACCACCTTCCATTGCCACACCAAGCAAGGCTTATCCACCTTCTCCTCCCAGTGCCACACCAAGCAAGGGTTGTCCACCTTCTCCTCCCATTGCCACAAGGGTTGACCATTTTCTCATATCACTTTATCCCACCTACATTGTAGCAACAAGCAAGGTTCTTCTCCTCCTCCTAGTTTGCTTTGCTCAACCATGGCCAACTCTACTTCGCAAAGGCGGCCAAAGGATGAGGTCACAACACTTGCATGCCACAACACTAGAGGTGTAAATGATGAGTGGGTGCCACAAGAGTTCACCAAAGGTGCTTGGGTATACATGCAACCATCTGCTGTTGGCCCTCATCATGTGTGGAATCGTGCAAACTTGGATCTTCATTGGAAAGGAAATCTCCTTGGCTTTAAGAACCGCAAAGACAAGGGGACCGTAGCCATTGTGCAACATGTTTTCTCAATGTCAACCATGCACTTGCAACAACCACCTCGATTTCCAACACATTGTAAGTACATGTTTTGAGAATACAAAGCTAGGTGTGAAATCACAGTGTAATGTTATTATGGATTCATACTTAACATTTGTCATGCATTTATAGTCATATTTCCATCCACGTTGGTGGAGGAGCAGCCACTACATAGTCTCTCCGGCACATTCAATGCTATACATGCGGATATTGGAGCAATAATGTTCTCGCATCTTTGCCCAACCAAACTGGTTCAAAGAAGGATTTTCTTCTATTCTCACTCCTATATTGTCCCTACTTCTACACAAGCATTTGGAACGCTTGAACCCATCAAAGTAACTTCCTTATTAAGTATGGAGTGGCCGGTCCCAGATTCGTGGTCAGTAGCATCTTTCAAGCAAAAGATGATAATGGATGTCCAAAACTCTTTGAAATACTCTAAAGCTTTTAGGTCTGTGGACTTGAGCTGGTGTTTGCCTATTCATTGTTTTGTGCACATTTTTAAAGAGTTTGGATTTGTGGAGACTACCAAAATGCTTGTATGTAAAGATGCGCATTACGAGGAATTAGGAAGGCTTTTAGAAGAGGACTGGGGTTTTGTGGAGGGCATGCACAACGGGGACCGGTACCGTGGTAAGGTTGGAGCTTCAGGTATTGGAATGCGCTATTTGAAATCCCGCACCTCCTTGTACATACGATTTCACTATGATCGTTGGATGTGCAAGCTTGGAGTGTGGACTCCCTTACAGAGTGTAGACGACGCTATTGCAAGCTTTGACATTGCAGTGAAGATGCCCAACGATGCTTTGGAGGCAGTCCAAGTGAACAAGCATTGGACTCTCAGTAATGTTCGAGAACATTTGGTTATTATGGGTTTTGAGGCCCTTCAACAAGCACAATTTCATTTACAAGGTCACAAGGTGAGAATCCTTCCACCACATTTTCAATACATCATGGTTTGTCGATCATTAGATGCTTATTGTAATGAATGTTCGCAGATTGGGAAGAGAAAGGAAGACAAATTGAAGGTCAAGGAGGACTGGGGGATAGATGGAACTATGCTATCGATCTTATAACTTTGTAACTCTTGCAATTTTCATATTGATCCCCGCTGTAATCAACATGATTTGCTTCGGCAAATCATGCCTTTGAATATAATTTTTTGCATTGGGATGAGAAATCATTTTTTGGTGAAAGTGCCTTTTTTTTTAATGTCTTAAAAAAAGGGTACATTATAAAAGCGGGGCCACCTAACTCATTCACTATTTTCACTTTTGCAACTCTTGAGCTCCTCCACTCTCTATCCACACCCCAGGCTAAACATGGATGCTGCCACAACCTCTACATCTGTACCCACATCCACCCCTTTGTCACGCTTCATCCTCTTCCTTGAGGACACCAAATACAAAGGGAAGTTGGACCTCCACACCTTTTTTACTCGTCTCCCTGACCTTGACGCCACAGTTGCCCTTCACATGGATGCATTTGAGGAGATTTCTGCGTTCATAGAGGAGCACATCATAAAATATTCTGTATCTATCCCCCCACATGCAGAGATCTGGGTGCCTTGCGATCTTTTGCACTATATACACAAAGGTGATCGCCCATTCTCCAAGCGGTTGCAACGATTCCAAGAAATTGCAACCAATGCAGGCCATTACTTGGACGAGCAAGCCCCTGGGGTGTCAGCGCTCAAGAAGCGCAAGTTGGGGGTGGAGTACCTTTCTCGGCTTGTAAAATTTATCTTCTTGGTGAGCGAGGAACCTGATTTGGAGGAGCTCCGCTAACCACACCTTCAAGTTGGGTCCTTTATCAAGGACACCAAGGAGCAGCAGGTTATCCCCATGAACCCTGCAGTGGAAGGAAAAGCACACCAGCTCGAGTACCCTAGGGGTCTTGAGGAAGTGGTTGAGAAATCCATAGTTGCGGCTGGCCCTAGTGACACTCCAGTGCCACTACCACTGACGGATGTGGCTATCCCAGAGGTAGAAATTAGCCGCTTCTCCTCAGTGTTAGTGGATGGGGAGGAGTTTGTGTTCCTGCATGATTTGGAAAAAGCATTTGGCTTGCGCATGGATGAATGCTTGAGCGTGCTATGCAACAGCAGCAAATTTCCCTTAGACAATACGCCAGATGCCCTAGAAAGCAAGCTCTTGCCAGATGGGGACTCTGTTGCTGACACTATTGCAGTTGTATGTGCGGAGGTCCTGGCAGCAGAGCAGTTGCACGTGGCTGATGAAGATTTCCAAGCCACGCAAGCCAAGGTTGAGGCTGCTAGGATGCCTATGCCATTATGCAACCTCCCATCTGATGATCCAAAGCTTGTATCTGTGGTGCATGTGAGCATTGACTTGGATGCAAAGGGAAACAGGGAGGAGGACGACAAGGAGCAGGAGGTAAACTGTATCCTAATTTTCATGTTACTATTTTATCCTTCGTTGTCTTTTTTCTCAACCTTCATCGGTTTATGACAGGATGTTGTGGAGGTTGATGATTTTGCTGCAAGGACGGGTGGCAAGCGGACGGGCTTTGGACCTCAAGCTTCCCTTGCGCATTACCTCGGACAACTCCTCCCTGGTGATGTGGCCATTATCCATAATGAATTTACTCCCCAAGCCCATTTTATGACTTGGTCGTTAAAAGCTTTGAGCAAGTTTTTGTGTTTGAGTACCATTGCTCAAACTGCGCATCAAGTGTTCCTAGTGCGTAGATCCCTTGTATGCACAGCGTTTGGCACTGGCTTTCGTGGTAAAGTGCTTGCCCAGATAGGGATACATGCTTCCATTGGCTCAACTGACCCAAATGCCATAGCGCAGTCCCTCTTGACTGGGGAGTTGCCTTACGCGCAAAATAGGCGCCAGGAAATGGTCAAAAAAATTTTGAACTCCTCAAATACATGATGTAAAATCACCGTGCTAGAAGGAATAAAAAATATTTGAAATTGTCTCTCTATATTGCAAATTCTTTTCAATCTGATTTATCAATCTTGAAAATTGTTTCAATTGGTGATATGAATTGTTTTTGTTATTTCAAGGTATGTAATTGCAGTCAATTTGAGTATAATTGTGATTTTTAAGTACCCTAGGGGGTTAGATTAGCCTATAAGGGGCAAAAAATGCCTGGCCACAAGGGCGCGCAAATGGCCCATCCATCAGTTTTGGATGGGCCATTTGCGCGCCCTTTTGGCCAGGCATTTTTTTGCCCCTTATAGGCCAATCTACCCCCTAGGGTACTTAAAAAGCACAAATTTATTGCAATGGATTGGTTTTGCATCATTCA
Source organism: Adiantum capillus-veneris (assembly GCF_014529385.1). NCBI lineage: Eukaryota > Viridiplantae > Streptophyta > Polypodiopsida > Polypodiales > Pteridaceae > Adiantum > Adiantum capillus-veneris. Next base: position 27,065,298 of record NC_140958.1, read on the forward strand.
TTTAAATGCAACCTTTTTATGGCAATTCCAGTATATGTTCACACTCAAGGACACTAGAAAAGCTCAAATCAATTATGAAATGAAGTTTCCAGCAAACTATCACTTGCTTTAGCTCTACCTACTACACCCTTGCACCAAAAAGTCAAATTACATTGGACACTTGGTTTCACAATATGTTATTTGTTTTGATATCCTATAAGGAATTCAAAGCTTGAAATGACCAAAAAAAGGTGTCCATAAGGATCCATATAAAATATTGATGCAAAACCAATAGGTTTTAGTAAATTTGGTTATTTTAAGTACCCTTGGGGGTAGATAAGTCTACAAGGGGCAGAAAAAGGCCTGGCCACAAGGGCGCGCAAATGGCCCATCCATCAGTTTTGGATGGGCCATTTGCACGCCCTGTGGCTAGGCCTTTTTCTGCCCCTTGTAGGCTTATCTACCCCTAAGGGTACTTAAAATGCACAAATTTACTGAAATTGACTGCAATTACATACAGAACTTGAAATTACAAAGATAATAGACAGAGTAGACACAACTGTTGATCATATTGTCATTGGAAAGTCAAATCATTACAAAGATAAGGGTGTGCAATACAAAAAGAGGGGTAACTTCGGCTAATGCTCGAAGTCTCGTCGCAATCGTCGTGCAAGCTGCATATCTTTTGGCTGTATTGTCACTCGCTTTGCATGAATGGCACATAGGTTGGTATCTTCCAACAATGAAATGATGTGGGCCTCTGCAGCTTCTTGAATAGACTCTAGCGCTATTGCTTGCATTCTATACTGATTTCCATAGCTTTGAAGCACTTCCTTCACAGTGCGAGCAAAGGGGGCGCGTTGAATCAAGAGCTCCGTCGTCTTCTGGTAGTGGCGGATTTCTGCAAATGCCCTTGCTATTTTTCGGCGCCGCTGCGGTTGTCTTGGGGGCACTTGCACATTTGCTGGCGGGCGGCGTGTAGGCTTCTTGAAAAACTTAGACTTGCGTCTGTTTACATGCTTAGGGGCTGGTTCTGCAGCCTCTTCTGATTCTTCCTCTTCCCTTGGTTGCCGATCTTGTCGTGTGGGGAGAGCTCCCTTGCCTTGAGGCAATGTCTTCCCCCCAACGGCCACCCGCTGTGTGCGCGGTATTTTTTCTCGCAGCCATGGTGGCTCACTCTCTGATTCGGTGTCTGTATTGACCACCCGAGTCCTGGATGGTCCTGCTTGTGATTGGGGGCGCAACGACTGCTCCCTATCGGACTCTGATGTCTCTGCTTCTCTCCAGCGCTGGGCACGTTGCTTCATTCTCTTGCTAGGTGTTATATCTTGAGGAGGTGGAGATTCAACAGTCCTTGATGACTCTCGTGCCCTACCACCATGCCCACTACCAGAAGAGTTCCTGGAACGGCCAGGTGTTCGTGGCCGTTTTCTTGTGCCTTTAAGCCATGATGGCTTCTCACATCCTTGGAGGGTGTTTTTGTTGGCAAGCGGCCTCTTTCGCGGTTTGTTTGGTGCGCGCCATTTTGTTGGTAAGATCTCACCTGTTCTTAAGAAATGAGTGATTTATGAGAGCATGCAATATTTATAAGGGCCCATTTAAAAAGGGCCTTGTTCACACTAATTTTTTTAAAAGAAGTATTATTTTTTAAATAAACATGTCGCTAAGAGTTGGACCCTGCGTTCACGTTTAGTGACTCGCGCACTATCCACTTTGATCCTTGTCGCACTCTGCATCACCACCATGCAGCATGCTTGGTGGGACCTTACGACATTTGCCACTTGTTGCTATGCTCTTGACGACTCCATTTGCGCACTTCAATAGCAATCTTGGATTGTCGCGCACGCTCCATTGTGAGCTTACGAGCAAATGTTGTGCGAAAAAACCAGTTGAACATCTCCTCCAAATAATTGGATTGCACCATTCCACCACCATGTCGAGTATTTTTGAAGTACACTCCCCTTGCTCGATAATGGGACTTCTCCATGCCTTGAGTGCTAAAAATTTCAAGCGATCCATACTTGTGCATAAAAAATGCACCATGCGCAAACAAGATATGCTGTTCACATGAGCAAACGATCCACATTAGTAAATAAAAACAATCCCTTGTAATGAATACACCATGAATGACTTACCATGTAATGTGTGATGTTATTTTCACCCCAAGAAAGGGTGAAGACCTTGGTAAAATCTGCCAAAGCTTCTTGAAATGATTGTCGTTGTTCTTCTGTTGTGCTGTTAAGGCTCATAAGCTTGACCATTTTATCAAAATGGGCCCAAACTTGCTTGCGCTTGTTTGCAAGCTCTCCATTTGAATCATTGTCAGTAGTAGCTTTGCATAACTCCTTCCAAAGCTCCCAAAGGTTACCTGCCTGCTGGTTGGAGCTGCTTTGAGCATCATATCGACTTGGCTTTCCTTGGGAAACTTTCTTCAAAAAGTGTCTAGCTTTTTGTCCACTCATTGACACTTGTTGAGCAATTTCATGGGCCTCCCTTGTGTTCTTTGCAGCAACTATAGACACATTTCCACCGTGACAGCCAATGGAATTCAAGAGTACCTCCACTCTTTCGATCGCTTCCTGGGACTTTTCCAACGGTTTCATTGTGAAAGCATAGTCAATGTGGAGCTTCAATAGCCTATCAAAAATACGCATGAATGCGTGTAATGTACAAAAATGTACATTCGATAGAGGAAATCGAAAGATTGGATTCCAAGTGTGGTCCTTTTGATCATGGTCTGGGGCATTGAGCATGGGACATCTCAGAATAGACGCTTCCCATTCTCTACCTTCATCTCCGACATCATGACAATCTAACCCTTGTTCTCCATGCCCTTGCCATGGAAGCATGTAACTGGCCTTTGCAGTGCTCTTATGTGATTTTTGTCCATTAGGTTTGTACCCTCAAGTGCAAAATGGACAAGGCATGAGAGAAGAAGCCCCTTGTTTGCAACCAAGCAAACACTTTATAGTCTTCAAATCCCCACCTAAGTGCCACTCCACATCATAACTACCAAAGCCCTCAATCTCCAACTTCTGACCTGCAATTTGGGAGTGTATTACTTCTGTGATCCATGGAGTTCTCTCAAAAATCCACGAAAGTATGCCATTGGTCTCTTTGGGCACCTCAATAGCACCCAACCACCAAATGTCTTTCTCTGATTGCACGCTAAAAGATAGGGTGGGATATGGCTCGACTGAATCCCTTCGCTTGGTTTGTAGAAGGGCCTCGTTCATTAGAGTGACACTTAGCCTCTCTAACCTTCGGCCTTTCACTATTTGACACTCATCGAGTTTCAACACAAAAGCGACTTTTGTGCCAAGCACTACAAAATAAATAGTGCTAAGGCCTTAAACTTCAGCTTCTATGAAAAGAATAATACCAAAGAAAAAAGTAAAGTGTGTCACCTTCTTCAGGTAACTCGTAAAATCTAAGCATGGCTTTTTGAAGCCTTCTAAGATCCACGAAAATATTGTTCCACATTGTGTAAGGAAAGCCCTTATTCGAAGGTTTTATGGATTGTTTCTTACCTTTTCCCCTTGTCTTTGTTGCGCACGAAGCATAAAGGGAAGTTGGCATTGTGTCCTCAATGTGTAGGTATGTCCCAATGTGGGAGAACACATCTTCGTTTGTGGCCTTCTTTGCGAGCTTGACCTTGTGAGGAACGGGAAATAGGTTTTCCACAATGCCATGTTCTTTGAGGGCATCCTTTAGGAGTTGAAAAATAGCCTGATAGGCTTTGGTGCTGATTCCAGCCTCATCACAAGCTTGTTGAACGTCATCATCATTAACCACATTTCTTAATTTACGCATAAGATCCTTGGTGACTGCATCCTTAATGTGCTTACCTCCAGGTGATTGTAAGATAGAAATAACGTCCTCGGTATTGAGACAACTAGTGAGAAGGTTGACTCGATTATCTTGGCTTGTTCCACCGCATGCCTCCTGGATGAAGTTTCTAGCAACAAATAAACATAAATGTTAGAAAATAGTGTGAAGTAAGAATGCAGCATGCAAGTAAAGACCAAATCACCTTGTGGCTGTAACTTGTCGTTTGCGTGCTCCTCCGGAATGTGCAAGAGTTTCAATGGATGAATACGGGCGTTTGTGTTCCCTTGCACCAAGGGGCGTTTCTTTCAAGTATGTGATGGTGTTGGTAAGCTTCTGGATGTGGGACTCCTTTTCTTGCATTTGTTGTTCAAGACTTTTAACTACCCTCTCCGAAGAGGCAACACTCTCTTGTAATGCCGTCGTCTTGAGGTGAAGAGCTTGACATTCGTACATCCACATATGCAAAGAAGCACCTGCACCCATACACAGCCGCTTGCAATAGCCTAACAAACCTGCTTCTCCCCTCCCAAGAAATTGAAGAAATGTGGAAAGGCTATTAAACGGTGGATGGAAGCGGCTTATAGGATCGTAAGGGTACAAATGGCCATCCACCCAAATGTCAACATTGGTCTCACAAGCGGTGCGACGTTCCTGTGATGACCTTTGATCACCTTCACTAGTGGTCTTCGGTGCAAATGCCGTGGGTAAGCGAATATGTATGCTTTTGGTGTGCGGAGTACGTGGTGGTGGAAGCAAACCATTTGTGATGTCCGTGAGCACCATGGAAGCTGTTGCGTGAGGAAGCAAATGATGAAAAGATAGAGGGGGAAGGGTAGAGAGGCCGAGCAGGATGGGAGGAGAGAAGGAGGGAGGGAGGGGAGGGAGAGATTGGGGAGGAGGAGGAAGGTAGGGGCAAAGAGGGAGAGGAGAGGGAGAGGGAGGGAGGAGGGAGGAGGAGGAGAGAACAAAATATTTATTACTTTTTGGGGGAAAAGATTTTTGAAAAAATGGACTTTCTAAGCTTGTGGGTTAAAAAATGGGTCAAAAAATGATTTTTGGATATGTATATATGTTGGGAGGGAGTTTTAAGTAAAACACAAATAAAAATGAAAAATTTAAAAAAAAGGTCAAATTTTGACTCTTTTTGACCCACGGAATTGCTGATGTGGACACACCCTTATGCTTCCTTCACTTTAAAAAAAGCTAGAGAGAGAAAGCAACCCTTTAGGTCCACATCTTACATTTGTCTAAAAAAAAGGCTAGAAAAGCCTACTCAAAACTACCTTCTTCAATGCCCTTGCCCCCTAAACCCCACACAACATTAGCCTTAATCCCTAAAAATTAGGATTCCTTACAAGGCCCATGCAAGGTTCATATTTCTCCTAATGATGCATGTTTTTTCTCTTTTTTATAGTGGGATGGAAGGTTTGTTTTCAATGTTGGCCTTTCTCTTTCTCTTCGTCATTGAGATCAAGCATTTACTTTTGATGTTTATCTAGGTGATTTATTGAAACCATTAGGAAGCTTCAAGAAAGAGGAAGGTTTGATATAGCAAAAGGTTGTCCTTTCCATATGGAGGCTCTTTTAATACCCCACCTTGTTTTGATAACACATCCATTGAACATATCAATCATATTTCTTAGCACCACTATTAAGACGACCATATCAACACTCACAAATTTCCATCTTTTCCATCTCCACCTTGCATCAATCCGTCCCTTCCCACTCGCCTTCTTTTGGAGCCCCCTCCTTGCCTTTTCTCTAATTCAATCACTCTTTTGGATTTTGTCAATCCTCCTTTCTTCATTGCTCAGACAAACTTGGAAGAGAACATTTTTTTAGCTTTAAGTAATCAATTTTAATGGGACGACCATCTTGAGAGGTAAGAATTTATGTAGAACCATATGGAGTAAGACTTTGCATAAGATGCCTTTAAAAAAAGACATCCCACCTTGTACAAGTGTCTCCCTATAAATTTATTCTCAATGACATCATAATATGCTATCCATTCCTTGTCATTCATGCCTATTATATATTGTTTCACTACTTTGGTAGAAACTTTTAATGTTTATTCATTGCTATGCTATAAACATGAGTTCAACCATGTATTCACAAACACGCATACTCTCATACATATAAGAATTGTTTTCACACAAAAGACGGCTTTATTAACTATGAAACGTGAACTTAAGCTCCCAACCAAAAAAACTATATATTTCTCAAAAAAGCTCTAATTGAAAAGCTCACATATTTATTATCCCCTTTTTCATGGAGATAGAGAAATTATGCGAAGAAAGAATGCTAGAGGGTCTATGGAAACAATGTCATAGAAGCCTGTCTATGCAATGGATTCAAACAGTGAAAAGAGCTCAAACAACTGGAAAAGATTTTATTTGAGATGGGCATGGAGACAGAGGGACAAAAAATTGATGTGAATGCACATTCCATGGATGAGGAGCTCCATGATAATAATGAGATAAGAGAGGCCATTATAGACACTATGGGTGGATATGGTTTTGATGATTTTGAGGTTTTTTTTTGCAAAGGGCCATTGGGCAATAAGACGGATGCCTCAAAATGTATTTTGTAAGTGTTTTGGTGTGGTTGAGGGGAGATATAACTTACAAAGATCAAAGGAAAAACTAGTGGCCATGATGTGCCACACACTAAAGTTAACACCAAACAAGGATTGGAACCACCAGAAAGGCCAACATCTTGGATTGTAGAGAGTGGGACAAATGTATCAAAGAAGGAGCATGCCGGTTGGCTTGGGGTAGATTTTGTGATAGGAGTTCCTTTTCTAAAGGTTTTCAAGGAAGGAGAGATAGTTAAAACCTCAAGCAAGCGTAGAAAAAAGTGGAGATTTGGTGTCTTTAAGAAGGCATCACGTATGGATGCTTGTTTCCTGCAAGAGATAAATTTGGCACCTAATCATGATGCCCTATTTAAGATCTCAACTCAAGATGTACATGATGTGCTTGCGGCTATGGAGCCCTAGTGCACACACCCAGATTTTCAAGGAAGAAAGAAGGCAAAGAGGCCTTATGTGGCTTGTAAGAACGTATACAATATCTACACACAAATCCTTGGGCTGGATGGTAAGCAACATACTTGCGGGGGGGGGGGAGGGGGGGCGGTGGGGGGGTCATGTAGAAGGATATGTGTCTATCATGCGCATTCAATAGTAGGGACTATTTAAATCTATTCTTTTCCACATTTGCACATAAAGAAGGGGGTTACTAGAAGGATCTTGGAAAAAAATTCACAATTGAATAGAAAAGGGGTCCCTTTTATTAGTTAAGAAATTACAGACAAGGGGTTTTATAAACAAGCCTTAAACGCTGAGGCGGTCCGGGGCGGGCAACAAGAGAGGCGACCTCTAAACACCCCTCAAGGCTCCCGTGCTGCTCAATTGGGGCTGGGGCAACCACAAGCACAACACAACAACACTGCCCACAGCCAAACCCAAACAAGATAGGGGCACCACCTAGTTATGGTATGCGAACTAGGACGCAAGAGAGATTTTGGCACAACCAAGAAGATGCACCACACAACACACACAAGCAACCTCACACCAAGACACACATGAAATGGACCAGAGAGAGCTAGAGCAAAGGGAAGAGAGGGAGGAAAGGATCTTGCGTAATACCTTATTTGTGACTTGCAAATGGAGATGGTTCGTTATGATGCTATCATAGAACTTGTACAAAACTCACTCAATGCTTAGTGATTGCTAAACATTGCCAAAACACACACACACACTGTCTTAGGGTGTGGGAGACCTCTCACCACAATACCCTCTTACAATGGACAAAAAAATGGCAATGAAAAACACACTAAAACACTTTCTAAAATCAAGATCAACCGATAAAAACTCAAAATACACAAGTCACCTTGAATTCACCAAACCGTATTGCACAAATGGAAGGACGAAGATTTGAACGTCGAATCACGCCTTTGATGCACCAAACCTCAATTTATTGATGATGAAGGAGCATATACAATAGTGGTTTTGAGATTTGTGGAACTCACGCTCTCTCACTTCCAATGTGTAGCTTGAAGGTTTCTCTCACACCAAGAGTGAAGCTCACAAGTGGTTGCTACACCTAAGTCTCTCCTCACGCATAGAGTGTTGGGGTGCTATGTGAGCTATTGGAGGTTGTTTTACAAGAAGGAGAGGGGCCTATTTATAGGTTGGAGACCCCTCATTAAGATTATTAGAAATCCTAATTTACGAGCTAACAAATCAGGATTATGATTTTTTTGAATATCAAAACATTGCGGGCCTTCTTTGTCTGCTTGAGTCATGGATGTGGGCTCAAAAGAGAGCATTATTGATGGTGAATAATGTGAAAGTAGAGTTTTAAGTAAGGGGGGAGAGAGAGAGAGAGAGAGAGAGAGAGAGAGAGAGAGAGAGAGAGAGTTACTTTGTACATGTCTTGAGGTGAGGTGTCTTTTATGGTTAGGTCAATACTATTTTGTGTTAGTATGTTAGTGGTTAGTGTTAGTAATCACTAGAAAGTTAATGATATATTTACAATGGGTAGAATGGGGTGGATGGTTGAAGTAAGAGGGGTGAATTAAAAGAGAATCATTGAGATGGTGAAGCTTTGAAGAAGCTTGAACTCACCCTTGTGTAGATTGTGAAAAAAATGACCGCTGGTCTTCTTCTTCTTCTTCGCTTCTTTACGTCGCCGCCACGGTTGACCACCACGATGAAAAGAGAATTTGTTGATGAAAAATCCTCAATTTGCAGAAGTTATCATGGTTAAGATGCTGAATTTTAGATATTTTTAGGAGAGGTAAATGAAATTGTAACATAGAAGCAATAGAGAGAGACATGGAGAGGGTGTATGTATGTAGAGGTTCATAAAAGAACTATAGGGATGAGAGAGAAGGGTAATGGTGAAGAGGGTGGAAGAAGCCATGGAAATTGTAGGTTTGAGTGAGGGAAGGAGAGGGAGGGATGTGTAAGAGTGAGTAGGTGTGTGGAAGGGTGAGAGAAGACTAAGGGCTACTTGTGAGAAAAGTGGGCAGACTGGGGTCCACTCAAAAAATCATAGCTCACCGCTGGTTGCTCCAAAAATCATGAAAAAATTTGAGGTGATTATTCAGAGCGTGGGATAAATTTTTTCTTTTGACCACCGCTCCAAATTCGAAGTGGAGATAGGTGCCAAAATTCTCACCAAAAAGCCTATTTTTTATGCCTGCAAAAGTCTTTTAGTGGCCCCCTCCTTTGTTGAATTTGTACAATGCATCCAAGAGTGAGCCCCTCCTTTGTCATATTATAATACAAAGCATCCAAGTTGCCCTTGACCCATGCATGGAGGGGGATTATTGGTGAATAAAGAAATATATACATGGTGGGACTAGTGTATGGACTATTCATGGACTTTAGCTCAATGAGCACATGGTGTTAAAATAATGAGTAAAAATAATAATAAAAATATGGAGGAGTTATGGATATGGAAAGATATTGGAATCATATGATATGGTCCCTCCTTGAATTATTTTGGGTGAAAGAGGAAAAGGTATGCAAGTAAATAATATAATAAACGTAACCAATGAGTAGAAATCAATTTTTTGTTTTCACGAGGGTGAGGGTGAAAATGTGGGAGTGATTTGTATTGAGGCGGTCCGGGGCGGGCAACAAGAAGAGCAACCTCTAGACACCCTTCAAGGCTCCCGTGCTGCTCAATGGGGCTGGGGCACAACACAACACAAACCAAAACAACAAACCCCCAGCCAAATCCCAACTACACAAGGGGCACCACCTAGTTTAAGAGCGAACTAGGACGCAAAAGAGGAGAATCGTTAGAGCAACCCACAAACAAGCAAGGAATTTACACTAACCCTAACACCAATGGAACACTCTCACACACTAAAACACGAGAGAGAGAGAGAGAGAGAGAGAGAGAGAGAGAGAGAGAGAGAGATGGTGCTCGGGCTGCTTTGAAACGTATCGGCAATGATCAAGCAAACACAATTATATATGTAAGAAAGAGAGAAAAAGGGGAGAGGGTGCTTGTTGCATTAATACCTTCTTACAAATCTGTCATGACAAATCAAAGTGAGATTAGTATTTGTTCAACATAGCTTGCGTAAATTTCACCACAACGCATCATAAGAAAAACCACCCCAATCACTGTCTTAAGGCCAGGGGAGTCCTCTCCACCCTGTCACCCTCTTACAGTATGTGGGATTTATGGCTAGATTGATGACAACACCCGAGACAAGCTATCAAGAACTTAACAAAAAAACACCAAGACACTTACGCATCATTGTTGTCCATTACTTCACGTTGGAAGGGAGACAAAGTATCCAAGCTTAGTCCAAATCCACCCTCCTTGATTCAGCAAATGTTGGGCTTACACTAGTAGGAGAAATGATAGATTTCCTACTCTCAATTGAATGAACACTCTCTCTCTTACAAATGGCATAGAGTTCCCTTGCTAATCCCCTATTACAACACATGCACATGCATAAGACAATGAGCTTCCACTCAAGAGCTCCTTCTAGAGAGGTTGAGCTTGGCTTCTCAAGCTATAGCATAGTGCTCTTGCTTATGGCTCCCCCCTTTTGTGCTAGCTACACCCTCCTTTTATAGCAATTTTGAAGGCTAGGGTTACTCCTCTAACCATGGTTGGGTTAGATTTTCAGCAATTTATCTAATTTCTTTTGCTTGGAATTATCAAGAAGTTGGTGGGGAAAAGAGAGAGGAGAGAAATGGAGGTGATAGGACTTTTCATAGTGGGTTAGTGTTAGTAGAGTTAGTATTAATTTACAAATGGAATTGGATATTTACAATGGGAGTATCCATGTAGGATACAAATAAGGAAGAAAAACTCTTAAGAGGTAAGAAAAGGTGGATTTCTTACAAGGTTGATGCTCCAAGTGTCTTGAGTAGGGCCAATTTTGATGCTTGTTGACGGTCCACTAGCTTTGACGGTACATTTTTTCTCCACTCTTGACCTTCCTTGAGAGACAAGGTAATCGAAGCTAAGTAATCAACCACCATGATGCTGTCTTTTAAGAGAAGAGGCTGAATTTTGTGGTTTTTTTGATAGATATGGGTAATTTGGAGGAGGAAAAATAAAACTAGGTGGTCAATTTTGGAATGGAATTGTGTGTGGGAGGTATGAGTTCACCATGGTTTCTCTTATTCTTCAAGGTTGAGGAGAAGGTGAGTAGGGTGCAGAGAGGAGTGGTGAGAGAGGTGGGGATGATGAGTGGAGAAGTGTGTGTGAAAGAGGAAAATGATAAAGTGGAAGAGAGAGTGTGGCTGCATAGCATGGGAAAACTGGGGTCCACTAATAAAATCATAGCTCACAGCTCGTAGCTCAAAAAAATATGAAAAAATTTGAGGCAAAATTTTAGCCCACGAGCTACAAATTTTGTTTGTATCACCTTTTCAAATTCGGAGAGCAAGTGAACTTTAAAAATTCAGCAAAACCGACCGTTTTTTTCCACTGCACAAGGTCCTTGTGGGGTCCTTCTTTGGATGATTCTTTTGAATACCTCCAAGAGTGAGCCTTCCATAGTGCATGTATGCATGCCACCTACCCTTGACCTTATTTGGTAGGTCTATAATTGAAGATATTGTTGAGATCATGATATAAGTGAATAGTACAACTAAGAAAATCAAATATTGAGGGGTCTAAAAAATATGTACATGTCAAATATAAATAATATAAGTGGAAAAAATATAAAGGGGTCAAAAGAAATCTCTCTCATTATGAGGCTACCATAAAAAGATAAATATTTTTGGTGTTCTAATTTTTTAGAAAAAAAACAAAATAGATGTAGGAAGGGAAAAATCACAATAGTGAAAAAATATACACATAAATAAAACTAGTTTTTTTGGATTTTCGTTGGGGTGGAGTTACACCAAATATAAGAGAAGCTTACATGAAAATATTTCTATATGGAATAAAGAGTATGAAAAATGGTAAGAAAAATTGTGGTAATGGTGAGGCAATGTACAGAGCATAAATAACACACACCTAGGTAGAAATATTTAAATAAATACCAAAATAATTATGAAAAATATTTTTATTTAGGCCCTATATACAATGCAATATTTACACACAAATGGGCCATAATATACTTATATTTTTTTTTTAAAATTTATTTTTGGCTCAACTAGCCCAATGACTAGCTAATTGAGGGTTTTTTAAGAAGATATGGGAAAAGTCCCGTGACTCACGCACGCCTATGTACAGTGAAATGGTAGGGATAGCCACAGTGTTTGGGTGATTTTGGTAGGGTGAGGTAACTCACTGTGGCAATTACAAAGAGCCGAAAAACGGCTATCAGTATAAAGGAAAAATATGAGATTAGAGTATGTACATATTGGCAAAAAATATAATTATGGTGTAAGAGGATGAAAGAAGGTGTACATAGGTTTAATAAAATACACACCTAAGTAAAAATATTTAAATAAAATACCAAAATAATTATAAAAAATCCCTATATTTAGGCCATATATACAATGAAATATTTACACACAAAGAGGCCATAATATACTTTTATTTTTTTATTTTTTTTATTTTTTTTGGCTCAACTAGCCCAGTGACTAGCTAGCTGAGGGTTTTTAAGAAGATATAGGAAAAGCCCCCTAACTCACACACGCCTATGTACAGGGAAATGGTAGGGATAGCCATAGCGTTTGGGTGAATTTGGTAGGGTAAGATAACTCACTATGGCAATTACAGAGAGCCGAAAAACGGCTATCAACGCATGCGATATACAGGTTTTACATAAAGTGTCCCTCTTGAGGCAGCATATGAATATACATCAACCACTACATGAAAGAGAGTTCACATTCGTCTTAAGTAAACCTCAATAGTTGATGTTTTTAGACAACTGGAGAAGAAGGAGCTCTCAACAGCTTGCACAATCTTGAAGCTTGTGCAAGTGTTTTACATTTTGGTTGTGATGTGTACACTTTGTGAGGGATGTATTTTTTTGCACTTGTAATAGCTCCTCAATGACATGCTTGTTACCTTGTCTAATGTGAAAACTAAAAACCTTAATTTTAAGGCTTTTAGTGGATTTTTCTTTGGAATGCTTGTATTGTTTGTAGGTTGTGCAAATTTGTTTTGAGTATTTAACTATGGCAGGTGCAAATAATACAGTTTGTGTGGAGGCCTTGTGTATGACTCTGCAAACATGACATGCATGGAATATTAGGTTGTAGTTTACTTTTGTTTTCATACGCTAATGCTGTTGTGGTGAAGGAATTGGAGTATATAGATCATGTTTTAGTCATTTCATTATACAATACTCTACTTTGAGCATGCAACCTAAAAAGAGCTAAACTATGTGAGAAAGCTCTAAATGAAAAGCTTTGCACTTGGTTTATTTTCTTTGGCATCTTATGCATGATTTTTAGTGATGGAAACTTAGGTTGATAAACTTTTTGCTTCGAGTTCCATTGCATTGTCAATGGTGTGGCTCTTGACATAGAGGCTATTATGGAAGTTGGATGGAGGCTCGTCGAGGGTAAAGTTCTCTTGCGAGGTTGATCTTCTTCAGTATTTACCTTATCTTTACCTTTTTTCACGATGGTTGGAGATTTATTCTCCGCATGGATTTAAGAAGCTTCATGGACTCTTACATTGTCATTGTTGAAGCTTTTGACTGTTGTCAAAAGAAGATGTTTCTCCAGTTTTCTATCAGGACCAGACTCTCCTTGATGTGATGGGAGTCAATTATGTGGAAATTATCCTTGTACTCCCGAGTACTGAACTTGAGTACGGCTTCTGCCACTACAAAGCTAGGAATCGGCATTTTGGAGCTTGTGTACACTATCTCCTCTAGCTCGATGATTGTTGGATTTTCCATCATTGTCCATGTACCAAAAGACATTAAATTCTTTGTTGCATAAGGATCTATCACAAATGAACATGTGATTTTAAGTTTTGTTTCTCCACATATGGTGAATTTGATCTTCGCAAGAGAAAATCGATCATCTTAATTATCCTTGTTCTTCTCTCGATCTGGTGTTTATCGAACTTGACATTGAACTTTGAAACTTTTCTCCTTCACCTACTTTCTTTTACGCGTTTTTTGGAGTCTGCTATTTTGAAACAGCTTTTGTTGATTCTTTAGATATGTTGATGATGACATACTCTCATAGTTGCTCTGCTTCTTTTGTTTGCACTTTGGCATCATGCTCCATGATGTAGCTATCTATCTCACCTTTTCTGCTTTCATACTCACAAACTTTATTAGCTTTCTTCAACACCTTTATCGTAAATAAGGGAGTTATGTCATAGCCATTTGAAAGTTTGTCTTCAACATTATGTGGAAGATCCCATATAAAAACTTCTTCCACAATTGGTTTGCAGTATCTTACCAGTTTTGTTTCAATAGCTTCAAAGAGGTTTTCAATTTCTTGGATTGCCAAAACCATTAGAAAGGGTCTTATGTCATAGCCATTTTTGTTGCAAAATGTGGTGATGGTCACGTCATTTATGCAGACATCAAGAGTGGCTTGTATTTGATCCCATCCAACAGGTTCAAATAACTCCTCTTGGAATGGTTCCTTCATGTAGTAGTCATCTTCTATTGCATGCTCGAGACTGCAATCCTCCTTTCTAAGACTCCATCATTCTGATGCTTTGTACATCCAAACGTGAGTATCCTTCACTACTCAAGCTAGTAACTACATTCCGTCGTCCGTAGTGATAGAAAAGTCTTCTATCAGAGTTTGGTTTACATCCCTATAACTATGATCCTTGGTGTTAACCTTGGTTGTGACACCCTTATGCCGCAAATAGAGATGGTCGTATCCCCAATCTTGAATCATTCTAAGTTGACGCATAAAGGGTCGTTCCATAATAACTTCAAAGTTGTTGCATTTTTCAAAGTCAACTACAACAAAAGTGTGTTTGTACTCTATTCCATAGGAGGATACAATAACTTGGTTCAACATTCCTAAGGTCTCTCTACATATCCATCTGCTAGTTGCAACTTCAAGTGCGATTTTTTGAGAGCTGGTTTTCCCCATTTCTCCCAGATTTCTTTTGTAGCCATGGCTATTCCAGCCTCCCTATCAAGTATGGCTATTGTTTTTACTCCTATATACTCGAGTGGTAAGGTGGTATTTCCTTCTTCTCCTTTGCAATAGTCACCCACCTTATTCATTGATACAAGCTTTGCTTTTGGTCTCTCAGGTGAAGTTTCACCCATGTTGTCATCTAAGGGGATGTCTTGAGATGAGGGATTTTCACTCCCATCTTTTCCAGGTGTTTGCCCATTTGGTCCCATAGATGCGGTCTAATTTTCAACAACTTTAAAAGAGTAATCTTGCATTGTATAGGAGAAGACATCAATTTGTGCAAGCTTTTGGTATCCATCATTTTTGGTGTGGCTCTCTTTAGATGCTACAGACCCAACATCTCCGTATAAAGATCGTATATCCCCTAGGAAAAATTTGTGATCTAGTATTTTTTCAGGGATAAGTGTTGACTATAAAGTAGCACTTTTGTCTTTTTGGTTTGTGATTGTTTCCCATAAGGATTGTGACCATGGTTCTCATACTTCCGGAATTGGTTGCACCTCCAGAGGTCTATCTTTGTCTATTGTGTCTGTGGCAATTCCAATAGTAAGTGGCTCCTCTTTATCTATTTCCACAGGTTTTATTTTATTATCTGGAGTTTGAGTGCAAATTCACAAGTAAGTGATCTTTTTCACATCAGTCACAAAATCCTTGAATTTTGTCTTGTTCACCTATGTTGGTTTTTCCTTGTTTTTTTGTGTTTTGTTTTCTCAGCTATTGCATTACTGGCCCATAAGTTTTTGAAACTTTAGGCTGTAGTATGGCTTGAGCAGCTTCGATGAGTCTCTTGTATACTTCCATTCTCATGGTTTCCTCCTCTGGATGCGGATAGGTCATCAATATTCGCTCCAAAGTTTGGTTGTTACTGAGCTTGCAACATATGCTTGCAATATTGCGTTCAAGTGCTCGTTCACTTTCTCCACCAAGACCAAACCACCTGAGTCGGTCTTGCACTCTTCCACTCCCTTTGCATCTTTCTTACTTTATTGCTCATGTTTAAGTAGTTTTTGGTTTGGTTCAGTTCAGTTTTCAAAGCAATTTTCTCTTGCAGCCTCTTCTCTTATTTTATCCCGTTTGGCTTTCCAAGATTTTCTTCTAGTTCTCACCGATATGTTCTTGATTTCTCTTTGAGGCAGCAATATGTTTTCCTCCTCAACTAGTGCGTTTTTGGTAGCTTTTTGAGCTTGAGCTTGAGCTTGAGCTCGAGCCATCACCTTTATAGGAATCATCGGTTCTAACTCATATCTGTTTGAAGAAGGTATCACTCCTAGTTGCATTTCCCTTGTTGTCTGGATTCTTAGCATAGCGTTGAAGTAGATGGTGTCTCCCACATCTGTCACAAAATCCAAAGATTTATATTTGTGGACCCTTGTTTGGACAACCTTGCACCCAATGGTCACCTCCGCATTCACAGCATGGACCTCTTATTGCATAGCTTGTGGTGCAGCCAATGGTTGTTCTTGCTTGGCTAGAATGGTCTTTGAACCATATTCTTGATTGGCTACTAACATGAGAGTATTCACATCCATGAAGTATTGATTTCTCGTTGGTTGTGGAACACGCGTTGGTTGAGTGTAGTGGAATTTGAACATCTCGCTTTGTTGCAAATTTGCTCTTCAAAGATGAGGCACTACTAGTACCATTGTCTATATCTTCAATCACGTTTGGCCTTACAATTGTCAACTAGATAAAGAGCTTCTATAGTGACTTGCTCACATGTCGTACATGCTTTCAAGTGTAGGTCCTTTTTTAGGGTTTCATTCCTCAAGCCCTCTATGAAGAGAACTCATAATATCTCATCTTGAGATAGCTCTCTCACATGACATATCTCTATGTACTGTTTGAAGTGAAACAAAGCTTCCTTGACTCGTTCATCTTTTTGTTTGAAAGAGTAGATCCATGACACCGTGTTGTGCTTGATTCCCCTTTTTGAGAACTCCTCTACAAATTTGTGTAAGAGTTTTTCTATGTTTGGAAAATCATCTCCATTCAGTGGTTGGAACCAACTCAAGGTTGTTCCTTCCAAAGTCAGCTCAAATCCCTCATGCTATGTACGAAAATCCGCAATTTTCTCAACTCGTAAAACTTGCTTGAAGAGTGAGACATGAGCATATGGATCCCCTAACCCATTGTACTTTGTTTTGAAACATTGGTCCACTTGATATGATCTTAATTGTTGTGGTTCAGTCACCAATCTAACCAGTTTGTGATCTCTTGGAAGGATGTCTCTAGCTCTCTCCTCTCGTCTTGAAGAAAATCCCGGTGGAATCCTCTTTGATGTGTACTCTGGCATCATTTTTGGTTGAAAGTAAGTAGAGATTGGAGTACCCTTGTATGTATATTGTTTTAAGTCAATTGTATCAACAAGTTTGTACTCTCACCATACTTATCTACCATCAAAGCTTACACTCCGTGGGCATATGTATACGTGAATGCATAGAGGTTCTTATTGGTGGTCAACTCTCTAGCATTGTATTATAGAAGATATGTTGATCCCCGTTTGTGAACCTATACAAGACTTTATGAGCATAACCAGTTAGAATTCTCATGCCATCATTGGTTTTGATAAATCTCATGTTTGATTTGTTGATCACATGATGCCTCTCCTCTAGGTATTCTCTCGATCCCACTGTTGAAGGCATTGTAGCATTTCTTGTGTTTTTCATGTCTCTGAGCGGAGTAGAAAACCCTAGTGGTGGATGATTTTTCATGGTTAAGGCTCACTCAAAAATCTTATAAGATAGTCTTGAGACAATCCCACTTTGGCTTAGTGAAACTTATCTCTTTTTTTTCCTGATCTAGCCTCTCAGAAGTCATGTCTTTGTGGTCCTTTGGTCTTTGGAAACTTGCCTTGGGGTACCCTAAAAGTTTGGAATTAGGAAATCTAAAAAAAATCAGCTTTAAACCTATTGCCTGCAAGCTTTCTTCTTGGCTATACCCGACTCAATTTGGAGTTGTTTATCAAAAGTTGCAGCAATTTTGGTGAACTACACTTAAAAGAATACTCAAAACAGTTTTAGAACAGGACACAAGAACTTAGGCTTGTGTCTTGGTCTCTAGAATATATTTTTAGCTCAAACTTGAGATTTGAGATGTTCTCAAGTATGTCTATAAGCTGATCAACTCAGACACCCCCACTATGAGTAGGTACATGGATTGCGATCCATGACCCCGTGTCAAATTTTCAGTCCAAATTTTGACAATATGTAGATAAGGTCATATGCAAGCTCTGTACTAATTTTCATCAAATTTTGAGGTTGGGGGACATGGATTGCGATTCATGTTCCACCACATCTGGACTTGATCTCTTGGTACCTTGTTATACTGACTATGTCCACAAGCTAAATTTCAAAACTTTTTGGATTTGGACTTGGTTTGATACGTCAAATTGCAACACTAGGTCTGCACAATGGTTTTCAATCGATCACATGTTTTAATGTCTTTTGGAAAAAATTTGTTCATTTTTCTACAAAATTAGACTTGGAAATATGTTTCCTTATGTATGCACTATTGATCCGAAATTTTTTAGGTCAAGCTGTCACTATGGCACGATCCATGATGTTTGGAGGCCAAATTGACTTTTCTTAGTACCATCATAATCATCATGACTAGTAAGTCCTATGGTATCAATGTTTTTTGAAAATGGACACGTGGATTGAAAATTAGGTCGACTTTGGCACCTTGTCAGTATGCTTGATAGTTCTGGGCTTTTGGTTTGGTTTTTTATATCTAAATTCAATTTTGAAAAAACTACTAGACTCAAAAGGTGATAAAACTCGACACAGCTTGTCCTTGGTCCCTGAACCTTACTTTATAGTTCTTGTGTGGTTTGGATTTGATTAGGTCAGCCAAAGTCAATCCTTGTGCCTATTTAAGGGTTTTCACCTTGAAATATTTTTGGCACTTCTCATCCACTTTTTGCACTTTTTTGACAATGCTTCTTTGGGGACTTTTGTTCACAATGGTCTCTACTACAGGTTGGTATATTTTCTATCCAAAAAAATTTCAGGGAGTCATGGATCACGATTTATGCACCACTTTTGGATATGAAATTTGGTGTGCTAATAGCTTATGATGTTTGTAGCTTGCTCCACACAAAAGTATTGAGTTTGTATCAGTTTTGCCTTATCAAAGTGAATTCTACAGTCCGTTGTGGCGGTTCTGACATTGTTCTATTTTTTACTCTTTTGAACACTTTTTGCAACTTTTTTGCATATGGTTCTTTTGGGAAAAATGTGTGTCTATGTCTCAACTACCTACTGCTCAAATCTTAGCCACAAATCTTAGCCAAAAGTTTTGATGGGGGACATGGATCGCGATCCATGTTCCATCAGATCTGAACACCAAATTTGACTTGATGATTACTGGCAGTATTAGTAGTCTATTCCACCACTTTTTTTTGAATTTGAATAACTTTTTCCCATTCAAAAGTAAGTTTTGCTGTCTGCCCTACGTGTTTTGACTAGTTTTTGTGTTTGACTTTTTTTGACCCACTTTTTTTACTTTTTGCTATGGTGCCTTTTGGGAAAGCTGTTCCAAATGGTAGCAGTAGTTTGTTGGTCAAATCTTAGTCCTAGATGGTCATCGGAGACATGGATCGGATCCATGTTTCACCACTTCTGAGCATGAAATTTGGTCAGTAGTGTGCATGTACTCTATGGATGTCAGATTTTCACTTCTTTTTTAATTTTGGATCCCAACAAGTTAAAAGACTCCAAATTTTGTGTCTGAAATACCTTTTTTGCTGTTTTTTTCCTATCGGCCAACTTTGAGGTGATTTTTGAGTTTTTCTTTCAAGCAAACTTGATTAGAGAAATGTCCCACTGATGTGCACTATCATTAATCACTTTTTTGCAAAAATGGTCTCTGGGAGTCATGGATCGTGATCATGTCCTCCACAGAATCTGCTCAAACTTTCCAGGTCACTTCTAGAGAGTATGACAATGCCCTTGATCCACAACTTTTTGAATTTGGATCACTTTTTAGGTCTCTACCATCAAATTTTTATAATTTCAAAGTTATGGTCGTTTTTGCCAAAGTATGTTTTTCAACAATTTTTACCCTGATTTTTTCAACACTCTGAAAGTAATGAGAAAATCAAAGAATGAAATGATTTTGGCTATCTTACTCACAACCCTCTTTACCTCTCGAAAATAGATCTAGCAAGTCCTCAAACCCCGTCCCGTGTCTAGCTGCTTCACTGATAAGGTGTAAATGGAATGTAAAGATAAATCTTTGAAAAAGAACTCTCTAAATACACACTAGATCACTCACCATCTAAGGATCATTATTCTCGGCAACGATGCCAATGTTAGCGCGTCATTGTGATGGACGTCTGTAGTATACCTATTTGACACTAACATAATGTTAATACTCAAGGAAGTGACTCAGATGGGACAATGAGACTCATTGAGGTTGTCAATCTGAAGAAGTGAATATAATAAGCAATCACGCCAACTCAACAAGAAAATCACCACTCAATGATTAGGGAAATCTATCTATGTCCTCTCTCACCAATCTAGATCATCACGCCATTTTGACACTTGAACTGACTCAAAATACAATGAAACTTTAGGAGGAGGTCTAAGACACCTAGGGGAACTATCCTACTAACTCTGGTTGCAATCCAACAAGGTACCAAAATCACAATCATCATGAAAAAGGTCCTAAAAATTGCAACATAACATATCAAAAATATCTCTCTATGGTCTAAGAACACTCTCCTATGGTCAAAACATAAAAACATTAGTGATTTAAGCACTCAAATTTGAAGATTAGGCTCGCTAACATGGTCACAAGCCTCAACAAAATTGACAATGCTTACACTTGAATGAAAGAGCAAAGAGATAGGAAAACAATGCAAGTTTCAAACTGTAATCAGATTATCTAATCATTAATTGCGATGATTACAAGTTGGAGCTTTGTAGTCACTTCTATAGAGCTCTTTTCGTTTCTAAAATAAGCCTCCTTTCACATTAAAGTTATTAACCTTTATACCTAGGGCTTTGTAAATGGCTAGTAGCCGGCTCATATGGACTTTTACAAATGTCATAAGAGAATTACAACTCAAAGAATTGACCTGATACTCTAGAATCAAGGTTTACATAGAGTATCACTACACTAGCTTGAAAAATTAATAGAGTACAAATATGCTGTCCACCGGCTACGTATCCATCTAGGTGGGCGCCCGTACGATCAATCCGCTAACACTCATGAAGCTCTTTGACCTCAACCTCCAATCCTTCACACACTTGTTTGCTCCGTGGAATAACTCAAACAACAAAGAGCCAACGTGGTTTAGACAAATCTTTTTCATCCTTTTCATCCCATAGTGGATCTATTGTGAACACAACTTGTTCACAATGATGTAGAAGTACAAATGTATCCCGACCAATTGTTCACACCCACCTAGAGTTCACTTGAGTTAGTCCACTCTTATCTTCGTGTACAATTGCATTAAGCCCACTAGTAGGTACAGCGGCCGGCAATCCAAAGCCAGCATGGTTGGATGCAAGGGAGTGGGTAGGGATTGCATGGGAGACATAGGATAATCCTCAGAGATTTGAGTAGCAAAGAGATACAGAAAGAGCATGTTTGGAGTTTTTTGGAGCCTCACATATTGGGATTGGGCACTACGACACTCTTTGCATGAGTTTGTAAGTATTATACATACGCTTTTAATTTTTGGATATATATTTGTTACCTGAAGCACCCTCCGACACGCCGAGAGGAGAAGTATGGGTACAAGCATGGACTTGTGGCTCTTTTGACCTAGTTGCAAGAGGAGGAAGAGATCCTTGACTGGGAGGCATTACTATGAGGGTGATATCCTCCATATATGCTTTTTTTGTATGTATGGTCATCTTGATGAGACCATATTCATTGTATACATGTATAATTTGACATTTATGTTTATGGTTTTGCATTTCATTTACAACTATGGTTATGGTATGGCAATCAGGTTTTGGTTATGGTTTTGCAATTATGGTATGTCAATCATGTTATGGTTATGGTATGGCAATTAGGTTATGATTATGGTTTTGCAATTATGTTTTGGCAATGGTGTTATGGTTAAGGTTTTGCAAATATGTTGTGAATATGGTAACAATTATTGAATCATGTACATTTATGGTTTGAGAATCGTCTTGTTGTTATGGTTACGATTTTCAAATCATGGTACAATTCTTGCTTGGAAATATTCATATTGTTATACTTACAGTTTTCAAGTCATGTTTTAGTTATGGTTAGAAAATCTTCATGTCATTGTGCTTATGGTTTGGGAGTTGACGTTATGGTTATGCTTTTGGAAACTTGTCATGTTTATGATTTTGATTTTGTGATTTTGTCATGCTTACATTATTTCTCATCTATATTGAATGTACCTCTTGCTCTTCAGTGCCAAAATGTAGGTGGAGTGTGGTTGCTTTTTCACTCTTCCTTTGGGAAGAAGGGGTTGATTCCTGGTGCTTCAGTACATGCAACATCAGCTCCCAGTCCTCTCTACCAAAAACAAAATCAGGCTTTCAACACAGATATCAAAATAACCGTCAAAATGCACCTTGGAATTTGCATCAGAATAAGAGTCAGAATGTGCCTCCAAATTTGCATCAAAATGTCATTCCCGTTTCAATGTTTATTTGAACGCATATACCAATGGTTATATCATTGCATTTTTCGATACACAAAATACCAAATTTTATAGCAAAGATTCGATGTTGATATAAATATCGATGCTTATACTAGTGCTTTTTATTTTTAAAACAAACTTTTTATTGTCAGTATGCGTGTCGATATTTGCCCAACATGTTTTAGTGGTAGCCCGTGGAGAGCCTTCATGGAACATTCAAAGCAATGCATAAGGGGATTGTAGATGTTATGTTGCTGACATGCCACCTCTTTTTTACAAAACAATGGATTTGTTTGTCTATTTTGCAGAATACAAGGTTCCATCAAGAGAAGGTGCATATGGAGAACTACATCAGTTACCCGTTCCCACCATAAGATCACTTGATTGGGAAGCTCTTGGTGCATGCACTATATCAAGCTTTAAATCCAAGATCAAAGAAGACATCCTTAAAGCTATGTCTCCTAGAAGGATTTCAAGAAGGATTAAAGTTCAATGGTTCTTGTCTATACATGTCTTTGTGGTATGTTTCAAAAAAATGAGTTTGAAAAGAACAAAGACAATGTGGCTTGATAGAAGACTTTCTATGACTAAACTGTACTTGGAGAAAGATGGAGTACTGTTGGACGGATACGCCGCAACGGACGTCAGCACAGCGAGAACTCACCTAACATGTAATGTCAGCTAAGGACGCAGCTCGACCCACAGGCGCGTGGAAGCAAGCATAAGGTGTCAACCTACACTCGACCGACTCCTAACTAATTCCTACAGAGGTCTCTACCAATTGTCTAAGTTACAGCCTTCAAGAGTGCACAGTACACTCACTCTCTCTCTCGTACACAGTACACTCACTCATAGACTTCAAACTTGTTTTAAAATGACAAAAGGTTTTTCATTAAGGTCAAAAAGTGGTATATATACCTTACAACTTCTCAAACCCTAAAGTTCCAAAATCAACCATTTACTCAATCTAACTATCAAAACTGGGATACAATCTGGAAACTTTTGTAAGTCCCAATAATTACAAGGTGAAAAATCGGGTTTTTCTCAATGAATGAATAATTAAAAAATAATAGTCATCCGAGTAGTTAGATGCCGTGGGGTGTGTCCAGCTTCTAACATCCCCCCCCTCCTTGTTCATTTCGTCCCCAACATGGCCTTGATCTGCTGCTTCATCTTATCGTTTCCCACATCTTTAGCAGTGATTCGTACCTTGCATGTAGGTTCAACATTGTTGGGCCAAAGATATCTGTATTCATGGTGAAGAACCCCGTATAGAATGCTTCTTCAAAAGCCTGGAGGTGATATGATGGTAGAAACATGATTCTTTGATACAGCACATGTATCACCTCCTTGGAAGGCTGACCTGACAGATCATAAGCACATCTGTATGTATCCTGGAAGAAGAATATGCTGTCGGTCACCTGGCCTGGCTTGAAGGTCTCGAACACTGCTAGGATGGTTCTGCAGATTTTTCTCATCATAATGCATGTAAGTTCATGTGAGCCAGTGAACAACTTTATGGCACCCATTAGGGTTTTCACCATGTATTGGACACTTATTCTCTCACCTGCGTTCACGCCCGGCAGCTTTGGCTAATTCAGCCAAGTGGGTTGGCTTCTTTGCAAAATTTCTTGTGCCTTCCACGTCCTAACCCTTGGTAGAGGACAGAAGCTGAGGTTGTCTTTGATATGTTTAGGTGCCTCTACCAAGTGGATTAGGTATTGTGGGTACTTGGTAAGCCAAGCCTTCCTCCACTTTGGCTTAGAATCCACTATAAGCTTAACTCCTTCTGGCCTCGAGGTGTCTACATTGTAGAGAGGTACCGTTGGCTCTTCTCTGATTTGCCTGTTTATTGTTGCTGCCTCATATTTCAGTAATGGATATGGGAGAGAGGGTTGAAGCCACTCGCGCCTGATATTTCTGGCGTCGATCTTCTGAATGGTCATAGATTTGAAGACCCTCTGCTCCCATTCCAAGGCTTCCTTTGTGCTTTCTCTTAGCTCTACCTCTATTGCCTTACACAATTTTTCCTCCTCTTCTTGTGTTAGATCCTGTGGCTCTTGAGAGGATCCTGCTATGCTTTCCTCTTGCATGTGTGTGTCCACAGGATCTGCCACATTTTCGAGGTCGATGCCCTCATTGGCGGCTGGCCCTGAGCTTTCTGCCTCTCCTCCTTGCCAGCCTTTCAACTCCTCAATTTGCCTGAGGAGTGTTTGCTTTTCTGCTTCAGCTTGTCCGCCCATATTCACGAGGAGGTCATTAAGTTCAGCGTTTACTCTTTTCGCCTCCTTGAGCTTTATCTTTATGCTCTCCACTTCTTCTTGTAGGGCTTTTTGGCCCTCCTCCATTCTTGTTTGCATTACGATAGAACCTTCAACCATCATTAACCTCTGCTTTTTCTCAAGAGTCAGCTCCTTCTGAAGTTCCTGCATTTGCTCCTCATATAGTTGACTCTCGGAAATGATTTGAGTCGAGCTCGTAGCTCTGACTATAGCAGGTGATGCTTGCATCCTCTGGATGGTTTGATCTTTGACTTTTAATTGGTCCTTGAGCTCAAGGATTTCATCCAGGCTTGCTTCTTGTTCTATTTCTGCTCTTTCCTTGGCATTCCTCATATCCTCAACTTCTTTTGTTTCTTCTGCCAATTGTAGTGTCAGATTATGTCGTTCTTTTTCAGCATCTCGCAATGACTTGTTGAGCTGCAAACACTCTTCTTCAGCTGCTTGTATTCTTTTTGTTGTTGCTTCATTTGCTTCTTCCATTGCTTGGCAGTTTTGTAGAGCCGTTGTCAAGCTGGCCTGGAGGTCAGCTTCTCTCTCTTTTTGCCCTTGGCTTTGTGCCTGCAGAGAATCCCTTTCCATCTTGGTCTTTTCTTCGGTGGCTTTGAGAGTTATCATTTCTTTCTCTGAAGCCATGGATTGTGCTCGCAATCCGGCTAGCTTTGTCATCACCACGTCCCAGTCATTGGAGGGCGGGTGCAGGTCTACAGTGTCTGTAGCAATTTCTTTAAGTTCCACTAACCGGATGCCTTGCATATGTTCTTTATGCCCTGTTCTTGCCAAGTCGAATGCGACTGTGGCGGCTTCTTCCTTTGTATAGCCTACAGCTAGCAGGTCCAAAAATGCATAATAGGCCTCATCTAATCCTTTTTGCTCAGACTCACGCTTGGCCTCTTCCTTTGGCTCAGGTTCCTGCCTTTGCTCTTGCTTCTCAGCTTGCCTTTCATCTTGTTTGTCCTCAACTGCATTATCTTCTTGCGGAGGGCTGCTGGGAGGTGGTGAGGGCGGTGGAGATGGCTGTGGGCTGGGTTTAGGGCTATCTGGTAAGGTTGCCAGTTTGCCCTTTAAGTCCCTGTCTGCTTTTGTTTTTCTTTCCCTTTCTTGGATTTCTTGTTCATCTAGCAGTGTCTGCCTTATCTGCTCCACTTCCTCCTCGGTGAAAGGGACATGGGGAATGTTTTCCGCTGCAGCATCAAGAATCTTGAAATTCTTGATATAATCTTCAAAGCGGTCCCTTTGCACTCTTCTGGATGATCCGGACATAGACTCGAGAGATGGCTTCCAGAGTTCGTTTAAATCACCCTTGAGGGCTCTTTCTGCTCGGAAACTCTCAATCAGCCTCTCGAGTCTTGCCGCTTTCTGAGACCTGGTTTCTTTGGTCAGCACTTGAGCAAACTCTTTCTTTCCTTTCTTCTGCTCGGGTTGCTCCTCTTCAACTGGTTCCAGCCGTCTCTTCAATCTCGTAGCCACCCTTGGTGCCCTTTGCGGCTCATCTTCCTTGTCTTCTTTTACCCTTAGCCAATCATTCTGAGATGCGGGGTCAGGCTACCTTCCTTTAGCGTCTAGTGCCCCATAAACCACCTTGGTGATCAACTCTCCTGGCACTATGTAGGTTGGATTTTTGTTGCCCATCTTTACTAAGATGTCATGTATGTATGCCGCATAGTTGATTATCTTTGGGGTGCCTTTTGTCATTGCCCAAGTAAACGTTGTGGCAATTGCACCTGGCAGCATCCTGTACTTCTGTGGCCTCTTAGTGTACATGTGGAAGTACTGGTTGTACAACTGGCTCATAATTGCCACCTTTGGGTTGGCAATGTCTTCAAAGGTGTAATTTGCCTTTTTCTCTTTGTACACTTCTCTTTGTACAATTTGACTTCATCCCTTCTCTTTGTTACGTTGTCCCCCCCATTGGAGAGGTCTAGTGCATGGGCTACAACCCGCTCCGTGATTATGATCTTTGTATCTGGTCTGCCTTGTAAATCTGTCACCTTGGCCACTCCATCCTCTTTGATGCTTGTTACAAACTCCCATACTCTTTTGATGTCCACCCTTGCTGGTATGGCTTCGAAGTAGTTATGGAGGTCAATTTTCTCCAAGTAGCCGGCCATTTTGCTTCGTACAAATTAATTTAGTTCTCTCGGCAGCATTGGTAGCTCTATTACATTGCCTTCATTGTCTTTGAACACTCCCTGGTAGATCTTTAGGTAGTTTGACTCTAACAGATCTTCCTGTATCCAGGTGCTGGTGGGCTTTAGTGTTCCCTCTGGAATGACAAAAGGTTCCACCTCGTTTATATAATCTTTGATTGTCATTCTTTTCTTCTTTGCCGGTGACTTTGAGACTGCCATAGATCCTGTTGCACTCAGTAATCCAAAGTTAGCGTTTTTTTCCATATTAGCTACGAAACTGAGTTTTACTTATCCAAATGACTTGAAAATTGAAATTACAACCTAAAAGGAACTTGTGAAGCTGTGCATGTGCTCACAGTGAAAATCTGGCCAAAAATTTCCATCTAGACATCTTACGCGTAGGATGTCTTTTTCATCAGAATTGGTTCATACTTGACATGCAGGTAGTGTAAGGCTCATGGAACATGGCTATATGCTTGGATTTGAATTTGGATATCAAAAAGTGGATTTTTGGGCTGATTCAGGCTTTAGGTCACAATTTGGGTAGAATGTCCATCATAGATAGCAATTGATGTCCAGATGGGTTACAAATTGGTATATGGGCTCAATGCACCATGGTATTGGCTCCCATGAAGTCATTCTTTGCACAGAAGGCTAAATTTATGCTGGTGACATCCTACACGTAGGATGTCTTTTTCATCAAAATGACATGAAACTTGTTCTGTGGGTTGTCCTTGGCTTATGGAACATGGCCATGTTCTTGGATTTGAATTTGGACAAGATTTGATGCTTGTAGGGCTCTGTGAGGTGTTTTTGGGCTCAAAAAGTGTATCTTGAAGGTGTTGGGGGTCAAAAGTGATTAGAATGGCTTCAAACTTGACATATGGGCTTTTGATGATGAGGTAATTGGATCTGGAATGATAAAACATTCCTTGCATGCCAAAAAAGTCAATTAGACATCCTACATGTAGGATGTCTATTTCATCATTTTTTCTTCTTGACCACACAGATTGTTTGCTGATGTATTGGTGATTGTGTTGTGCAAGTTTCATGGGATTTGGACAAGATTTGGTAGGTCTTTGACCCATTATTACCTCTATGCCGTAACTTTGCGTTTTTCCATGCATCTGAGGTCAAGCTTGGTCCAAATGTGATGAAACCTGGTGTATGGCTTGTAGATGTCATTCAGAACATGTGCATGACAAAAAATATTGGAGTCTGTGCCAAAAAGTACCCTTGAGACATCCTACGCGTAGGATGTCTCCTGATGATTTTTTCAGTGCTGGTGCTCCCAGTGCTTGCCCTTTGCTCCTCTAAGTCCTTTTTGAGCCTAATTTCAACAAAAAAGTCAAATGGATAGAGTATAACTCCCTGTGTGGACTTTCAGAGCCTCCGAGCCGTTTTTTGACTTTTGGAGTGCTTTTTGGCGATGAAATTTCTCGATGTTGGTCTCCATAGCTTCCCGATCCCTTGGGGATCCTTGCCGTATGGTTTTTGTCGACTTTGGCTTCATCGGAGCTCCATTTGGCAATTTGTCGCTCTAGAAGCACCCGTGGTTGCATTTACATACCTTTGATGATTTGTGGTGGTCTACCACCATAGGACTTGGTTGTTGATGGTTTAGAAAAGCCGCTCGTGAAGTTTGGTGGAAAACGGACTTGCGGTTTGGTCGCAAGTGCATTTTGACGCTTTGTGTGTCTGATGCCGTTTCTGAGGTTTAGTGCCGCTTCGGGTCACTTTTTGGTCATGCGGGTCATATAGACTTGTTGAGCATGTCAAGATGCTCCTACCCATGAATTTTGGTAGCATTTGGTCGCCGTTTCGCCGATTTCCCATTTGGTGGCCTCTTGCGGGTTTCTGGGAATTAGGGTTTTTCCCGATGGTTTCCCACTGCCTTTGGCTATCCAGGACTGGTCTCCTAGACTAGGGTAAGCTGCCGATGAAGTCTTGTTGCTTTCGGGTTAGCCGTTAGGCTATCGTCTCTACTTGCAAGTCTCTACCGCTCGCTTTGTGTGTGACCTCTACGCTAGTTTTCGCGACATAATGACAAACATGCGCGAAAAGCTCAAGGTGGTGAGCCTACCTCTCATGTTTGGAGCTGGTCGGGTAGACGTGCGCATCGTAGAAGCTGCTAGAAGGTCGATCCGCTCTAGGTGGCAGAAGCTCTCTCCACAAAGTCAATAGTGAGAATGAGCTAAAAATGGGGTGAAAATTTCTTATAATGGAGGTCCCCGAACCACTTTTCATGAAATTTGACATGTGCTCCTATCTTCTTGCGAGATGCGGTTTAGGCTCAAAAATTTCTTGATTTGGACTCCATTTGCTCTGTTTACCAGAAATTTGGCATTTCGGTCAAAACCTGGCCAAAACACGGTTTCCGCTCTAGTTTCATAATTGCACCCCCACTATACCATAGGTTGTCCTTTAGTCACTGGTCATCCCCATATTTTTTGTTTTTCATTATGACTGTTTTTCACCTGCTTTTTGTATTTTTGAAGTTTTTCTGTCGAAAATTAGCAAAATTAAAAGGAAAATAGCAAATCAAACCCAGAAAATATCCAAAAATCATAATAAATCACAAACATCACCGCAACACATTATATACACTCACATGCAATTTTTATGCAGATTTCTTTGTTTTACCAATATTTTGCCTGAAAAATGGCTATTTCTACTTATATACACACACATAGGGGCTTGATTTGGCGTTTGGCCCCATATACCTGTAGCTTCATGCTGTATAAGGGCATATATACTTGGGTTACTCCAGAAAATTTTGTAATCAAACGTCAACCCTTGAAATAGTCAAAAATCATGCCCTTTTTTGCTGTTTCTGTTATTGGTTCCGCATTTGAAAATGCCTCCCCCCTCCTAGCTGGAGTCCTCCCGGACGACAAGGTTTTGCCTCGGAGTATGTGCCATGCATAGGTTGAAAAAGTTGTGCTAATGCCTGGCCGATTAATGTGGCCCTACTTTATGCATACTCGGTCAATGCATGGAAAAATTAATGCTGTGCAAGAGAAGGGAACAAGCAAGATGCTTATTGGCATTCGCCGTCGAGGTTTCCTGCTTTCTTTGCAAGTAACAGCTGTAACTCTACTGCTCTGTTTAATTGTCTTTTTGGCAAGAGGCAATTGCTTTGCCGACACTGTTGATGGAGTCGTAGCTGTGTCTAAGGATAGAATTGGCTGGGATGTAATGGCTATGGGCCTTATGGCCTTGGGTTTCCATTGGTATTTTGTTGCTGCCGATTTTTGTAGATGGTTTGGCTCTTTTCTGTATGCCACTGGTTTGTCTTTCATCGGCATCCACATATGTCGGTTTCCCTTTTTGAAATGCCGCTCTCTGCCTTCCATTGTTGCTTGGTAGTTCCTTTTGCTTTTGCTTTGGTATCCAAATGTTAGTGACATTTGGATTTTGGCTAAGCATTTTCTTTGGGATCCATATCTGTTTTATGACCTTGGTTTGGGGTTGAACCGTCTGCTTTGTTGGAATCCGTTTGTTACATTGTTGTTTTTCCGCCATTGCATTTCTATCCTTCCGCAGCCATACTTGTTTACCTTGTTTTGGTAGCCTAGATTTTTGCATTGTGACTGGTGACTTCATCTGTCTGTAAGTAGTATGGTTGGCTTTTACCTGATTTTTGGTCTCGGGTATCATGTTGTTCTTTTACCTGATTTTTGGTCTCGGGTATCATGTTGTTCTTTGATGTTATTTGTGCTTTTGTCTTTGTTTCCAGTGATTGCATGGCTTGCAGTTGATCATGATGGTATTGCTGAGAAAAAGCTATCATCTGTTGTTCATGTTCATGCTAAATTTTGACCGCCTTTGCTTTCCAATCTATCTGCACATTATATGCTTTTTGCCAAGGTTACCCTAGCATCATTGGGTGTTGTGTGCTTTCATCTGTCACCACATAGAATTTGTGTGGGTAAATATATTGATGTATATGTACATGCAATATAGTCCATCCCAATGTTTTCAATGGGTGTGATGTGCTACTTTCTAGCACTTGAGGAGTAGGATGAAGTTGATCTGTGACTTTGAGCTGTTGGTATAATCCGTAAGAGATCAAATTTGCTTGAGCACCTGAATCAAGCAAAGCTGTTGATTCAAATTGATTGCTGCCCACTTTGACTGTAATTATTGGCTCCATTGTTTCCTCCTCCAACATCATCAGTCGAATGGTCTTCATTCTCAATGGTGGTCCACTTTGTTGTTGTTGTCGCAGAAGCCGTATTTTTGCAATGCGTTCTTGTGCTTCAGCTTGAGCTTCCTCCCGTACTCTCTCTTTTTCCTTCATTCTTTGTTTTCCTTGATGAATTTGTTGGAGCATCTCCTGTGTGAGTGGTAGATGATATCTCCTCAGTAGACATCCACTAATCCAGTTTGGCATTTCTTCACCTGCTAATGTAGCAAGTTTGACAACTCCACTTTGTGATAGATCACTAATCACAAATGGTCCCATCCCTCGCTTTTTAAGTTTCTTGGCATGTTGCTTCAAGGTATAGACAAGCACGTAATCACCTGTTTTGAACTCTTTGGTACACACATGTTTGTCAAAGAATTCCTTTTGTCTTCTCTTTTTAGCATAGATTAACGCGATAGCTCGTAAGCGGAGTTCATCTAGCTTTTCAAGATCATCAATCCTTGAAGAGAGCTCATGCCCTGTCCATTCCAAGCTTGTTGCTACTCGTAGGGTTGAAATTAAAAACTCTATGGGTAGTATAGCATTTAGCCCAAAACACCATGTTGTATGGTGTTGTTCCTATTGATGTTTTGTAAGCTACCCTGTATGCCCATAGTATTGAGTGTAGCTGCTGATCCCAATCTGTTCTTGATTCTAACACTATTTTAGTGAGAACCGTGCATAGTGTTTTATTTGTGGCCTCAGCTTGCCCATTGGCCTGTGGATGGTATGGTGCGGATTTCCTATGTATGACCATGAATTCCTCTAGCAGATATTCAATGACTTCATTGACAAAATGTGTTCCACGGTCACTGACAATTTCTATTGGTAACCCGTAACGTACAAAAACATTCTCATACAAAAATTGTGCCGTGGTGCATGCATCAGCTTTTTGTGTTGCTTTGGCTTCAACCCATTTTGTGAGATAGTCCATAGCCACAATGATATATTGGGTATGGGTGCGATATGCAAGAGGTGATATAGGTCCCACAAAATCAATGCCCCATTTTGCAAATGCTCTCGCTCCCATCATTGGCCGTAATGGCATCTCATCTCTTTTTATTGGCATCTTGGTGCGTTGACATGCATCACAATGCTTTACAAACTCTTCAGCATCCATGTGCAATGTAGGCCACCAAATTCCTGCGGTTAAGACAATTTTTGCCGTCTTATTGCCCGAAAAATGGCCTCCACTTATTCCGCTATGTGCATGTTCTAGAATCAGCAGGTATTCGCTTTCACTTGCACAGATTCTAAGTTGATTGTCCTTTCCCCGCTTATAGAGTTGATTCCCAATTAACTGAAAGTCACGTGCTTCCAGCTCGCTTCCAGCTCTATAGCTTTTTCCCGTTCTCTTGTGATGTTCTCAGGGAACGTCCTAGTGGTTAAGAAGTCAATTATATATTGACTCCATGCAGGTGCTATGTTTACCTGAAACAAAGTTGCGTGATCCACTGGGCGTTTGGCACTACATATAGTACAATTGGTCACATAAGAATGTGTATCTGCATACATAGTTGGCCAATAAACCCCTAACTATTTCAGTCTCTGGTGTGTCTTCACTGTTGAACAATGAAATGCACAACCCTGGACATGTGCCTCTTCAAGGTAGCACTCGAATTCTTACAGATTTATACATAATCGTAGGATTAGGTCAGATTCAAGATGATACAACCGTCCTGCTATCAACTGGAAGTTTTTTGTTTGTCGAATTGTTTGCGGTTTGGATTTGCATTCCGTATTATCAAACTCACTTCCGAAGGAAAGAATGCTAACAATTTCCTGAGACCATTTGGGTACCATTTCAATGTTGAAAAGATAAGCATCTGGTATGTCATCATCTACTCCTTCAGGAGCTTCCCTGTTGTGTATCCTTGAAAGATGATCTGCTCGCAGATGGGTTTTACCCTTTTTGACCACCACTGTGAAGTGAAACTCTAGCAATATAATAAACCAGCATACGATTCTCCCTGTATTGCAAGGTTTATTTACTAGGTACAAAAGAGCTTGATGATCTATGAAGAACACAAATTTGTTTGCAAGCAAATAATGCCGAAATTTCTTTACAGCATAAATCATTCCTAACCCTTCCCGCTCGGTGGTTGTGTAGTTCTTCTCTGCACTGTTTAACTGTCGGCTTGCATAGCAAACCGGAAAAGCCATTGTTCCGTCTCCAGGGATTGAGCTAGAATACTTCCAATGGTATATGCTGAAGCATCAATGTGCACATGGAATATCTTTTCCCGATATGGTGCCTTTAGTACAGGTGCTGATATAAGGTTTTCCTTCAGCTTTTGGAATGAAGTTTCATACTCCTCAGTCCAGTCGAAATTGACTAGCAAACGATATAGAGGTTGTGCGATAACCGCATACATATATATGATCTTCGATAATATCCGCAGTGTCCCATGAAGGATTGCACTTGTTTCACATTAGTAGGCCTGGGCAGGTCTACAATGACTTTGACTTTGTCTAGGTCTATGGTTATGCCATTTCTTGAGACAATGTGTCCTAAGATTCTTCCTTGCTTAACCATAAATACACACTTTTCCGGGTTAAGACAGATTTGATATGTCCTGCACTTTTCAAAGACCTTTTGCAAATGGTCCATATGTTCCTCTCGCAGAAGAGAATGTACACACAGGTCATCCATGTAAATTTCTAAGAATATTCTTAGGTATTCCTTGAATGCGTGAGTCATTAACCTTTGGAAAGTGGCTGGTGCATTAGTTAAGCCAAATGGCATAACTCGATGCGCATAAATCCCCATTCTGTAGCAAACGCTGTTTTGTGTTGATCCTCCCTTTCTATTGCCAGTTGGTTGTATCCTGAAAACCCATCCAGAAAGGAATAATCCCGTTTCCCGGCCACTCGCTCAAGTACATGTTCTGTGATTGGCAAGGGATAATTATCCCTTATGGTTGCTGCATTCACCTTCTTGAGGTTTACACACACTCGCAGTTTTCCATTCTTTTTTGGAACTACCACAATGGGTGACACCCAATCTGTATGTTCGATTTCATAGATGAATTCAGCTTCCATCAGTTTATCAATCTCTTCTTTGATTCGTTTAGCAAATGTGTCATTATATGTAAGGACGTTGTTTGCTAGGTTTTGTATCCGATTTCAAAGGAATTGTATGTTGGGATATCAATGGATCAACTCCTTTGAGGTCTTTGTAGGACCAAGAGAACACATGTTTATACTTCTTGAGGAGTTGTGTTAGCTGTGCTTCCTCCTCAGGCTCTAAATCGTTAGCTATATAGACCGGCTGAGTCTTTTCACCTGGTTCAACGAGGTCTATCTTTTTTGCATTTTCAGGCCCATCGTAAGATTCTTGGTTGGTTCTTTCCCTGACTGGTGGTGTCATGATGATGTTTCTGTCCTGGATAGTAAATTTCCGATAGTGTGATGGTACTTTCATGTTCCCCTTTTCTGACTCCTCTTTACCATCACTATCTTCTTCAGTAGTCCATATCTCTCTCAAAGACCGTTTCAGTTCTTGGTATTTCTGTTTACGCTCCAGTTTGGTCCACTCTTGATATTTTGTTGTTTCTTTTTTGATCTGTGAGATTCTTGTGATTTTGTTTCGGTTTTAGCTTTTCGTACCTGTTTTATTTCCTCTCGCGTTCGTTCTATTCAATTTTTTGAGAATTTTCTTGATATTTGATCTTTTACACAATCCTCTGCTTTTACCAACATCAAATAGTGAGTCTTACCTTTTATCCTGGGTATCAGATTCTCTTTCGCTTTGTTTCCTGCTCGTCTCCTACTATAGCGTTCTTGGCGTCTATGGTGTTGATTAGCAAAATCATAAAACTTGATATTTCATTACCACGCTCACTTGAGATGTCTGAACACTCATTATCTGCATCATCATTTACTTCCAATTGTTCAGAGGAGGTTGTAAAAATCTTCTTGTTCTAGAGGTTCTACCGTCTCTTTTTCTGGTACAACGCTTACCATGTAATAAGGTAGCACATCATAGCCTTCCTTATCGCAAAATTTTGTTGTTGGACTGTCGGTAATGGTACAAACATCCAATGTTGCCAGTATGTGTTCCCATTCTAGAGGTTCCAAGGCGTCTTCAGGGAAAGGTTCCGGAATATACTCCTTGTCCTCAATTGCTCTTTCTAAGATGCATTCCTCTTTTCTTAAGCTTCCACAATGTGAATCTCCGCGCATCCATAGCTCTTTTGGTTGCCCTAACCATGCTGGTAGTTCCAATCCTACTACTGTAGCCGAATCAAACTCTTCCAGTGGTGTTTGGTTTACATCTTTGTAACTATGGTCTTTGAGGTGTATTTTAGTTGTTGTCTCGCCATGTTTGAGGTATATGTGGTCATAACCCCAATCTTGGACCATCTTCAATTGTCGCATGAATGGTCGTCCCAAGATGATCTCATAATTGTTCTTTTTGTCGAAATCGACTATTGCAAATGTATGCTCATACTCGATTCCGCACGAAGTGACAATTAATTTTTCTAAGAGTCCTAATGGCTTCTCCATGAACCCATTTGCCAATTGCAGTTTCATTCTGGTAGCTCTCAAAGCTGGTTTTCCCCATTTTTTCCAGATTTCCTTGGTGGCAATAGCAACCCCCGCTCCAGTGTCAAGAATAGCCTTGGAAACTACTCCTTGGAATTCTACCGGTAGCGTGGTGTTTCTGTCTTCTCCCTTGCAATATTCTCCAACCTTATTCAATGGTACTGGCCTAGTGTTTAGGTTAGGCCTGTTCAACTCCCTGATTCCTTCTTGTAGCTTCAAGGTGGGGTCTTTTACTCCAAATTTTTCTAGGCATTTTCCCACTGTGGTCCACATGTTTGGCCTTAACCTTTTGGCCTTAACCTTAGGAGTTCTGCTAACGTGATTGTGCATGCCACCGGGGTGGTTAACAACTCAATCAATCCTTGTGAATCCATCACCTTGTTAGAAGAAAGTCTTTGAGATGGGATTGCTCTCACTTCCGACTTAGCTTCGTACTCTCCCAAGTAAGAGGGTAAAGTTCTCAAAGAGTCTGGTTGACTGTGCCCCAAACTAATTGATCCTTGATCTTCCCCTTGTCAATGTATCTCAAAGTTCATCTACGATCTTGCCTCAAATTCTTGAATAGGAGGTAAGATCACATTCTTTTCTCGTGCTATTCAGGTGGTTACTCATCCTATTAGCCTCATTGGTGTCACGGATTTTCTTCCACAGATCATCTAGACCGTTACAGTCCTTACCTATTTCTGTCAATATTTTAGGCTGGAACCCGTCACTTGCCCCATCGGTGGTATTTGGCACTATGATAGGCTCTCCTCTGGACTTGTAATCATTAGCGAGTCTTTCCTTTGTTTCCTCATGTTTCTCTAAAGTTGGTTGGATAGGGGTTGGAACTGGTGCCTCATGCCAAATTGCAGGTTTACCCAGCGGTTCTTCCATCAATGATTTGAGCCGTCTCAATCATCTTTTTACACATATCCAACCTCTGTTTTTCTATTTTTGCATATGGATAAGTCATCCACCTTTGCTCCTGGGTTTGGTTCTTTTTAAGTCGAGCTTCATAAGCTTTTAGAAGCGCATCCAACTGCTCATTTACCTTGTCTGCCATTACAGATCCTCCTGATCCTGCACTTTTGGGCTCTGCTATTTCCTTGGGTGCTATGGCTACTGTGGTGTGTGAGCTTAAGCTAGATAGATCCTCTAACCGCTCCAATCTGTTCTTTGTATGTTGCAACTCCTCGGATAGGGCTGTTTGCTCTCGTTCTTTCCTGGCTTTCCTACTCGCCTTTCTAGCTTTCCAAGTGCTTCTCTGATTTTTTGTTTCTGAACTTTGGGCATCAGTTTTTGGTTCTTCAACTATGGGTTCATTCGTCCTTCTTTGGGCTCGGGCTCGTGTTACCGCCTGAATAGGTATGATTGTTTCATTTTCCGATGCTCCACTGGAAGGTACTGTTTCTAACATGTTCAAGGTGGTTTTTTCTCCTTTGCTCGGGTTTTTAGGGCAATCAGGAATCAAATGAGTAATTCCATATTCTGGGCAATACGCATTGACTCTAATGATTTCATCATGAGGACAGTCTCTCAGCCAATGGTCTCCACCACACTTGTAGCAGGGTCCTTTGGGTTGTTGAGGTGCTCCTTGAGCCCCTCTTTGTTGGTAAGCATGTCTCTGTCCGCCCCTGCCTCCATTGGCTATGAACATCAGTGTTCGTTCATCTAAGCTATATCTTCCTTCTCCTGCGGCCTGTGCAGCAGTTGATGGTCCTTGATTCCCTATCATGCTCCATGGTTCTGGCGTCAAGGGTTCTTCCGGTGGATAATAGACAGGGTTTGCCGCATATCCATTGGGATCTTCATAATATGCATGCATAGGCACCAAAGCCTTTTCTTCTGATTCAGTTACTGTTGGTGTGTATCTGATACCAACTGGTCGTAATCCTGGTAGGGGTGGTTCTTTCCCCAACATCGGTTGTGGTCTTTCTATACCTACAAGTCCTGGTAAGTTGCCTGCTTGATATCTAGGCATCGGTGGAACTTGAGGGGAAGCTACTGGAGCTTGGGGAGCGTCAGGTCTCTCTCTCACATATCCCTTGTTATAATAACATTACTCGGTCCCATGGTTTGTCCATTTTTGTTCAATAGCACACCACTTGGGCTATTTAGCCTGGGGTTTGGCGTACAAGTTGATCTTTTTTAGCACTTCATCTACGAGCTGCTCCTGGTTTACCGCTATTTCTCCTTTCGGTGATGTCTTGGAAGACTTGCTTCCACTTTGCTGTGAAGATGAATCATCATCAAGGTCCTTGAACTCCCCTTGTTTGTAGACCGCACAATTGTCCACAAGGTACATAGTCTCCTTGGTCAACTCATTCAACGTCATGCTCCTCTTCATATGTAAGTCTTTCTGGAGATCTACATTCCTTAGTCCTTGGATGAATATCAGCATAACTCTGGACTGAGTTGGCAGTCCTTCAACAGGACAGAACTTAACATATCTTTTTGGTCTCAGGGCTGCCTTTCGTACAGATTCTCCATCTTTCTGTTTGAATTTATGGATTTGTGACACGGTATTATGAGCTATTCCCCTTTGAGAGAATTCCTCAATAAACTCGTCAAAAACTTCCTCCATCGACTCAAAGTCTCTACGCTCCACAGAGTCAAACCAAGTGGCAGCATCATCCTCTAGGGTTAGTCCAAACCCTGCAAATTGGGTAGGAAAATCTAACACCTCTTCGGCTCTAATTACACGCACAAAGGCTGCTACATGATCTCTTGGGTCTCTGTTTCTTGTGTATTTCTTGTTTACCCATTTTTGCACTTGAGAAGGTCTAATTCTGCGATGGTCTACAAAACTCATCATTGGGTCACCCCATCCAAGTCGATACACCTCCTCAAGCCTTCTGTAATAGGCTGGTTCCTCTCCCAATGGTGCTCCTAAGCCATAATTTCTAACGGTTCTCGCCGGAGGTGGTTCTTCTCTTCGAACTCGTTCGATGGGTGGTCCTCCAGGCTCTGTCGACCCTTGTGTCTTTGGCTTACTCTCTGCTTGATACCTTGAATAGTGTGGTGGTTCTTACAAATCCCTGAGCCCTCGTGCGGCTTGATAACCATCTCGATTTTGGTATGGTTCCATTGTTGCACTCTGTCAAAGCCATGCCTGTAATGATGGCTGGTTTGCTGGTTGGTCTTGGTTGTTGAATGCTTGCGGTCGGGTGGAATGTGAGGTAGTGTC
The DNA here is from genome assembly GCF_014529385.1 of Adiantum capillus-veneris. Classification (NCBI taxonomy): domain Eukaryota; kingdom Viridiplantae; phylum Streptophyta; class Polypodiopsida; order Polypodiales; family Pteridaceae; genus Adiantum; species Adiantum capillus-veneris. The sequence continues at coordinate 27,104,117 of NC_140958.1, forward strand.
ATATTAATCTGAAAAAGGATTCGTTGACTTGCTTGGGGTGTGGGCGGCTCTTGGCACTTCCTCAGGGGCATATGCTGATGCTCCTGGACCTGTTGCTCTCTCTACTTCCTCTGGGAGAATACGTTGGTATTCTCGCCCGTATCTATCAACAAAAACTATGCCTTTCCCCATAGCAGTCTCATAAGAGAATAAGTAAAGAACATTGTCTTTGCTTAATTCGTTTACGTATGGTTCTTTGCTGTGAAAGTAAGAGACTATACCCTCACTCTCATGCTTGTAGACTATACCCTGGTTGTTTTCTTATCATACATAAAAATAGCTCTGTGCCGATCAATGTTCGGTGGCGGTTCTTGAGTTTCTGAAACCATTTCCCCTTTCACCACGTTATCTCCATATCTGTTGTAGTCTTCAGGTTTACTAACTATTAAATAGTGGTTCCCCTTTTCGTCTCAGAATATATCTCCATCATCATACACTCGGATTATCTCCAATCTTTGAGCTGGCCTCTCTTTGATACAAATGCACTTGTGGCCTCGATAGTCAGAATAGACTAGGTCTCGTCTCGAGTTTGTTCCCTCCAAGAAGATCACCGTGAGCTTGGAATCACTCAAAGGATTTTGGGAGGTGCTTCCTCCTCGCATAGGTCCATCATAGGTGAAACCTCCTGGCTGTTGACTACCCATCATGAAGAAAGATCTGTATGACGAAGTGTCAGTATCACTACCTTCCTCAATAATCGGTGCTAGCGGATCTAGCCTTGCCTGAGTTACACTCTCTTCGGTGGACACTAAGCTACCTTGGTCACCTGCCACCTTTTGGTCTCTAATAATGTATCTTCCTGATCTTAAATTCATCAAACTTATCAATGCAATTTATCACAAATTCAACCACTCACCTGGCAATGGGTCAGTTTTTGCACAACTTCTTGCTTTGTTGCTGAATATACATGTACAGAAGCGTTTAAATTTCGGCAATTGAATCAAAGAATTTATCTGCTAGAGGTTATCTTAGTAATGATTGGTATAATTGGAGAGTTAATCTCAACCACTTATGTATTTTATACACTGCTGATGTTCTGGATTAGGTTTGCTAATCTGAAACAGTACCTTCCCTCTGATGTTGGTCAATTTACGCGAAAAAGTATGAATTCAGTCTTTGTTTCTTCAAATGGGCAAACAAGGTCCAAATTCACTTCTGAAAGAAGTTCTGGAACCCTTAAGCCAAATGGAATCTCAGTGTCTATGCCAGGTCAATTTTCTTTGCAGTATGTCCCAATAGACATCCTACACATAGGATGTCTTCTGCTGTGTTTTGCCTGGATTTTTGCACTGTTGTTTCCTCTTGTTGTGCTGAGCTTACAACTGCTTTTACTTTTTGATTTGGACACCTATTAGCTTGTCAATGAGTCAAAAATCTATTCCGATGGCCTGTGATGGTTTTGATCAGTCTAATCAACTCCAAATTGGACCAAAATTGACTAGGAGGCTTGCCTTAGGCTATATAACACCTTACTATGCTCAAAGTCAAAGTCTGGCTTCATTTTCTTGCATTAGACATCCTATGCGTAGGATGTCTTTTTGGCCTGTTTGACCCCAGATTTGTCCCACAGCTTCCCTTTGATGTCAGTAACCCAGTGGTATGCTTAGATTTTGGTTTGGATGTCAAAAGTCCCAAATTTCAGATGTTTTTGTTTTTCCAGTCAAAAGTGCTAAAGTCCGCTTTGAACCCAATTTTCTTATCCAAATGAGGTGAAACCCCTTTCAGTCAACTCAATATATCATGCAAGACAGGCTCATGCAACCATCTTATGGTTTTGGTCTCAAATTAATATTTTGGCACTATTTGGGTAGGATGTCTAGCAATTTCAGTCTATCTGGCCTTATTCTGTCAAGATATGGCCAAATTTCCACTTTCCAGTTGAAATTAGGATAAACCCTACCTTCTGAACACACTGGTCAACTCAAAATCCCAAAATTCCTCCCAGATTGGCCTATAGACATCCTACGCGTAGGATGTCTCCTGGCTTAAAATTAAAGTTTTTTCTGACAGGAATGCTCCTGATGCTCTGTAGATATATCAGAAACATTCACAGTAACTTTTGGACTTCAATTAGGCTTTCAACCACACTTTTGCGTCTTTTTTCTTCTTTTACAAACTTGTAATGATTCTACCAAGCAAGTGTACATGCATGAAATGCTCTAGATCCTGAATCATGATGTCCTACTTACTCTACTCCTACCTATCATGAAGAAATGGTGATGATGGTGTTTTTGGTTGCTTTTTGGCCTCTCCGGACTCTCAAGCTCTCCTCTCACCGCTTCTACCACTCCGACTCCTACTCTAGAACTTGACTACTACCTAAAACTACCTAAGTCAACCTCGTATACCTAAGTCGAAGGATCTAGGCCAAACACACGTTTCCTAGACTCCCTCTAAGACCTAGAGAGTCCTCCACCCTCTGATCCTATCTAAATGTAAAACGAGACTCTTGGCAAGCCAAAAATCCCAATCCTCAAGGATTAATGTCGATCACCTACCTAAGGTTTTCGTCCCCGGCAGCGGCGCCAATGTTGGACGGATGCACTGCGACGGACGTCAGCACAGCGAGAACTCACCTAGCATGTAATGTCAGCTAAGGACGAAGCTCGACCCGCAGGCGCGTGGAAGCAAGCATAAGGTGTCAACCTATACTCGACCGACTCCTAACTAATTCCTACAGAGGTCTCTACCAATTGTCTAAGTCACAGCCTTCAAAAGTGCAAAAGAGGAAACTTCCTACAACACTTTCTAGAGCCGAACATGCATCAAACAATCTCGAAACACCATAGAACTTGACGGAGACCCTACTAATACCAATAGGCCACTCTCCCTAAGGTCTATGAACCAAAATCACGACCCAAAACACCCGGTGCAGAAACACGTAGGATGTCTGGCCGAAATCTGCAGGTCTTCGTTTCCAAAATCTAAAGTGCCTAATGTGTAGTTCTACTCAATGTGAACGCGTGGATATGCTGCAATGCAAAATCGGACGACGTATGCTCACCCAAACAACCGATGAAGCTCGTAGAAGGAGCTCGCAAAGCCAAACCGTACACGCGCAATGTTACTATCGGCGTGTAGCTCTAGTTGGGAGCAACACGCTGCACTTCTCCGCACTCGATTCTGACCACCGTAGCACACGTAGCGTCAAGATGAAGCTCACACTCTCTCTCTCGTACACAGTACGCTCACTCACAGACTTCAAACTTGTTTTAAAATGACAAAAGTTTTTTCATTAAGGTCAGAAAGTGGTATATATACCTTACAACTTCTCAAACCCTAAAGTTCCAAAATCAACCATCTACTCAATCTAACTATCAAAACTGGGATACAATCTAGAAACTTCTGTAAGTCTCAATAATTACAAGGTGAAAAATTGGGTTTTCCTCAATGAATGAATAATTACAAAAATAATAGTCATCCGAGTAGTTAGATGCCGTGGGGTGTGTCCAGCTTCTAATAAGTACCAAAGAAACTTTCCATATTGGCAATAAAATCAGCTGTAGAGTAAGCCCAAACTTTATTTCTATCTCATACAAACTATGTCATCAGTCATTAGTTCTGGGCTATGACTATAGGAGATGGAGAAGCAAGCTAGGTAGTTGGGTTCCTCTTGACTCTGAGGAAAATTTTGAAGAGTTTGAACTAAAGGTCATAGTCCATCCATATACTGAGCATAGAAGCCTGATAGTAACAAAAAATTGGAGACTACAAGATGTTAGAGAGTTAGAACTAAAGGTCATAGTCCATCCATACACTGAGCATACTAGCCTAATAGTAACAACAAATTAGAGACTACAGGATTTTAGAAAATGTCTTGAATTTCTTGATGAAACATCTCCTAAGTATAGATTCAAAGTGGATGGCATTGTTGTAAGCAAAAGGATGGAGAATTCAACCTTTTGCATCACATGTCTTCCCCCAAAAGGAGTTGTATTTGAACCACTTTGAAGGACTTGACAAAACTGGAGTTGAATGCTATAATCACTACATTTTGCAAATTTACACATCTTTTCTATCTTGTTGTGATCATTGCTTATGTGGTTTTAAATCTAGATGACACCATGATGAGGTTCGTCCCCTATCACCTTGACGTTGACCTTAGTAGTCCACATTCAGGGTATCTCTGGATTAAGAGAACCCAAAAGCAAGTAGGCCTAAGCGGTGTGGCTAAGTGATTGAATATCTAAGTGGCTAGCCCTAAGCAACCAACCCTAAGAGGTCTAAATATTGATTAGCCCTAAGCGACTAGTCCTAAGCGGCTATTGTAGCTAAATAAAGAAACGGGTAGGACTAAGCTGCGTGGCTAAGAGACTCAATACCTAAGAGGATAGCCCTAAGCGGATAACACTAAGTGGTTAGCCCTAAGCGTCTAGCCTCCAACAGCCTAAATATGGACTAGTCGTAAGCGACTAAGCGATTGAATACCTAAGTGGCTAGCCTCAAGCAGCAAGCTCTAAGCGGTCTGAACACCAATTAGCCTCAAGCGGCTAAGAGACTAAATAACAAAGAGGGTAGGACTAAGCGACATGGTTAAGCCTACTGAATACCTAAGCGGCTAGCCCTAAGCAGCTAGCCTTCAACGGCCTAAATACGGACTAACCCTAAGCAGACAACTTCTGCACCATACATGCAAAGAGAGTGACGATACAACCAAAGGATATACAGCTTGCATGCCGATTGAAGGCGAGACTTTGAGCATTAGCTGAAGTGAAAACCTATCATCTTTTATTACCCACCATACTTTTGTAATCAAACTTTTTGACAATGACCAAAGGATTGAGAGTGTTTTGTGTTTATTTTCTACAAAAGCATTTAACTGTTTAGCTTCTTAATGTGTTTAAGCTATGTGTATTGAACAAACTTTGAGTCCACGAGTGTGAAAGGAAAAGGGGCTGAGCACAGTGCATGAACAACTAAATTAAAGCATAATTTATGCATTTTTAAAGTCTTAGAATGCAAACAAGGGAAAAAAAGGCAAAAGGGGAATGACCACAAGGGCACACATATCAGCCAAACAGGGACCCCTGTTTCGCTGATCTGTGCGCACTTGGGGCCACCCCCCTTTTTTCCTTTTTTGCCCATGCCAACAGTGTAGGACTTAAGAAATACACATATCTTGTATAAATTCAAGTATTTATGTAGAAATCCAGTAGTAGAGGGGGGAGTACATTGCATGAACAATTCAAATCAAGCCTAATGTGTGCATATATGGAGTCCTAGGGGGCAAACAAGGCAAAAAATTGCAAAGAGGGGGGTGGCCACAAGGGCACTCAAATCAACCAGACAGGCTTGCCTGTCTGGCTGATTTGCATGCCCTTGTGGCCACCCCATGTTTGACAAGTTCTTGCCTTCTATGGCCCCCAAGGCTCCAGATATGCACATATGACTGATTTAAACTAATCATGCACAAGCTAACACCCCCCCAAATCCCCTTGGCAGTGGCACCACGTACGATTCGTTGTTATGCAAGTGAAAAATGACACCAATTTCTTAATCACAACACTAAGTTCAAGAACTTACATGATAGAGAGACAACATTGAAAAGAATGTGCAAGATAGAGAGGAAATTGCATATATTTTATTACTTTTGAGAAGGTAGAAATTTACATCATTCATTCAAGGAGCCCATAATTTTCTTAGCCATTTCCTAGCGCCTCTCTTGCGCATAAGGAAACTCCCAGACCAGGAGGGAGTCCGTTGTTGCATGAGGGTCAGTTGAGCCAACAGAAGCATGTATTCCTATTTGGGAAACTCCTCCAAATTAGGTTCCTTATTGACAAGAAACATGAATGTAGCCAGCCGAGAAAGATACCCCATCCCCAATTTGTGCTTCTTCAATGCTGGTGTCCCTGGTGCCTGCTTGTCCAAGAAATGGACTGCATCAACGAAAATTTCTTGAAGAGCAATCCATAGCGTCGATGTCGGGGAGACAAGTGAAGAGGTGTGAATATCCAACTTCCCCTTGTAGTTGGTGTCCTTGAGGAAGAGGGTGAAGCGTGACAAAGGGGTGGATGTGGGTGTAGATGCAGAGGATGTGGAGGCATCCATATCTAGTCTGGGGTGTAGAGAGAAAGTGGAAGAGCTTAAGGGTTGGAAAAGTGAAAATCTAGAATGAGTTATCCAAGACCCCCTTTTATAATGGTGCCTTTTTGAAATAAGGCACTTTTTCCATTAAAAAAGAAAACTTTAAAAAAGATACTTCTATAAAAAATGAACTTTCATGTCATTGTGACATGTAGATTTCAATAATTACTAAAAATAGTACTGAAACAAGTTGTACACAAGACCGCTATTGTAGATTGAAAAAAATATTTAAAGTCTAAATTTACCGAAACAAAGAAAATTGATTATATTTTGATGGCTCTTATCGAAGAAGTCATGATGCTGTTTTGGGAGGCATTGTCATTTATGATGCACAAGGAAAAGTTGGAAGGAAACAAGGACTGAAACTTGATGCAAAAAGCAACAATGAAGCAGAGTACATGGCTCTTGAAGGTGGTTTGCACATCTGTTTACAGTTGGGAATTAGACACTTCTAGATCAAAGATGCCTTGTTGGTCATGAAGCAAGTATTGGGAGTATGGAAGAATAAGAAGCTCATGATGCTACCCAGGAAATGATCACTTGTGTGTTGTGTTGAAGGCAAACGCCCCTTTATATCATGGGAGGAAAGTGTTATCAAAGGAGATGGATTTTCTATTGACAGGTGTTTTACTTGAAGGGTTACCATCCTCCAAAAAGTATGCTTTTATAAGAAAAGCTAGAAAGTACAAAATGCTAGCTGATGTGCTTTACATGAAAAGAAGTGATTTAAGTTTGCGTCATGTGCCCTGGAAAGAGGAAATCTACAAGATTTGGGAAGAAAATCATGAGGGTTCTTATGGAGGCCATTTTGCCATAAAGATATGTTGCATAAAATTTTGCAAGAAGGCTATGTGTGGCCAAGTATTCAGCGGGATGTTAACCACTGGTGCAAGTCTTGTTTGCTTTGCCAGAAAATGGGAAAGATAATTTTGAAGCCCGAATTACGAAAGACAATTCTAGCTTTTGATGTGTTTGAAAAATGGGGTCTTGATGCTATTGGACCCTTACCCATGACTAGCAAAAGGAATGCTTACATTTTGATAGTAGTGGATTATTTGTCACGATGGGCAGAAGCTAAAGCTGTCAAACAGATTACTAGTTAAAAAATGGAAAAGTTTGTATATGAGCATATATGTTGCAAATTTGGTGTGCCACTAGAGCTACTTTCTGATAGAAGACCGAGATTTAGAGGAGAGTTGTTTGATTTCCTATGCAAAAAGCTCAATATACAGTATAGTTCTCCTTATTATCCACAATGCAGTGGTCTCAATGAGAGATGCAACGGAGAGTTGGTGACAATCTTGATAAAGATGACCTAGACACATGGGAAAACTTGGGATTCAAAGCTGCCTTGTACATTATGGGCCTACAAAACTGCTATCAAAACGAGCACAGGCTTTTCTCCTTACCACTTGGCCTATGTAAAGGAAGCATTATTGCCAATTGAAGTGGATATTCCTGCACTCAAATTATTGTCATTGGGAGATGAAGAGCAAAGAGATACTTGGTAAAAAAGGTTGTTGGATTTACAATGTTTGCAATTGGACAGAATTTTGACTTTGAGATACTATGAAGAAGTGTGCAGAAAAGCTCAACTAAAGTCTAATGAGTGCATAAAGGATAAGGGAATTGAATAGGGTGATCTTGTGTTGCAATACAATAATAAGTTGGACAATACCTTTCAGAAAAAGTTTCAAATTAAGTGGGAAGGTCCTTTTATTGTTGTGAAGAAGTTTGACAATGGCACATATCAGTTGGTAGATTTAAGTGGTGCATAGCATAAACATCGTGTTAATGGTTACAGATTGAAGAAATATCTGACACATTTGATGACAATTGTGACAGAGGAGATGATATCAATAGAGGAAGATAGTGTAAAGACATATGATAATGTGAATGAGGTTTCTCGGAATGAGCTACAACAGTTGTTCACCCTAGAAACCTCTGCTTGTTATGAATGATCAAGCAGGTTGGGGGGATTGGCAAGCTATATTGTTAGTCATTTTTGGGATGAGCATAAATCCTCTAAATCATGCTAAAATGCTTGCCAACTAGCCTCATGTACATACGTGTACATAGTGCTTTGAGTCTTGGAAGTGACTGTGTAAAAATTCATGTACAAAGATTTGCTTTTTCCAGGCTTGGGTGCTAAGGTTTTGGGTTGTTTGAGTCCCTAAGTCATAGTTTTCAGTAATTATTTCTACCTGTGATTTACAGCTTATGAATCGGACTTGTACATCATGATTTATGTGCGTCCAAAGTCAGTGATCTCAACTTAGAAAGTGATTGCAGCTGCATGCGACAAAGGAAACTAAGCCAACTTGATGATTGCAATTGGAAATGCTGAGATTATAGATTTCTAGAAGTAGCCGAGATGATGGGATCCAAGACATTGGAAAGGAGGAAATGTGAATACACCCTGCACACTCAGTGAATGTCTCTTTATAGCCCAGTGATTCCACAACACCCCTATCCCTTATTTAACACACTCAGACACCCAATCTGCAAATGACTACTACCCTGGTCCATACCCAAACAACCCAGACTGTATGCACTCAAGTGTAAAGTACATCATGATGCATTTCATATATAACCCTGGTACTCCATATCCACACACATGCTCCTTACAAATGGGTTGATACACAGATCCTTACCTAAATCTCTAACATGCACAACACACAAATATGCTTTGAAATCCGTGGCATGTACCACGTTCAAGTAGAGAGTGCCATCACATTGCATTAAAGTACCTCAGATATGCGACCCCCTTATTAGCACTAGAGCGAGAGGGGCAATGATATATCTATCAAGAACTAGGAGAATATGATAATGCAAATCATGCTCGCTTCAATTCAAGCATATACAATGATAGAGTGGCATGAAACAAAATGCTCTCGCTCCTTTGATATAGGACCCTTCATTGATTTATTGCTCTTTCTTCTCCTTTTTGATGCCCGATCTGTCTTCCTTTGCGTGATTTCTACTTCTTTCTTACTCAGGGAAAGGCCATCCTTCTACCTTGAGGAACCTAGCTCCACCTTTCTCACGACTTACAATCCTTAGACTCTCCTCAATAGTATAGCATGCTTAATTTATCCCAAGCAGCCCTCATTTTTAAAAAAAAGTTACTCATACTGGCTACACTTTAAAGAAAAGAATTACTTTGGGAGATTCTCTCCGGAGATCCCCTCCACCCACGTGTCCCCTCGACCCTCTCTCGTCGTGCAGCTCTGACGCCCTCTCTTTGCGGCCCCCTGCTTCTGCCTCAGCCTCTGCCCCTCCCCGCCTCTGCGTGCCTGCCTCCCTCGCTGCCTGTTTTCATCCTCTTTGCCCTACCCTTCCCTAACCAGCTTATCTGCAAAGCCCACCCTTCGCCCCCCCCCCCCCCCCCCCCCCCCCCCCCCAAAACCCCGCGTGACTTGCTGCACCACGTTGCTTGCAGCTCGCCGCTTCCTTGCACTCTCTCGTGGCTTGCCTTCTATCCCCCTCTTAAGACATCCTCAACCTGCTCACCCGCAGGCACAGAACCAGAGAGGTACAGGCATATTGGGATGGCGAGCCTGCTAGAGCTGAGCTGCGCAGGCTGAGGCTCTCTTCCTCATAGAGAGAGAGAGAGAGAGAGAGAGAGAGAGAGAGAGAGAGAGAGAGAGAGAGAGAGAGAGAGAGAGAGAGAGAGAGAGAGAGAGAGAGAGAGAGAGAGAGAGAGAGAGAGAGAGAGAGAGAGAGAGAGAGAGAGAGAGAGAGTTCTCGCTTTGTTGCAGGCTCAGGAAGTCGCGTCCGAGTGCATGTGCAAAGAGAGGCAGAAGCAAGCCGCCCACCGCCCTGAGAGAGTTCGAGAGAAAGATAGGGACACTTCTCGAGAGGGGATTTAATATTTGCGAGTTTTTCATTTCAAGTTTTTTTGACAATTTTAGCAATCTTTAGAGTTTTTTTAACCAAATATGTGTCATAGCATAAAGTATCTATTTAATGTAATTTTCAATCGTCATAAGACTCCATATATGTGTGGTTGACGGAGAGAGAAAGTATAAATTCTAGAGAGATAGTATTTATGCGAGTTACCATTGGAAGAAGAGATCATAAATCCTTGAGAGAGAGAGAGTGACTTCTCTTCTAGAGAGAGAAAGTAAAATCATAGAGTTGTATATCACTACGCAGAGAAAGAGAGAGAGAGAGACCGAGAGGGCATAACGACGGAAAAAATGTAAACAAATAAAATCACCATTTCACAACTCATGCCATTAGAGTCAAATATGCTCGCAACGCATGTGATCAAAGTCAAATAATCCACAGCATATAAACATGCGATAAAGTAAAAAATCATGCAGAATAGAGACAACACTAATTTCAGAGTTAAATATAATCCACAGCATATATAAATGTGATGAAGTAAAAAATAATGCCAGATAGAGACAATACCATTTTTCCCAAGCAATTGCTTTTTGAAACAACATAAGTTTGAGAATGTAAGTACATTCGCAAAACTACCACAGGATAAGATCAAAATTAGAGTACAAAAAAGGATAGTCGCCATAAATGTAATGGTCACTCTAAAAGGCAAGTAATTTGCTCCCAAATAGCTTGCAAGATGCTTCATATCTTTTGCTTGAAATTTGAAATCCTTTGCTGCATAAACAATGTTTTTTCAAGATAAATAATCACAAGTATAATAAACCAAAATAAATACAGAAAAACACTTTCATATCATAGATCAATATTCTAGTTGAGTGAAAGAAGCATACCAAACCAGTTGTAATTAAATGGAGGGAGAAATCATCCTTGGTTGTCCAAGAATAAAAGCGATGTCCATTGGTGAGAGGGTTGGCTGATGAATAATCATGTGCTCCTTAGGTTCAAGTCCGAGCACTTTTGTGTACACATAGTACATATGTTTGCATGCCAAAAAGGATTTGTTGGTATTCTCTTGCTTCTGAAAATCCGGACACGTGCATGCTGGACTCTGTTTTATATGAATCTCATAACTATTTTCAGTGAGAACTCGGAAAATTACATGCTCTTGAGACCTTTTCACTTCATCCAAAAATATAATTGTCATACTATTACATGCTTCCAATTTCTTCATGGCCTCTTTAGAGATTCCATGCCTCCACTTTTTCTTCCTCAAGCTGCCACCACCTTCTTTGCAGTCGCCAGCAAGAGGTTGTGGATTTACCATTGAATTCTCTGTCCAAAATCCACTATGATGCAGCGCGGCAAGTTCCTATGTGGAGATATCTATCCCTCTTGCTACTGGCCAAACATTTGGAGCAGGAGGTAAATCTTTGACTTGTCTTTTGATTGATTGGGTATGCAAAATATCATGATTACAAAACCATAACCATTGCTCGATTGTTTTACCCTTGAACATTCTTTCGGACCATATACATGGAGCAACAAGACCAATTGAGCGACTATGCAAGATATTGTCACAATTTTTTCTCCCTACTGTTTCAAAACATTTTCTTTGACTTTGAATGGGCATTCTCCTGAGGGCCCACTGAGTGCGTGGCACATCACTCTCAAACACATTGTTTGTTTTAGATGACAAAGGTGTGGTTGTTTCTTTTTGAGATCCAATATCATCATCACTGTCACTAATTTGCAGCGGAATGTTAGAAATACCTGGTCTTTGGGTATCAAACTTGATTTTTTTTGGTCGACCGCGATGGTTTCGTTGCTTAGATTCCATGACATATTCCGGCCGATGGGAGCTACTTGTTCCTGTTCTGCCCCTCTTTTTGCGTTGTACTGTTTCTTTGTCTCCATGAAAAATTGGTTGCGCATACATGGGAGTCCCTGCAACAGCCTCGTGTAATAGATGGGCCACGTTGGTTGGAGTTGGAGTTTGCTGAGATTCAACTCGAGAAAGCAAGGTCTCCATTGTGGGACCCGTTCCTATATAACGCCCAGTAGTATATCCCAAACGCTTTGCACATTGAATATATGAGTTTATAACATCTGTTACACATGCATCATACAAGGATATTTTTCCCTTTCCACCTTCACCTGCTAACCAACTGGCATGTACACTTTCTGATAAATTAACATTGGGAATTTGTGCCCGCTCCCACGGACTTAGACCACCCTATGAAATGCAAAAAAACATGAATTAAAATTTATAAATTTCATGTATGAAAAGAATTTTTTCTAAAAATATAGATTGTCATAAAGGTACTTACATCTGTTCCAATTCCTCCCTAGTGTGAAATTTGTTGCTCCCACCATTTAAACCATCTGCTCACTCTTGTGATGCTCTCTGTAGATAGATGTTGTCTCCACCACTTTTGAATTGAAAGTGCCTTTTGAGATGCAAGCACAATGGTCTTACAAGCTCTCCAGTCCTCACACATATCAATGTGTTGATTTGTTATATGTTGAGGTATCCACTTTTTAGCATATTTGTGGAGACTCTGCTCCCAATGAAATAGGCATGATCATTCACGTCCCTCCATGATATTATCTGGCCTGCCATTGAAGACTGTTCGAATAGCATTCCAATTTGCACCAGCTTCATCAGACATAAAACCTGCAAAGTCAGCTGCACCATGTCCGTACTTTTCCATTGTTGAATTAAGGCTCTCCCAAAAAATAACTTGAGTCTTTGCATCCTCCTCTTTAGTTTCACATATAGCAATTATTTGTAGTGATCGTATGCTGCAAGATATTCAACATAAACATTTTCACACATCTTCTTTTATTTAATGATAAAAAAATACGAGATATTTAAATACTTAAAGATTACCTTGGATCATAAACTGAGCATGACATTGTTGCCCATCCATCTATTCTATGGGTAAAATCAAAATGTACCCACGCATTTCTCAAGTCACCAGTTTCAGATCTTTTCATCCGATTTACTAGATCAATCCCAGAACCTGGTCCTTTAGTGGACATTTTAAATAGGAAGCACTTGTCATCCTCTTCACCCTGTCCAGGAAATCTACTCCCATGAAAAAAAGGAAACATGCACTTTTTTTGAAGCAATAAAATATTATCATATCCATCCCCAATAACAGCACCTTGACTCTTTCTCTCCTTTGAAACAATTGAAGAAAACCTACACGATGCATCACAAGAAGGCTAAATTTATAATAGTTAAAAAATTAACAAATTCAAGGAACCAAATTGAGTTTTCTTACCCTTTGGTTTGAACCAGTGGCATCATTTCTTCCAAAAAATCATTGAATTGTACATCGGATGTAGCTTCAGCTTCCTCACCAATCAAGGAGTGAAGAACAAGTTGTTGAGCCACCAACATTTGAATTTTTCTTGGGCCACCCTTTTCTATTTTTAGTACTGTACCTACCAGTTTCCGCACTCTTGAAATAGCAGCCCTAGAGGTACCTGCCTTAACATTATGACAATGTTTACCAACATGTATTTCCAGTCGCGACATTGTACCATCTCTAGGCAAAACATAATAGATTTTGCAGGGACAAGCAGCAACACAAGTAACAACCTTCTGACAATAATGACAAGTTATTGTTGTATTCTCTTCCATTGCAAGGTAGTCCTTTTTCACCTGTCTGTCCAAATATCCATGAAAATCTCTACTATTGAATTCTTGTTCCTTAATATAATGAGGATACGTTGAATAATTACACTGCATGAATCCCAAACAGTGGCTTAGACGAATTGTGCATGCTATTGCCATGGTTGTCACAGATGGGCGAGTCCACAAGTGACCATCAAAGCGTTGTTCCATCCCTGTCATTCGTTTTGTTTTATCCTGAGTCGCAGGTAACTCAAAACACAAATTTCCATCATAATGTTGTGGAAGTTCAGCAACTTGCAAAGGAGCTCCACATAATGTTAACAGATCATTTAACTTTTTTGCCCCTGGATTTTGTTGAATCCAAATGACGATTGAATGAGTTTTGAGCTGTCCTATATCGTCACCACTACTTTCAAGATGCACAATGCTTAAAACATCTTCAGATATCTCTTTGTCATTTCCTTTGTCATTGTCAGATACTTGTATAAATGTGTCTGAATGAAGCATCTCAAACAAGCTCGAAAAAGAACCATCTATTAAGAAATGCTGATGACCTTCTATATCCCACTGTGGTTGCAACAAGACTTTTGTTAGGCCACAATCAATTTCAATAAGAGCAGATAGTGACTGAAAATGGCAAGATGGAGGCAGCAAACTCTGCAAATAGTAAGCACTAAGCAACAATGAGTTACCCTTCAACTGAATGTCGCGGTTGACTATTTGACCACCAACCTTCCAAGTTATTGTTACTTTCATGTTGGACATATTCTCTCAAGCAACAGATTACAGGGTGGAGATGCGAGAAAACTGTGGTGGATTAAGTGAAGGTGGTGAAGGTTAATGAAAGTTAAAGATAAAGTTAACGTTAATGAAACTGGTGAAAGTTAATGAAAGATGTGAAGGTTAATGAAAGTGAAAGATTGGTAGGTAGACGAAAAGACAGTTGCGTAAGATCTTGTGACGGCTCAAAGAATAATGAAAATCATAATTGAAGAAGTGCATTTAATATATGACGGTTCTGAATGTATGTGCAGTGGAATATGTCATCAAATTTGAGGGGCCATTTAATTTCTAAATGGTGGTTCAAGGACTGCATTTAATGCAGTCTAATAGTGTCTTCATCTTTTGTGTATGTGTGTGTGTGTGTGTCTGTATATATATATATGATTGTGGGAGTGTGTGTATAAAAAACGTAACATTCTATATGACTGACTTTGTATAAAAAACGTAGGAATTTTTTTAGTTAAGTTATATATATGATTCCATCTTGCCATTTTATATATATGTGTGTGTGTTTTTGGTAGTGTGTATATATAATTATTTTAGTTAAGTTATATACATTACTGTGCGTGTGTATAAATGATTTTGTGGGTGTGTGTAAACAACGTAGCATTTTATTAAGTTAAGATATTTAAGTTAAGTGTATGTGCACATAGTTTAAGTTAAGATATTTTTAAGTTGAGTGTATGTGCATTTTTTTAAGTTAAGATATTTAAGTTGAGTGTATGTGCACATAAGATATTTAACTGTGCACATAGTTTTTACATTTTGTGTGTGTGTGTGTGTGTGTGTGTGTGTGTGTGTGTGTGCATGACTTAACTTTAAGAATGCTACGTTTTTTATACACACAAACACATACAATCATTTTTTTAAATATATGGTTGTGTGTGTGTGTGTGTAAAAAACATAGTATTTTTTTAGTAAAACTATATATATGAATCCATTTTGTGTATATCTTTGTGTGTGTGTATACACATATATATATATATATAAATGAATGTGTGTGTGTGAGTGTTTATACCACAATATCATTTTTGTAATATATGGTGTGTGTGAAAAAAAAAATAGTTGAGATGAAAGTGGAGTGAAGTTTAAATGGAGTCTTAATTGAGATTGAAGTGGAGTGAAGTTTTTCTGTGAAGAAGGAGATGAAAGTGGAGTGAAGAGAAAGTGGAGTTTTGCTGTGAAGAAGAAGGAGCAAGAGAAGACAAGGTACTCTGTGTGTGTGTGTGTGTAGATTTTCTATCAAATGATGTGTGTGTGTGTGTGTGTGTGTGTGTGTGAGTGTGTGTGTGTGTGTGCTTACCTGCGCACGCTCGCCCGATCCACCAGAGGAGGTCCAATGGAGCTCCATTGGAGCTCCTCCATGCCTTGAAAGGCATGGTGAGAAAGCAGCGCGCGCGCTGCCCTCTCACCATGCCTTTCAAGGCATGGAGGAGCTCCATTGGAACTCCTCCGGTGGATCGGGCGAGCGTGTTCAGGTAAGCACACACACACACACACACACACACACACACACAGTGATACACACACATCAAAAACACTTGCACACACACACACACACATCTAAACACTTGCAGTCACACACATCAACACACTTGCATACACTTAGAGTAACAATTACAATGATGTAAGAACAGGTCGTTGTAGAGAAGAGGTATACAAATGTCAAAGTGGATTTGTATTTTTCCTTGCCATGAGCAAGTTGAGAATGATTTTTTTTTGTAATTTGCATTTTACGCCGTTATGCTGCCGAAATTTAGAATTTTATATTTGTATTGCCAAGCATATACACACATACACATATATAAACACTTTTATTCACAACATCAACACACTTGCATACACACACATATTACACTTACATTCACACACACATAATCATGCACACATCCACTTGCATACACACACATACATACATACATACATCCACATATATAAACACTTGCATTCACAACATCAACACACTTGCATACATACACATATATAAACACTTGCATTCACAACATCAACACACTTGCATACATAGCACAAACACATACACAATCATGCATAAAGACACACACATATTACACTTACATTCACACACACAATCATGCATACATCCACACACACACACACACATAAACACTTTCATTCACACACTTTAACACACTTGCATACACACTTACAGTAACAATTACAATGATGTAAGAACAGATCGTTGTAGAGAAGAGGTATACAAATGTCAAAGTGGATTTGTATTTTTCCTTGCCATGAGCAAGTTGAGAATGGTTTTTTTTTTTAGTTTGCATTTTACGCCATTATGCTGCCGAAATTTAGAATTTTATATTTGTATTGTCATTGCTAAGAAGATTTTTGTTGTTTGTGGCTAATAGATTATGGCTCGTACACCATCTAAACGTGGCAGGACAGGTATCTCTCAAAGTAAGTTCAAATACATTAAGCTATTTGTTTTCTTTTCTTTTGTCTCATCATACTCACTAAACTATTTGTGTTCTTATTGTTTTTTGCTTGTAGGAGTAGGATACACATTAAGATCTGGCACTACAGGGCATAGGACCAATGCACGATCTTCCATTGCTTCTTCCAATGTCCATCGAAATAAAGATATTTTGGGTGATATGCATGAAGAAGAGGATATATTGAGTGATGTGCATGAAGAAGAGGTGTTCATAGATATTCATGCTACACAAGGTGAATTGGTGGCTCACAGCGTGTCTGAAGCAACAACAATTGTTGCTAAACCTCCCGATCATCCAACAGTATTTGGAAAGGATGTTCATGGTCGAATATTAGAGGAGATTGTAGAGGGTTTTATTGTAAAGAGAGGTGGGGAAACTCCTCGAATTCCTCTTTGTAGATTGATGGAAAATGAAGCCATTAGAGCAGTGGGTCCAGGCACTGAGGGCTTGGTGAAAAGGTTTGAGATGTCTGGATACAGTGTGCTTGGAGCTCCATTCCTTGTGTCATTTAAGAAGCCAGGCCATGATCAACATTATGTTTCCGACTTAGACAAAGATGAATGGGGGCCTATTTGGCGAGAAATAAGCGATGATTTTGATAATTCCCTTCCCCTTGAGTGGGAAGACTTAAGGGGAAAAAAATTTATCGTTTGGGATGGTAATCACCGTTTGAAAACTTGGATGCGCTTAATAAAAACACGTAAGTGATTTCTTTTTTGTTTAATGTAAAGTTGACTTGTATTACTCTATGCTTTCTAATTTTCTTTTTTGTTGTTGTAGAATTTTCAATGATAAAGTGGAGACATTGTTCTGTGAAATGTCAATTTGTCTTTGTTGATAGAAGTGCAGAGGGGGAGCTTATGTTAGCTTTGCGCTCTCAAAATGAGTAAGCACATTTGTTGTTTTGAACGTTATTGCTATTACTTTATCGATGTCATTCTACTGCCATTTAATTTAAGATATTGTGGTTTAGGATTGGTAGAACCACTGTGAGCACAAATTTTGGGCAGGAGATCTTCTTGTTCCAAAAACTGGCTGTGGCAAGCAAAGATTCTTTAATGAAAGACTTTCCCCAAGATTGGATTCGATGGATAGAGGTAGAGCTTGCTTGTGAGAAGAAGGCATCTAAAGGGAGTTGGTACAACGCTCCTGCTCTTTTATTAGCAATGCTCATATGGAAGGTAAATTTTTTTGCTTTAAAGTACACTTTTTATGTAATTTCTAAAGCTTGACATTATTTTGTAAAATCTTACTTTTTTTTTTCATTTGCTCTACAAAAGGAAGACTTTGACTTGTCTCTTATCAAAGAGATGCAAGAGATCAATGATCCCTCGATTTCACTGCCAGAAAAGGAAATGGTTGCTCGAGGAAGAATAGAAAAAATATTCAAAGAAAGAGCTTATAAGGTAAACACTTTCTCTTCTCCCCGTTTATGTTTGAATTTCTACTAAATTGTAAGTTGACATGTCATTTGAATTTGATATATTTGATTGAAAAATTGATTTGATTTGATCTCGTGCTAATATAACATAGATGTTGGCCATTGCCAACCCCGCCAATGGCCAAGGGTTCTTCTCTTTATTATTTAACTTCAATTGGATAAGAGAAAAGGATCAAGTGGGCCTTACAAGAGACAAAGTCCACTCTTTGGCAACTTCTAAAATATCACCAGAGAGGTAATAATTTTTGGATAAAAAATACACATGAAATCATCAAATGAATCAATGCATTTATGGTTTGTTTATTGTTTGCTCTATAGGAAAAAGGAAATATTGCACTCTTTGATGCATTGCCGTGTAGATGATGTTACTTCTGAGCGTTATATTAGTGCAATGAAATTTAGAATGTACTTGCGTAAAGAGTGGTATTGGGGAAGTATCTTGAAGCAATGCTTGAGGATCAAAGGGAAAATGATTGAAGAAATGCCGGAGGGCTTTGAAGCATGGTTTCATCACCAATTGAGGGACCACATTGATAAAGCTTTTGTGGAGCTTTGGAGTAAGCTCAACACAAAAGAGTCGGATGAAAAAATTCCAGAGCTTATGGAATCTTCAAGGAGAGTATTATTCAGGTAATACAATTGATATCTTTATGGTTGTCATTCTATTTTTTACTTAGAGTTTGTATAATAAATAAGTCACTTAGGAAAGGAGCTCAAATAAAGTTAACTGCATTTTATGTAGATGGCTAATTCAGCTTTACGATCAAACTTTGTTGGAGAAGTTGCCAATTGTTGTTGAAAGTTGGAGGGACCTCTCTTGTGAGGAGTGTATGTATCCACTATGGATGAGAGATTATGGTTTGATTGCTTGGGAAATTGAGTATTGCCCTTGGTGGCTAGATTACACTCGAGGCACCTACCCACGTGATGAAGGGAACTTATATAAAGGTTATTTTTGGCATTTATAAAAACTACAAAATTGTTAAAGTGCTCATACTATTTAGATTATGTTTGTGAGAAATATATTTTTGTTTGCTTTAGAGCACGTTCTTGAAAGAAATGAAAATGGTATTGAGGAGATTGGCTCAGCTTCCAAGAAAGCCACCTCTTCGAAAAGAGTAAACAATAGTACAATCTCCTCTATAAAGAAACGATTGGATTTTGTTAGATCCAAGAAGCCCAATAAGTCTCCCAAAAAGAATCAAAAAGGTGCTCAAGGCTCCACAGGTAAACTTGCTTGTATAGATATCTAGCTGTCACTTTCTTTCTACTCAACAATTCTTGATGAAATATTTTATTTTCTGATTATGCAGTGCCTTCCATAGATTGTGATGTGAACGTTATTGGGAACATGCTAGATGTTTACAAAATTTCTCTCGATGATGAGAAATGGTAAACACATGTGAAAAGAAAGACTAACTATGTGTGGTGTGTGTTGTAAATGTTTGAAATACATTTATTTGATCGTATGCAGGATCTTGGATTTTCTTCATTCAGCCCATGTTGATGGGGAAAAGAGCAATGAAGTGGCCTCTCTTTTGTTTGCGGATTTTCCAACAAACTTTAAAGTTGAAAATTTTTCAGAGAACGAGGTATGCATCCTTCAAAACCACAATGGACAGTCTATGATAGTTTTGGAACTTTAATTAAATTAACAATGCGTATTATGCAGGTCCCTCCATGGAATCAATTCTCTCGAAAATTAAGTAAGAAAGTGGCCGTAATAGCTTCAAAGTATGTGGCAGACAATGGGTGGTACATCACCCTAAGCTCCACTGATCACTTTGGCATTGTGTCTAGCCATGCCATCCAGATGGGATTCAAAATGATGCACACCATCCTTATTTTGATCCCCGATGGTTATGTGCGAAAGACCATTGAGATTGAGAGAGTAAGTAAATTTATTTGTTGATTGAAAAGCATGCTTGTAGTTTTCTTCAATTAGATCACATTCTAGTTGTAATTTGTAGGTGGAAACACTATTGCTAGGATTGTTTTATCGTAAGGGTCAACGTCCTATCTACGATCGACGAGATGGAGAGAGCGTGGACAACAACTCTTTCGATGCCAAGTCCGGAATACTGGTGGAGCGCGTCGACGGAGAGTACATTGGAGGACACGCTCTTAGAGGTGCCGCCGAGAGTAGCCTTGACTTCTTTCGGTAAGAATATATGCTTCCTACTATGCGTTATTGGACTATGTTACATAAAGTAAAAATACGCATATTTTTTGCTTTTTTTAGCTGGCTTGTGCGGACATTTACTGCGGAGCACACCTACATTGTTGATATGTTTTCTGGATGTGGTGGCTTGGGCAATGTTTGCGTTGAGTTGTCTAGACACTGTCTCTGCATAGATAGTGATCCAGAGGTCTTCCATCAACATCTTTCACGCTTCAAGGCTCCATGTGTACGTGCTATTTTAGCAGTTGATGCAGATAGTGATGAGGAGACTGATTGGCAACAATATGAGCCCGGATCACATTGCCCTTGATTGACATCAACATTGGTATTATCTATCATTTTTTCTAGTTTGTGATTTTTATGGAACGATGTGTAACCATGGTGTTTGGGTGCCACTTTTTTGGTATTACTGAAGACATGTTGTTGGTGTTGATCGTCCTTATCAATTCAGCCATGATTTCATATTTATTATACTAGATAGAAGTTTGTTGAGAGCTTTGGATTTACCAAAGTAATATACCAACATATGCTTTTTTGCTTATGTTATTTCTTCTTCCCGTGAGCATTCGTTGCTGCACGGAAGCAAGTATGGAATGGAAATTTTTTTAGTTTGAATTTTCATACCGTTATGCTACCGAAATTTTGATTGCTTATCAATATCATCATGCTTTTTGTTCATGTTTGAAAACATAATCATGATTTCACGTATACAGAAAAGTTAGTCAATCTTCACGGAAGCAAGTATGGAATGGAAAATTTTGTTGTTTGTATTTTCGCGCTGTTATGCTGTCGAAATTTTGATTGCTTGTGAATATAATCATGCTTTTTGTTCATGTTTAGAAACATAATCATTGTTTCATGTATACACAAAAGTTAGGCAAGCTTCACGGAAGCAAGTATAGAATAGGAAAGCTTAACAAAAGTTAGGCAAGCTTTCACAGAAGCAAGTATGGAATGGTTTTATTTTTATTTTTCACATTGTTATGCTGTCAAAATTTCATTTGCTTGTCAGTATTTCTTTACACTGTCGGTCTAAGAATATATATAGTTTTATATATAATATTTATATTATATATATAATATCTTTTTATTTATTTATTTATATGTGTGTGTTTATGTACGTAAGGAGATCTTCAACTCGGTAAAGTGTTTTTAAGGACTTGTTTATACAATATATATAGTTATTTATACGTGTGTGTTTATGTATGTATGCAGTTCTTCAACTCAGTAAAGTGTTCTTAATTACTATTTTATATGCAAGAGTCTATGCGTGTTTCATTACTTTGAGGTCTTCGCCCAAACAAGTACAACCATCAATATTTTTTAGATTCCTAGTTTTAAATTGGCTTATTAGGCATTCATCCTTGTTTGCAACAACACCTACATGGACAGGAAAGTATATTCTACTAAAAGTAGGGTAAATACTAAAGACATGCTCATCTTTTTCTTGCATTATATAAAAAACTCACATAGATTTTTTTTACATTTTTGGCTTTCAAACAGCTTGTAGTTACATTTGACGGTTTAGTTTAGCTACAAGATATCAACAATACCCTAAATTATGACAGATCTTGAAGATGTGTTAGTAGACCAGGCCGATTAAAAGTATCACAGCTACTTCAATAATAATAAGTCAGACAGAGATATATGAATTATTCTCGCCAAGGCACTGAAGAGTGGAACACCATCATATAGTTAAAATAAGCATCATATAATTAAAATAAGTTGTTTACATGATTACGTAGGGAATCAAACCTGCACACACACACACACACACACACACACACACACAGTACAACTTGCATCACACTAGTACAATTTATCATGTGCTAGTGCATATTTATTTAACTATATTATTTAGTGCATAATTATTTAAATCTTGCCTCAATCTTCTACCACATTAGAGCCAGAGATGTCGACCAGGTTGATTGTGCGTTTGCAGACAAGCAAATGGTCAATCTCCGCCTGTAAAGCGGCCCTTCGAGAGCTATCTATGTACCCCCATGTCTCCCACTTGCCCAGAGCTTCTCGCATTGTCTCAAAGCCATCATTGAGTTCCTGGTCTCTGGTATTGCGAGCGCGATTAAGGTGGTTGAACATCCGGATCGCCTTGTTTGTGTCACGCTCTCTTTGTGTAAACGTCTTCTTTTCTTCAAGGGGTGCGTTGGGGGGGAGTTTGTGAAGCTCTTCATGGATTTTTGCAACTACCTCATTACCAGTACTAGCATATCCTATCGGCATTGTATAAGTACAGGGAAAATGAAAAAATCTCTCTTGATTAGCACCTCCGATTCACTTGTGCAACATATGGTGCTTGCCTTGTAACATTTATATATAGGCTAAAGCACCATGCTCTCAAAAAGCATTGATAGTGATGGAAGAGTGGCATGTGTTAGTGACATGAGGGGTCCCACGCAGCATATGCTAACTGTTAAATTGGAACGTGCAATAATATATGCATGATTTGTCAATATGAATATTATAATCGTCTACTACTCCACCACTAACTTTTAAAGTGGGGTGTGCAATAAAATATGCATGATTTGTCACTACGATTATTATTCCCCTATAAGATTTATAAGCATCTAAAAGTGCAATGAGTAGACAACACTAACTGCCTCTCTAAGGGCTCGGGAAACACTATGATTATTATTCGTCTATGAATACTATAGGCATATAATAGTGCAATGAGTAACCACCACAAACTGCCTCTCTAAGGGCTCGGAAAACATTATTTGTGGACCCGGATTTGGAACCTTTTCACACGCATATGAACAGGAAAACTCTCTCTCTCTCTCTCTCTCTCTCTCTCTCTCTCTCTCTCTCTCTCACACACACACACACACACACACACACACACACACGTGAGTAGAAAACGTGCACACAACCTCCTTCTTCACAACAAAACTCCACTTTCATCTCAATTAAAATGTGGGATATTTATAAAATATATAAATTAAACCAACACATAAACAATTCTATACCAAGATACTAAATGAAATAATTTGAACCGGCTTGAGAACCTTCTTGCCCAAACTTGAGCCGGACTTTTTTCATTTTGAACCTATCTTTCCTCTCTCCCCCTCATCTCCCACTCTCTCTCTCTCTCTCTCTCTCACACACACACACACACATGTGAGTAGAAAATGTGCACACAACCTCCTTCTTCACAACAAAACTCCACTTTTACTTAACTCCACTTTCATCTCAATTAAAATGTAGGATATTTATAAAATATATACATTAAACCAACACATAAACAATTCTATACCAAATTACTAAATGAAATAATTTGAACCGACTTGAAAACCTTCTTGCCCAAACTTTCCTCTCTCCCCCTCATCTCCCACTCTCTCTCTCTCTCTCTCTCGTTGTCGGTACTCTCACACCCCGATCTTATCTCTATTTCACAAGTATGTTTTTCTCTCTCCGTCTAATCCTTCTTCTCTCTCCTTCCCTCGGTACTTATTTAACATACCACAACGCCACCTTAGAGAGCATACATATGATTGGAATCCATGCTTCTATAAACTCGAAAAAGCATCACCTGTAGCAAAAAAACACGAATTGATTAATTCGCAAATAAAATTAACCCTTCTCGAGAGAGCCTACGCCGCCTTGCACCCGGCCGAATCCCTTGAGGCACGTGGCTCCTCTCACTTGTTTCCCTCATTGCCAACACTTTCAACTTTCAAGCATCATCGGCAGATTCTGCCCTTCGACGACTTTTGTAGAATCGTCCAGACAACAACTCCAATTGGAAAGAGTATTCAATTTGCCTATTCGGGGCATCACCTCCTCACCCTATCATCTATGGTACGTGTAGATCTCAGGGACAACCCAATATGCCCCTCTCATTGCAGTTGGGATCTTGCCTCCTTGTCTTTGCAGCGCTACCATAGCCTTTCGCATGGTCTCTCAAACCTGCTCTCGGCACCAACTCCTTCCCTCAAGCCACAGGCTGCGTGGCTCTCCTCTGGTAGCCCCAACCCTTGGCACTCAATCGACGGCCTTACTCAGACTCCCGGACCTCCACAATAGTTTCCCCTTTATGGCGTCAGTTCTTGGCCCTCTTCAATAGCTGACGACCTCCGATCTCTTACAGCTCCCGTCATTCTCTTACTCATGGTCCGGCCAGCCTGCAGTATACGACCCCTCCTGCTCTTGACGCCCTTAGTTTCCTCGCAGCTCATAGCCATACAACCACACAAATGGCGACCTCCTTTGACTTGCAAGTCTCGGCCCTCGGATCGCGACCCTTCCCAACCTGCTCCTTCTCACCCTTGGCTACACTCTGCAGAGTCCCATCCTTGGTACCCAATCAGCTGCCTTTCACAGAGTCTTGACCCCTCTCACTGACGGGTCCCGGAACCGACGGCCCTTTATGTCGTTCTTACCCCTGCTCTGCCAGTAGGCCCCTCCCCCCGAAGCCGGCCTCCTTTTGTTTCTCTGCTATATTGTGGCCGCTCCTCTTGTTTTGACAACCACCCTGTGCAGCTGGCTGCTCATGTTGATCCCTTTCCTATGAGAACTGTAGAAATATTGAGAGTGCTGCTCTGTAGCATGCACACACACAGATCAGACGCGCTAGTGATGAGGAAGCAACCTGTAGTGGTACAAGGAGTTCCGCTTCAGATGGTGAAAGCCCATGGCTGGAAGGAATTTTGGCTTTCCCATGGCCGTAAGGGAAAGGTTGAGGGTCAGATGGTGAAGAGCTTATGATTGAAGCTCGCCGAGTTGTAGGCATGTAGTTGAAGGCTGTCGATGGAGAGGGTCTGGAAAAAGATGCAGAGGTTCTAGCAATGTGAGGATGTGGCTTTGTTAGTGAGGCATGGCTACCAAAGTGGAGGGTTTCCAAGGAAATGGGAAGATGAAGTTGGGGAGGGAGCAACTCCTTGCTGTAAGGACCCCCCGGATCAAACACTTGTACATCATCTTCATTCGTAGCTTCATCTTTCTCTTCGTCTTCTTCGAGTAGGGGAACCATTGTGTATGCTTCTTGAAGATCAAGGAAGCAAAAGTGATTGCGAAATCGACTTGCATGTAAAGCAGAAATGAAGTTTACTGTATTTTGGTACGGCTCATCATCTTCATCGTTTTCTTCTTCAGAAGGTTGTTCATTGGCTTGCAGGTTGCTTTCTGCAGCACTGTCAACTTGCCCAACGACTTGCGGGTCAGAGGCGACGTTACTTATTGATTGATTTTCTTGACCGGGCTCAGCGGGTTCAGAGGCGTTCTCGGCTTGTCCAAGTGTAGGATCAGAAGCCGTGGTTTGTTTTGATTCAGCAGCTTGCTCACCTTGGCCGTTTGGGGAGTCAGAGGCTGTCTTGCAGATCGACGATTGCTCAAGGAGGCTTGCAGGGTCAAAGACGTCACCGTTCATTAAGGCTTGCAGGGCTTGAAAGTTCTCTGCAGCGCTGAAATTGGTTGGAAGAAGCGCCCAGGTTGTGGCATCTGTGAAATATCCTACCACTATTAACGGTGCTCACTCAGTGCCTCAATCATCTCACCCACCCCCTAAATCATCTCCCTCTAATCTAGGCAACGTCCCTTCATCCTAGCACTTACCCAATAAGCCCCCTTGCCTAAAGTATATAAAGGCACCTTTGTTATGTTGAAAGGCGTGCAAGTTCTCGTTTCATTCCATCAATACAAGTTAGCTTTATTTCCTTGCTACACTGCAGTGTTTCTCTCTCTCTCATTATATACTTTGTTAGATTATGATGTTTGTCAATTAGTGTCAGTTCCTATTTGCTTCACATGATATTAGAGCTTCGTTCACATGATATTAGAGCTTCGTAGAGCTTAGGAACTCGCCTTAGCCCTTGCATCTCTGTCATAGCTAGCACGTAGAGCCCCTCTCTATTATCTTCCAAGCACTCGAAGGTTTGCTCGTTCACGTCAAGGAATCCGGAGCCTTGCACGATGGCCGAATCATCCTCTATGTCCTCTGCCGCATACAAGCCTCGCTACATTATCGAAAAACTCAACGGCACGAATTATCAAGTATGGAAGATACGAATGGAGCTTTATCTTACACAGCTTCAACTCTGGGAAATTACGTCGAGCGTCGAAGCTCAACCCGACAAACCCAAAGACAAGGATCCTATTGGCATCTCCGATGTCTACAATGCTTGGCAAAGTAAAAATAATAGTGCCAAGATGGAGCTTATTCTCCACTGCCAAGACCGGCAAGTCCAAATGGTAAAAAAGCTCACCACTGCCAATGCTATTTGGAAGTTCTTTGAGAAGAACTACGAGCATACCGACCTCGTTTACCAAGTTTCCCTGATCAAGAAACTGGTAAACATCAGTATGCATGACGGTCAGTCCTCATCCAAGTTCTTAGAAACTTGGCAGATACTTCTAGACGAAGTACTCATATCAGGGCTAGCAATCCCTGAAGAGCTGCAGTCCATGCTCTTGTTGGCCTCCCTTCCCGCATCATGGAGGGCCTTCATCACCACCCAAGCCACGACGGAAAATCTACAGCTACAGAATCTAGTAGAAAAGACTCAACAAGAAGAAACCCTTCGCGACCACACCAACGGCTCGCAAAAGTCAACGGCATTAATCACTATGGCTAAACCTCACAAACCTCACCCTGGCAAGAAGACATTCAACCACTCTGGCCCTCCTCGTCAGCACCACAACCATGGAAAGAAACATCATTCAAGCCCGAAGCAGTGCACAAATTGCCATCAGTTTGGTCATATTGCAAAGGATTGTCGGCAACCCAGTAATCAAGGTAATTTTCGACCTCCTGCTGCATATTCTCAATTTTATCCGTCATACCCTCAAGGGGGGGCTAGACCCCTTCTGTCTTCACCCTCTTCTCATGGCCAAGCTCATTATGCTGATATATCTACATATGAGAATAACCCTTCTTATCCTATGCAATTATATGCCGCTACTCTCCATAGTTCATCCCCTGATCTCTGGCTGCTTGACACTGGTGCCACCCACCATATGACCTATGAATTTCATTGACTTTCAAATTTAACCTATCTCCACACTCCCCTAGAAGTCTGTCTTGGAGATAATAGCCTTCAACTTGCTACAGCCTATGGCGATGCCACCATCAATCTTCCCAATGGCCTACGCACTACTATATCTAAAGTTTATTATGTACCTGGCTTAAAGAAAAATCTTATTTCTGTTAGCGAGCTAACCTCTTCAGGTATTACCATTAAATTCACAAAAAAATGGTTGCAATATACAAGCTCGAGATGTCAATGGCCAGCATATCAATCTTCAGGTACCCCAGGTTGGGCGACTCTACCCTCTAGGTGATTCATCTCCTACACATGCTCTTGCATCTTCTGCACAATCTTCCCCACATGACACCACCCTCAAATGGCACTATAGACTAGGTCACATTTCTCAACATGTTTTACATCAGCTCACACACCGCTAGCTTGCCCTCGGTTTGCCCAAGAATCTCACTCCCATTACCCCCTGTGAAGGATGCATTTTTGCCAAATCACATCATGCACCTTTTCCTACATCATCATCACGCGCTTCCGCACCGCTTAATCTCATTCATTCTGATGTCTGTGGCCCCTTGCCTGTCAAATCACTCACTGGTAACCTTTATATGCTCACTTTTGTTGATGACTACTCCAAGTTCACAGC
Source organism: Adiantum capillus-veneris (assembly GCF_014529385.1). Lineage (NCBI taxonomy): Eukaryota > Viridiplantae > Streptophyta > Polypodiopsida > Polypodiales > Pteridaceae > Adiantum > Adiantum capillus-veneris. The sequence goes on from NC_140958.1 coordinate 27,132,241, forward strand.
TGTCTATTACATGCCTGATAAAGCTTCAACTATCACATATTTTAGCCGCTTCAAAGCACTGGCTGAAAACCAGCATGATCGGAAAATCAAGGTACTCCGCACCGACAATGGAGGGGAATACACATCCCATCAGTTTCGGGATATCTGCCACACGGCGGGTATTCGTCATGAATATACCATCCCTGCTCACCCTCAACAAAACGGTCGGGCCGAGCGCAAGAATCGCACCATTTTTGATGTTGCTCGCGCCATGCTCATTCAAGCCAGTCTAGCAGACAATTACTGGGAAGAAGCTACGGCCACCGCATGCTATGTACAGAATCGAATCCCGTCATCTCAAAATCCAAATACCACGCCATACGCTCTATGGTATGGCAACCCACCGAGCCTTGGCCATCTTCGCATTTTTGGTAGCATAGCATATCCTCTCGAAACCAACCCCGTCTCCAAGTTATCACCAAGAGCCACCCGCACCATCTTCGTCGGCTACGGAGATCGCCTTGGAGTCAAAGCTTATCGCCTCCATCAACCCGAGCTCCACAAATTCATTCATGCCAGAACCGTCATTTTTGATGAAGATTTCATCCTCCAAGGCTCGTCTCCCTCCAATACTCACTCGCCTCCGCATGAAATCCACCAACTGGCTCGCTATCCTGCTCATTTCTTGGCTCGCCTCCCTTCTCCGAGTAAAACCCCGCATGAAACCACTCCTACCACCTCACCACCCTCTCCAATTAGCAACACGGCCGCATGCGGCCATGTGGATTTTGAGGCGCCTATAATAGCCCATATCTCTCCCAAGCGCACTGCATACCCCATGCATCCCGAGCCTTCTTCAACTACAGCTCTCCCTGCTCGCTTTCCCCACACACAACATCCTGCGCAACTTAGTCCTCCACGCAAATACCCATCAACACAGTATCTTCCCCTTGCAGCTGCATACCCTCCATCCTCCAGCCCACCAAGCCCCTCACCTCAGTGCGGCTTTACTGCGCAGCCCTCCCCACCTGTGCCACATCCGCCTGCAGCGTCGCCAGGCCTCCTCACAACCCCCAACAACGGCAGCTCGCCAAAGTATGGACTACTCCACCATAAGCATCCCTTAGGGGCCTATCAACTTCCCCCATCCCCTCCCAGCTACACACGACATCATCCCGCCCTTGCTGCGCCATCTTCCATCCATTTTCCACCTCGCCACACAGTTAAAAATACCACCTTTGGCAGCGTTTCCCACCATTGGCCACCCGCCTTGCAAACCCCACCCTCGCCCATTATGGTTCGGACCTACCAAACCGCCCGCAAGAGTTCAATGCCTCTACCTGCTCCCTCCTTGCTGGCAGCCCCTAACCGAGAGCCATCTCGCTCTGCGTCATCCTATCACACACCTACCACCTCGACATCGGTTCCCTCGCCAGTGGAGGATTCTCATGCCACACCCTCAAATCAACCTATTCCATCGGGGATCGACGAGGTCGAACCGCTTACATCCACCTCGGCGACATCTCCCACCACCTGCACCTCGTCGGATTCATCACCATCAGCACAACACCTTGATCAAGCAGCTTCTAGCAGTCGTGTCTGCACAAGGTCATTAGTAGATATTTACGCTGCTACAAGCTTCTCGGTTGTTCTCCAAGAAGAACTTCAATCGACCACCCCACCCACTCCAGTAGAAGATATTCTGCCAATCTCGATCGTCGATGCCCTCTCATCCAGTGAGGGAGATTTATGGCACGTAGCTATTCAAGCTGAGCTTCAGGCACTCGAAGAAGCCCATACTTGGGATCTTGTTCCACCGCCAGAACATCACAATATAGTCACATGCAAATGGATATTGAAGAAAAAGTACTTCCCGGATGGCAAAATTGAGCGTTACAAAGCCAGACTTGTCGCTCGCGGCTATACACAGAGGTATGGTGTAGACTATTTTGATACATACTCTCCTGTTCTAGGCCTAACTGCATTTAGACTTTTAGTCGCTATAGTTGCAAAGTATAATTTGCCCCTACATCACCTTGACATTAAAACAGCTTTTTTGCACGGCTTGCTCTACGAGCTTGTTTACATGACCCAACCTCCGCACTTTGCAAATCCATATTATCCTGATTATGTTTGCAAGCTAAATAAGCCTATATACGGCCTCAAACAGTCTGCATGTGAATGGTATACACGCATACACAATTATCTCATTGCATGTGATTGGGAGCGACTTAGTGTCGACTTCAATATTTTCATCTGGCGTAAAAATGATGGCCTCGCCATTCTGGGATTATTTGTGGATGATATTCCACTCATCGGCACCACTGAAATCATGGTCTTGCGCGCCATCGACTGTCTCCAACAAGAATTCCCTGTCAGTGACAAGGGACCAATGACGTATCTTCTTGGCATTCAAGTGCTTCGCGACCCCTATGGCAAGTGGATCAAACTCACCCAGGTAAAATACATTGAAGAGCTTCTCACTTATTATGGCATGAGCACTTCTTCTCCTGAATTCAGCCCCCTTCCTCTCAAACACAACTTAGCACCTGAATTTCATGCCTACTCTCCCGCTGATGAGCTCTATTGGCCTTCTCTTCATTATCCCAAGTTTTGTGGTCAGCTTCGTTATCTGATATCCTGCACTCTGTTTGATCTCTGCTACACCGGCCATATCTTATCTCGTGCTATGTCACAGCCATGCAAAGCACACAAGCAAGCTGCAAAACGCTTACTTCGTTATCTCCTGACTACTAAGCACTATGCTCTCACTTATGCTTATGATCCCACTACACCTATCTCTCTGAGTGGCTATGTCGATGCCAATTGGGCAGGGGATAATCCCAGCTGCTTCTCCACAGGTGTCTATATATTCTCTCTTTCAGGTGCACCAATATCCTTGCAAACGAAGCTACAATCTTCAATTGCCTCTTCATCGACTGAAGCCGAATATGTAGCTGATGCTCTTGCTTCCAGGGAAGCTCTCTGGATTTCTGAGCTCATTCAAGAATTTCAACTTCCATATCCTATCTCGGAAGAAGCCATAACCCTCTACTGCGACAACCAATCTGCAATTGCTCTGGCTGCTTCTGCAAGTTTCTCCAACAAACTAAAGCACATCAAAATCAGTTATCACTTCATCAAGGAATTGGTCGCCAATGGTTTTTTAAAGTTGCAATAAGTGCCCACTGCTCACAATTGGGCAGATTTCCTCACCAAATCAGTACCTGCTACGACCCAAACTACAACATGTCAAAATTTGTCACTTGTGCCTACTGCTTGCACACCTCCTTAAGGGGGGGATTGTCCCATGTAATGAGGCATCTTCGAAGAGTTGGGAGGCCAGGCGAGGGCCAGCAAACGGGTCCTCCTCCCTGATCGAACCTCCTCGTAATACCATGTAGAAATATTGAGAGCGTTGCTCTGTAGCGTGCACACACACAGAGACGTGCTAGTGCAGGAGGCAATTACCAAGAGACGCATGTGGATAGATGCAACCGCTCTCATTCATATGATTGGAGACCTCTATTAATAGAGGTATGATTGAGATTACAAACGTCATGCTGACGTGTCAAATCCTTGCGGCTTATTTCCAACAAGAACTGTAGCGCCCTCCTGCTCTATCGATCACTTGTCCTCTCATGCTCCGGAGGTGACTGTACTAGTAGTGCCGCCATTCCGCTCCATGCAACAATGTCCATTTTTTGGAGTCTTAACCTCCAGCGCGGTACTTTTCTAAAAAAATTGAGCTTGGCCTCATATCACACACACTCCATGGCTCCAATCGTGGACTTGTCCTTCATGCATATATTTGACCGCCAATGCCAAGAAAATTCAACTAATTTGTCTTAGCACCATGAAAACAAAGCTTCAAGGCCTCATGGCCGTAGATCAACAAAGCCCACTCCGCAAATTAAAAATGGTTCTCGGATGAGGAGATCTTCGCCTGCAGGAGATGTGACGATCGATACGACCATCGACCATCTTGTGCTACCATAATTCCCCATTGGACATGCGCCTTCTTCTATAAAAAAATCTTTAGCTCAGCAAACTGGAGCATTCATTTTGCATACATAACATGTCACCTCCATGTGTGTTGATATCCATCAACCTTGATCACCATTAAGCTCTCCGACTAATAGAGCTCAAAATCCACAACTTGACCTGCAAAATGCCTAATTGGGCATACATACCCCGACCATGCTTGTTGTACCCTGCACCAAGTAGCTGCTCAAGCATTGTGCTATCCACCTACTAACTTCCACACACGTGTTGTTGGCTTCTCCTTGGGTCTACAGTGTTTGGTTGCACCATCTTTACCCACCCCCTAGTTGAGCATTCATGCTCAACCGCAACATTATTTAGGTAGAATAGGAGTGCATAAGATAAATGGTTTAGATAATAGTTGTATATTGTGATGGCAAAAGAAAAGATCATATATAGAAATTATATGTATAATATAGAGAGAGGAATTTATTTTCACAACCCCTTTGGGTCAAATGGAAAGCCATAGGCTCCCCTAATTGTGATTGGCACTCCACCTAGATAAAAAAGAAACCGTTGACCGAAGTCATGCTTATATAAAACATATGTAACATGTGCCTGTAATGCATATATAAACCTACACATAGAGCATGATAAGAGCTCTCCATAACATTTCTCTACTTTAAGTTGTATGGAGAAATGGTCTTCCTGCACATGACAAGCATCCCCATCCATGTGAAGGACTCGTGCATCCTAGGCAATCACAACAATATCTATTGAAGAGGTCTTCATATTAAAATCTCCTTGGAAAGCACATAGTATCTGGCATACAATCTATTGAAAAGAAACCCTTAAAAGCATAACCATCAACCAATCGGCTCAAAACTGTTTGCACATAGCATGGTTGTCTCTTGCCATTAACCCCAAGTCCATAGAGCCGCCCTCGACATTGATAGTTTCATCCTCTATTTCTTTCTCTGCATCCCAAACCTGATTGTCTGCTTTGACATCACACAAAGGCTCAAGAAAAAATACACGTGCTTCTTCTTCTGACACTGGAGGAGGTGCAAGGTCTTGCTTAATCTACATCCTGGCCATAGCTTTAGCAACAAGCACCAGTGACTCTTCATCTATACCAACGGCCGCTAGCTCATCAAACCCCCAATCAACTTCATCCTTAGAGCTTACCTCTATAGTTGGCAGGGCCTCACCATCCAAGGCATAAGAGAGCGCTGCCCAACCCCTTGGTCTTGGACATCATTCTCTCTTGCCTCGACTACTTGAGAAACTTCCAGTTTTATACTCGCTTCTACAATTGGAGCCTTTGACGCTTGCATAGTTGGCTTGATCTCCTCTACTGCATGGTGGTCTTTAATCTCTATCAATACCTGAGAACCCACGGCATATTTTGTCTCCTCTTTATGCATATCTTCATTTACGAATCCTTCATCCTCGTTGATGAGATCCTCTTTTGAAGGCATATGTGTGTAACACATAGGGGGCACCGATGAAACACGATATGGAATAGAGCTTACCCACGGAGAACTTGCAACCGTTGCATGTCGGCAACTGTGAATTTCTTTTACATGCATTGCATGTTGTGGGGTCATCAAAATAACTACATAATCACTAGGCTTGAGCAAACCCATCTCCAACTGCTTCTTCGTCTTTCTACTCTTCACTTTGACGACGTACACTGCATCCTCATAGGCTCTACACCAGCAAACTCCACCTTCTCTCGAATCTTGAGATGTAAGCACTCCAAAAACCTCTCTAATTTGAAGTAGTCGTTGCCTCTGTAGTAGCTTCAAATTGTAGCCAAATATCTTCAAATTGCTGTTGAAAGGTTGCAAACTCACCACTTATATCTTTCTTCAAAACCTTCAATTTTGCGTCCAATTCTGCAGGCAAATTCCTTTGTTGTAAGTTTTCAATAAACCGAGCTCAAATCACCTTCCATGACTGTCGATCGGGACCTTCCAACCCCTCAAACCAAGCTTTGGCCTTCCCTCCCATCACCAACAACACAGCCCTTGACTTGGCTTCGTCGATCACCATCCGCATCGACAACATCCAGAGTTCCACATCTGACATCCAATCTTCAGCATCTCGCTCACCTGAGAACACTAACTCACAATCTGGCACCATGTTATTGCACCACGCCATCACTCGAGCGATCAGTGTGATCCTCAATGGGGGCACCACAAGATGGAAAGGGGGAAATGTGAATGCACCCTCCACACTCACTGAATGTCTCTCTATAGCCAGTGATTCCACAACACCCTATCCCCTATTTAACACACACTTAGACACCCAATCTGCAAATGACTACTGCCCTAGTCCATACCTAACCAACCCAGACTGTATGCACTCAAGTGTAAAGTACATCATGATGCATTTCATGTATAACCTTGGTACTCCATATCCACACACATGCTCCCCACAAATGGGCTCATACACAAATCCTTACCTAAATCTCTAACATGCACAACACACAAATATGCTTTGAAATCCGCGGCATGCACCACATTCAAGTAGAGAGTTCCATCACATTGCATTAAAGTACCTCAGATATGGGACCCCCTTTTTAGCACTAGAGCAAGAGGGGGAAATGATATATTTATCAAGAACTAGGAGAATATGATAATGCAAATCATGCTCGTTTCAATTCAAGCATATACAATGATAGAGTGGCATGAAACAAAATGATCTCGCTCCTTTGATATAGCACCCTTCATCGATTTATTGGGCTTCTTCTTCTCCTTTTTGATGCCCAATCTGTCTTCCTTTGAGTGATTTTTGCTTCTTCTTTACTCAGGGCAAGGCCATCCTTCTACCTTGCGGAACTTATATAGATCCACCTTCCTCACCACTTACAATCCTTAGATCCTCCTCATGAGAGCATAATATAGCATGCTTACTTCATCCCATGCAGCCCTCATTTTCTTTTGACCAGCCTACTCCCAGACAACAACGCAATAAATCTCCAATTGGAAAGAGTATCCAATTTGCCTATTTGGGGCATCACATCCTCACCCTATGGTATGTGTAGATCTCAGGGACAACCCAATATTCCCCCTCATTGCAGTTCGGATCTTGCCTCCTTTTCTTTGCAGTGCTACCATATCCTTTCTCATGGTCTCTCAAACCTACTCTCAACACCAACTCGTTCCCTCAAGCCACAGGCTGCGTGGCTCTCCTCTGGTAGCCCCAACCCTTGGCACCCAATCGGAGGCCATATTGATCAGACTCCCGGACCTCCACAATAGTTTCCCCTTTATGCCGTCAGTTCTTGGCCCTCTTCAATATATATAGTTGACGACCTCCGATCTCTTGCAGCTTCGGTCATCCTCTTACTCATGGTCCTAGCCTACATTATATGACCCCTCCTTCTCTTGATGCCCTTAGTTTCCTCGCAGCTCACAGCCATGCAACCTGTGACCTTCACATAATCTAGAAGAGCCTCCTTTGACTTGCAAGTCTCAGCCCATAACCTTGTTGAAACTGAAATGTGAGACAATTGAGCGGGAAGAAAAATGTTGTAGTTCTCGGGGCGTTTACCGTTTAGTACCCCCTATATAACATGCGTTCGTGGGGTATTAAAAAAACCCCTCTTTTAACATGTTTGAATGAATAAAATGACTCTTTATTTTTTCAAAATTGAATATAAAACCCCTTTATTTTAATGTATCTTTGTTAAATTGCATAATTTTTGTGTGTTTTAAAATCCCTCGTTTTGAACTCATGTTATACATTAACGTGATTACATAGTGCACCCCTAGAGTTGTAGTTCAACTTAATAGCATAGATCAAGTTTAGTCACAAATAAAGAGAGAAACTCGTAAGAAAGAAAATTCAATGGAGCATTTATCAGACGAGAATATGAGACCGGGGGATTGTGTTCTAGAAATTTGAAACACTCATGTTAGATATATAAATAGAAATATTCAGGCATGATATATATACACCCTTAAATTACACATAGAAATTAAACTGATAAGAAATATATGTAAGCAAAGTCTGTGTACAAATGTAGTGCAACGAGGGGGAGTAAACTTTCAAAAGGTAAGTAACCCAAGTTTATATTCACAACAAGGTCTAAAAGGCTCGCTTAAGGTCAGGTCCCTAGATTAATGGAGGCCTTGGATTCCATCTCCCATGTCCATGGGAGATATCACGTACTACTACATGAGTGCTGCAGTAGCTTTGGGGATAGCACTTCATACATTTGCCATAGCTACTAAGAAACATTCAGAAGTAATAATACAATGCTACTTTCTTGTAGATATCCTCCTATGGAAAATAATGTCATGGACTAGGATTCGAGTTAGTAAGGGTTGGGGTTAAAATTTGAAGTCTCTGTCTGTATTTATGCTCAAACTTGTAAAATTTCACCACTCTTATTTAAACTAGATAAAAGAGCAAACCATCGGCTAGATTCCAATCTTTACTTCAAGTAAACCGGCAAAGTTTTACAAGTTTTAGTGTGAATACCTGAAAATGCTTTGAGTTTTGACCTAGAAAACAAAAGAGAAAAGTTTGATTTCCACTGTTACACTCTCAAAGAGAATTTTGTGTGAAAAAATTCGTAGAAACTACTTTCAATGGTCATCTTTGATTTTATACAACAAACACTGAAATACCAAGAGACATAGCAACGCTTATCTCTACCTTAAAGATAGACACACAAATCTCAAAGCCAAAAACATAGGCACACACTGGCAAGGTTGAAAACTGCAATCCTTCCCACCTGGGGAAAGTGTGTCTCAACTTACAATCATGCTACTTGAAAAGTCAAGAATGCCCCTTAGGACCAAGAAGAAAAGGAATCATTCCGCTAGGAATTTAAGAGAAATAGTGTAAAAAGAAGAAAAAATGCAAGTCATTCGTCTAAACTTTCCTCTTTCTGTGTATGGTTAGGAAAATGATTTGTCTCGAACACTCCTTCCCACCATAAGCATGGCAAAATATTGTAGCTCTCCCCACCACCTTTGAACAAGGTGCTCAGCAAGCAATTTCTCGAGGAAAAGAACCTTACACAATAAAGGGTTTATCTTTTGGAAGCCCTTCAAATATTAACTCTTAAATTATATGAATTTTACAAATGGATAATGGTTATATAGGCTTGTGGACGACTAAAATTTGTCTAATATAACAAAAGAAGAAAACCATGCAAAAAAAAGCAAGCCCTAAAAATAGTGAATATTAGAAGTACATGCCCGACCTACAAGTTGACAGATCTCACAAGCAAAAATAGGATGCTCCTTCGACCTTGGCATAGAAATGCTTATACAGTAGTATATCTACTGGCTTCAAATTACAATGTATGATGTGCTCGATAGATTGATGATGCAGATATTCTAGATCCTAGGCGATATCCAATGGAGGTGTGTCATCTTGTCTCCCAATCGAGGGTCTCATGTGTTGATCCATTATTGAATGCAACCAATTTAGTTGGCTTTGCTTTGTTTATCTACCTACAGCCTTGTTTCAGTCAAACAATCAATTCTGGCTACAACTTGCTTCCCATCAACGAGCTTCCTTCCATGCCAAACCTTTGGCTGTGTTGGTAGTCTCTCAAGGCACATGCGGAAACCCTTGTAAGAAGAATATTTCTTGTAATGCTGACCTCTTTGGACTCTTAATAGCTCTACATGCGCCCTATGGGGGGGGGGGGGGGAGAGAGAGAGAGAGAGAGAGAGAGAGAGAGAGAGAGAGAGAGAGAGAGAGAGAGAGAGAGAGAGAGAGAGAGAGAGAGAGAGAGAGAGAGAGAGAGAGGAACAATACCGCATGGCCACTGGATAATGGCAGGCATGGGAGAGAGAAAAAAGGGAGGATGGTTGCTCGAGTGAGAGAAAGCATTGGTTGAGAGAGGGTGTTATGGAGGATATGCAGCACAGCCCAGATTGTAGGATGGACATAAGGCACACATGATCTGCTGAACTTGATGGCGAGTGGTTGAGGTAAGGTGTCCGTCACAGTCACGAGTCTTTTCTGAATGCGTAGTTCTACAATGTGTGGGATTGAGATGGGGTTTAGTGTGAGCCTCAGGAGGAGTGGAAGTTGGCTCATACAGCCTTGAGTGACGGCCTTGGTACTATGCATTGCTGGGATTCAGGCCAACTGGTCGGACATCCCACTTACTACTAACCCATCTACTAGCTTAACCATGTATACACTTATTCTTTAATACAATAGAATAAGGAGCTGCAACATGATAACGTTGCTGTGAGCTCCACACAAAGTAGGTCTCTCTCTCTCTCTCTCTACTCTCGCACTTGCACTCGCACACGCTTCCTGCGGCACCTTCAACTGGTATCAGAGCGGGGTCTGTGCTTGCTGTTTTCACGTCCATGCACGCGGGCACTTTCAAAAGTGCAAACAGGTTTCCGATTTTGGCATCGATAAATTTAGTGTTCTGAGAGCTTTTCCAATAGGTGTCCTGTGGTTTTACCTCCCTTTCAAAGTTGTCTGTGTAGTCAAAATCTTCATCCGAGCTACGCTTTAGGAGTTGTATTTTTCAACTCCACTTTTGCTACAGCTACAGTTATAGGTACAGGACACAGGTGCAGGTTGTTCAGAGACTATTTTGGGATTGTATATAGGTTTTATGGCTATTATGTGCTATTGAGACGGTGTCTATGGGCTGATTATGAGCACTTTTTGGCATTGACATTGTCTTGGTTTTTCAGGCATCCATCTCCTCACAGATTCTTGCATACATACAGGACATCTAGGTTTCTTAGAGATTGCAGTGTTTTGCATCAACACAAATTTTAGTGGGAGTATTTGATGCACATATGCATTGTTTTGGCACTTTTGATAGTGCTTGAGCTCTTTTGGGAGCGGTTTTACTCCCCGCAGGGATTTGTTTACTGCTTTCACATTTTGTTTGGTGCCTATTTGAGCGTGTATACTGCACCTTGCAGTATTGTTGACAGTGGATGTACATTGAGTTGCAGAAGCTGCCACCTTTTGTGGAGCCGATTTGGCTTGTTTCTGGCAGTCCCAACCGTTTCTGAGACTCAATTTGGAGGCTCTGAGACTGGGCTAGTTTCTTGTCTGCATAACCTTTTGTGAGGGTCGATAGCATGAGGTTTTCTTGAGCTGGGGGATTCTCAAATATTGAGATCCTTTCGAAAAGCCCAGAGGGAGAGTATACAGATGTTGAGTGGGAAAAACTTGATGCTAAAGCCAAATCTACCCTCCGTTTGCATTTGGCCGAATCTGTGTACTTTACTATAGTTGGAGAAAGGACTGCTAGAGATGTATGGGATAACTTGTGTTCCAGTTATGAGAACAAAAGTGCCACTAATAAGATTTTCTTGATGAAAAAGCTATTTGACCTTCGTATGAAGGAAGAGGGCACTATTTCTACTCACATTAATGAGTTCAATATCATTTTCACTCAGTTGACCACTCAGGGTTTGGTCTTTGACGAGGAAATCAAATGCATCTTCTTGCTATGCAGTTTACCCTTGTCTTGGGATACATTCTATACTGCTGACGAGAGCAAAGCAAACCCCGAACCCCCGACGGCCTCTAAAACACCAGGGACCGAATGGCGCGTCTCGAGCCTGTCACAGTAAAGCAAACAGGGGGCACCACCTAGCTTGAGCGGCTAGGACGCAAACAACACACCCCCATAACAAAGTTTTCATCCAAGAGAGATGGATGCTTGGGAGTAATGATGAAGAGGAAGGGGAATGAGATCAAGTGAGAGAGAGAGAGAGAGAGAGAGAGAGAGAGAGAGAGAGAGAGAGAGAGAGAGAGAGAGAGAGAGAGAGAGAGAGAGAGAGTATAGCGGCTTAATACTTAGGCACCACAAAAGGATGGCGAATCCGCACACCCTTCACACATACACAAGCTCACTCCAAAAACAAGACTAGGTGGCGATTCTGCACACCTCACATGGGAAAAACATTGCAAGAAACATACTCACAAAACCTCAAGCTTTATTTAGAGAATAAGGCGATGAAATGGGGAGCATAGGGTAGGGGAAAGAGAAGGGAGAGAGTGGTAGAGCACATGGCGGATAGGTGGGAGCTGATGGCGAAGACTCGCACGAGGGTTATGGCCATCATCCTTCATTCAGCTGCCCTTCATCTTCCATAGCCCAAGGGTGTAGAGGTCATGCTCAAGACGAGCATGGTGATTGCGGTGATGGTGATGGTGTGGGTGGGTGTGTGTGGACTAGGCACACACAGTGCATAGTGTACTCTTTGGTGATTTTGTGTGTGTGTTTAGTGTGATGGTGACCCCTCTTTATATAGGGTAGGAGGGGGGATAAATTCTAGAATTTAGAAATGAAGAAATCATTATCTACACAGGCCATGTGACTATGGGCCCCACTTGTCTAGCTGTGTGTATATGCGCCAAAACAATAGTCTTATGAGAGAGAGACTAAGAGGGAGAGATGGGTGAATGGAAAAAGGAGAGGTGACATGGAGAATAAAGTAATTACAAGAGGGGAGAGAGGGAGTGTGTTTAGAGGTGAATCTGTGAGCAGATGTGTGTGAACACAAGAAAAATCAGGTAACCACCATGTAAAGGTGGGTCTGTGGACACCTTTTTCAGTAGAACTGAGTATGTGTGAGTGTGGGGGAGACCATCTGGCTACAAGACAAGAGAGATTTCGAATTTTAGAGAGAGGGGGGGTTTTTGGATCATGGGAGAGTGTAGGAGAGAGAAAAAAAGGGGTGGGGTATGCTATTTTGGAAGATAGGACAGGTGGCATGTGACAAAGAACGTATTATTGGTGAGGACAGGGGTGGGGTAGCTTGAGGGGAGAGAGAAAGGAGAAAGGACAAGGGGAAGAGAGAGGGGGTTGACCTTTTGAGTGGAGGAGAAGAAAAGGGACACACGGTGGGGCAACAATGAAGAAAAAGGAGGCAGGGTGGGGATGGGCTGCCCCGCAGGCCAAGGGTGGCCCATTTTACCTTTCTCCTTATTTACAGACCCATACTTTGTTTTTTTTCCTTACTTTTCCAATGTCTTTTATCACTCCCTCCCTAAGAGGGGGTTTCCATGGGGTGAGGAAGAGAGAAGAGGGGTATGGGAACCTGGCTTGTGAAAAGCCCCCATCATTAGCCCTCCCCTTTTGGATAGAGGCATTCATGTCTCTAGCTCATCTGTTTGATCATTATCGTCGGAGGTGGCGGCTGATGGTGTGTACTCATCTGGAATGACAATAGGTGGAGCCTGGTCAAATCGAAGAAAATAAGGTTTAAGTCGCCAACCATTTACCCTGGTTTTATGAAGTTTTCCATCAGCCTCCATAAGCTGGTAGCTTCCATTGGCATACTTTTTCCTGACGATGAAAGGGCCTTCCCATCGGAGTAGGAGTTTCTTATCCTTGCGCGTGTCGAAGTGATTGTCGTAGCGGAGCACCAAAATTCCTTTCTTCAATTATTTTTGCCGGAGATGCTGGTTAAAGCTAAGCCGTCTATGCTCTGATTGTGCCGCATAATAATTTATTGCTTCTTCTCTGTCCAGCTGCAGTCTTTCCAAGTTGATGATGTGATCTCTCAAATGCATGTTGGGCTGTTGAAGTTGGCTTGCCATTACTCTGAGACTTTGTAGTTGCACTTCAATGGGCAAGATTGCTTCCTTACCAAATACTAGATGATACGGTGTGAATCCCAAGGATGTACGGAATGAAGTTCTGTAGGCCCATAAAGCTGGTAGTAGGTACTTATCCCAGTCTCCAGGATGATTGTTTACCTGCTTGGTAATAATTTTAGAAACCATTCCATTTACCTTTTCAACTAGGCCATTACATTGAGGGTAATATGGTGAAGAGTGCCTCCTTGTAATGCCCAGTTTCTGCATTAATTCTCCTACCAAGTCTGCTCTGAAACCTGGCCCTCTATCAGAGATGATCTCTAAAGGTGTGCCAAACCTACAGCATATGTGCTCATAGATAAACTTAGCTACCTCTACCACTGTGATTCTAGTGGTGGCTGTAGCCTCTGCCCATCTAGTCATGTAGTCGACCCCTATGATAATGTAGAATTTTCATGAGTTGGTCCTAGGTAATGGCCCAATGGCATCGATACCCCATTTTTCAAATGGGCCATATGAGAGAATAGGTGTTTGTGGTTCAGGAATAAGTGACCTAGTGCCGGCCTTTTGACACAACTTACACGTTTTGCACCAGTGGTGTACATCACGGTTGAGGCTAGGCCATATGAAGCCTGCCTGCAAGATTTTCCTACTTGTTATGTCTAGGGAAAAGTGACCACCACAAACCCCGTCGTGACAGCTAGCAATTACTCCCGTGATTTCCTGAGAGAGAGGGACCTTTCTGAGTATTTGGTCCTTACCCTTACAATACAAACCTTCATTGATGAGTCGATACCTTGTGGCCTTCCGCGTCAGCCATTGCTTCTGTCCCTTTGTTAAATCTGATGGGCATTCCCCTGTTTCCAAAAAATGCATGATGTCAGGCAAGGTGTCACTGCCTTGAAATAGAGGGAGCTTTAGCGTTATTGCTCCAACCACCACTTCCTGTAGTCTTTCACTTGCTAGGGCATTTGCTTCTTGGTTTTGAGCCCTTGGGATATGGTGTATTTGAACTTCTTCAAACTTACCCAACAAGGTTTTTACACCACTTAAGTGAGTCCTTAAACTAGGATTCTTGCATGTCCATGCTCCATTTACTTGCCTTACCAGAAGTAGAGCATCCCCAAATACATTAAGGCATTGTACACCTTGCGAGACACACCATTGTAGACCCTTGGTTAGTGTTGCATACTCAGATTCATTGTTAGAATGTGAATCTAACAATTGGCCCAATGAAAATACCTTTGTCCCTTTGTCATCAAAGACCCTATGCCTGCAGCTGCTTTGTCAGACGCTCGCTTGTAGGCTCCATCAAAGTAGAGAGAGTGTGCTCCTTCTACCATCAGTGGTACTGGAGGTAATCGGACTTCTCCTCCCTTAGATTGCTTATCCTTCCCTTCAAAGACTTGGTAGGTCATGAGTCCCCCCAAACTTGCCCTTGTCAAGCTTTCTACATGTACCGTGAAGTCAAACTCTTGCAGATGAACCAACCATTTAGTAATCCTAGTAGACACATCCATGTGTTGTACGACATAGGGAAATATTTCATCCGTGGTTAGAATCACAAATTGCTTAGGCAACAAATATGACCTAAACTTTGTAGTTGCGAATCAAAGAGCTAGGACTAAGTGTTCCACATGGGTGAATCCTTTCTCTCCTGCTGCCATCATTCGACTAGAGAAGTAGATTGGCCTCATGAAAGATGTTGTCGTATCCTTTTGGAGTAGCACAGCCCCCAATGAGTCATTACCAACACTTGAGGTGACATAGAATTTTTCATCCCACTTAGGTGGTGAGATAGTTGGCAGGATGGCTAAGACCTCCTTTACCTTGTTGTAGTGATGCTCGCTTTCCTCGTCCCAAGTGAAAGTTGATCTTTGAGTGAGTTGTTGCAGTGGTAAAATAAGTTGTGATAGTAGATGTATGAATCTACTTAAGTACCTCACCTTCTGAAGAAAAGAGACCAGTTGACGTGCGGTTGTTGGTGAAGGTAGGGCTATGAGTGCGGACACCTTACTTGGGTTGGCATTGATACCTTTTGCTGAAATTTCATGGCCTAGTAGAATGACTTTACTCTCCCCAATGTGGCATTTATCCACATTTAATTGCCCACCTAGGATCTGCAACCTAGCCAAACCTTCAGTTACCTTTTCTAAATGTGAAATACGGGAGCTATATATACAAAAATCATCAATGAACACTCTTATGGATGTTCCAAAGAACGGTTGAAAAACATATGTGACATATCTTTGGAATGTGGCAGGTGCGTTCATGAGACCAAATGGCATAACCCTGTATGCAAAACAACCCCATGGCGTGATAAAAGTGGTTTTTAGCTGATATTCCAAGGCTATGCGTATTTGAAAGTATCCAGAATAACCATCACAGACGGTATAGCATTCAAAACCCGCTACTTCATTCGGAATTTCATCCAAGAAAGGGAGAGGAAAGTGGTCTCTCTTTGTAGCTGCATTTAGTGGTTTGTAGTCAACACAGACCCTCCACTTATTTGGGGTTCTTGTTGCCCATCTTTACCAGATTATCATGTACATAAGTTGCATAATTGATGATCTTCGGCTTGCTTTTCTGCATTGCCCAGGTGAAGGTTGTGGCAATTGATGCAAGCGGCATCCTGTACTTTTGTGGTCTCTTTTTACACATATGGAAATATTGATTGTACAGTTGACTCATGATTGCAACCTTAGGGTTGGCAATGTCTTCAAAGGTGTAGTTGCCTTTCTTTTCTGTGTACACCTTTACTTTGTCTCTTCTTTTGGTCACACTATCCCCCTTGTTGGAGAGGTCTAGGTCAGCTGCTACTACTCTTTCTGTGATTAGAATCTCAGTGCATGGCTTGCCCTATAGATCTGTAACTCGGGCCACTCCATCTTCTTTTATTGTTGTCACAAATTCCCATACTCTTTTTATGTCAATGCCTGCCGACACCACTTCAAAGTAATTTTGGAGATCAATCTTCTCCAGATACTCTGCTATCTTGCTTCTGACAAACTCATTGAGTTCCCGCGGTAGCATTGGTAGCTCTATCACATTTCCTTCGGTGTCTTTGAACACACCTTGGTAGATCTTTAGATCATTGGACTCGAGCAGATCTTCTTGAATCCATGTGTTTGTTGGCTTTAGAGTTCCTTCTAGTATGACGAAGGGCTCTACCCCTTCTAGGTAATCCTTTATGGTCATTCTCTTCTTCTTTGCCGGTGACTTTGCGACTGCCATAGATCCTGTTGCACTCAGTAATCCGAAGTTAGCGTTTTTTCATATCAGCTGAGAAACTGAGTTTTAACTATGCAAATGACTTGAAAATTGAAAATCAAGCTTAAAAGGAACTTGTGAAACTGTGCATGTGCTTACAGTGCAATTTTGGCCAAAATTTCACAGTTAGACATCCTACGCGTAGGATGTCTTTTTCATTAGATTTGGGTGATATTTGACATGCCGGTGGTCCTTGGCCTGTACAACATGGCTATGTGCTTGGATTTGGATTTGGGCATCAGAAAGTGGAATTCTGGATTGATTCAGGCTTTAGGTCATAACTTGGGTAAAAAGTCCACATCAGGTAGCAAGAGATGTCCAAATGGGTTGAAAATTGATATATGGGGTCATTGCATCATGGTATTGGCTCCCATGATGTCAATCTTTGCACTGATGGTCAAAATTATGCTGGAGACATCCTACGCGTAGGATGTCTATTTCATCAAAATGGCTTGGGATTTGTTCTGTGGGTAGTCCTTGGCATGTGGAACATGGCCATGCTCTTGGATTTTGATTTGGACAAGAATTGATGTTGGTTAGACCCTGGGTAGTGTTTTTGGGCTCAAAAAGTGTAACTTGAAGGTGTTGGTGGTCAAAAATGATTAGAATGTCTTCAAACTTGGTATATGAGCTCTTAAAGATGATAAGAAAAGATCTGGGATGTAAAAGTACCCTTTGTAGGCCAAAAATGTCAGATAGACATCCTACGCGTGGATGTCTACTTCTTCAATTTTTGCAGGTGACCACACAGATTGGTTGGCTATGTGCTCCTGAATGTGTTGTACAAGTTTTGCTAGGTCTATGGTCCATTATTGACTTTATGCCCTAACTTTGTGTTTTTTTCATGCATATGAGATCAATGTTGGTTCAAATGGGATGAAACTTGGTGGCTAGCATGTAAAGGCTATTCAAAAAATGTGTGTGATGAAAAATGTTGGGTTCTGTGCCCAAAAATTCCCTTGAGACATCCTATGGGTAGGATGTCTCCTGATGATTTTTTCTTGGAGACTGCCACTAGTGCCTGCCCTTGGTCCCCCTGAGTCCCCTTCAAGCCTAATTTCAACAAAAAAGTCAAATGGATAGAAAGTAACTCTGTGTGTGGATTTTAGAGCCTCTAAGCTGTTTTCTGACTTTTGGAGTGCTTTTCGGCGATGAAATTTCTTGATATTGGTCTCCATAGCTTCCCGATCCCTTGGGAATCCTTGCCGAATGGTTTTTGTCGACTTTGGCTTCATTGGAGCACCTTTTGGCAATTTGTTGCTCTAGAAGTACCCTTGGCCGCGTTTACATGTCTTTGATGATTTGTGGTGGTCTACCACCATAGGAATTGGTTGTTGGTGGCCTAGGAAAGCCGCTCGTGAGGTTTGGTGGCAAACGGACATGCGGTTTGGCCGCGAGAGCTATTTGACGCTTTGTGTGTCTGATGCCGTTTCAGAAGTTTCGTGCCACTTCGGGTCATCTTTTGGTTGTGTGGGCTACATAGACTTGTCGAGAACATCGTGATGCTCCTACCCATGAATTTTGGTAGCATTTGGGCGCCTTTCCGCCGATTTTCCATTTGGTGGCCTCTTGCGGGATTCTAGGAATTAGGGTTTTTCCCGATGGTTTTCTACTGCCTTTGGACATCCAAAATTGGTCTCCTATGCTAGGGTAAGCTGCCGATGAAGCCTCGTTGCTTTTGGGTTAGCCGTTAGGTGGCCACTTCTAGTTGTAGGTCTCTACTGCCCGCTTTATGTGTGAACCCTACGCTAGTTTTCGCGACAAAACGACAAACATGCGCGAAAAGCTCAAGGTGGTGAGCCTACATCTCATGTTTGAAGTCCGTCGGGTAGTCGTGCGCGTCGTAGAAGCTGCTGGAAGTTTCTCTTGCTCTAGGTGGCAGAAGCTCTCTCTTAGTGGACAATAGTGAAAATGAGCTAAAAATGAGGTGAAATTTTCTTATAATGGAGGTCCCCGAACCACTTTTCATGAAATTTGACATGTGCTCCCAACTTCTTGCCAGATGTGGTTTAGGCTAAAAAATTTCTTGATTTGGACTCCATTTGTCTTGTTTACCAGAAATTTGGCATTTCGGTCAAAATCTGGCCAAAACACGCTTTCCGCTCTAGTCTCATAGTCGCACCCCCACTATACCATAGGTTTTCCTATAGTCACTGATCATCCCCATATTTTTTGTTTTTCATTACGACCGTTTTTCACCTGCTTTTTGTGTTTTTGATGTTTTTTTGTCAAAAGTTAGCAAAATTAAAAGGAAAATAGCAAATCAAACCCAAAAGATTCCCAAAAATCATAATAAATCAAAAACATCACTGCAAAACATTATATACACTCACATGCAATTTTTATGGCCGGATTTCTCCGTTTTATCAATATGTTGCCTGAAAAATGGCTATTTCTACTTATATACACACACCTAGGGGCTTGATTTGGCGTTTGGACCCATATACCTGTAGATTTATGCTGTGTAAGGGCATATATACTTGGGTTAGTCCAAAAAATTTCACAATCAAACAACAACCCTTAAAAATAGTCGAAAAACACGCCCTTTTTTGCTCTTTTTTCTATTGGGTCCGCATTTGAGAATGCCTACCCCCCTCCTAGCCGGAGTCCTCCCGGACGACAAGGTGTGCCGTGCATGGGTTAAAACTCGTGCTAATTCTCGGCCATGTAATGTGGACCTATAGATGCATACTTGGTCAATGCATGGAAAAAATTAATGCTGTGCAAGAGGAAGGTATAAGCAATAAGCTTATTGGCATTCGCCGTCGAGGTTTCCTGTTTGTTGTTGATTTGGTTGGCAGATTTTCTTTGCAAGTAAGAGTTGTAACTCTACCGCTCTCTATTGGATTGCATTTCCTGCAAAAGTCGGTTGTTGTGCTGCTACTATCGAACTGACCGTAGTCATCTCCTTGGAGATAATTGTCATGGTTGAATTCGCCATATTCTTTTTCTCTTTTGCTTTCCATTTGTAGCTTTGCTGTGCCAGTTTTTGTATGTTTATTGCTACTTCATTGGTTGCCTTTGTTTTGCTGTTAATGGGCACCCAAATACATCGGTTTGTTGGTTTCCTATGCAGAGTTTGTCTGCCTTCCAATGATGCTTGTACTGAAGGGAGTTCCTTTTGATTTGGTTTCGGGATCCAAATGCGAGTCATATTGGGATTTTTGCTGAGCATTTTCTTTGGGATCCATATCTGTTTTAGTCCTGTGGTTATTTGTCTAACTGTCTGTTTCGGTTGACTTCTTCTGTTGTACTGTTCCCTTGGTTTTTGGTTGATTTCTACTGGTTTGTTTGCCATGTTACCTCGATCTTCCCGTACCCACACTTGTCTTGCTCGTGTTGGTAGCCTTGTTCTTTTCGCTGCGGTCGGTTTCTCTTGATGCGTGTAGTGAACATGGTTGGCAGTTCCTTGTTGCTTTGGTTTGTTGTTCTTGAGTGGCATCCATCTTTTTGGTTCTTTGTCCCTTGACTCTGTTGCTGGTAGCTGATTCCGCTATGGTTGGTGAGCAAATGCTATCACCTGTTGTTCTTGGGCATGCTGAATCTTGACTGCATCTGCATTCCAATCGATATGCACATTGTACTCTTTTTGCCACGGTTGTCCCAATAACAGGGGGTGTTGTGTGCTTTCATCGTGAACCACATAAAACTTGTGTGGGTAAATATATTGATGTATTTGTACATGCAATATAGTCCATCCCAATGTTTTCAACAAATATGATGTACTACTTTCCAGCACTTGTGGAGTAGGATGTAGTTGTCCTTGTTTTTGCTGGAGCTGTTTGTATAATCTGTAAGAGATTAAATTTGCTTGAGCTCCAGAATCAAGCAATGCCATCGATTCAACTTGATTGCTACCCACTTTGATTGAATCTATTGGCTCCATTGTGTCTTCATCAAACTTCGTTAGTCGAATGGCGTTGATTCGCAATGGTGATCCACATTGTTGTTGTTACCGTAGAAGCTTTCTTTTTGCAATGCGTTCTTTTGCTTCTGCTTGAGCTTCGTCTCATACCCTCTGTTTTTCCTTCATGTGTTGTTTTTCTTGATGAATTTGTTGAATTATATCTTGTGTGAGTGGTAAATGATATTTCTTTAAGCGACACCCACTAATCCAATTTGGTATCTCCTCACCTGCTAATGTAGCAAGCTTGACAGCTCCGCTTTGTGATGGATCACTAATCACAAAGGGTCCCATACCTCGCTTTTTAAGTTTTTTGGCATGTTGCTTCAAAGTATAAACAAGTACATAATCACCTATTTTGAACTCTTTCGTCCGAACATGCTTGTCAAAAAACTCTTTTTGTCTTCTCTTTTAGCATAGATCGAAGCTACAGCTCTTAGGCGAAGTTCATCTAGCTTCTCAAGGTCATCAATTCTTGAAGAGAGCTCATGTCGTGTCCATTCTAGGCGTTTTGCCACTCTTAGAGTTGGAATAAAAAACTCTATGGGTAATATAGCATTTAGGCCAAACACCATGTTGTACGGTGTTGTTCCTATCAATGTTTTGTAAGGTATCCCATATGCCCATTGTGTTGAGTGTAGCTACTGATCCCAATCTGTTCTTGCCTCTAAGACAATTTTAGTGAGAACCGTGCATAGTGTTTTGTTTGTGGCTTCAGCTTGACCAGTTGCCTGTGGATGATACGGGACAGATTTCCTATGTATGACCATGAATTCCTCTAGCAGATATTTAATGACTTCATTAAGAAAACGCGTTCCTCTATCAGTGACAATTTCTATTAGTAAACCATATCGTACAAAAACATTCTCATACAAAAATTGTGTAGTGGTCCGTGCATCTGCTTTTTGTGTTGCCTTGGCTTCCGCCCATTTTGTGAGATAGTCCGTGGCAACAATGATATATTGGGTATGGGTGCGATATGCAGGGGGTGAAATAGGCCCTACAAAATCAATGCCTCATTTTGCAAATGCCTTTGCTCCCATCATTGGCCATAGAGGCATCTCATCTCTCTTTATCGGCACCTTGGTACGCTGACATGCGTCACAATGCTTTACAAACTCCTCAGCATCCATATGCAATGTAGGCCACCATATTCCGCGGTTAAGACAATTTTTGCCGTCTTATCGCCTGAAAAATGACCGCCACTTATTCCGCCATGTGCGTGTTTGAGAATCAGTAGGTAATCACTTTCACTTGCACAGATTCTAAGTTGATTGTCTTTTCCTCTCTTATAAAGTTGATTTTCAATTAACTGAAAGTCACGAGCCTCCAACTCTATAGCCCTCTTTGGTGCTCTTGTTATGTTTTCAGGAAACGTCTTTGTGGTTAAGAAGTCAATGATATATTGACTCCATGTAGGTGCAATGTTTACCTAAACAATGTCGCGTGATCCACTGGTCGTTTGGCACTACATATAGTACAATTGTTCACATAAGCATGTGTGTCTGCGTACATAGTTGGACAATAAATCCCTAACTGTTTCAGTCTCTGATGTGTTTTCATTGTTGAACAATGAAACGCACAATCCTGGCCATGTGCTTCTTCTAGATAGCACTCGACTCTTCCGGATTTATACATAATCGTAGAATTTGATCTAATCCTAGATGATACAATCGTCCTGCTATCAACTGGAAGTTTTTTGTTTGCCGAATTGTTTGCTGTTTGGTTCTGTTTTCCCTGTTATCAAATCTTCCTCCAAAGGAAAGAATGTTAACAATTTCTTAAGACCATTTGGGTATCATTCCAATATTGAAAAGATAAGCATCTGGTATGTCATCATCCACTCCTTCAGGAGCTTCCCCATTGTGTATCCTTGAAAGATGATCTGCCCGTAGATGTGTTTTACCCTTTTTCACTACCACTGTGAAATCAAACTCAAGCAATATAATAAACCAGCGTACAATTCTCCCAGTATTGCATGGTTTATTCACCAGATACAACATAGCTTGATGATCTGTGAAGAACACAAATTTGTTTGCAAGCAAATAATGCCGAAATTTCTTTACAGCATAAATCATTCCTAACCCCTCTTGTTCGGTGGTTGTGTAGTTCTTTTCCGCACTGTTTAACTGTCGGCTTGCATAAAAAACTGAAAAATCCATTGTTCCGTCTCCAGGTTGAGCCACAATACTCCCGATTTCATATGCAGAAGCATGAATGTGAATATGGAATATCTTTTCCCAATCCGGTGCTTTAAGTACAGGTGCTGATACAAGGTTTTCCTTAGCTTTTGGAATGAAGTTTCACACTCCTCAGTCCAGTCGAAATTAACTAACAAACGATACAGAGGTTGTGCAATAACTGCATACATATATATAAATCTTCGATAATATCCGCAGTGTCCCATGAAGGATTGCACTTGTTTCGCATTAGTAGGCCTGGGTAGGTCTACTATGACTTTGACTTTATCTAGGTCAGTGGTTATGCCATTTCTTGAGACAATGTGTCCTCAGATGCGGCCTCGCCTAACCATGAAACTGCACTTTTCTGGGTTAAGACATATTCACTATGTTCTGCATTTTTCAAATACCTTTTGCAAATGGTCAATATGTTCATCTCGTAGAAGAGAGTGTACACAAAGATCATCCATGTATAGCTCTAAGAATATCCTCAGGTATTCTTTGAACGCATGCATCATCAATCTCTGAAAAGTAGTAGGGACATTAGTCAGGCCAAAAGGCATAACTCGATACGCATATATTCCCCATTCCGTGGAAAATGCTGTTTTGTGTTGATCCTCTAAAGCAATTGCTAGTTGGTTATACCCCGAAAACCCATCTAGAAAGGAATAAGCCTGCTTTCCGGCTATCCTCTCAAGTACGGGTTCCGTGATTGGTAAGGGATAATTATCCCGTATGGTGGCTGCATTTACTTTTTTGAGGTTCACAAACACTTGTAGTTTTGCGTTCTTTTTTGGGAATACCACTATGGGTGACATCCAATCTGTATGTTCAATTTCATAAATGAATTCAGCATCCATCAACTTGTCAATCTCCTCTTTGATTCATTTAGCAAATGTGTCATTATATGTATAAGGACGTTGTTTGCTAGGTTTGGCATCCGATTTTAAAGGAATTGTATGTTGACATATCGATGGATCAACTCCTTTGAGGTCTTTGTAGGACCATGCAAACACATCTTTATACTTTCTGAGAAGTTGTGTTAACCATTCTTCTTCTTCAGGCTCTAAATCATTGGCAATATAGACAGACTGAGGCTTTTTGCCTGTTTTGTCGAGGTCGATTCGTTTTGTTTTTTCTGGCCCATCATAAGATTCCTGATTTGTTCTCTCCCTAATTGGTGGTGTCATTATGATTTTTCTGTCCTGGATGGTGAATTTTTGATAGTGTGATGGTACATTCATGTTTCCTTTTTCTGACTCCTCCTGACCATCACTTTCTTCCTCAGTCATTCATTCCTCTCGTAAAGACCGTTTTAGTTCTTGGTATTTCTTTTTGCGCTCCAGCTTAGTTCACTCTTGGTTTTTTGTTGTTTCTTTTTTTGAATTTTGCTCTTTTTGTGATTTTGTTTCTGTTTTATCTTTCCGTACTTGTCTTATTTCCTCGCATGTTCTTTCCCTTTGAACTTTGGAGAATCTCCCTGATATTTGATCTTTTACACAATCCCCTGATTTTACAAGCATTAGATAGTGAGTTTGATTATTTATCCTGGGCATCAGATTCTCTCTCGCTTTTTTTGCTGCTCGTTTTCTCCTATAACGTTCTTGGCGTCTAGGGTGCTGATTGACAAAATCATAAAACTTGATATCCTCTGTTTTCTCCCCACGCTCACTTGAGTTGTCTGAACCCTCATTATCTGCATCGTTATTTACCTCCAGATGCTTAGAGGAGTTATAAAGCTCTTCTTGTTCTCACGGTTCTTCAATCTCATTTCCTCCTGGTATAACACTTACCATATAACAGGGTTGCACATCATAGCCATCTTTATCACAAAATTTTGTCGTTGGACTATCTGTAATAGTACAAACATCCAATGTTGCTATTATGTGTTCCCAATTCTAGAGGTTCTAAGGCATCTTCAAGAAATGGTTCCGGAATATAATCCTTGTTCTCTATTGCTCTTTCTAAGGTGCATTCCTCTCTTTTTAAGCTCCCGCAATGTGAAGCTCCACACATCCATAGTTCCTTTGGTTTCCCTAACCATGCTGGGAGTTCTGATCCTACCAATGTAGCTGAATCAAATTCTTCCACTGGTGTCTGGTTCACATCCTTGTAACTATAGTCTTTCAGGTGTATTTTGGTTGTTGTCTCGTCATGTCTGAGGTAGATGTGATCATATACTCAATCTTGGACCATCTTCAATTGTCTCATGAATGGTCTTCCCAAGATTATCTCGTAATTGTTCTTTTTGTCAAAATCGACTATTGCAAATGTATGCTCATACTCGATTCCGCACGAAGTGACAATTGCCTTTTCTAAGAGTCCCAAAGGCTTTTCCATGAATCGATCTGCCAATTGCAACTTCATTCTGGTAGCTCTCAAAGCCGGTTTTCCCCATTTTTTCCAGATTTCGTTAGTGGCAATAGCGACTCCTGCTCCACTGTCTAGAATTGCTTTGGAAACTACTCCTTGGAATTCTACTGGTAGAGTGGTGTTTCCATCTTCTCCCTCACAATATTCTCCAACCTTGTTTAAAGGTACAGGCCTGGTGTTTAGTTGAGGCTTGTCCAATTCTCTGATCCCTTCCTGAAGTTTTGAGGTGGGGTCTTTTACTCCAAATTTTTCTAAGAATTTTCCCACTGTGGTCCACATGTTTGGTCGTAACCTTAGGAGTTCGGCTAATATTATTGTGCATGCCACCGGGGTGGATAATAACTCAATCAACCCTTGTGAATCCATCACTTTGTTAGAATAAAGTCTCTGAGATGGGATTGCTCTCACCTCAAACTTGGCTTCATACTCTCCTAGGTAAGAGGGTAGAGTTTTGAGTGAGTCTCGTTGGCTGTGCCCCGAACTAATCGATCCCTAGTCTCCCCCTTGTGAATGTACGTCAAAGTTTAGTTGTGATCTTGCCTTGAACTCTTCAACAAGAGGTAAGATCTCAATTTTCTCTTTTCTCGAGCTATCCATGTGGTAACTCATCTTATTAGCTTCGTTGGCCTCACGGATTTGCTTCCACAGATCATCTAGACCATTACAATCCTTTTCCATTTTTGCCAATGTTTTAGGCTGGAACCCATCACTTGCCCCATCTGTTGTATTTGGCACTATGATAGGTTCTCCCCTAGACTCATAGACATTCGTGAGTCTTTCCTTCATTTCTAATTGTTCTCCTAGAGTTGGTTTGATAGAGGTAGGAGCTGGTACTTCATGCCAACTTGCAGGTTGACCAAACGGGTTTTCTATCAAGGATTGAGCCGTTTCAATCATCTTTTTACACATTTCCAACCTCTATTTTTCTATTTCAGCATATGGATAAGTCATCCATCTTTGCTCTTGGGTTTGGTTCTTTTTGAGTCTGGCTTCATAAGCTTTTAGAAGTGCGTCCAACTGCTCATTTACCTTGTCTACCATCACTGATCCTGCACTTTTGGGCTCTGCTATTTCCTTGGATGCTACAGTTGCCGTGGTGTGTGAGCTTAGGCTAGCTAGATCCTCTAACCGCTCTAATCTATCCTTCATGTGTTTCAACTCCTCGGATAGAGCCGTTTGCTCTCGTTCTTTGCTGGCTTTTATCCGCGCCTTTCTAGCTTTCCAAGTGCTTCTCTAATTTTTCGTTTTTGAACTTGGGATCGGTTTTTGGATCTTCAATTATGGGTTCTTTGGTCATTCTCTGAGCTTGGGCTCGTGTCACCGCCTGTATAGGTATGATTGTCTCGTTTTCTGACCCCCCACTGGAAGGCACTGCCTCCAACATGTTTAAGATAGTTTTTTCTCCCTTGCTCGGGTTCTTCGGGCAATCAGGAATCAGATGAGTAACTCCACACTCAGTGCAATATGCATTGACTCTAATGATTTCATCATAAGGACAGTCTCTTAGCCAATGGTCTCCACCACACTTGTAGCAGGGTCACTTAGGCTGTTGAGGTGCTCCTTGAGCTCCTCTTTGTTGGTACGTGTGTCTCTGTCTACCCATGCCCTTGTTGGCTATGAACAACAATGTTCACTCATCCAAGCTATATCTTCCTTCTCCTGACGCTTGTGCAGCTGTTGGTGGTCCTGTGTTTCCCATCATGCTCCATGATTCTGGCATTGAGGGTTCTTCCGGTGGATAATAGGCCGAATTTGCAGCATATCCATTTGGATCTTTGTAATATGCATGCATAGGAACTAAAGACTTCTCTTCCGATTCTGTCACTGTTGGTGTATATCTTATGCCAACTGGTCGTAGTCCTGGTAGGGGTGGTTGTTGTCCCAATACTGGTTGTGGTCTTTCTACACCTACAGGTCCTGGTAGGTTGCCTGCTTGATACTTAGGCATCGGTGGAAGTTGAGGATATGTTACTTGAGCTTGGGGAGCGTAAGGTCTCTCTCTCACATATCCCTTGTTATAATAACATTGCTCCGTCCCATGGTTTGTCCATTTTTGTTCAATCGCACACCATTTTGGCTGTTTAGCTTGTGGTTTGGCATACAAGTTAAGCTTTTTGAGCACTTCTTCTACAAGCTGCTCCTGGTTTACAGTTATTTCTCCTTTCGGTGTTGTCTTAGTGGACTTGCTTCCACTTTTTTGGGAAGAGGAATCGTCGTCAAGATCCTTGAACTCACCCTCTTTGTAGACTGCACAATTGTCCACAAGGTACATAGCCTCCTTACTTAACTCGTTCAACGTTGTGCTCCTCTTCATATGTAAGTCCTTCTGGAGATCTGCATTCCTTAGTCCTTGAATAAATATAATCATAAGTCTGGACTGAGTTGGCAGTTCTTCTACAGGAATGAACTTAACATATCTTTTTAATCGTAGGGCTGCCTTTCGCACAGATTCTCTGTCTTTTTGTTTGAATTTATGGATTTGTGAGACTGTATTATGAGTTATTCCCCGTTGTGAGAATTCCTCAATAAACTCATTGAACACTTCTCCATAGACTCAAAGTCTCTTCGCTCCACAGAGTCAAACCAAGTAGCAGCGTCATCTTCTAGGGTTAGTCCAAACCTTGAAAATTGGGTAGGGAAGTCTTACACCTCTTCTGCTCTAATTACTCGCACAAAGGCTGCCACATGATCTCTAGGATCTTTGTTTTGAGTGTATTTCTTGTTTACCCATTTTTGCACTTGAGAAGGTCTAATTCTACGATGGTCTACAAACCTCATCATTGGATCTCCTTGCTCTAATCTATAAGACTCCTCTGGACTTTGGTAGTGGGCTAGTTCCCCTCCCAGTGATGCTCCTAAGCCGTAATTTTTGATGGTTCTTGTAAGAGATGGTTCATCTCTTTGAACTCGTTCTATGGGTGGTCTTCCCGGCTCTGTTGACCCTTGTGTTCTTGGTTTACTCTCACCTTGATATCTCGAATAAAGTGGTGTGGTTCCTGTAAATCCCCTAGCCCTCGTGCGACTTGATAATCATCTCAGTTTTGTTCCAATGTTGCACTTTGTCGAAGCCATGCCTGCAATGATGGCTGGATTGCTGGTTGGTTTTGATAGTGGGATGTCTGTTGTCGGTTAGAATGCGAGGTCGTGTCATATTCTTTCGAAAATGGATTTGTCAATTTTCTAGGGGTGTGGGTTGCTCTTGGCACTTCATCAGGGGCATATGTTGATGCTCCTGGAACTGTTTCTTTTCCTACCTCCTCTGGAAGAATACGTTTGTATTCTCGCTCGTACCTATCAACAAAAACAATCTCCTTCCCCATAGCAGTTTCATAAGAAAATAAGTAAAGAACCTTGTCTTTGCTTAATTCGTTTGGGTAGGGTTTTTTGCAACGAAATTAAGAGACTATTCCCTTGCTCTCATGCTTGTAAATCCCCACATTCCTGTTATAAGTTGAGACCCTCGTTGTTTTCTTATCGTACATAAAAATCGCTCCAGGTCGGTCAATGTTTGGAGGCGGTTCCTGAGTTTCTAAAACCATTTTCCCTTTTGCCACATTATCTCCGTATCTATTGTAATCCTCAGGGTTACTCACTATCAGATAGTGGTTCCCCTTTTCATCCCAAAATCTATCCGCGTCATCATAGACTCGAATTATCTCTAGTCTCTGAGCAGGTCTCTCTTCAATACAAATACACTTGCGTCCTCGATAGTCAAAATAAACTAGGGCTCCCCTCGAGTTTGTTCCTTCTAAGAAGATCACAGTGAACTTGGAATCATTCAAAGGATTTAGGGAGGTGCTTCCTCGTGGCATTGGTCCGTCACACAGGTGAAACCTCCTGGCTATTGACTAACCATCATGAAGAAGGATTTGTCTGAGGAAGTGTCCGTATCACTTCCCTCCTCAATAATAGGTGCTAGTGGATCTAGTCTTGCCTGAGTTACACTCTCCTCCGTGGACACTAAGCTACTCTGGTTACCAACCACCTTCTGGTCTCTAACTATGTATCTTCCCGATCTTAAATTCATCAAACTTATCAATGCAACTTTCACAAATCCAACCACTCACCTGGCAAAGGATCAGTTTCCGCACAACTTCTTGCTTTGCTGCAGAATATACCTGTACACAAGCATTTAATTTCAGCAATCTGAATCAAAGCATTTATCTGCTAGAGGTGATTTTTAGTATTGATTGGTATAACTAGAGAGTTAACCTCAACCACTACTGTATCTATACAATTCTAATGTTTTGGATTAGTTCTGCTAATCTCGAACTTTACTTCCCTCGGATGTAGGTCAATTTACGTAAAAAAGTTTGAATTCAGTCTTTGCTCAGTCAAATGGACAAACAAGGTCCAAATTCACTTCTGAAAGAAGTTCTGGAACCCTTAAGCCAAATGGAACCTCACTGTCTACGCCCAGTCAAATTTTCTCTTCAGTAGGTCCCAGTAGACATCCTACGTGTAGGACGTCTCCTGCTGTGTTTTTCCTAGATTTTTTCACTATAGACTCCCCTTGATGTTCTCAGTCCACAACTATTCTTACTTTTTGATTTGGACACCTACAAGCTGGTTAATGGATCAGAAATCTGTTCCGGCATCTTGATGTTGGTCTGACCAATCTAATAAACTCCAAATTGGACCAAAATTGACTAGGAGGCTTGCCTCAGGCTTAACAACTCCCTGCTAGGCCTATAGTCAATATCTGGCTTTAATATAATGCATTAGACATACTACGCTGTTGGACGGATATGCCGCGACGGACGTCATCACATCAAGAACTCACCTAACATATAATGTCAACTGAGGACAGATCTCGACCCGCAGGTGTGTGGAAGCAATCATAGTGTGTCAATCTACACTCGACCGACTCCTGACTAATTCCTACAAAGGTCTCTACCCAATGTCTAAGCTACAGCCTTCAAGAGTGCTTAAGAAGAGATTTCCTACAACGCTTACAAGAGCCAAACACCCATCAAACAGTCTCGAAACGCCACAGAACTTGAAGGATACCCTAATAACACCAATAGGTCGCTCTCCCTAAGGTCTATGAACCAAAATCTCAACCCAAAACACTTGGTGCAGAATCGTGTAGGATGTCTAGCCAAAATTTGCAGGTCATTGTTTCCAAAACCTGAAGTGCCTAATGTGTAGCTCTACTCAATGCGAACATGTGGATATGCAACAATGCAAAAACAGATAACGTATGCTCATCGAATCACCAGATGAAGCTTGTAGATGGAGCTCGCAAAACCGGACCGTACATGCGCAATGTAGGTATTGGCGCGTAGCTCTCTTTGGGGGCAACACGCTGCACTTCTCTGCACTCAATTCAGACCACTAGTACGCGCATAGCGTCAAGAAGAAGCTCTCACTCTCTCTCGTACATAGTACGGTCACTCACAGACAGTAGATCAGATTATTAGAAGTCTTTTTACAAAGGTTTAGGTTTTGGCTTATATACTAAGCCTTAGAAAACCTAATGTCCGACCAAAATGACCTTATTTGTCCCTAGGCTTCTATAGAGCTTAATTAAAACACTGTGAGCTAGCTTTGCTCATCCAACAAGCATCTGTGGCCAAAATACAATTTTCGACTTAAAATATGAAGTTCCCGTAAACATTACAAAAGTGGCCGTAATGGCTCAAAATGATAATAACGGGATATTCGATGATGTCCATGAGCTTGTATCTTCACATTACAACATCCATCTTCGTCTTCATCACTTCATCAGCATTTATTTGGAATCTTTAGAAAATCTTTGAGGAATCTTCATGGAATCTTTGTGGAAGCGTTGTTGAAAGGTTGACCTCAACACTCTCCCCCTCCAAAGTCTTGTCTTCCCCGACAAGACCCTATGTTTGTAGTGGCCTTGACGAGTGCTTCATGTTTTGGTGTTGGTTGAAGCTTTTGTTGTTGCAGTTGCTTTGACTAGATGCTTTGTATGTTGTAGAGCTACCTTTTTCTTGTACATGTAGTGTAGTTGAAGCCATAGCTCTCCCCCTCTGATTGGTTGTTGTAGCGTGAATAGGTTGAGT
The DNA here is from genome assembly GCF_014529385.1 of Adiantum capillus-veneris. Classification (NCBI taxonomy): domain Eukaryota; kingdom Viridiplantae; phylum Streptophyta; class Polypodiopsida; order Polypodiales; family Pteridaceae; genus Adiantum; species Adiantum capillus-veneris. The sequence continues at coordinate 27,163,530 of NC_140958.1, forward strand.
GAGGTTTGTTGTTGCAGCAAGTCATTATCTTGGCAGCTCTGTATTGTTTGTTCTTAGGTGTCATCTTGCATGTGTACCTGTAATCTTGAAGCCTTTTTGAATGTTTTCTGGGCCGTTCCCATTTGATCTTCTAGTTGATGAGCATGTAGTTGTTTGGGGATGTCGTTGGTCTGCTTTTTTGTGTTTTTATAAGAAAAATAAAATAGTAAAAATAAAATGTGGCGTATATTACAAAATGAAGGTCTTGGATACCTGGATAGGACTAAAGGAAAGAACCCACTGGGAAAAAATGCATGTAGTCACAATTAAATGTGAGGCTAGATGTACTTATGTTTTGATGTAATTGAGTTTTGTTGAGGTAAAGTACATATGGTCGTATGGCTACTATTATTGGCTGGATATACATTGGATAAGTCTTAGTAGCTTGAAGTCAGAGTCATTGTTGTTGAGCAAATGCTCATGAAACCTGTTACCGCTTCGTCATCGTCATTTTGTTGTATAAGAGCATGGGTGGAACACAAATCGTGTCAAATGCAAATGTCCAATGATGGGACATTGTATATGCTTGCACAGATAGATGCATGGGAAACAATATGTTGTGCGAGAAGATTTTGAATGGGTGCTTGCAGGAGTGAACGTAGCTAGAGAAGCAAAAATATATTTGACTTCAACAGCTACCGTTATTCACAAGAAGGGTTTTGGTCGACGAGGTTCTTTCCACTCTCCTCACTGTGTTCATGTGCGTGAGTGTTTCTTGGACTACTCTGCCACTCCACCATTTAAAATAGTAGACTTTGACTCTTATGCTTACCTCTTCCAGCATGAGTGACACGACTTTATGTATGCTCAACTCTCCAGCTTGAGCTTAAATCTATTATATAGACTCATAGACCACATAGAAAATATTAGACTTGAAGGTTGGGTCTGACACTTTGCTCATTTAGTGGCTCAGCTTCCTGACTCTAGACTCTTATGCCATGTATTTTTAATGGCTACTTGGACTTACCTGATCACGTCCTGAAATCCAATTCCATATGCTATTGAGATTTAGGACATTATCTTTGGTTTGGTTTTGTGATGCCATTTTGTCAAATACATTGACAAATACCTGCTCTTCATGCTTTGGTAGCACACTGATGTTGCGTGGTGAGATAAGTTTTGAGGTTGAAGCAATGGTTGATGAAGTCTTCTTCCAGACTGTGTTCTTTAAAATGATGACTTCTTCTTGTATCCTTGATTTACCTTTGTTGATAGGAGGCTGTAGACTAGTTGTGGGCCTTTGCTGTTGAGTTCCGGCTATAGGTTTTGGAATCCAAGTTGTCCTTGGTGCTTGTGTGACCTACTTTTCCACTTGCCTTATTGCTTGTTTGACTTGATGGTCCTTTGGCTTCAGTGTCCAAATATTGCTGTTACCTTTGTAAAATCCTTCCTCATGTAGTAAATGACGAGGGATCCACCTTGGAGTTGTAGCACTCATGGTTGCGTAGTTGGGTTTTCGTTGTTGGGCATGTTGTGCTACATGAGTTTTCTTCATGATCTCAAGGGAAGATTTAATCTTTGGCAACCAAATTTGAGTGTTACCTGTATAGTATCCTTGTGCTTCCAGTAGCTTGACTGGGATCATTCGTTGCATTGCTTGCTGTGTGACCTTAGCTTGACTTTGTGGGGTATTTTCACCGCAGAGCTTTGACTTTGTTACCCACAACTGCTTTAATGTTTGTTTCTTGGAAGGTCTTTGCTTCTTCTTCCTGTACCTGTTTTTACTCCTGTATGAACAGTTAGACCTGCGCTTGATGCCCTGTTGATCTTGTTGTGAAGAGATACCACATGCTGGGTATGTCCAAGCTGTTACCTTTGGTTTTTTGACCCATACTTTGATGTTCTTGTCATAGTAGCCTTGAGCAGTGATTGAACCGTTTGATGCTATCCAACCTGTGACTTTTGCTTGTCGTGGTTCTTTTGATGCTGGTACCCAAATTGGATCTTTGTCCTTGATGTAATCCTTGGATACTAACAAATGGTTGACCTGTTTCTTTCTTTTGTGGAGGCTTTGTTGCGATGGAAACTTTGGTTGATAGACTTTGCACTTTGGTTTCCATTGTGTTGTTGAGGGTTTGGCTTTTGATGTAGAGGCTTCTTCGTGTACGTGAATTGGCTGGGCTAAAGACTTTGACTGAAGTGAAGGATTTGGGTTGCAGAACACTGTTTCACTTGCTTTAGCTTTTCCTTTGTCAATAGTAGCATGCACATCCAACGAGAATTTAATCTTCTTATTGGCTGCCAAGTAACTGATGTCCTCTTTGCTTTTGGTACTTTTCTTGGCCTTTTGTGCCTTGGAAGGTTTGTCATCCTCTTGTATGTTGAACTTCTTTATCATTTGACTGGTTGTAGCATGTAAGTGCTTACTATCTTCTGATCTATAGCTTTGGGGAAGGTCTATAGCCTGAGCAGCTTGTTGGTGTTCATTGTTAGTTTCTGACTGTGACGCCTTGACTCTTGATTTCAGAAGCTCTCTGTCACTATTTACTGCTTCTAGCACTTGAAGGTAATTCAATGGTGACTTTTCTTCTTGGAAATCTTTTGAAGCTTGTGTAGCAGGATGTTGAGGTTGACTCTCTTCTTCTGATGCAATGGTCGCCGTGGCCTTTGGTTTCCATTGTTCCATGGGTTTTGTAGAGTCTCTTCTCGAAAATATTCATTCATATCCTATATTGCTTGTCCTTGGTAGTCAATCTTGGACTCAGTCATTTCCTGTTCTTATGTGCTTTCTATGTCTTCACTTACATCTTCTTTTTGCTTCTCATACTCTTTGATTTGTTCAATCACCAATGAAGAGTCCACAGTAGAGAATTTATTTGGTAGACGTTCAGCTTCATCCATTGATTCTATTTGCATGTCTTCCACTTGTGACATGGCACTAAGATTTTTTGTTACCACTACCACCTCTTCTTGTGTTGGCTCACTATCGTCAGAATCTTGGCTTCTTTTGCTCTCGTCCCTTGAACTGCGAGCTTCATCTTCATCACTTTGTGGATGCTTTGACTTGTCCTCACTGAGGTTCTTGAATCAATTGATTCAATTAATCTTTTTTGAAAGCCTGATTCTCTATGATAATGTCGTTGACACCCTTGACTTCAAGCAACTATGTCTTGAGCCTATCTTTTGTGCTCTGCGACAAGATCTGCTTCTTTTCAGGAGATCTCGTTGGGGATTCTTGCTTTCATTCCCTTGTTGTCACTATCTGAACTTTGCTTTTGGCTTGTTGCTTCTTCTTTTCCATGTAGAGTTTTGTTGGGCAGTCCTTCACTAAATGACCAATGGCACATTGGTTGCAATATGTCGCTATCTCAACTTTGGACAAGGTAGCTCTCCATAATACTACTAATAATGGTTTCCTGTGGTATCTAGATACAAATATGACATCTTCCTTGCATGCATGAACCTATAGATTATGACTGACTTAGGTGGATCCACTGGCTTCGTCTCTTTATCCTTCATCGTCTTGTCCTTGAGAAGCTGAAAATAGCTTCCATTATTGCTTGCATACAAGATCAAATCACTATCCATGCTTTCTAGCATGTGTAATGATAATTCTTCCATCAGTATATGCTCTTTGTCGTGGGGCTTCTGCATAGCCTTAGGGCTATGTTCCCGAGTTGATTTTGGCGAGGTTTGCACCGAGGGTGAAGATCGAACCGAATCTTTATTTTTCGTTTCCCTGGATGGTGCTTTTGGACGGGGTCCAAGTATGTGACTTACAGTTTGCCCACAAATGCTAAACTCATCCATATTTTTCACATCGGCTATTTCATAGTGCCTATCGTATTTGTCGACCACAATGACATCTTGACCTGACCTTCTACATTGGGCATTGTGAATTTCCACTGGTTTCTCCTTCGGCTCGGCATCTTCCAATGCTTCTTGAAATTCCACTCGGGTTTCTGAAAAGGACACTGCTTCTTGTAAAGCTGGACTTCTTAATCCCACTCTTGAAGATATAGGGTCGCTTTGTTGAGTTTGAACTCCCCCCATCCGAGAGGGTTCCATATCTGATGTTGGCATCTGTTCAATGCCTGATGATATGACGTGTTGTTCTCTGTTAAGTATCTCTTGAGACCGAGCTAGCTCTTTTTGAAGTTGTGATATCTTCATAGCTGGTACTTCCGGCATATTCCCTGTTTGTGCAATTTGGTGTGTTTGTGCTTTGTCTTGCGCTGGTGCAGTGCATGAGACTTGTGCAGTGTCTTTCCATGTTGTGCCTTGTGTTGTGCCACCTATTTGTGCATTGATAGCTGTAGTTGTCAACTCTTCTAGCTGCGTATCAAGAGGTAAATCCATGACTAGATGATAAACATTAGCACCTTCAGATTTGTAGTCTTCCCCTCTTGATCCAAATATTTCAGCTGCAAAATATTGGTTACTCTCTGCAGGAACTTCATGATTTGTGGCAGCTTTGTAGTAGCGACCGTCCTCATCTACATAAAGGGTACCAATTTGCCATTTCCCATCTTGAGCTTTGTACAGAAAAATACTTGGATGATATGCATAGAGTTCTGTAAGTTGATCCTTGTACAACATTTCTATCTCATTGCCGATGTATTTTCCGTGCCTCATGTAAATTGATCCCAGACAGTCTTCCATGAAATCTGGATGTGGGTGTAGTACATTCTTCGCTGTTTCAACTTCCACATGTTGAGATGTCCGAGTTTCCTCTGTATCTTTCTTTGTCTTGATGTACAAATTCCGATTTATATCCTCATAGCATGGCAATCCTTTGTAATGGCCAATTAAATAGAGCCCACTTTGCTCTCTTGTAATTTCTGTGGATGTACTTGAAGCTTCGTCTCGGATGGTCTGGTTCCTTTGAGACGCCATTGCTTTCGTCTTGACTCCCTTGTTGTACCTGTTCAGTGATGGCTCTTATAGCTTGCCTCAAAGCTAATAAAAATTATTAGCACCCTCGTGTCGGTCTTTTTTGCTTGAGGACCTTAAGCTTTTGTGGATGCCTTAATCTCTGAGTTTTCTGAACTGGGCTTTGCTTGAACTTCTTAGCTCCCTTGCTTGCCAAGGCTGATACTATCTTGTTTGGTTGCTTGCTTTGCCTAGAGCTTTTTAGCAGGCCTCGATCTATTGGAAGCACTGTGTTAAGTTATGCAACTTACCACTATACTGCAATGACTGCTCCCTTCGTAGCGATTCTTGGATCGAGCTAACCTGTGTTCACTTTAGCACACAATCTGCAAAAAATTCTATTTAGCTGGCAAACTTTTTCACAATGAATGTAAAAATTCTTGATGTGCCTTTGACGGCCACACTTGTTCCGTGGGATCGGAAGTGACTTCCAAGTTTGCTTTTAGCTGAACTAAACTTAAGCTAGCACAAGAGAATTAAGCACAAGTTGCAGTGATTTGCTAGAAAAAATCTTGTGTTAAAGTTCTCCAAAACTTGCGACTGTTGTTGCAAAATCAAGAGTCCTTGTGTATGGTCTTATTGCTACCAAATTTGTGTATGGACGTACACTAGGCCGTAGTTAACTTTTACACCTTTCCGCGGGTGACCGATGGTTTTCCCAAAAGATAATTTCAATATGCTAACTTAGCCGTCTTCAATACCGTGACCGTTTTCTCACAAGTATGCTTCACCAGTGCAACAACATGCAAAAATCACTCAATTTAAACCTTTTTTGAAATTTTGCATTTTTTGACTCCGCCTTTTGGCTTTTGATGAACAAAAATAGGGAAAAACACTCAAGTCAATATGAGAATAGGGTAAAACCTACCCTCTGAACCCACTGGTAACCTCAGTTTCCCCAAACTCCCTTCCAAAAGTGCCCTGGAGACATCCTACGCGTAGGATGTCTATTGTCTTAAAATGCAAAGCCAATTTGGGTAGGATGTCTGGCAATTCTCATCTTTTGGCTTTAATGTGTCAAAATTTGGTCAAATTTCCACTTTCTAGGTGAAAATAGGGTAGAACCTACCTTCTAAACACACTGGTAACCTTAGTTTTTCCAAAAAGTGCCTAGATCACCTTGTAGACATCCTACGCGTCTCTGATGCTTCCTTATGCTCTCAGTAAGTGCAAGTATGCTTCACATTTGCAAAAAAATTGCAAAAATCACTCAATTTAAGCCTTTTCTCAAATTTTATGTTTTCTGACTCCACCTTTTGGCTTTTGGTCAACAAAAATAGGGAAAAACTCTCAAGTCAATATGTTACTAGGGTAAAACCTACCCTCTGAACCCACTGGTAATTTCAGTTTCCCCAAATTCCTACCAAAAGTTCCCAGGAGACATTCTACGCGTAGAATGTCTACGGTCTTAAAATGCAAATTTTTTCTGGTAGTAGTACTCCCTATGCTCTGTAGAGCTCTCAACAATAATCACGGAAACTTTTGGACTTCAAATCAGCTTCCAAACACAATTTACCGTCTTTTCTACTTAGCGTTTTCCATTTCTCTGATGAGCCTAACAACAAATAAGACATGCATAAAGTACTCTAGATCAGCAATCAAGATATCCTACTTACCCTACTCCTACTCATCATGTGAGATGGTGATTTTGATGTCTTGGTTGCTTCTTGGCCTCACACGGACTCTCAAGTCAACCTACCACCACATCTACCACTCCAACTTCTACTCTCTACACCACAACCTACTACTACCTAATACTACCTAAGACTGAAGATCTAGGCTAGACACACGCTCCCTAGACTCCTCCTAAGACCTAGAGAGTCCGCCACCCTCTGATCCTATCTAAATGTAAAATAGTACTCTGGCAAGCCAGAGGGACCTCTATCCTCAAGGACTAATCTTGGTCACCTACTTAGGGCCGTCGTCCCCGGCCCGGCGCCAATGTTGGACGGATACGTCGCGACGGACCTCAGCACAACGAGAACTCACCTAACATATAATGTCAACTGAGGACGGAGCTCAACCCGGAGGCGCATGGAAGCAAGCATAGGGTGTCAATCTACACTCGACCAACTCCTGACTAATTCCTACAGAGGTCTCCACCCAATGTCTAAGCTACAGCCTTCAAGAGTGCTTAAGAAGAGATTTCCTACAACGCTTATAAGAGCCAAACACCCATCAAATAGTCTCAAAACGCCACAGAATTGAAGGATACCCTACTAACACCAATAGGTGGCTCTCCTTAAGGTCTATGAACCAAAATCTCAACCCAAAACACCTAGTGCAGAATCGCGTAGGATGTCTAGCTGAAATCTGTAGGTCATCGTTTCCAAAAACTGAAGTGCCTAATGTGTAGCTCTACTCAATGCGAAGGCATATATATGCAACAATGAAAAAACAGATAACGTATGCTCACGAAATCACCAGATGAAGCTCGTAGATGGAGCTCGCAAAACCAGACCGTACGCGCGCAATGTAGGTATTGGTGCGTTGCTCTTGTTGGGGGCAACACGCTGCACTTCTCCGCACTCGATTCTGACCACTGGTACGTGCGTAGCGTCAAGAATAAGCTCTCACTCTCTCTCGTACACAGTATGCTCACTCACAGACAGTAGATCAGATTATTAGAAGTCTTTTTACAAAGCTTTAGGTTTTGGCTTATATACTAAGCCTTAGAAAACCTAATGTCCGACCAAAATGACCTTATTTGTCCCTAGGCCTGTATAGAGCTTAATTACAACACCGTGAGCTGGATTTTCTCATCCAACAAGCATCTGTGGCCAAAATACAATTGCCGACTTAAACTATGAAGTTCCCGTAAACATTACAAAAGTGGCCGTAATGGCTCAAAATGATAATAACGGGATATTCGATGATGTCCATGAGCTTGTATCTTCACATTACAACATCCATCTTTATCTTCATCACTTCATCAACATCTTTATTTAGAATCTTTAGAGAATATTTGAGGAATCTTCATGGAATCTTTGTGGAAGCGTTGTTGAAAGGTTGACCTATCAACATACACGTAGGATGTCTTTTTTCCTAGAATGGCTTCAAATTCAAAGTACAGAATCCCCTTGATGTACTGATCATTGTGGTATGCTTAAAAGTGAGTTTGGAGTGCCAGATCACACAAAACACATCCTATGTGTAGGATGTCTTTTTGGCCTGTTTGGTCCCAGACTTGTCCCACAGCTTCCTCCTGATGTCAGCAACACAGTGGTATGCTTAGATTTTGGTTTGGGTTTCAAAAGACCCCAATTTTAGCTGATCTAGTCTTTTTCAATCAAAAGTTCTAAAATCTGCTTAGAACCCCCTTTTCTTCCCCAAATGAGATAAAAACTTTCTCAATCACTCAATATATCATGCAGATCATGCTCTTGCAACCATCCTATGGTTTTGGTCTTGGAATAATGCCTTGGCACAATTTGGGTAGGATGTCTAGCAATTTCGGTCTATCTGGCCTTATCCTGTCAAGATATGGTCAAATTTCCACTTTGCAGGTGAAAATAGGGTAAAAACTACTTTCTAAACACACTGGTCAACTCAATTTTCCAAAATTCCCACTAGATTGTCTTGTAGACATCCTACGTGTAGGATGTCTACTTTTTGATTTTTTTATTCTGAAGTGTCCCTGATGCTTTCTTATGTTCTCAGTAAGTGCAAGTATGCTTCACAAGTTGCAACAACATGCAAACATCACTCAACTTAACTCTTTTCTGAAATTTTGCATTTTCTGACTCCGCCTTTTGGCTTTTGGTCAACAAAACTAGGAAAAAACACTCAAGTCACTATGAGAATAGAGTAAAACCTACCCTCTGAACACACTGGTCAACTCAGTTTTCCCAAATTCCTTTCCAAAAGTTCCATGGAGACATTCTACGTGTAGGATGTCTACGGTCTAAAAATGCAATTTGTTTCTGCAGTAATACTCCCTATGCTGTGTAGAACTCTCAACACTATTCATAGAAACTTTTGGACTTCAAATGAGTTTTCAAACACACTTTTGTGTCTTTTACAACCTTGTGATGAATCTAACAAGCAAGTATACATGCATGAAGTGCTCTAGATCATAAATCATGATGTTCTACCTACTCTACTCCTACTCATCATGTGAAATGGTGATAATGGTGTTTTGGTTGCTTCCTGGCCTCCCTGGACTCTCAAGCTTTCCTCCCACCACTTCTACCACTCAAACTCCTACTCTTTACAACACAACTCAACTAAAACTAACTAAATCTACCTAAATCGAAGGATCTAGGCCAGACACATGCTCCCTAGACTCCCTCTAAGACCTAGAGAGTCCTCCACCCTCTGATCCTATCTAAATGTAAAACAAGACTCTTGGAAAGCCAAAGAATCCCTATCCTCAAGGACTAGTCTCGATACCCTACCTAAGGTTTTAGTCCCCGGCAGCGGCGCCAATGTTGGACAGATACGCCCCGACAGACGTCAGCACAACGAGAAGTCACCTAACAAGATTTTTCAGCTAAGGACGAAGCTCGATCCATAGGCGCATGGAATCTAGCATAGGGTGTCAATCTACACTCGACCGACTCCTAACTAATTCCTAAAGAGGTCTCTACCCAATGTCCAATCTACAGTCTTCAGGAGTGCTTAAGAAGAGATTCCCGTCAACGCTTCCTAGAGCTAAATACCCATCAAACAATCTCGAAACACCACAGAACTTGAAGGAGAACCAACTAATACCAATAGATCACTCGCCCTAAGATCTATGAACCAAAATCTCAACCCAAAACACCTGGTGCAGAATCGCGTAGGATGTCTGACCAAAATTTGTAGGTCATTGTTTTCAAAAATTGAAGTGCCTAATGTGTAGCTCTACTCAATGTGAACGCGTGGATATGCAACAATGCAAAAACAAATAACGTATGCTCACCGAATCACCAGATGAAGCTCATAGACGGAGCTCGCAAAACCGGACCGTACACGCGCAATGTAGGTATTGGCGCATATCTCTTGTCGGGGGCAACACGCTGCACTTCTCTGCACTCGATTCCGACCATCAGTGCTCGCGTAGCGTCAAGATGAAGATCTCACTCTCTCTTGTTCACAGTAAGCTCATTCAGAGACCTTTTTTTAAAATTGACAAAAGGTTTTTCATTAAGGTCAAAAAGTGGTATATATACCTTACAATTCTCAAACCCTAAAGTTCCATTTTAACCATCTACTCAATCTAAATGTCAAAACTGGGATACAATCTGGAAACTTCTGTAAGCCCCAATATTTACAAGGTGAATTGTCGGGTTTTCCTCAGTAAATGAATAATTACAAAAAATAATAATATGCCGAGCCGTCATTTTCCGTTGGGTGTTCCCAGCTTCTAACAGATAGTCAGAGTGATCTTGCATTGGCAAGGAATCCCGTGTTTCACTCCAAATTGAAACACATTGAAGTCAGGTGTCATCTCGTGAGAGATCTCTTGGCCAAAAAGCTCATTGATTTGGTCAAGGTACACATTGACGACAACCAAGCAGATGCTTTGACAAAAGGCTTAGCTTTGGAGCGGTTTACACATTGCAGTGAGTTTATGGGTATAGGTTGAAGCCACTAGATTGCTTCATGGTTGTACATACCAGGTCACTTGGGCTGCGCTAGCCTTTAAGTGAGAGTTTATTGGGATTCAGGCGAATTGGTCGGATATCCCACCTACTAGTAGCCCATCTACTAACTTAACCATGTATACACTTATTCTTTAATACAATAGAATAAGGAGCTGCCAACAGGATAACGTTGTTGTGCGCTCCACCCAAAGCAGGCCTCTCTCTCTCTCTCTCTGCTCTTGCACTCGCACTCGCACTCGCACATGCTAGTACATCCAAACTGTGTTGACCCTAGCAGGTGGCATGGGTTGATATATGTAGGCTAGAAAAGGCATGGAGAAAGGCTGGAGCAGCTAGGAAGATCATAGGCTGGCAGGTAGCAGCGGAGGTGTATGAGTGATGCGGTTTATAGGCCAAGGAAGGCTCCATCATGGGCTAATTTGGGTAGCAGGTGAAGGAGATGCAACTTGCATTCTTTGGGTCCAAGAATGTAGAGCTTGAAGTGCTGAAGGAGCAGGTCCAAACGGCTCATCCAACAAAGCTACGGAGCCCAAGTTATTAAAGGTTGAAGGTTCAGTGTGTTGAAGATTCTTGCCGGACAAGGCAGTTGAGGATAGGTGGTCCAAGTGGAAGATTAGGTACACGTGTGTACTGCTCAATTTATGGATCCTACCCGTCTTTTCACATTCTAGTTAGGAACCACGGACTGCAAGTTATGGCCAGTTGAAGTTTTGTCGGGGGCTAGGTTGATGCCCACCTAACCACATAGTGAGGCGAGAAATCTGGCGTCTTTTGAGCTTCAGCAGGGTTTGAGAAGGTGTTATGCAATGTATGGATTCAATAGGAGTTGTCTGCACGTCAAACGGAGCCTGGAGTGGAAAGATATATAAGCCGGAAGACTGGGTGCACTTATCTGAAGTTGATTGCAGATGAAACATTGGAATTTTTACGGCCTCGGTTCGAGCTCTCAGAGCATTGTGAAATGGGGTGAGGTTGGATGAGTTTGAAGTCAACATCATGAAGTTGCAACTGGGATTTGCTGATTGGGAACCGGAGTTTCGAGCCATAAATAACAGGATGTTGCAGTTGAAGGGGATTTCTTGCATCAAATGGAACTTTTGAAGAAAAAAGCAGGAGTTTGGAGGGTGACCCCCATAAGCGCACCACGTGGCGGCAAAAATCCCATATGCATCGATCTTGGCTCGGAGGTAGTGGCATAAGAGCTGACCCATGAGGCCCTATTGGCATGTGGAATTTGAGTGTGAGCTTGAGAGGTCCCTAGCTATGGAAAGGCGGCGTTGGGCGCTATTTTGGGCCCAGTGGCGCAAGGATGGTGGTGGTCGGTGGCACGCGTTGGCATTGATGGCTGGCGGCGGCGGTTTGTGTGATGTGATGATGTGGCAATCCATAAGGGCTTGTGCCTGCACCCGTTGGGCCCCAACTGTTTTGAAGGCAAAATGCGCCCCCCCCCCCCCCCCCCCCCCCCCCCCCCCCCCCAATAACGATATCGCTATTACTCAAGGAGGGGAGGGGTTCCGCAAGAGATAGATAGATAGAGAGAGCATGAGCCCAAGCCCAGTCAAGGGGAGGGTCTCACGGACAACAAAAAACTAGCAAGAGAGGGAAATAAAGCGATTCCAAGGAGGCCCGAAGGTCTAAGAAAAGCAAGCAAGGGAGCATGTAGTAGAGGGGTCAAATGAGAGAGAGGGAGCCTATTTGAGATGTGTCCACAAAGCCAAAAAGGAAAGTGCAAGGGCGGACAAAGAGCAAAGAGGTGTGCACCATGCAGTTGCTAAAAAAAATGGAAAGTGCCAAGTGGTGGCAATGCAAGAAAACTTCTAAAGGGAGCTTCAATTAATTGTACGAGCTAGATAGCTCCTTGTTTTTTCTTTTTAGGCTTAGCCAAGCCTTATAAAAGGGCATAGAAGTGATTTTTTAAGGGCTTTTTTGCCAGAGAGAGTCACTGGAGGTTTTCAAGCCTATGTATTGCAAGCTTGCCATTGGAGCATCATACTTGATTGTATTATCTCCCTATGCAATATTACCAAACCTTTGCCCCTATTTCTTGTGTTGCTTCTCCCCATCCCCCCCCGGTTTTCTCTCGCTCTTTGTGTAATTGCCAATGCTCGTAGAGGGTTTACCTACGGCTTGAAGGGTGTTACCAAGGGGGCAGAATTGGGGTGTCTTGTGAATCGGGAAGGGTGAGTTGAGTAGTATGGGTGCGTTGGTGCTGTAAGGTGTTTTTTGCAAGGTGTGAGACAGTTGTTATGTATTCTCAAGTGGATTTGTTAGTGCAAATTAGTCAAATTGAAGGTGTTATTAGAGAGGTTAGGGGTGTTGTGGAATCCCTGTGCTATAGAGAGGAAAACATTTTGTGTGTTGGGTGTGTTCCCTATTACCCCTCTCCATCTTTTGGTACCCCCATTGAGGAGCTGTCTGATGCTCCAATTTGAGGTTCGAAGCAGTGTTTTTTAGCCGACAAAGCGGTTGGATGATGGTCGAGGTGTTTGATGGTTAAGTTTGAAGCTGACAGAGATGGTGGAACCAGGTTTTGGCCCCATATTTATGGGCATTGAAGATCCCGAGGATTGGTTAGCAGATTTTGAGTAATGGCTGTTGTCGATGCGTATATCAACGGATGAAAAAAGGTTGCAGACCGTGCCACTGTTGATGCGAGGACGGGCCAAGGTGTGGTTCAATGATATGGAGAGCAATGATCGAGGATCGTGGCAAAGATTGCAAAGTCAGTTTTTGGAGCTGTTTCGGGAAGTGATTACGACAGAAGAAGCTGGTACAAGGCTGAAGGCAATACACTAGGATGTAAGTAAGGATTTTTTCATTTTCATTGAGCAGTTTGAAGCTTGTTGGAAACACTTAGAGATTGCTGCTGGGGTAAAAAACAATCAGTATTTGAAGCTGTCAAGAGGGCTTGCATCTGAGGATTAGAGAAAAGGTCAAAGACTGTGCGGATACCTATGAAGACATGGTCTATCTGGCAAAGATAAAGAGAAGAAAGGCAAAGCAGAAGCTGGAGGTGGGCATGCTAAAGCCAACAAATTATATGCCTGTTGCGGAGGTAGCAAAGTGCTCTATGGTCCAACCAAAGGTGATAATGGTTGTTTGAAGTGTAAAGCCTATTTAGATAAGGACTACTGTGGGCTATGTTCCTTGGAGGTTTACAGTTTTCCATGTGCATGTGCCGGGGATGGACGATCTTGTCAATGAGGAGAAGCTCCATGTTGAGATGAACCAAGGTGCAAAAGCGGTAGCACACACTACAAGAGGTTGTGTGCTCTTGTGACGCTGTTAGCGACGGAAATACACTGGGTTTTTATAACCCCCGGCATCGCTAAAACCGTCGCTAATAGCGTCGCTACGAGAGCGTCGCTATATGCGTCGCTATATAGAGACGCTCATAGCGACGCTATTAGCGATGGTTTTAGCGACGTTTACACAGAAGTCTATAGCGACGCTCATAGCGACGCTACAGAGCCATAAATAGCGACGGTTATAGCGACGCCCGAGAGAATTTTTTTTTGGTGACAGGGCATTGAATGCCCTGCCACCCATCAAGCATATTGTACTTGATTCACTTTTTAAAAAAAGTGCAAGGGTAGATAATAGACCCAAAATAGTCACCCACAAGACGCATTGTTTGCAAAATTGACAAGCGTAAAATTGACAATTGTACACATCATAGGCAAAATGAATTGATTGGCAAATGTAATAATGACAATTGTACAACATCATAGGCATAAAGAATTGATTGGCAAAATGAACTGCGGTGACAAATGTAATAATATAAATGGTTCAAAAAGACGTATAAAATCCGTCTCATGATACATAAGCTATGAGAAACCCTAAGCTAATGCTATCTAGCTACGGCTAAACTGACGTCGTCTAGTCAGACGTCTCATCGCGTCCAAGCGGCGTATCTGCCGGATTCTGCAAAAAAAGACAATAAGACAGCTTTCAGTAAGTATAAACATATAACGACATTTATAAAACAATACAAAAAATAGAAAAGAGTAAACCCTAATACTAACCATGCCGCCCCGAGAACTGAGAATGTCCATCAGGGCGTTTAAGCCCTTCCTGCCTGCGTACTCGCGCTCGTACGATGTGGGATCACGTCCTGTCATCGACCACTGTCAAAACATACAAAGATTTCATTATGTTAGAATTAAAAAACTCATAAACCCTAAACTATCGAACACAAAGCCTCTACTCGCGCTCTAGCTGCATCCTTTTGTTGCTTCCACTTGTCGGGATTCTCGCGCACTGCTTTCTGCGCATTCTTCCAATCTTCTTTGGCCAGCCAATTTGGCCTGTTCCACCCATGCTTGATTGCTTTTTGCACTTCGGAACGCTTGTGTTTGCAGTATTCGCGCATTCGAATCTTCATCAGGTCTTCATTGAAGCGCTGATCCCGTGTTGGAACGGGAAACTCATCATGAAGTATGCTGATGACTCTGTTTTTTAAATCACTTGGTACTTCACTCCATTTGTTTAGTACGTAGTGTCTAAACAGCTGAGAGCAAAGACCACGCATGCGCGAGATCACCTTCTTGCCGTCATCATCCATGATGATGCCGCCGCTGAAGTCGACGGAGTAAGGCAAGCCCTCTGGCCGGTGACACGTGAACTTGGGTGTCCCGGCAGGGGTCTCTAGCGGCGTGTCGATGGGGGTAAGGACGTCAGGTGTCTCCACCGGCGTCTGGGCCCCGAAGTGAGGAGTGTCGAGTGGGGTGGCTCCCGACGGAGTAGGTAGAGGTGTGTAGCTGCTAGGAACAGTCAGCCGCGCAACACCTGGCGTAGATGGCGATGTTGTGGCTGGTGTGGGTGCGGGCAAAGAAGGGGAGGGTAAAGAGTCTCGTCGAACACGAGGCGGTGTGGAGGCATCAGACGCTGTTTGCGGCCAATATTGCTCCATACGATCCACATTTCTAAGGTCAACTCTGGCTCCCAAAGTATCTTTCTTGCCGGTCAGATGGTCCCATAGTAGATTACCCACATTCTTGAATATGTGCATTGGATCGAGCAAGTGATTGATCATGAGTCGGGGCCAGTATGGTAACTCGTACCATAGAGATAGTCTCTTCATCCTTGGAGGCAATCCGTCATCGCACATCTCCTTCTGCTCTAACCATGCTTGTGCAGACATCCTTGGTGGCTCTCTTCCCAAAAAGCCGTCGCGTAACACATGACTCTCTGGAAGATACGCTTGATGACCTTCGTAGATTTGCTTCTTCAGTGAGGGCGCCCTACGTGCATTCAGTCTAGGTCCACATGTGACACATGCTCTGTATCCGCTTGTTTGAAGCCCTGCATGTATACACATGATAATAGATCAACTATGGGAAAAAACAAGATTTACAGTGTCTGAGTGAGGAGTGTCAATAGATCACCTGAGCATTCTGTTAGCCCGGGATAGTCATGCATGGTCCACATTAGAATGCCTCTGATCAAAGCAATCCGTCGTCCTGTGTGTCAGCTCATATCCACCACCTCTATGCCAATCCACAATTGTTGTAGCTCTTCCAATAGTGGACGAAGATACACATCCATATTCTCCACTTTATATCGCCCTGGCACAATCAAGCTTAGCCATAGGTGCCCCTTCTTCGTAGTCAACCACGGGGGAATGTTGTAGTTGACGACGACAACGGGCCATACACTGTAAGATGTTGATCTTTGACCAAATGGATTTACGCCATCCATAGACAGGCCTAAGCGCAAATTTCGAGCTTCCCTGGCAAAATCCGACCATGTTCCATCTATATGTTTCCAGGCTGCGCAATCTGCAGGAATTCGTAGCACACCATCCGAAGATTTATTCTCCTCATGCCATGATGCTAGGGCGGCCATGGACTTACATTCGAAGAAATGCTTGATGCGAGGAAGCAGAGGAAAATGTCGCAAAACCTTTTGTGGAATTTTTGTCCCGTGGAGATCTACTCGATATCTTTCGGAATCACATTTCGGACACTTCTCCATGTCTATGTATTCCCCTTTGAAAAGAATGCAGTCATTAGCACAAGCGTGGATAGAATTGTAATCCATCCCCAAGTTTTGCAAAATATTTCTTGCTTCATCTCGGGAATCTGGCATCACATTGTCAGCTGGTAGTATTTGCTCTTTAAGCAATCTACACAACATAAAAATACGATACAGTCGTGTAAAAATCTATCAGATCATTATACATTTAGAGTTTTATTAAAGTAAACTAATTGTAATAGATCACCTGAAAAGCGCTGTGACGCTAGTGTCACTCCATCCAAACTTTGCCTGCATGTTGAGAAGAACCAGGAGTGCTTTCAATCTAGACATACGTGCTCCATTATACAATGGCGTATCGGCTTCACTTTTCATATCATCATAGATAAGCCTTTCTGAATCCATGATCGTCTCGATCATTTCATCAATCTCGGGCTCAAACATTGCCTCGTTGGGAATGTGCTCTGCATGATCATCCCCCGAGCTGTCATAGGCTACATTTTGTGGCCTCACATATGTTGCTTGACCAAAGCGCCTGCGAACACGTCTATTGGGTTGCAAGATTGCTGCTTGTTGGCCAGTGTCAGAGTCCGACGAGTTATAATTGGCAACAACTTGATCTATAATAGATGGATCGAACTCGCCAAATTTGCGAACGTGCTGCAAAGAAACACGTCTTGTCCGTCGCACAGCATGCTTGCATTGATTACAAGGACATAAGACCCTCGTTGAGAGATAGGTGTTTCGGTTGGACGGTCCCACATCCTCGTCACTACTCATAATGAGGATAAAAATCTTATAACCTGGACAACAAATTTAATATTCTATTGGCATTCTTCGTTTTATCTCTCTCTCTCTCTCTCTCTCTCTCTCTCTCTCTCTCTCTCTCTCTCTCTCTCTCTCTCTCTCTCTCCCTCACATTCTCTAGTCATGTCCAATCCCCGCACACCTCGGTCTAGAGGTGCACGGAGATCAGAACCACCGGGTTATAATCTCGTCTTTATTGGTCAATACCTATATTTGTGGGTACAAGAAATCTACAGACCCACGTCTACATGATACTGCATGTAGTGGACAAAACCCCTTTGCCTCTTCTCTAGCTGTAGCACTTCAAAGCATCTTAACATCTTTGCACAGTAGATCTTTTCACTGTTCGTCTAACTCTAAACCCTAAACCGTAAGTAATTCTCGATCTAATGTAAATAAGCGTAAATCTAAATAAACGTAAATCTAACTAAAAATAAACCTAAATCTAATTTAACGTAAGTCTACATCTAACCTAATCTTTAACGTCTTTTGGGATAGTTTCCTACGACGTTAAAACTCTCTTCTTCTTGTGTGTGTGTGTGTGTGGGTAAACCTAAATAAACCTAAATAAACCTAAGTCTAATCTAATATAACATAAATCTAAATCTAACGTAAATTATGTTATATTAAAAACAAAGAACTAAACTAACAGGGATTATAAGAACCTTAAAACTGATTTAACACATAATTTTTCACATAACTCAGCAACAGTTGGCATTCTCATCACTAAAGATGTGAGAGTTAACTTCCGGCGGTGACGCTGCCTCATCTCCATCCACATCTGACGACAGCAATTGGCCCTTTGGACCGTTCTTGCTCTTGTTACTAACTTTGAAGTTGCTGTTTAATGACTAGAGGTTGTCTAGATGGTCATTGTCGGGGATGTAGTGACTCTTGCCGCCCTGAAGATCCACCTTCTTCCCTATCTTATGAAGACATTTCACCAGTACTTTTGGATCGACGGAGCCCACCATGAGTGAAGGCAGCAATACCCTATATTCCATTGAGGGCTTTCTTCACCCGCTTCATGCAGATATCGCAGTCTATGGAGACCTAAATCTAATCTAATATAACGTAAATCTAAATCTAGCGTAAATAAACGTAAATCTAACTAAAAATAAACCTAAATCTAATCTAATTTAACTTAAATAAACTTAAATCTAATTTAACGTAAGTCTACATCTAACCTAATCTTTAACCTCTTTTAGGATAGTTTCCTACGACGTTATAACTCTCTTCTTCTTGTGTGTGTGCGCGTGTGTGGATATGTGTGCCAATAAAAAGAGATAAATGGTATAACCTTTCTATCACCCATGCCAAGTATGATAGATTGGTTATGCCATTTCCCTCTCGAATAATAGGTCTTGAGTTCAACTCCTCGTCGGCTAGATCTTTAGGTCTTTTAATTTTAATTAGTTGCCTACGACGTTAAATTAGTTTCTCTCTCTTTCTCTCTCAATGTGTGTGCGTTTTTTTGTTTATGCATGTTTTCTCTCTCTTTTCCTCTCTCAATGTGTGCGTTTTTTGTTTATGCATGTTCTCTCTCTCTTTTCCTCTCTCAATGTGTGCGTTTTTTGTTTATGCATGCTCTCTCTCTCTTTTCCACTCTCAATGTGTGTGTGCATTCTTTGTTTATGTATGTGTGTGTGCGTTTTTGTTTATGTTTGTACTCTTTCTCTCTCTCTCTCTCTCTCTCTCTCTCTCTCTCTCTCTCTCTCTCTCTCTCAAAAACACTATGTGTGTGTGTGTGTGAGAGAGAGAGAGAGGGAGAGAGAAAGAGGGGAAGGGAACATGAGAGTGAGGAGAGGGAAGGAGCATACCTGGCTCTCCTTCCTCTCCTCGTGTGTGTGTGTGTGTGTGTGTGTGTGTGGAGAAGGAAGAGAGAGAGAGAGAGAGAGAGAGAGAGAGAGAGAGAGAGAGAGAGAGAGAGAGAGAGCGTTACCTGCTCCTTGCTTGAGGGCGCCGAAAAACTCAGATCTGAGATCTGAGATTTTGGACGCTCTCTCTTATTTTTTTAGCCCAGCCGGCGTCGCTATGAGCGACGCTATGAGAGTCACAAATTTACAAGTAAATTTGCGACGCTCATAGCGACGCCGGGAATTTTTTTTTGAGCGTCGCTGTGTGAGCGTCGCTAATATGAATAGCCTCTTGTAGTGACATGTGGAAGTTCCGATGCGGGTTGAAGAGGTAACTACTATTCTTATGAAAATTTTGAAGTAAGAAGCTCTCACAGTGAACATTTTCAAGCCGTCCAAGATAATGATATCTCTTTAGTCGAAACTAAGGGTTTCGACTTAAAGGTTAAGGGAGCTTTCTGACGGCCATTTGGCCACTTACAAGGGTGTAGACTCAAAGAGGTTGAGAGGATATGTCAAATTCATTACAATTACAAATAATCATAAGCTGAATTACACGGCTTCTTTTAAAAGATTGTGTGAGTGTTTATAGGGTTTGGTGTGCATCCGCCTCTATCCATCAAACATTCCCCCCTTCCTATTCATTGCATGTCCTCATGCAATCTATCTTGGAGTGTAGTCTAATATCTTCTCTTGAGCGTTGTAGTGAGGTTTCTGACCTTCTGCACTCTTGCTTCAATCTCTACTTTGGTGGCTAGCTCTCTGAAAGGATTGTTGCTGAGAGTACTTTGATAGGCCATATGCATTGCTAGTAGATCTTTTGTCATGTGATTGAATATGGAGGAGTCCACTTCGAAGAAGCCTATCATGAACACCTCGTCAAAGGTCTGCATGTAATGAGAGGACAGGAACATGACTCTTGCATATAATCCCATGATGAAATTCTTGCTTGGGATTTTTGTCTCCATATTCCAGCAAATGCCTCTTCTACCTTCCACAAAGATTTGTCAGGATGCTCTACTTCTTCTATATCATTGAAAGCTATAATGCAGGTAATGAGCATCTTGGAAATGTTCAAAAGCACTTGGCATGCGAGATTCAAGATCTCCTTCATCATGTTGATGACTCCTTTGAGAGTTTGAACCATATACTGCTCGGACTGTTGGTTGTTATTGAGTGGCTTTGTGATAGCCGGGTAGTTCAACAGCGCTGGCCTTTTGCTTTGCCAAGAGTAAAAGTTGTTCCAAGATCACCATCTGTTGATGGAATAGTAAGCTGGGTCCATCCTGAGATGCTGGGGAGCATTCCTATAATAAGTTTCATATGTTGGTCTTTGCTCAAACCATTTCTTTCACCAGAGGGGTTGATTATCAATTATTATATGAATCTGAATTGCCGTGACAGGAATCACCCTGTAATCCCCTTTGCTGTTTGATTCAAGTTCTGGTAGCATGTTTTGCTACCACAATCTAGCCTCTTGCCGCATCAGTGGGGCAGGGTGATCATCTCATGCCCGAGGTTCATTACCACCTCATATGGATTAATCATGAGGAGGGTAGCCAATTCCAGCACTTTCAGTTCATACTGCATATAGGCTTTGTGCGAGGGATCCTTTACTTCTGAGATCTAGCATTGAATTTTGTCCTTGGACGACTCCAAAGTGGATGTCATGACTGGATCTGCAGATTCCTATGTTGCTTTTCTCGTGCTGGTAGTGGGCACCTCTGTTTGATGAGCCTCAAATGTGGAATGTTCAAAACCTCCTTTTTGCTCAAAGTCTACTGGGGCTTGTTGATGTTTTCCCTGATTGGCCCTCAGAGTCTCTAAGTCTCCTCTTGACTCAGCCAACTGCTTCCTTAATTCTTCAATTTCTTCGTCTTTGGCTTGTTGTAGGGCCCTATGTCCTGCTGTCATGATTTGTCTATCATACTTTTCCTCAACCAGGGCTTCTTTTAAATCTTTAATCTATTGGTTTAAGGAGACAGATCTTGCAGCCGTCGTTGAGAAGCAGGGCGTCTCTTGTATGGCAAGGAGCCGAGTCAGAGTCCTGCTAACCACAACATATGAGCCTTGCAGCTTCTCATTTTGTTCTCTTTCTTTGGTTAGCTCCTCCTCGAGGCGATTCTGCTCGACTTGCAGTGCAGAGTTTGCCTCGTTAAACTATTGCACCTCCTTGTAATAGTAGGCTACATTTTCTTGTTTCCTTTGCAACTCGGATTGGTCTTGGAGCTATGCTTTCTCTAATGCCTCTATTCTTTTCTTTAGCTGTAGGGTAATTTTTGTTGCCTTTGATGCGTCTCTTTTGGTATCTTCCAATTCCAGTTCGTGCAGGTTGTAAAGATTCCTTTGACATTGAAATTGGAGCTTGATCTGCTCTAAGTGAGCATCAATGTCAAATGACTTGACGATTTACACTCCTTCCTCTATTGCAGCTTGTGATTAAGGCGATCTTGGCCTCTGTTGACTTTTTTGGCCCTGATCTGATTTTTCAGCCTCACCAGTTTTATTTTCTTTCCGTTTTGGATCTTCTAGAGCTGTAGAAGTTGTGGTGGGCTTTGGTTGTGTAGCCTCCATTTCTTGATCTGCATTTAGTTCGGACTCCCTCTTCTCCACTCCTTGCTTTGGCAAGTCTTCAACTTTTTCTTTCTCCTTTACCGCAATCTCTGGAAGTGCCCCAGTGTCCTTGGGAGAACCTAACTCCTAACCATGCTGGTTTGGCGTGTTTTGTTGTTCCTCCCCTTGTGAGTTGTCTTTCTCTTTTTTACTTCGAATAGATTTGTTGATTGATTTGAGATCATCGATGCATGGCTTCTTTGCTTCTTCTTTTTCCCTTTGCTCCATTTTTTTCTTGAGTTTGTTATGGATTCGCCTGTGGATTCGTTTCCGCATTGCACTAGCAATATCATGTTTTTCTTCAGCTTCCTGTCTTTTCTACTTCTTGATCCTTTTCAAAGCAGTTGTTTACCTGCATAGTAGTGGAATGTTTTCTGCTTCTTCCTCCTCTTTTTTATCATCATCTTTTGTTCCTTGGGTTCTTTTTTCTTCATGCTTCTATTGGCGGAGCCTTTTCCTCAACGCCTGTGCTACTTTCATTGTCCTCCTAGCATGAGTAATTGGAATAGCTTCTACCACATGTGCAATTTCTTTTCTCAATCGTGTATATCTTAGAGTGTACTGATTGTCACATTCTTCCTCTGAAGATTGGTACTCTGAAGAAGTGTCTCTCTGTTGGGACCCAGCTTCTTGGCTACTCTGAGTATCTAACTCTGTCATTTTGCTGTCAAGATCTCTTAAGGTTGAGCTTTGCCTTGTCTGCTTAACTTCTAATTTTGGCCTGGTGGAAGGTTTTGTCACATGTCTCACTGCTCTTTTAAACCTGTGGATCAGATCTATCTGCGCTTCGGCTGGTGGTAGATCATCAATTATCCCGAGTGCTTGATAGGCAATCCGCGTCAGCATTGGTCCCGCATTCATGTAGTCCTTGCTTCTTTGGCTCCCCTTTAGGTTTGCTTTGACAATGTTGTCAAGAAGATAATTGCCGAAGTCGCAACTGACCACTCTTCTCTTTGCCAAGCCCATTGCCATTACTACTGCCATGTGTAACAATGGTTCTGTATATCTAGGTGGCTTTTTCACTTTGAAGTGTTGTGATATAAGGTGCATCGACAATTCAGTTTCCGAGTATATCAAATCTTGATATGTCAGCTTGTGTCCTCGTTGCTTCAGGAAGGATTTATCATTATCTATTGCCTTTGTCTTTTGCAATAGATTGTGCATCCCTTGTTGCTGCAGGTGGAGGGCTTCATTGATTATTTTTGTTGTGATCTTTACCTTTTGTCCCATCCTTGTCGATTAGAGTTGCTTCCCCATTGTACTGAATTGAACTTATGAGCTCATGAGCTCCGTCTGAAGTCCGTTCCCCAAGGA
The DNA here is from genome assembly GCF_014529385.1 of Adiantum capillus-veneris. NCBI lineage: Eukaryota > Viridiplantae > Streptophyta > Polypodiopsida > Polypodiales > Pteridaceae > Adiantum > Adiantum capillus-veneris. The sequence goes on from NC_140958.1 coordinate 27,186,595, forward strand.
GGTAATCATAGAAAGCTGTCTAATTGTAGGCACCTGCCCCTTGCTTGCACTTGTGCCTTTTGGTGCAATGTCCACATTTTTTATGGGAAGATAGCGGCCTTTACTATTTCTCCATCTACGGCTTGAAACCTTTCGATGAAGATGTTAGCCGGTATTGCTTAGAGTACCTGTTGGTCCGTGATATGAGCTATCTGTTATCTCATCAGGTGCATCATTCTACTCCCTTTGTGCTTTTCTTCGAGGCATCTTGTGGTTGATTTTAGCAATGAAAGCAGGTTTTATCCATTGATCAGAACTGTCAAAAAGTTGCAAACTTGACCATAAAATGAAAAATGAGCGTAACTTTGTTAAAAATACCCAAAATTCGACCAAATTTCACAAGTGCATCTAGGATTACTTAGGCACAAGGATATAATGTAACATATAAATTTTGGCAAAAAGGAACATGGATCGCGATCCATGTTGGGAAGAAATTTGAAATTCCAACTAGGGGAAGTTGTTCATGGGCATATAGAGATGCTACTGTGCAGTTTTCTCTAGATTTACGGTTTGAGGTACATGGATCGCGATCCATGTTGGGCAACATTTTGGAAATCTGATGATACCATCTGGTAGGGGTTATCTAGATGATGACTTGGTCCAAAATTTTTGGGATTTGGATCAATGGTTTGACACTTGGGCTAAATTTTTGGACTCCTTTGCAGACTTAGAGATTTTTGGCATTTTGAAGTGGATTTTGGAATTCAAATGGCTTGAAACTTCATGGCTTGGATTTCTTAAACATACTGGATCAGATGGAATGGTTTTCAAGGTACATGGAACACAATGTTGGGAGGAATTTTGATACAGGTTCCTTGCACATATGTTCCTATAGGTTTGCCTAGTTCACTGGTGAAATATTTTTAAATCTGGACATGTTTTTCCTTAGTTTGCCTCATTTTCTAGTTTATGGCCATTTTTTTCCCATTTTGACCATATTTGTTTCTTGCAACCATTTTTGGGCACATGTTTTGCCTGATATCTATCATTCTCTTGATTCCTGATGATTTAGGTCTATAGCTCATAGATTTGCCTGGCTCCCTGTCAAATTCCATCAGAAATTGAATCCATTTGAGGGTACAAATTGATTCGGGCAATTTTCACCATTTTGTAAGTAATCCTTTGCTTGGTTTTGATCCTACAACCATCCTTAAGTAACATTTCCTTGTTGATAGGCTCCAAGGAGAGTGTGAAGTCTCCCGCTTGGCTAAAGTAGCAAGTTAGAAACTTGTCTCAAGAACTCTTCTTGTAGCCCTTCTTCATAAGTTTTGCTGGCATCCCACCATTTGACCTCTCCCTGAGTTTTTTTATGGGATCCTACCTTTTTTCCCTTTGAAAATGACCAAAGGACTATTTGCAGACTGAAAGTAGCAAACTAGGAGGATTTGATGATTTTAAGAGCAATTTTTGTGATTAGTTTTGCAACACCATTAATATTTTTGCATTCCTCAGTTTGTGAGCCACTCCGACCTGATTTTGGCAAAAAGGAACATGGATCGCGATCCATGTTGGGATGCATTTTGAAATTCAAGCTATAGGAGTTTATTCTTGGCTATCTGTGGGTTCTCTTGTACCAATTTCTTTGATTTTAGGGTTTGAGGAACATGGATCGTGATCCATGTTCCACCACCTTTTGCTGCTGTTTTCGTCTTGCTTGATTTTGCCAACTATTTGGGGTCTACTGGTGAAAGATTTTGGTTTTTGATGAGTTTTGGAATCCCCCATTGGCCTTGTTAGTTTGCCAATTTTGTGACTTTGTACTGCTCTTATTTGTTGTTTTGGCAATGTTGATGCAGTATGGGGCATACACACATGTTCTTGCTAGGTGAATGATCATACCTGAAAAATCTGGTTTAGTAAGATCTACAGAGGTGGTCATAGCAGGTAGAAACAAATCCGAAAACTCTATGCTTCTGTGGCTCTCTGTCTCTCTCTCTCTCTCTCTCTCTCTCTCTCTCTGAATGCAAATGAGCTTATGTTGCCCCATTTGATTATATGTTCCTAGTCTACCCGGAATGCCCCATTTATACTTACCTCCATTGATCAGATCTTGTTATTCATATCACCTGCGGTTTGAACCATTCATCATTCTGACGCTTGATTGACGAATGGCATTTGATCTTTAGTTTTGATCCTTTAGAAGTTGGCTCAAAATCCATCTTGTGTCTAATCTTTCCATATTTTCCATGTTCAAAGTCTTTTCTTTGAAGTTTCGGGTTTTCTTTCAAAAGTCAATTCCGAATTTCTTGGATCGACTTATCAATTTTTGTTGATTATCTATCATTTTTTTGTTGTTTTGTTAATGAAAATTATTTACAGTTATTATTAGTCGGCTAAAGATTAGCCAAAATTAGTGTAACCTCCCTTACATGCATATTCTTATCTTGGTATTAGATGGTGACATTATGGCTCATTATTATGCTAGCTAAGAGTTTATAAGGCTCTAAAACACTTGTTTTTAAAGAAAAACAAAGGAAAGGAAAAGAGAAAAAAATATGATAATAAAAATATATACAAATGAAAATCTTGCTGCATTTTTCCCCCTTCGTAGAGTGAGTCGTCCCAGACAAACATGTGTTAGAATGCATGGAAACAAAGCACGTGTCTATGCATAGCCGTATACTATGGCTCTATGATGCGGATGGAGGATATGCATGGGAAAACAAAATGATGTGCAAGAGAGAGGTGATGAACACTATCTTGAGTGGCTGCTAGTGATGAGATCACATTGAATCTACGTGGTCAAAACAGTAGTAATTGTAGAAGACGCGCCCTGTGTTTGACGGTGACCTATAGAAGTTGTGATGCTACTGGTTGTTTTTCTTGAGGGTTTTGTTTTGGTTGCCACTGAAATTTCTTGCATATGGATTTTCACGAAGAGGCCTCGTGTGAGCAGGTTTGTTTTGGTTTCCATACCCACTTGACATTGTTTGGTTCTTGAGGGTGGTGTTCCATTGGCCTAGGTTTTCTGACAAAAGCCGTAGACAGTTTAACGAGGTCGGATTTCGGTGGAGGCAATGTAGGCAGACTTATATTTTTTTGTCATTTTGGTATCCACAATTTCTTAGGATTGGTTTTCATGATGGATTTTTTAACCCATGTTTTCTTGACCATGGTTGTGGAATATCGTTGAACTGGTGCATGTGGCGATGGTAGAGGTTCCCATACATGGTCTGTTTGTACAAAGGGTGTGGCAAAAGATTGGTCCTCTTATTTGAGCAGTAAGGTATTGTCCTACCACTTTGGTGTCGCTTGATAAGTACGCATCCACACCACTCCCAGAATAACTACTTCGTTAATATGCTGATCGTTGACCACATGAAACTGATGCAAATAAACTGTTCCATCAAAGATGATTGGTAAAATTAGGTGGCCCAGACTGTCCATAGTGCCTTTGTTTTCTACTTTGAACCCCATCGTGTTTGTCATTAGAGGTTCCCGCGTGATTTTTTTGAAAGTGGAATAGTTAACAACATTAACTCTGGCCGTAGTGTCCACTAATTCTCGCTCAGTGGTGCCATTGGCAAGTTGTAAATTAATGCTTGATCCATTCCTCCTAATCATGTAGCTGCCATTTGTATGGATGCTATCGGAGCAGTATCAATAGTTTCATTTTGTGGTGCTTTCCTCTGAAAGTTTCCTTGCTCCTTGCGCTTTAATGTTCCGATTTTGGCTTCCTGATGTGCCTGCTCACAAATGTCATGTGCTTGACTTTTGCACTGAGCTGCTGCATGTATTGTTGTGAGTTCTTTTGGTGACAGCGAAAGAAGATATTTCTTTAATCTGCAGCCACTTGTCCAATTAGGCATCTACTCACCTGCTAGTGTTGCAAGCTTTATGGCGCCACTTTGTGATATATCATGTATTACAAAAGGCCCATCCCTTGCATTTTGAGTTTTTTTAAGTGTTGTTTGAGGGTATACATTAAAACATAATTCCTTTTTTGGAACTCCTTGCCAATCAACTATTGATCATGGAAAGCCTTCATTTGTTTTTTTTGAGCATATATCCCAACTATCCCTCTAAGTCGGGTTTCATCTAATTGTTCTTGGGTGTCTAGTCTCTCTGATAGCTCATGGCTCGTCCATCCTAATTGTGTTTCCACTCTTAGGGTTTTGATTAGGAATTCCAATGGTAGGATCGCATTAATCTCGAAACCAGGTTAAAGGCAGTCGTGCCGATGGAAGTTTTAAAACGAGTTTTAAAAGCTACTCTGTAAGCCCATAAGTCTGTGTGTAGCTTTTGATCCAAATCATTCCTTAAGTCATTGACTATTTTGGTGAGTACGGTGCATAAGGTTTTGTTGGTACTCTCTACTTGCCCGTTAGCTTACATATGATAGGGTGCCAATTTTCCTTGGACCACCATGAATTTGTCAAGGAGGCTTTCAATGACGTTGTTTAAAAAGTGTGTTTCCCTATCGCTCACTATTTCTATGGGTAGATCATATCTCATAAAGATGTGTTCAAAAAGGAACTGAGCTATAGTTATTGCATCATTTTTTTGCATCACCTTTGCTTCTGCCCATTTTGTCATGTAGTCTATTGCTACTATGATGTATTGTGTGTGCATCCTATATCCTAGAGGTATGATGGGACCAATGAAGTCAATGGCCCATTCGGCGAAAGTACATACCTCCATCATTGACCTTAGTTGCATTTTACCTCTCCGTAGGGGTGGTTTTGTTCGTTGACATTCATCACATCATTTGACATAGGTCTCTTCATCAATAAGTAGGGTTGGCCACCATATTCCTGAGTGTAGCACGAGCTTTGCTGTTTTATCAGCAAAGAAATGTCCCCCTGGCTGTCCTTAGTGTGCTTGTTCTAAGATAACATAATATTCAATTTTTGCAGCACACAGCCGTAGTTGTTTGTTCTTCCCCCGCCTATACAGTTGGTTGGCAATGAGAAAATACTATTCGGCCTCTTCTTCTACAGTTTTCATTCTTGCCTTGCCCCATTGCTCTAGGAAGGTCTTGTTTTTTAAGTACTGAACTATGTGAGTACTCCATTTGGGTGCTTGTACTACTCGAAACAGGGTGGCATGTTCCACCAAAGGTTGTTTTGTATAGCTATCGTATGATTTTACATATGTATGGACATTGTATTCCATGTTTGGCCAGTAGACTCCCAGTCTCTTTAGCCGTTGACTTGTCTGTGTTTCTCCATTGTGAAATCTTGTATTTTGTATATGAGCCTGTTTGAGGTAGTAGGTGGATTCTTCGGGTTGTACACATAGTCTCAATATCCCATCCTTAGCGTGTTTGTACAGTCGTCCTGCTAAAAGCTGGAGATTTTGTGTTTGATGTATAATTGATGGTTATCTTTCTATCTGTAATGACCCAATTGTGAGTAGAGAAATGACCTCTTCGCTCCATCTCGGGACCATTTCAATGTTAAATAGATACGAATTGGGAAGATAATCATCGACACCCTCAGGTGCTTCTCCATGAAACAATCTTGAAAGATTATTTGCTCGTGTGTGTGTGTGTGTGTATTTGTAGTCCCATCTTTCACGACTATTGTGAAGTCAAACTCAAGCAATAGTATATACTAATGAAAAATTCTTCCAATGTTCCAAGATTTGGTTACTAGATATAGCAGTTCTTGGTGATCCACAAAGAAAACAAACTTGTTTGCAAGAAGGTAGTGTCTGGATAGTTTGACAGCATATATCCCAGACCTTCGCTTTCCGTAGTGGTATAATTTTTTTATGTGTTGTTTAGCTGTTGACTAGAGTAGAAAATGGAAAAATCCATTTTCTTCTCTCTTGGCTGGGTTAATATACATACGATGGCATAGGATGATGCATCAACATGAACATGAAATTTTTTGCTTCAATCAGGGGCTTCCAAAATTGGAGCAAAAATGAATTGCTGCTTCAATTTTTGGAATCCGGCTCGTATTATTCCATCCGTTTGAACTTAGCAATGATGGCATCCAACGGCTTAGCTATTACAACATACATGTATATGAAACACCTGTAGTACCCACAATGCCCCATAAATGCATGCACTTCCTTCATCTTCGTTGGTCTAGGTAGTGCAACAATTATTTATACCTTCTCTTGATCAGTGGAAATTTCGTTTTTGGACACAATGCGGCCCAAAAATTTACCTTGTCTTACCATGAAGACACATTTTTCCAGGTTTAAGGAAATACAATACGTTCTACATTTTTCAAATACTTTTTCTAGATGAGTTATGTGGTCACTTCTTTGATGATAGTGAACACAAAGATCATCCATGTAAATCTCCAGAAATTGTTTGAGATATTCCTTGAATGCATGACTCATTATTCTTTGGAATGTAGCAAGAGCATTGGTCAGGCCGAAAGGAATTACCCTATAGGCAAATATACCCCACTTTGTTGCAAAACCTGTCTTATGCTGATCTTCTGATTTTATTGTCAACTGATTGTACCTAAGAACCCATCAAAAAAACTATAGGTCTCTTTCCCTACTACCCTCTCAATAAACTGATCCATTATTAGTAGTGGATAGTTATCCTTGATGGTAACTGCATTTACTTGTTTGAGGTTTACATAGACACACAGTTTGCCATTCTTTTTTGGTACTACCACAATAGGGGACACCCAATCGGTGTGTTCAATCTTGTAGATAAACTCGGCATCCTTCAATTTGTCTGTCTCTTCCTTAATTTTCTTGGCAAAAGTCTCATTGTACGTGTAAGGACATTGTCTGCGTGGTTTGGCATCACTCTTAAGGGGTATCGTGTGCTGACGGATCTCACGATCTATCCCCTTTGAATCTTTGTATGACCATGCAAAGACATCTTTGTATTGTTTGAGCTTATCGACTAGAAGTCACTCTTCTTCATCAGCAAGGTCCGTGGCAATGTATGTCGATTTAAGCTCCGCGCTTGGTTCTGCAAAGTTGATGCATTTGGCTTTTTAAGGCCCATCATATGAAGTTCCTGGTTCTTTGGGATCTCGTTTGGGTTTCTGCACCACGATTTTCCCACCCTGAATAGTATACTTCTTATAGTGGGAAGGTGCATCGAATTTATCATCATTCAATTTCTCGTCAGTTTCCATTTTTGTTGTCCAAACTTCCTTCAAGGCTCATTTCAATTCATTGTATTTGATTTTGCGCTCTATTTTGAACAACTTTGTCGATTTCTTGGAATTGCTCTCTTTTTTTAGTGTTTGTGTGTTCTCCTTTTTTGATTTTGTTTTGGTTGAGTCAGGTTTCATGTATCTCTTTGATATCCCGTCTTTGAGGCAGTCCGTTGCTTCTACTAGCCTTAAGTACTGCGTTTTGCCGATTAACAGCGATACTGAGTCTTTGTTGTGCTTGTTTTGGTTGTTTCTGCATTTATCTTGATATCTGCATTGTCTTCAAGGATTTTGGTTTGGGATATCATAGTAGATCACCCGTCGATCCTTCCGTTTGATGTTCTGACTTGAGCTACTAAACAGCTTGTTGTCTGCGTTGTCCTCTAACAGCTTATCAATCGAGTCTTGGAAATCATCTTCATCCATTTGGTCAAGGTCTCTTACTAAAATTTCATCCACTATGCATCGGCACTCGGCAATCCCCTCCTCATCAGGGACTTCCCACTCTAACTTCGAATTTAGGCTGACAGCCAACATCTGGAATGGAATGATATCATATCCTTCCTCATTGCAGAATTTGGTGAGGGTCACCTTGTTTACACAAACATCAAGAGTGGCTAGTATATGTTGCTATCCGAAAGGTTCAAGCATCTCTTCTGGAAAAGGCTCTAGTATATATGACTCGTCTTGTGTAGTCCTACCAAGAATGCAATTTTCCCTTTTTAAACGTCCACCTTCGAAAGCTTCTCCTGTCCCATTGGTGAGCTTTGTTCTGAAGTCAAGCCGGTGTTTCCCCTTCTTGGTCAGTTGTGGAGTTCAAGTCTTCTCATGGGGTTCGTTCTACATCTCTATAGCTATGATCTGTGACGCTAATTTTTGTAGTGACATCCTTGTTCCTTAGATAGATATAGTCGTAACCCCAATCTTACACCATTTTGAGCTGATGCATGAATGGTCTGCCAAATATGATATCAAACATGCTGCTCTCATCGAAATTCATAATATCAAATTTGTGTTTATATGCAATTCCATAAGAGGTTACCACAATCTGCTCCAAGATGACAATTGGTCTTTCCAGATACCCATCTGCCAATTGAAGTTTCATTCTAGTCTTTTGGAGAGCAGGTTTTTCCCGTTTTTTCCACATTTCTTTGGTAGCTATGGCTATTCTAGCCCCACTATTCAATATTGCTATCGACTTAACCTCTTTGTACTCCACTGGCAAGGTAGTATTTTGTTCTTCACCTTCACAACAATGCCCTATCTTGTTTGCTAGTACTGGCTCATGTTTAGTTTGTTCGAGGGTTGTCTTTGGTGTGTTTGGAGAAGCATTGGGTGGTGGAATTATCAGACCTATTTTTTCCAAAAAAAAATCGGCCTCATCCCAAAGATGCATTCTGATTTGTAGTAACTCCGATAGAGTTAGTGTACAATAGATAGGGGATGACATTAGCTCGTAAAGAGTTTTAGTATCCATCATCTTAGGATTGGCTTTTCATTAAGATGGTACTTTCTTCACCTCCAATTGAGTTTCATGGTTACCAATAAATGAAGGTAATGTCTTCAACAACTGCAGTTTACTGTCTTCCGATATCGCTGTACCTGCATCACCATACAATGATATGATGTCATTTGGGTAGAGCTCATGCTCCAAGTGGATGTCTAGGATGGGAGCTGACAGAAGTGTAGCACTTTCATCTTTTCTATTCCTGATCTGTTCCCATTGCTCTTGAGCCCATTGTTCTTCTACTTCTGAAATTGGCAGTGGTGCTGGAGAATACATTCCATCTGTCGTATTGGCTGCCACCCTTGTATCCAATGGTGTTTCATTTTTATAGAATCTGGTTGGTCTTCCTTTTCAATTCCCCACCCCTCTAACTCTTGAATTTTTTTGCGGATTAATACCTCAGTTTTTGGAGCATTAGGAACTGATGGTTCCATAAGCGCTTGAGCGGCTTGGATGAGCTTCTTGCACATCTTTAGCCTCTCTTTCTCATAGCCCGGATGAGGGTATGTTAACCACATATCCTCTTGGTTTGGTTAGGCTTTAGCCTTTCCTCGTAAGCTTTTAAAATTGCATCCAAAGGTTCAAAAACCTTTTCTACCAAGAAAAATTCTCCCGATGGTATAACCGATGGTTTTTTTATCTTGTTGTTTCCCTTAAGGTCTTTTTCCTTTTGCAATTGTTCCTCTGTTTACAGTATTTGGTTTCCAATGCCATTTTTTCTTTTTCTCTTTTGGACTTCATCTTGTCTTGTTTTGCCTTCCAGGATTTCATAGGGGTTCGGAAAGACAAATTTTCTATCTCTGTTTGGCTAGCTGGGATGTTCCTTGCGGCCTCATGTTCTTGAGCTCTAGTTACCACGTTTATCGGAATGTTTGGTTCTGTTTCTGATCCACTTGAGCTTGGCACAATCCCCATCTTGTTCATGGTTGCTTTCCCTTCGTTGTCAGGGTTTTTTGGACAATGTGAAATGAGATGGTCAGTGGTACATCCATCACAGAACCCAAAACATGTTACCCGTTCTCCTTTGTTTGGAAAAAATCGTACCCAATGATCACCACCACATTCATAGCATGGTCCTAAAGGTGGTGGAGAATCTTGTGGAGTCCCCATCGGTTGTCCTGCTCTAGGAGGAAACCCCCTAGGTTTGTAGCCCTGATTTTCCATGAACATAAGCATATTTTCATTGACCAAGTAATGGTTTTTAGTTGGCTGTGCTATGTATTAGGGCTCGGGTATCTCTTCATGACTTATCCATGGAATGTGTCTCTACTGAGCATATGGGTGAAATCATGTTAACCTGTCACGCTTTTTGTGCTAGTTAGCAGTTTCAAGTTAGCACATCTTCAAACAGTTGGGCATCCGATAAATTTTTACAAATAATATGAAAATTTATCGGAGGTTGTACATTTGGATTCCTTGTTTCAAGTGCTTTCTATTGATATATCATATGTCATAGATCTTGGAGATGTAGCTCAAGTTATTGTACTAGTTAGCATATGTCAAAATTGTGCTAGTTAGCATTGCCCGGGACATGAAAAAGCACGACAGGTTAACATGATTTCAATCGTATGCATTCCCATCAAATCCCCTCTTGTAAGTATTGTCTGAATCTTCTTGATATGAGACTACTTGGACCATACTCTGATCAGAAGGTGGTTCTATGGGTTGAGAAATCCTTACCATAGCCCTATTTGCTTTGGGTAAGGGAGGTTGATGTACCAACACAGGTTGAGGTTTTTCATGCCCTAGGATTGTGTTATTTGGCCCTACTTGGTACCTTCGAGGAGGCAATTTTTTTTTCCCTCCATGTGGTCTGTATTGTCTCTCTCTAACATAGTTCCGATTATAGAAACATTCATGAGTTTCATGGTTTGTGCCTTTTTGCTTGATAGCACACCACTTTATTACTTGCTGTGTGTTTACTCCTTGCCTTTGTTGAAGGTTGCACCACTGGGTTGGATAATCTCCTCCACAAGTATCGCATTTTTGGGTGGGCGGTGGTTGTGTGTTTGGGTTTTTCCTGTTTGCTTTGTTGATCCTTTTGATCACTTCCTAAATCATTTGATCAAAGTCCGGCACATTTGGGTTTTGCCCGCCCAATTTTATCGTGGACTCACTAGTGATTAAAGAGGTGCTACTCGTTCCCTGATATATGTCTTCAGTCACTCCCCATATTCCTTGAAATTATCTACCAGATACCATGAATCTTTCGTGGCTTGCTCAAAAGTTACACATGCCTTCAAGTGCAAGTCCTTTTTGAGCGTGTTGTGAATCTTCTATGAAAAGGACTGACAGTTTTTCATCCTGAGGTAGTTCTTGAGTAGGGCATCTTTCTATATACTGCTTGAAACAAAGTGATGCTTCCGTCACTTTCTCTTTCTCCTTTTGCCTAAATGCATAGATCTGGGAGACAATGTTATGCTTGATCCCCTCTTTGAGAATTCCTCAGCGAAATCTCGGAGAAGTCGCTCAATACTTGGGAACTCCAAGTTGTTTAATGGTTGGAACCAAGTCAAAGTAGTACCTTCTAATGTCAACCCAAAACCTTCATATTGAGTATGGAAATCAGTTACCTATTACACTTTGAACACTTGTTTGAATATCGAAACATGGGTATACGGATCTATTGATCCATTATACTTTTTGGGTATGCATTTTTCCACTTGAGATGGTCTCATACGTCTGGCCTCTGCAACCATTCTAACAACACCTGGTCCTCTTAGTGTGGTTTCTCTAGGTTCATAATATCCTCTTGGTACTACCAGTGGTATCCTATCCTCTATACGCTTGTCAAGTCGATCTCGTGTAATAGTCGGAGGGATTCTATTGGTGTAAGTGACATCAGGAACAATATCTCCCATATGTGTGTTCATGGAATCCCTAGACATCGTTGATCCTAAAGGCCCTGTGTTTGGGACTTGTTCATGTCAAAAAGACTCCTCCACCCTAGTTCTCATTGGGCTCACATGTACAGTCTCAGGTGTTCAGTGAGTATATCTCTCTAATTCCTTACGATCCATTGGAGAGTACGTTAGGCCATACTATCTATTATGATCACCTGAATACTTCTCCCCTTCGTGTAGGTGAAAACATACAAGTTCTTACGGTCAATCAGTTCCTTGATGCGAGGTTTGTCACATCTGTAATAAAGTGTTTGTTCTCCATTATTAAACTTATATATCCCCACATACATGTTGTCTATATCAAGGCAATCTGTCTCATTGGTGTGTCTAAGCACCGCATTTTGTTTCTCCATCTTGGGTGGCTCATCAACCAGCTTGTTATCTACCTTGTCCTTGGTACCAGGCATCCCCCATTTATCCACAATAAAAGGGTTATGAACCACTAGGTACATCATTCCCTCTCAATCAAAATATCTATCCCCGTCATAATCAACATCTACAAGGTCTCTGAACTCGCTTGGCTTATTTTCCAACTTAACACAGTAGCGGTCCATTCCATCTTTATAAATTTTGGCCTTAAGCACATTTTCAAATTGAAACTTCAAATACAACAATTTTACAACAGATGCAAGATGAGAAAGACCTGCCCCCATCAAAGGTGTTCCCTTAGGGTTCACCTTGTTAGAATCCTCGATCATGAGGCTGTATAATCTCTCTGACAAAGTTTCAGAGAAGCTCTCCTCTAAAATGGGTTCTAAAGGTGGCATTGGTCTCTAATTCATGCTTTCTTCCGTTGAGTGATTGCTCCCTTAGTCAAAGATGCTGGGATTCCTATTCTGGTACAATCTTCTTGATCCCAAATTCATAAAGAGTTTGTAATGCAAAATCCAAACCGGATTACCTCATTAGATAGTTTGAATCCCCCATTTGATCTTGCTTGCTAGGTAGTACCTTCTAGTACTTGCAACCCTTTCCAAATTTTCTTGATAGCTGTGAGCTTACAGCCATTGTTGTTAGTTCTTTCTTTTAATCAATAAAATTTAGGTAGGTTTTTCAATAGCACACAATTCCTCACACTCATCAAAAATTGAGGTCCAATTTCAATTTTGAAAGATCCACCAGGGTACTGTGGACTATTTCTTTGTGTGGTGAAATTCTGCTTTTGTTATGACTCAGAGGTACATGGATTGCGATCCATGTTGGGAAGCCAAATGAAGTTTTGTTGATACCTTCAGGTTCAACATGATTAGGAGGTCTTATGATATCAATTTTTTTAGAAATGAACCTCTAGATTGGAAGCTAGGTTAATTCTGTCACTTTGCCAGGGCTCCTGTCAGTTTTGGGCTTTTGGGATGGTTTTTTGCATCCAAATTCAATTTTGGAAGGACCACTAGACTCTCTGTGATGCCCTCTAGCTATGGTACGAGTTTAATATCAAAATGTGTCAGGGAAACATGGATCGCAATCTATGTTCCTTAGTGTCAGTATGCACTGAAACTTGATCCACAGCTAGTCCTTGGCCTATTGATGCTGGCTATATGGTTTTTGAGTGTTTTGGAGTTTTCTAGGTCAGCCAAAATTCAGTTTTAGGTTTTTTTCTAGTGGTTTCTCCCTTCATCTGATTTTTGCTCCCTTTTGTCCTCTTTTTGAACTTTTTTGATAAGGGTCCCTTGGGAGAAAGTGCTTCAATTGTTATCACTTTTCTACTTGCCTGTTATCAGCTCAAAATTCCAAAAAGGTACGTGAATCTTGATCCATGTTTGGCAAGATTTTGGATAGATACTTTGTGAGTTGGTGACACAAGGTCTGGTGATGCTAATTCCCAAATCTTCTTGGATTTGATAAGTTTCTTCCACGTCAAAAGCAAGATTTTGTGTCTGTTTCAAGCGGTTTTTTACAAACAACTTCTTTTTTGGTATTTTGGTCAAGTTTTTCCACTTTTTGTCTATGGCTCCTTTTGGAAAAGTTGCCTCCCTAGTAATCAAGAGTACACTGGTCCAATCTTACTGTTAGATTTCTACCTGGAACATGGATCGCGATCCATGTTGGGAAGCATCTGGTCATAATTTTTTGTTCTATTGGTTCCTGCTTCTAGTTGATCCTAATTCTCTTCCCTTTTTGAATTTGGACAAGTAAAAGTTTAGTTTTTCCCTATTTTCCTCAATTTCCAAGGTTTTTCTCTGCTCACCCCAATTTCTTGATTCTCGTGATCTTTTAGCACTCTATTTCTGACCAAACTCAAGGTTCTGATGCCGGAGAGCCTGTTCTAAGCAAGGGAGACAATTTTAGCACATTTTGCCAAAAAGGTACATGGATCGCAATCCGTGTTTGACAAGCAAATTGGAAATTTTTTGCACATTCTGTTTTTAGTAAGTGTTTTTATCCCCTTTTTTGAAGGTTTTGCTGGGTTTGGTTCATTTTTGAAGCTTTGACCATCAATTCTTCAACTTTTTTGAGTTATGGTCTTCAACACCAAAATACGGTTTTTAACAGTTTTTTCCTCGATCCTTTTGGCCCTAAATGATGGTGTAATTTGTTTCCTAACCTACTCCTATAAACTGAAGTAAATTTGCAAACATAAATGAACATAATAGTACAAAAATGACAACGAAGTGTGTGGTGGAACAGTCCTTTCCAAGCATGGAAAAATCAAAGAACAAAATACTATCTTGTAGTTCACTCACAGCTTTATTTCCTCTTAATGAGTAGTACTAGCTACTCTCAAACTCCAGTCTCTACCCAAGCACTAAACTTACGTCAAGTTACTTCACTGTCTATGTGTAAGCGAAATGGGTGTCAAAAGCTTTGAAGGGAGATTCTTTTGTACACTGAGTCACTCACCACCTAATGATTGGTTTCCCTAGCAGCGGCACCAATGTTAGCGGGTCGCCACAACAAACGCCTGCAGCATAACTCTTTTGTACTAACATAACGTCAATATGCAAGGAAGCGACTCAGGATGGAGCACGGAGACTTAATGAGAGTGTCGATCTCACCAAAGCGAACTCAGAGGGATACTCATTCTACGACAAAATAAAATTAACCACTTCCTAGTCAAAAAATTATTATGAATCCAATCTCATCGCTCTAGGTCATCACGCCTTTTTGGCATCCAAATGAATTGGAAATGCAACAAAACTTAAGAAGAGGTATCACAACACCTAGGGGCACAATCTTACCAAGTTATGTCACCATCTGGGAAGGTACATAGATCACGATCCATCACAAAAAATATGTAAAAAACTAAAACAGAAGTACTCGAAAAGGTCCCCCTTAAGCATCGAAACACTTATCCATGGTCAAGTCATAAAAAAACAACCATTTTAACCTCCAAATCAATGCATTTAGCTCACAAACAAAGCATCGTGAAACACAATAGAATTGAAAATAGTTATACTTAGATAGTAGAGCAAGAGACAAGGAACACAATCTGCTATTTGGAAATGAATTTTGATTACCCGTCCAAGAGAAAAGAGGATTACAATTTGTAGCAGCAAGAAGCTCTTACAGTGAACATTTTCAAATCTTCCAAGCTAATGATATCGCTTTAGTCCAAACTAAGGGTTTTGACTTAAAGGTTCAGGGAGCTTTTCCATGGCCATTCAGCCACCTACAAGGGTGTAGACTCAGAGAGGTTGAGAGGGTATGTCCAATTACATTGCAATTACAAATCATCATAAGCTGAATTACATGACTTCTTTCAAAAAATTGAGTGACTGTTTACAGGGTTTGGTGTGCATCCGCTTGTATCTACCAAGCACCCACGGCCACAAGTCTTAGCAAGAATGATGGCCATGATGATGATGGGATGGAGGATGAAAAATTCAAAGAGGATGAAGCCAACACATCCACAAATAACAATTCTATTTCTCTCTTTATTGATTTAGGAGCCATGGGCTTAGAATTGGATGATGTTTGTTGTAGAGATATTTTGGAAGATGATTCATAAAAAAATTGTATACTTTAAGTTAAAAAAGTTTTTGTTGTGTCGTCCATTCATGACTCTCCTCGCCCTCTCTAATTTTGTGAAGAATGCTAGATTAAGTTAATTAATTAGGAGTTATTAATTTAATTGATAACAAATTATTTATAACTTTTTGGGATAATTATTTATGAAATAAAGCTTTATGATGCAAGTGGAGCCAGTGGATCCCAACATACTGTTGGAGCTATATATGGCTCACTCTACTCAACTTGGTCTCACCTATATATTTGTATTTTGTCCTCAATACGAATCATTGTTTGGGAGTGCACATGGTGTGTCTCTTGTCTCATCTCTCTCTCTTTCTATCTACATCTCAACATTGTATCAGAGTGGTAAAGATCACACACCGATTCAATTCATGGTAACAAAACAGTATGTATATGCAATTTGCATGTAAGATTCAAAATTGCTACAAATTTTATTTTTGAGCATTGATTCTTGTTAACTATGGTTGTTTTGTGCTAAGAAGAATATGATTAGTGTTGGTGTGGTGTTTATTGCTAATCAATATAATGAATCGTTGATTATGTTTTCTTGTTGATTTGTTTTTTGACACCCTGAACTTCATCTCAATTTGGGGGTCTTCTTTGATTTGAGTTCTAGGTTTGCATCAATCGGAGTTCGCAGCAGAAAGTTATGTTGTTTTTACTGCAATTGAGCTTGACGCAGCTTTCGTCCTTGTGAAGCATACGCAATCATTTTTCTAATTTTGGCATCAATTTTTTCAAGAAAATTTATCTGTTTGCTATTCATATTGTGGTCGTCAATCTTGCATCTCATGTCACTCTATTTTGAGGACTCTTTTATTATTAACGTCTCCTTTTCCCTGCTTTTTGGGGTGACGTCTCTCACGTCTCTAGACGTTTATTGAGAATCCTTGTTCCATTTATCATTGACAGAACACAATCTTCATATTTCTCTTATTCTCAATTGCATCCTTCACCATATATAGTGTGCAAATTTTGCGATCTTATTTTATACCCCGGGGGATTCACCATGGAAAACTTACCGCACCACATAAGTGCAGAGGAGGGGGATTTTTTTACAAGTTACATAAGCATATAAGGTAGGGACAGACCCCCCAATAATTTATCTCTAGATTTGAAAATAAGGAAGGGGGCCATCATATTTGGAGGGGGGGGGGGGGGGTGTGACTTGACCCAGGTTGATTACTTGTAACTATTGGTCACTGGTGTGCACTAAAACTCGCATAAATTTTAGGGAATTTTTTAATCAGGTCACACATCAAATTTTGCATCAATCCGGTCATAGATAACGGCTGATTCGGAGCACGTCAAGGGTTGATTTACATCAGCTTTGGATGGATCATAATTGGACGAGTAGCAAAAGTGCAGGTTGATCGGGCACATAGTTTGAAAGAAAATTAAGACACATTGAGGGTACATCTAGTTATCAATAAAAGTGGTTCCTTTTAGTACGTTGCCAATCACTATGCTACACACTCTTTGACTAGTTTTACTCAGTTAGATCATGTGAGGCATAAATTTTATATGTAAGATAGGGGTATGATAGTTTTCTTCATTGATTGTAGTATAAGCATAGAAAGGGGGGTCATATTCCCTAGAATAAGTCGTATATAGGGGTTTTATCAAAGTTGTCCGCTTGCAGGTGGTGTCCCATTTTGTATATAGAGTGAATCCTCTGGGTTTTATACGTCTTCTTGCAACAAGATATGGCTATGACTATTCTCGTCAACGGCTTCCTTCTGGCCAGCGTTCTGTTCCTCCTTTCCAAGACCAAGGATTTCTAAGCTGGAAATCAAAGATGTTGTTAATTCTTGAAGGTGATGAACTCTTTGATGTTGTCCTTGGAAATCGTGTTTGTCCACCTTAGCCTGTTGATAATAAGGATCTTGATAACGTGCTTATCATTGAAGGACCTATATTTGAAGAATGAAATGTTGTATATACGGATTGGCAACGAAGTGATAAAGCAACTCATCGGTATATTCTTTTTTCTCTTATTGATTCCCTTTTGCTTGGTATGTATGAACTGCCTACTTTCCACGACATATGGAAGTACCTTATTGCAAACTTTAGAAGAAATATGTTATATACATACTTTATTTGAGAGGGTTTCTTAACAAGTTACAATATGAATCTGGTACTACCATGACGGGACATATTGAACCTTTCAAATCTATTATTAATCAACTCGCTGCTGCCGATGATCTTGTTCTGAAAAGACAATTGATTACACTTCTTCTTGATACGGTGAAGGACTCCTCTTATGATAATATGGTTACTATTCTCTCCAATAAAGATGGTATGGATTTCAAGCAAGCCTACATGTCTTTAATTGAATACTCTCAACGTCAAGAACGTCGTAATGTTGGTCATGATACAACTATGATTTCACAAGAGGAGACTGAGTCACAACAGATGGAACGTGATTTTTATGCTCAAAGGCGTCCATTTCCACGAGGAAACTGCAGAGGTGGCCATCACGGTAATGTTTTCTCTCATCTCAAATTTCCCAATAAGCAATGTTCTTACTACAATAGAAATGGCCATACTGAAGATGATTGTTGGGCACGTCAATCGGGACTTCAGTATGATGAATAACACAATATTACCACAAAACAACCACGTTTATCTAGAGACTCTTCTTCTCCTTCTTGTGAATATTGTGGACGATCTGATCATCCCACTCATATGTGCTATAAGCATCGATTTGACATAGATCGTAATAGAGCATATGCTACTGAATATCAAAACAATAATGTACCAGAAGCAAGCTACGTCCTATATTCAATTTCTCCAGATAGAATACTTCATGTATGTGATGGATCACTTTTTATTGTCGATTCTGTTGCTATAGGAAATATGACATATCAGTCTAAGTGGCTCCATAACTATCATCCACTACCAGTTCAATATGTTGTTTATCGTGCTGATGATACGACTTGTCAAGTAAAGTGTAATGGAGACTTATATCTTGGTACCTTATCTTCTTCCACTCAAATTTTGCGAGGAGTATTACATGTACCAGATCTTCAATGTAATCTTCTTTCAGTTGCTAGGCTTGTTGACCTTGGCCTGTTTGTTGGATTTGATCATACCAAATGCCGAATTGAGAAAGATGCACAGACTATAGTCAATGCTCCCCGAAACGGTAACTTGTTTGAAGTCTCTCTCAAGGATGTTGTAGCAAATGTTGTCACTGCTCCAAGTGATCATGATTGCAAAGTATGGCATCACCGTTTTATTCATGCTGATTTCTCAAAACTCCTTGATCTTTAGCGTCATGATCTTGTTCATGGCATGGATCTTAAAGCCCATTCTCATATGGAAATTTGTGAGTTTTATGCTCTTGGAAAACATAATCATAAACCCTTTCGTCTTTCAAATACAACTCATTTTCATGTCATATTGGATCTTGTTCGTATTGATATATGTGGACCTCTACCTTCTTCGAGATCACAATATCGCTACTTCATTACTTTCATTGATGATTTCTCACGGTGTACTACTGTATTTCTACTTAGATAGAATACTGAGGCCTTATCTGTTTTCAAACAATTCCACAAGGCTACGGAACTTCAAACTGGTTGTCCCCTTAAGAAGCTTCATAATGACAATGGAGGCGAATATGTTTCTCGAGAGTTTGTGAGTTACTGTGCTGATAGTGGAATTCATCATGAACACACTATTCCATATTCACCTCAACAGAACGGCGTTGTTGAACTAAAGAGGCGCACTATTCTCAATGCTGTAAGATGTATGTTGATTCATTCTAGTTTATCTTCTGTTTTGGGATTGAAGCTATTTTGACAACAATATCTATTGAGAATCATCTTCCTACTACTGCATCCTCTGGTAAGATACCCATCACGTCATGGACAGTTCACATTCCTTTTGTATCTTGTTTTCGAACCTTTGGATGTACTGGTTATATTCATATTCCCAAAGAAACACGAACAAAGCTTGATGATCCTAGTTTTAAAGTTATTTTTATTGGATATTCGAACACTTTTTCAAAGGCTACAAATTCTATGACCCTTTCTCCAAGAAAGCTTTTCTATTTTTTTCAGATGATGAAACTCTTCCTATAGAGCAACTTTCCTCTTCACAACCATCCATTCCAAATGTTGCCAATGATGATATTGATATTTTTGTTGATCTGCCTATTGATTTTGAACATGGCTCATGGC
This sequence comes from Adiantum capillus-veneris, assembly GCF_014529385.1. Taxonomy (NCBI): domain Eukaryota; kingdom Viridiplantae; phylum Streptophyta; class Polypodiopsida; order Polypodiales; family Pteridaceae; genus Adiantum; species Adiantum capillus-veneris. The sequence continues at coordinate 27,206,282 of NC_140958.1, forward strand.
ATGTTTATGATGACGATATTGTTGATAATGCTTTCTCTACTTCTGAAGGTCCCGTTACTTATGATGAAGCTATCTATTCACCACAAAAGGATCAATGGAAAGAGGCTATGAACGCAGAGTACGATTCTCTTATCTCTAAACATACATGGATACTAACTGAACTACCTCCTGGTTGTACAACTATTAAGTGTAAGTCGGTGTATAAGACAAAAGCAAAAGCAGATGGATCTTTTGACAAGCTCAAGGCACATCTAGTTGCAAAGGTTATTCCCAAGTAGCTGGTGTTGATTATCAAGAGACCTTTTCACCAGTTGTTCGCATTACAAGTGTTCGAGTTTTATTGGCATTTGCTGTTCAATTTGATTTAGAAGCTCATCAAATGGATGTGCGAACTGCTTTTCTTAGTGGCGACTTGGAAGAGGAAATTTATATGGAACAACCAGAAGGGTTTGTTATTCTAGGTAAAGAAGACATTGTTGCCCAACTCCATAAGGCACTATATGGTCTCAAACAAGCTTCGCAAGCCTGGTATACAAAATTTGTTCTTTTTCTCACCTCTAAATGATTTATCTCTTTCTCTTTAGACCCCAACTTATACATAAAATGCCAAGGTAGCAATTTTGTGATTCTTTCTCTTTATGTGGATGATACTATCCTTGTTTCCAATGATTTGAGATTTCTTCAGCAAGTGAAAAAGTTATTGTCTTCTACATTTGATATGGTGGATCTTGGAGAGATTCACTCTTGTATTGGCATTTAGATCCAATGGAACCGTACAAAAAGTATTTTATGCCTTCGACAGACAAATTTTTATTGCATATACTACTCAAAATTTGGTATGGAATCTGCACATTCGGCCAACACACCTTGTCTTGCGAGCTCTACAAAGATCACTTCTAACAATGGCGGTCAATTTGTCACAAATCAACCTTATGCTAACTTGATTCGATGTCTTCAGTTTGTTGGCATGAATACTTGTCCTGATATTCTGTTTGTTGCTAATTATCTTGGACAACTTCTGGCACGTCCTTCTCTTAAGCATTGGTCTGCAGCAAAGCGTGTATTGAAATACTTGAAAGGCACTACAGATTTTGGTTTGGTCTATTGATGAAAACTCACATCGGATTCTATGCAATCTCTTTCTCTTTTGGGTTACGCAGATGCAGACTGGGCAAGCTCACATTTATCTATGCGATCTACTAGTGGAGATTGCTTCTTTGTAAATGGTTGTCTTGTTTTGTGGACCAGCAAGAAACAATGCTATGTTGCAGTTTCTGCGACTGAGTCAGAATATGTTGCAGTATCACTTGCAGCTTGTGATCTGATCTGGCTTTGATAAATATTGGTTGATATTGGTCACTCTCCTCTTTCTAGCACACCCTTGCGGTGTGACAACCAAAGTGCTATTAGACTTGCAAAAGACTATGTTCAACATAATAAGTCAAAGCACATTGATGTCCATTATCATTATGTCAGGTATGAAGTACGCAAAGGAACCACTATTGTTGAACAGTATCCAAGTGACAAGATGATTGCAGACATTCTTACCAAAGGCCTCAACGAGTCACGTTTCATCCTCTTGGAGCTTGGAGTTTCTTTGGCCTCACTCTTTCTAGATTAGCTTCTCTGCTATTGTGATAGCTTTGTACATATGACATTGTAATCCTATAGGTACCATGCACTATGCACACTCCACATTTGCACATTGTGATCTCTGATCACTTGTATATTTGTATATATATACACAATTGAATTTCACATCATCGTCATTGGTTCATATTTTTACATTTTATAGGGGCTTGGGTTTTCCCCTTGAACTCCCCAAGGGTTTTTTCATCCAAAGCTAGAGACCTTTGTTTGAGTGGGGGTATTGGAGCTATATATTGCTCACTCTACTCAACTTGGACTCACCTATATATTTGTATTTTGTCCTCATTATGAATTAGTCTTTGGGAGCGTACATGGTGTGTCTCTTTTCTCGTCTCTCTCTCTTTCTATCTACATCTCAATGCATACTTATCAAGAACATCCCTTATCTTCAAGGGCAACAACAAATCTCGATCAAAAAATGGGACAACAACAAAGCTTCATCAAACACGGGTAAAATGTAGAATGGCATACAAAGACTACGGACAAACAATGACAATTGTAGCAAGAAATCTCTCAACAACAGGCATAAAGATCTCAACAATAATGAAGCTAGTGAAGTATTGCAGGATACCAAGAGTGAGTCCATCATTGAGTCAATCATAAAGGCACGCAATTCAAACAAATCTTCATGGACCAAAGTGGCAACAAAAAGATGAATGAGCAACAAGATGCAAATTTCCTCCACATTTGAAGTACAATACATGCATCAACCAGACCACATGAGATATCAAGTGTTACCGTATACATGTGGTAGTGATGTGTGTGAGCACACTAGGACCGCCATGGCAATTTTTCCCTCTTTAGGAGGTTTTTCCCCCCGAGAATTGTATATATGCCCATCACTCTAGGGCTATCTATCTTTCCATTGCATACTAAGTAACACACTCTCTATTGTGTGCCTTGAGCTTCCTGCATCTTCTCGAAGATGTGTGCATTTCTCTGCAAACCTAATTCCAACATGAAGCACTCAAGGAAGGGGGGAGATGACAAAGAACTTCCCAAGCTAACGAACAACCTTGAAGACAAAGCTGACGACAACCCTAATGACAAGAATGCACATGGTCATGTGAAGGGATGGCACGAGCTAGAAAGTGGGGAATGTTAGTAGATTGTGCGTACTACGGGTGTCCACCTGGACGGACACGTAGCCGGACACCACATTTGTATTCTATAAATTTTTTGAGCTAGTGTAGTGATAGTATATGTAAATCTTGATTCCAAAGTAGCAAGTCGATTCCCTGAGTTGTAATTCTCTTATTAAATTTGTAAATTTCCATATGAGCGAGCCATTGGCCATTTAAAAAGCTCTAGGTATCAAGGTCAATAACTTTAATGTGAAAGGAGGCTTATCTTTGGAGAAGAAAAGGGCTCTACTGTATGTAGGCTCAAGTGACTACAAGGCTCCAACTTGTAATAATCACAACTAAGGATTGGGTAATCTGATTCTAGTTTTGAAACTTGAATTGTGTTCCTCTCTCTTTTCTCTTTCATTCAAGTGTATACATTTGTCAATTTTTTTGAGGTCTGAGACTACATGTTGTTAGCATGCAAACAACAAGGAAAACCGTCTGAAGGAAGAACTATTACATCACCGAAAACACCTGCAATAAACACCTGTAGAAATTTATGAAAAACCCTTCAAGCATGAAGGACACTCAAAACTAGAAGAGTCTAAGGATACCATGATGAAGCTCGTCTCGTGGAGATGTCCGTAGAGTATCCATATGCAAACAACAGATGAGCAATGAAAGAGTTATGGCCACTCAAAACCGGGGGTGTACTCTTTCTTGCTCAAAGATGAGCTCTCTAGAAGTTGTGCAGGTGTTGCAGCTATTAAAATGGGTTTTTTTCTTATCTTTTATTCCCAAAAAAATTCTCTCTCTTCTCAACCGATAAGACTCTCTTTGTAGGCCTCTTTTAATTGGTTCATTTTTTGCATTTTTTGGGTAGAAAATGAGTGTGGGTGACCTTTTGGCCAAGGGAATGGGGTGGGGGCAAGTGTCTAGGGACCTAAAATTCAAGCCAAGTGCATGTCCAACTGAGTGGGAACCCAAAAAATGCATCCCTTCTCCCCCATGAAGCCCACGAGCCCCTCCATAGCCAAGCCTTGAGGGCTCCACTCACCTTGATACACCCATAATGGGCTCCCAATGTGCCCTATACACCCACCACTCTCCCCTTTTCCTTTCCCATGTAGGATAATTTCCATGCCACATGGAAATTCCTCCCTAATCCTCCCAACTCTCTCATGCCCAATTAATCTCCATCTTCTCTCCCAAGTAGGAGAACTTCTCGAACAACCTTCCCCAAAGCATAGCTTGCTCCTCCAGTCACCGAATGACATCGTGTAACACACAGTGGTGTAGACAAACAATGTTGACGCAAGTATAATCCAACAACACATTGTCATGCCGTGGCATGTCCATAGTGGGAATGGAAGCGAAGCCTACAATATTATGGATTTTATGTGTATGCCTTAAGTGTGCATAAGTATATGCATTTTCTATTTAGTATGCAAAAAGCTAGTCAAAGTTTGATGTGTCACTCTTGTTGGCAATGGGCTTCGTCCTATGATCCCGGGCTTCTTTGTGAGCCTCCTTATGAATCCATGATGAAATGAGCCTATAAATCATACCTCCTATGTACTAGGCATCCTAGGTGGCATATGACATGTGTAGCATGGCCAAAAGTGGCCTTAGTCATAGTATATCCCATGAGGTGTCATTCTACACATAGTAGGTGCACTTTGGAGTGATTATGGACCTAGAAACATCCCTTAGAAAAGTGGTAACGAGTTTTTTTGATGTCATCCATGATATATACCAAGCTCTCTCTCAATTTTTTGTGAAGCTACTTTATTTACATGCTCCCACCATAGCTCAACAACTCTTGGAGGCTTAATCCTTGACATGTGGTGGTAAGGAGAAGATATTTGGAGAAAGATCTAGAAGAACCTCTAGATATTTCTTGAAGAGAAAGATCTAGAAACTTTGAAGATATTTTGAAAAGATAGACACTTGTCACACAAATCCCTTGGATATTTCTAAAAAAATATCCTCCTCAAGGGGCATCTTCACCTGTAAATAGAGCCTCTTGCCCCTCACTTGGGCATCAAGAAAACCATCGAGCAATCAAGCACTCAAGAAATCCCCACAATAAAGCCACTCTATCAAGCCATCACCCAACCTCTTAGAAATCTCCTTGAGTGAAACTTTCTCTCAATTTTAGCCCAACACATCTTGAGCTTGCTACTTCATGCCTCAAGCCTTCTATCTCCTCGTTTGTAATACTCATACACTCTATGTAACCTTCTTTCATCAATAAAGATGCATTGTTGGTGGCTTGCAAATGGTGCTAGGTACTACTACTCATCTTCTACTTCATCAAGTTGGCTACAAGACCACAAAGTCTTGAGGTGTGCTTCACTTATTTGGCTTGAGTTTGTGTGGGTCTTTGTGTGTTGGTTGGCTCTCTTATCTCTTTCCTCCAGTGTTTGACTGTTTTCTAAACTTTCTTAGATGAATAATCCCAACGGTGTAACCTTTCAACCCTTTCACTCTGTGCAAAATATTAGGATTAACTTTTGTATTAGCCATAAAATCCACTTCCAGCAGAGAATTGTGTTACTCTTTGGGCTGGAAAAACTGCGAGAAATTCTTCTTTCTCCATGTCCTCTTATTTTTCCACTACCAAACTGCTCTAATTCTTTCGATGTGCACATATTTATTCTCCTGTAGGGGTTGAGTCTTGCTTTCTTAATACTACTATGAACCAAGAAGACTTGTACACACGGCTCACTCCTATCACTATGCAAAACATCTACACCTTTGTAAGAACTAAGTTACAATTTCAAATAACCATTCGCAATCTATTTGGAGCACAATGACTTGCTGCTATAAATGCATCAGTGAACCTTTCATCTTACATTTGATTAGATACGATCAAAGCCTTGATGTTTTCATCTTTGTTTTGTTTTGAGGGTTTCACGTGCGTATGTGTGTGTTTGCGTGTAAGATTCCAGTGGCTACAAAAAATGTATTTCATACAAACACTAAGCTTGCTTAAGTGAAAGCCTTCACAGTCTCCCCACAAACCCTCACAGCTAGAGGCCCGGCGCCTTCTTAGCAAGACCGCCAACTCTTTGACACACTTTTCGGTGAACCCGATGCAAAGTTTGTTAGGGTGAGTTAGTGGGGATTTGCAAGCTACTTCAACCATGGGTGATCATCATCCGCAGCAGCAAGATATGACTTTTGATCCCGCTATAAGGAAAATGTTTCAAGCATTTGCCTTGTTTATGCAACAACAACATGCTATAGAAAGACAAGAAGTGTCAGCAACCAAAGCTATTCAAGCAGTGGTGCACAAAATGGATCAGTTTAATGGGAAAGATGTGAGAAAGTATCTTTGTGGCTATGTAAAGGAGATGGAGTTTCATCGTGTGCCAGAAGATGAGATGCTCCAAAGCTTTGATCTTGTTGTGACTCCCGAGATTAGAGAGCATGTGAGAGGAATCAGGAATGAGCATGGAAGAAATTGGGAGGAGTTCAAGCTAGAAATGAAGGAGGAGTATTTCATGGAGGACTCTGAGAGAGTAACAAAGAGACCTTTCCTGGAGTGGGTATCCCACCCAAAGGAGGGGCTCTCTCCAACAGAGCTTTTCAGGGAGTTTGAGCGACGATATGCTCAACTCACAAGGATAGAGAAGGCCACACTCGACTCAGAAAAGCCAGATCTCTTCTTACAAGAAACAGGAAAGGAGCTCAAGAAGAAATTGGAGCTACTTCTTTAGGACAAAGATGCTGAGTAGGGACTGAAGACAAACTGGAACGAAGTTGAAGCTGTTGTTTCATTACTTGCCATGCACCAAAGGAGATGAGATAAGATGGTTGCTGGTAATGCACCATCTACCTCCACAAATTCTGAAAAGATGATAAAGACTTCTTCCTTTATACTTTCAAAAGTTGATGACGCTATAATAGATGAGCTTCTGAAAGGTATGAGGTATTTAAAAGTAAAACTCACAAAGCTTGAAGAGAAGGGGCAACCATTGGCACCATCTTCAAGGCAAAAACAACAACCTAAAGGAGGTTTTGTTCATAGATGCATATGGTGTGACAACAAAGAGCATGCTAGGAGATAATGTGAGAGCTTCAGTGAAGCTTTGAGAAAAGATCTTGTCTTCTTCAAGGATGGGAAGATTCACTTAAGGGAGACAGGTTTACCCTTAAGGATTAACTTTGGGAAAGGAGGAATGCAGAGTCTGGTAGAGGATATGGCCACTACCCATGACATCTCTGCATCCCAGGCATCTACTTATACAATCAAGATTGAACCATTGAGGAGTTTTGAAGAAAATGGTAAGCTCTGGCCAAGTGCTATGGAGCTAGCAAGGAAAGGAAAGCTTACAAGAGAATTCCTACATGAAGCAGGTGACTATATCCATCTAGAAACATGATGGAATGACCCTGTGGAATCCTTGTCAGTGCGTGCCTATATTGCAAAATGTCAAAACAACGAAGTGTTTGTGGAAGAAAAGCGCAGGCGAGAGAGTGGTGACGAAGGACCATAAAAAATAATTACTAGAAGAAACGACACAATACCTCATCGAGCGTCTCCGACACAGGAAGCACCCCTAGCTGAAGCAACTATGAAAGAAAGTACAACTGGGAGGAAAAACGAGTCATCAAAAGGCAAGCCTAAAACTCCAACTTATAAGTTACAATCTGATATTGAGGTTGCTACAGACTTAAAGAAAGTTCTAGAAGAAATAATTTTGAATAGCAAAATAGAGTTTACCTTGGGGGAGGTCCTTGGCATGCCAAGCACGAGTTTCACGAGGAGATCATTGATATCATCAAGAGGAAGAGGCAAACTCTTGTGACACCATTCGCCCGCAATCTGAAGGAGAAAGCTTAAAGACACAGGTAATACAGGTGGAAGACAAAGAGCATGATGAGGATGTCATAGGGTGCTACCATTCTTTTGGAAGAACAAAGAAAGTACAATTTTCAAATGGAAATAAGGAGTACGAAGCCATTCCAAGAAGTCACTTTTCCAGGAATCATTGGGCAAGAGCTACTGAGAGGAGCAAAGTGATACCCGAACCCCGACGGCCTCTAAACCTCTGGGGGCCGATGGCATGCCTCGAGCCCGTCACAGTAAAGCGAAAAGGGGCCACCACCTAGCTTTGAGCGGCTAGGACATAGACCACGGTGATGTGAACACTGTAAACTTACACACACACACTCACACACACACACACACACACACACACACACACACACACACACACACACACACACACACACACACACACACACACACACACACACACACACACACACAGATTGACAAATGATAAAAACCCTCAGGGGTGTGAGGGAGAATTATTTATGCAGTATTTACAATGACCTTCCTTCCGGCGAGGCGGCACACCGTGGTGATAGAGAGGTAGGGAGAAGAGATGGTGAAACTACTTGATGCGTTCTCTAAAGACGACTGGATGATTGTGAAACTTGCTACCAAGAAGGTGTATGTGTGTGTGCATCGCCCTTTGAAGTCGAGAGGTGGACGTAGCTCCCTTCACATGGTGCAATTCCCAAAGAAAACCGTCACACAAGTACCCTCCCCGTGATGCCAAAAGTGTCAATTCTTCCCACTAAAACTCTACCAAGTGCTGACCTCTGATGAACTGCCCACCCTCCGATAGTGACATCTTAGTGCCCTTTTATAGGTGTTGGCTGCTTGGATTAGGGTAATCCCGATTTGATTGGGGAGACAAAGCAAGGCGGTGGGCCCGGTGTGGTTGACCCTTGCTTTGTCTTGGGAGTTATTAAAAATGAAAACCTGTAGGTGGGCCTTTGTGACCATCACCTAGAGAGAGGGAATTTACAAATTGAGAATTTTACAAGGCTTGGGTGAAAAGCGACAAAGTGATGATAATAACCTACGGTTTACTAAAAATGGTGTCGTGGTTGCGTGATGCCGGCGAATGGTGTGTTGCTGGTGTGTCGGTGTAGCACGTATGTTTTTTCGAGGTCGTCCAGGGCATGCCTTTGGCATATTTTCTCTTTTTGTTGTCGGTGTTGCGTGCTTTGGGCCGATTTCTTCTGTGGATGGTGTCGATGCCGATGGATCTTCCGTTTTTTTTTGTATTGTGTAGTTCGGTGTGTGCTTTTATGCGTGTGTGTGTGTGTATGTATGTACGAGTGGGTAGGTGTGTGAATATGTGTACATGAGTGAGTGGACGTGAGTGTGTGTGTATATATATATATATATATATGTGTGTGTGCGTATTGGCGTGCGTGGGAACGGGAGGTAATATTATGTATATATAAAAAATATATTATTTTTTTGGTTTTTTTCTCTGTTTGGCGACGCAGAGGCGGGGGTGTGTGTGATGTGTGTGTATGTGTGAATGAGTGTGTGTGTGTTTGTGTGAGAGCGCCGCGAGGGCCTGTGTGTGTGTGTGATAGAGAGAGAGTGTGTGTGTTCATAAGCGTGGGCGCTCTGCAGGCCGCGGAGAGAGCGGGGGGGGGGTGGGTGTAGCGGGGTCGTCTTCTGCAACGAGCGAACAGTGCGAGGGAGCGAGGGGGGAGGTGTGGAGAGGGGGTGTGAGAGGATAGGGGGGAGGGGTATGGGTGGTGTTCACAGCGCCCCCAAGGGCAGGGTAAAGGAGCGCGACAAAGAGCGGGGAGGGTGTGGGGCCTTTGTGCCAGGAACGGGAGGAATTAGTCAACGAGAGAGAGAGAGGGGGGGGGGGGGGTGAGCTAAGAGAGAATAGGGGGGGTCCCACCCTAGGAGTAAGAGAGAGGGAGAGAAATTGGTGAGGGGATAAGGGAGGGGCATGGGTAGAGAATAGAGAGAGAGAGAGAGTGAGAGAGATAGAGGGAGGGAGAGTGTGGCTTGCCCTAAGGCCTCGAGGGCCGCTCCTAAAGGAGAGAGTGAGAGAGATCTAGAGTTAGGCTAAGATAGGGGAGGGGGGGGGGGAATATTCGAAGGTGGTCCGCCAGGAACAAAACAGGGGGGGGGGGGAATAGTAAAGCCGAAAGGAGTGTGGACGAGGGGGGGTGGGGGTGGGGTATAGTGGTCTGCCGGGGCGGGGTGTGGACAAGCAGAGAGAGAGGGAGAGAATATTTGGAAGAGATAAAGAGAGGAGGTATAATATGTGACAGAGGCACCAATGCACCTACCGGGCCGGGTGATGCAGCGACAGAGTAGGAGAGAGAGAGAGAGAGAGAGAGAGAGAGAGAATATTGGCGGAGCCTAGTAGTAGGAGAGAGAGGGGTTCATCTCCTGGCAATAATCGAGAGATGTGTGGCCAAACTGGTGGCGCCCTGCTAGTGGTTAACCTTAGAGGGGGGAGGGGGTGGGTATGGTGAATGGTAAGAGCTCTTCTTTTTGTTTTTTTTTTTTTCTTTTGGTAACAAGACTTCCCTTCCTTAGGGTGTGGTTCTCACGGTCACGGTTTCGAAAACCGACCATCACTACTATAGAGACAATGGTCAAGGTGGGTGATCTTGAAGAGCTATTTGTTGCCTTGATTCACCATGGCTTCGAAATAAACATAATGTCAAAGAGCTTATTCAACAAGTGCAAATTACCAATGGACACAGATCATGGCTGGATGGTTAAGGTAGCAAATAATTCATTAGGTGAGCTATATGCAGCTTCTCCAAGTGTGAAAGTGACTATTGGAGATGTAAAGGAAGAGCAGAATTTCTTTGTACAGGACACATCTTCTTATGATCTCATCCTTGGACAACCCTGCATTGTAGGGGTTAGAATGGAAACAAAGATAATGGATGATGATTTTTCTTATGCTAGGATAAGAGGTAAAGATGGAAAACGTACTGTTCAATTTCTCACTGTCTGTGTGAATCATGAAAGAAATTGTGACAGTCTCCGAGAGCGCCCATTTCCTAGATTGAGTAAAGAGTTTTATGATCATCGAGAGAGAATGGGTTTTAGAGAGGTACCATTGTAGAGTAGGATTACAATGGTACAAAAAGGAAAAGGTTCTCACATAAGGAGGTTTTCTAGACCGGTTTTGCAAATCTAGCAGAATATGGATATGTCTCTTTTCTAAAATGTGAGAACTTGAGTCGAGGTTCCCGCAAACATGTACATAGTCTACAAAAAAAGTGGAAAGAACATGGTCTTCTAGGAAACAATGAAAACATAACAGGTGTGTTTGAGGAGTTTCCTTTTGTTGACACATTACAGGATCTGCAGTCTATAGTAGATTATCCTTTGCATGACCAAAATGAGATAGTGAAAGTGTGCTCACTTGAAATGTACAATGTGTTTGAAGCATTTCAAAAGGAACAGGAGGATAAGAAGCAAAAACATGAAATAAAGGTGGACACCAAGTACAAGACTGTGGTAAAGACGGTAAAACCAGTGGCACTAATGGGAGCAAAGAGAGACAAGAATCCCGACGGCTTCTAAAATGCCGGGAGCCGATGGCACGCCTCGAGCCGGTCACGATAAAGCGAACATGGGAAGCACCACCTAGTTTTGAGCGGCAAGGACGCAGATAATAGTGATGTGAACACCGCAAACTTACACACACACACACACACACACACATAGAAAAAGAGCATTGACAAATGATGAAAACCCTCAAGGGTGTGAGGGAGAATTATTTCTTGCAGTATTTACAAGGACCTTCCTTTCGGTGAGGTGACACACCGTGGTGATAGAGAGATAGGGAGAAGAGATGGTGAATCTACTTGGTGTGTTCTCTAAGGACGACTCAATGATATGAAAATTGCTATCAAGGATGTGTATGTGTGTGTGCATTGACCATTGGAGTCGAGAGGTGGACGTAGCTCCCTTCACATGGTGCAATTCCCAAAACAAACCAGCACACAAGTCCCCTCCCCATGATGCCAATAGTGTCAATTCCTCCCACTAAAACTCTACCAAGTGCTGACCTCTCATGAAAAACCCCCCGCCCCCCCGATAGTGACCTCTCAGTGCCCTTTTATAGGTGTTGGTTGCTTGGATTAGGGTAATCCTGGTCTGATTAGGGTAAGCTAATCGGAGAGACAAAGCAAGGAAGTGGGCCCGGTGTGGTTGACCCTTGCTTTGTCTTGGGAGTTATTAAAAATGAAAACCTCTAGTGGGCCTTTGTGATCATCACCTAGAGAGAGGGAAATTACAAATTGGGAATTTACAAGGCTTGGGTGAAACTGAAAAATGATGATAATAACCTATGGTTTACGAAAATGGTGTCGTGGTGGCAGATGCCGGTGAATGGCAGCTTGCGGGTGCATCCGTGTAGCGTGTACGTCTCTTCGGGGTCGGCCGGGGCATGCCTTTGGCGCATCTCTTCTTTTTGTTGTCGTCGTCGCGTGATCCGGATCGTCCTCCTTTGTTGTTGTCGTCGTAGTCGTAGAATTCTTTGTTTTTTTGTATTTTTTCTGTGTGTGTGTCTATGTATAGGTGTGCGAGTATATGTGTGTACATATGAGTAATTATATGTATATGTGTGTGTGAGTATGCGTGCGTGGCAACGGGGGGTGTGTGTGTGGTTATGTATATATATATATATATTTCTTTTTTTCTTTTTTTTCGACAATGCTATGGGCGATGTAGAGATGGAGGGGGTGAATGGGGTGAGTGTGGAGGGGTGTATGGGTGCTAGTGTGTGTGTGTGTGTGTGTGTGTATGAGTGTGCTGTTTGTGCGCCTTCACTGGCTGCAGAGGGGAGAGTGTGACAGAGAGTGGGGGGCCGCTTGCGGCATGCGTGCGCAGAGTGGGGGTGAGTGTGGAGAGGGGGGGAGGGGGTCTGAGAATATGGGGGGGGGGGGGGGGGGGGGTTGGAATGTGGTGTGTATGGTGCTCATAGCGCCCGCGAGGGCCAGGAAGAGAGCACGCGATAGAGAGCGGGGCCGCCGGTGGGGGGGTTGGAATAGTCAACGAGAGAGAGAGAGAGGGAGGGGGGGGGGAAATGAGTTAAGAGGGAGGGTGTGAGGTCCCCCCTAGGGCAGGTTCCCACCATGGGAGTAAGAGAGAGGGAGAGAAAGAGGGAGGTGGTGAGGGGATAAGGGTGGGAGGGTAGAGAATAGAGAGATAGAGTGAGTGGATAGAGGAAGAGAGAGTGTGGCTTCCCTTAAGGCTTGCGGGGCCGCTCCTAAGGGAGAGAGAGAGAAACTTAGGGCTATGTGAAGGTAGGGGAGGGGTTGAATATGAGGTGGTCTGCCACGGTTAGGAAGAAACAAGGGGGGGGTATAAGGCCGAAGGGAGTGTGGACGAGGCGGGTGGTGGGTATAATGTAGCAACCCGTCGGGGCTCGGGTGTGGACAAGCAGAGAGAGAGAGAGAGAGAGAGAGAGAGAGAGAGAGAGAGAGAGAGAGAGAGAGAGAGAGAGAGAGAGAGAGAGAGAGAGAGAGAGAGAGAGAGAGAGAGAGAGAGAGAGAGAGAGAGAGAGAGAGAGAGAGAGAGAGAGAGAGAGAGAGAGAGGGAGAATATTTGAAAGAGAGAGAGGGAGAATATACAATATCTTTGGCGGCCCGCCGGAGGGTGTGGCAGAGGCACCAATGTCTTATGCGCCTACCGGGCCGGGTGATGCAGCGATAGAGTAGGAGAGAGAGAATATTGGTTGAGACCAGCGGTAGGAGAGAGAGGGGTTCGTCTTCTGGAAATAATGGAGAGATGTGGCCAAACTGGTGGTGCCCTGCTAGTGGTTACCTTAGGAGGGGGGGGTATGGTGAATGGTAAAGATCTTTTTTTTTTTTCTCTTTTGGTAATAAGCCTTCTCTTCCTTAGGGTGTGGTTCTCACGATCACGGTTTCAAAAATCGACCATCATTAGCCCTCCCAGCTGGCTAGAGGAATTCATGCTTCTATCCCTTCCTCTGCATCTTTAGTTGTGGAGTTAGAGGGTTCTCCCTCTTCTGGAATGTCTAGCATGAACTCTGGATCAAACCTAAGAAAATACCTTTTCAGCCTCCATCCATTGACTCTAGTCTTGTGAATTCTCCCATCTGCTTCCATCAGTTTATAGCTGCCATTGTCATAGTGCCTTTTGACAATGCATGGTCATTCCCATCTGGGTTGAAATTTCTTGTCCTTCCTGGTGTCAAATCTGTTGTGGTATCTCAGCGCTAACATACCCTTTTCCAGGACCTTTTCTTTAAGCCCTTGATTGAAAGTGAGCCGACGTTGTTCTGCCTACACTGCATAGTGATTGGTTGCTTCTTCCCTATCTAGTTGGAGCCTCTCTACATCCAGGATGGTTTTGGAGATTTACAATTGGGCGCTGTATCTGGCTAGCCAAGACTCGTAAGCTGCTATCTGTACCTCAATGGGTAGAATTGCCTCCTTCCCATAAACTAGATGGAAAGGGGTGAAACCTAGTGATGTTCGAAACGTTGTTCGGTAGGCCCATAGAGCTGCCATGAGATGTTTATCCCAGTCTCCTGTGTGATTGTTCACCTGTTTTGTGATGATTTTGCAAGTCATTCCGTTTACCTTTTCTACTAGGCCATTACACTGTGGATAGTATGGTGTGGAATGTTGGCATGTGATGCCTAACGTTTTCATCAGTTCTCCTACTAGATCGCCTCTGAAACCTGGACCGCTGTCTGATATTATCTCTAGAGGAGTGCCAAAATGGAAATATTTATGCTCAAATATGAACTTTACTACCTCTTGGGTTGTAATGAGGGTGGTGGCTATTGCTTCTGTCCATCGAGTCATGTAGTCTACACCCACTATGATATACAACTTACCTGATTGGGCCCTTGGTAAAGGACCGATTGCATCTATTCCCCATTTCTCAAATGGACCATATGAGATGATAGGAGTTTGTGGCTCATAGGTTAATGTGCGATCACTGGCCACTTCACAAGCCTTGCATGTTTTGCACCAATGGTGTACATCCCTATTTAGACTAGGCCAAGAGTATCCTGCTTGTACAATCTTTCTACTGGTGATGTCTAGAGCACAATGACCACCACAGACGCCATCATGGCAACTTGAAATTACCTCTGTGATCTCACTAGAGGTTGGCACTTGCCTGAGAATCTGATCCTTGCCCTTACAATACAAGTGGTCATTTACAAGGTGGTATCTGGTAGCCTTTCTTACCAGCCACTGTTTCTGGCCTTTGGTATACCCTTCGGGACATTCTCCTATATCTAGAAAGTTAATAATATCAGGCATAGCATCACTACCTTGAAAGAGGGGTAGTTTCACTCTGATTGCTCCTACGGGAGCGTCTTGTATTCTTTCTTTGGCTAGAGCATCTGCCTCGTGATTTTTTTCTCTGGCGACATGAAATAGTTTCACTGCTTCAAACCTCCTTAGAAGATCCTTAACTTGGCGTAGTTGACCAAGTAAAACATGATTTTTACAAACCCAAGTGCCATTTATCTGCCTTATCAAAAGCAAAGCATCACCAAACACATTTAGGCGCTGAATTCCTTGTGAGATACATTATTCCAACCCAAGAATTAGATCTGCATACTCTGCTTTGTTGTTCAAGTGGGAGTGTAATAACTGCTCGATGGAGAATACTCTTTATTGTTGCTCATTGAAAATGACCATGTCAACTGCAGACTGGTCCACTGTTCTTTTGTATGCTCCGTGAAAGAATAGAGAGTGAGATCTTTCTAGCTTAGGACTTTCTACCATTGGTGTTTCTTCTTTTACTTCCGGATTGACCTTCAGCTTCTTCTCATAGTGGTGATGAGTGAGTATTCCCGCTAAACTAGCCCTGGTGGAGTTTTCTACTTGCATGGTGTAGTCAAACTCTTGTAATCGTACTAGCCATTTAGAGATTCTTGATGAGACATCCATGTGTCGCATTACATATGGGAAAACCTCCTCCATTGTTAGGATTACAAAGGGTCTAGGCAGAAGATAGGAGTAGAAGTTTGTGGTAGCAAACATTAGTGCAAGAACCATGTGTTCTACTTCGGTAAATCCCTTTTTTGACGGGATCATGACATGACTAGAGAAGTAAATAGGACGCATGAAAGAATTTTGGGGTTCCTTTTGCATTAGTATGGCTCCAAGTGTATCACTTCCTACACTAGGGTTCACATAAAATGGCTCCTCCCACTTAGGGGGTGAAATGGTGGGAAGCTTAGCTAGGATTTTCTTTACCTCGTTAAGTTGCTACTAATTTTCTTCACTGCATGAGAAGACATCCTCTGGGTGATTTGTTGTAGAGGGAGGATCACTTGAGATAGCAAGTGAATGAACCTGCTTAAGTATCTTACCTTCTGAAGGAAAGAAACCAACTTCTTAGCGGTGGTGGGTGATGACAAAGATACCAGATCTTGAATCTTGCTAGGGTCAGTCTCAATCCCTTTTGCTAAAATTACATGGCCAAGGAGAGTGACTTTGCTTTCACCAATGTGACACTTATCCACATTGAGTTGGCCACCCAAGGTTTGTAGCCTGGTTAAGCCATCATAGACTTTGCTTAAATGGAGGGCTGGTGAACTATAGATGCAAAAATCATCTATGAAAACCCGTATTGACGTTCCAAAGTAGGGTTGGAAGACAAAGATCACATAGCGCTGAAATGTGGCCGGGGTGTTAGTGAGGCCAAAAGGCATCACTTTGTAAGCAAAGCATCCCCAAGGTGTGATGAAGATTGTCTTCTTCTGTTCTTCTTCTGCAATGCTAATCTGGAAGTATCCTGAGTAGCCATCACACATTGTGTATCGCTCATGACCCGCCACTTCATTGAGAATTTCATCTTGGAATGGGAGGGGAAAGTGATCCCTCTTCATGGTTGCATTGGGAGGTTTATAGTCCACACAGAATCTCCACTTGCCATTCTTCTTTGGTGTGACTACTAGTGGGGAGACCCATTCTGAGTCTTCAACAGGGTAGATGAAACCTGCCTGTAGCAAACTCCTCATTTCTTTAAGTAGTTCCTCTTATTGGATTACTCCAAGTCTTCTAAGCTTTTGCACCATGGGTTTCCTACCCTCGAGCTTTATGTGGTGTTGTACTACTGTGATTCTTGTGATATTATCATAGCCATCAATGAAAAATGTAGTGAAATTACCCAGCATGGAGACATATTCCTTCCTTTCTTCATCGCTTAACTCCTTTGAGAGCATCCTTTGTAATTTACCTGCATCCGCTAAGGATTGCGTACCTGATAATTCCTCTTGGTTTGTTGGGGGTGTTTCAGATTGTGTCAATCTTTTTGGGTCTTTAAGAATGACCCCCATCACTTCAATGCTACTGTCACTCCCGTCAGTGGTGGTTGTCTCTTCTCCTGAGTTAGACAAATAGTCGCTGGTGGACTCATCTTCTGAAGCCTCCAAGATCATGTTGCATTGCTTCCCAGTCCTCATAGCATAGAATATGGAATTCCCTTTAGCGTCCTTCATCTAAATCATTCTGGTGCTCCAGTCTTGCTTAACTTTCATAGCCATGAGCCAGGGTCTCCCAAGAATGATAGGGTAGCCCTCCCCTTTGTGTGGCATGACAAAGATTTCTACCTCCACTTTTGTATTGAATGCTTTTACTTTGACGGCATTCACAATGCCTACGCATTTCACTCTTACATTGTTTGCCATTTTGGCTCGGTAGGGTGCCGGCCTACTCACCTCTAGACCTAGATGGTGCATCATTTTTGCACTCATGATGCATATTTGCGCGCCACCATCTATGTAGAGTTTGAGATTTTTTGCCCCTTGATGTGGGCATCCATTGTTGGTAGGATGTCATCGAGATCCCTTCCAGAGATAGCCCCAGCTATCCTTGGTCTTGATTTCCTGGTACTCACCATTTTTGTCCATTTCCTCCTTATTCTTGGTGCAAGGTGGAGTAATTGGGGCCAAGTTATCTTCGCATCCTGCATCAACACATCCTGAACTAATTCATAGGGTTTAGCATACTCACCTAGTAAGAAATCCATGATGTCTATCTTCCGTTGCGGTTTAGCTGCTTGCTTGCTAGACTCGGCCTTCCGTTTCATTTCTCTTCTCTTTGAGAGGCTTCCTCGTGCCTGGCACTCTTCACTCCCATAGCATCCACTTCATTTACTTTTGCTTTCCCTTTGTGCTTCTCTCAAACTGATTCTTCTACCTTTGCCTTCCCTTTAGCCTGCAAGCTAATAACACTCACTGCTTGGTTTACAACAGGTGGTGGTGGTAGTGGTGGAATGAGAGGTTGTGGTGGTGGTTGTTGTTGTTGTTGTACAGGTGGCCGAAGGATCTGGACCGGTGGGATTGGCCCTGGTTGCCTGGGTGGTGGTGGTCTTGCCCTTGGCAGAGAGATATGATTCTGTCTCCCCCCTCTATTGAAATTCTGCCTTCTTGGATGTGGGCAGTAGTACATGTCATGGCCATCTTCCCTGCAATTGTAGCAGTGGTACTCTTGGTTTTTCCTTCATTGTCCTCTTCCTTGTTTTGGATTTCTGACAGGTGTATGCCCTTGCTACACTAGATGACGGATAAACTCTCTAGTTGGGTAGTGATGCGACTCAGCAGGTCTTGATGCTCCTCTGATGCCTCTTGTGGTTGGGCTCTATGACTGGCTGTTGCAGTTACTGGGGTTGGTCGAACCGAGCTTGTTTCCTCTGAGTCGTTTACTTTTGCTTGCATGCACAGATTCTTGTCTTTAAGGTGGGCTACTTCTACTGCCACCTCATATGTTGTAGGAAACCTTCCCTTCACCTTCTCTCTAAGCGGCGACCACAGGCCAGCAATGAAACGGTCCTTCTTCAGGAAATTTGGTGCTCCTTTGAATTCCTCCAGTGAGGCAACCCATCTCTCCCATAAATACACAAACTTGGACTCGTAGGTGGCATACTCTAGCAGACATCCCTTCTTCAATTCCGCCAGTAGCTGCCATAGCTTCTCGGAGGTTGTGCCTCCACCAAACCTCTTCACAAAGGCAGCCCGGAAAACATCCCATGAATTTTTGGTAGCCCGGGGCAATGCATTGTACCAGGACTTGGCCTCTACTTGCATGAGTAGAGGAGAAATTCGAAGTCCTGAAGCATCGTCATCCTTGTTGGAAACCACACAAGCGATGTCGAAATCATCAAGAAAGTTGGTGGTGAGATCTTCTCCCTTCTTTCCACTGAACGTGGGGAACGAAACACTTGCCATGGTAGTGACTCAAAAAATTACAAACTTTTTTTTCTTATATATATATTATACTAACAACAGTAGCGGCTCATAGTGGCTTTTTACCGAGTTGGATGGATAGATTAAAAAAGGATAAAGATAGAAACATTAAAGGAATGGTAGTAATCCAATGTGGAGAGAATCATAGGGTTTGGGGAATTAAAAATTTCTCCTCGCACCGCCGCACCGAATAAGTACACGATCTTCTGTTGGTAGAAGATTTTACTATCTACATAGATATTCACATGCATATGCTGCAAGAATCTGAACGAGAATGCTGTCGGCCCGTTTTTCATCATGCACAGATGGTGGAGTACTTACTTATACTCCTACCGTGCTAGTATTGATGAGTCGCCACATCCACAGGAGGTCGTCGCCTTTCATGGGCTCTACCTTTCCTTTGTTGCTCATCACGTACGTGGTGATGGCGACGTGACTGACCACTCCCACCCTTTTGGCTAGCAACAACTGCAGATAATTACCGTAGTCGGCGTGTTGCATGAACTCCACTCCATTCAGCTGCAACTCGTCTCTAGCCCACTGGGTTTCACCTGTGGTGGAGAGCTTCTTCAGGATAAGTTGTACAAAGAGAGGAGGAAGACCCTCTACCCGTCTTCCAAAACAGCAAGACCAGTAGCCGAACCACTCTTCCTTAGGACATGAGAACCTTCTTACCACTTCTTCTTTAGGATTGTCGAAGTGGACTGGTAGTACTCGCATGCATCGTGCGAATCGGTAGGTGACCTTCTTCCGCTTAGCTTCGGATGACTTCCTCTTTGGAAAGCTGGGTACGACCCGGCTCTCGGAGCTTGAAGCACTTGCTTGGCTAGATGCTTCTCCCTTTGGGATCATGTGTTTCCAGACTGGCTTAACCTTTCCTTACCTTTGGCTCGAGCAGGCCCTTTAGGCCATTTTGGAGAAAAGGTTATAAATTTGATTGCAGTTTCCTTAGGGAAGAGAGGTCTTACCATTTTCTTTCCTCTTTTGATGTGGATGAATTCTTCGCGATGAATATCGATGTAGACAATTTCAGCCCCTTCGCTGCCTTCATTGTTGGCACTCATTGACAGTGTGTTTTGGTTGACAACAGTGATAGCACTTCATAGACCTCCCACCTAAAGCTCTCAATTTGTGGTTAGAACGAGCAACACGAGATGGGGAGCTTACCTCTTGAATACTGACGACACTACAACCTGGTAGTAGTACTTCAATGAAGGCGGCTAGTGCCTCCTTAGTCTCCTCCTCTTCCGTCCTCCAGTTAGAAAATTCCTTCAGCCATTCATCCATGATTGATGCGGTGCATTGCTTTCAGCATTATAAACTAAAGGTTTCTTCGAAGCCCTCCTCAGTGGGGGCACCGAATGACGGGTGCAAAGCAAGACACGAACCCCGACGGTCTCTAAGATGCTGGGAGCCAATGGCACGCCTCGAACCGGTCACGGTAAAGCGAACAGGGGGGGCACCACCTAGCTTTGAGCGGCTAGGATGCAGACAATGGTGATGTGAACACCGCAAACTTACACACACGTGCGCGCACACACACACACACACACACACACAGAGCATTGAAAAATGATGAAAACCCTCGAGGGTGTGAGGGAGGATTATTTCTTGCAGTATTTACAATGACCTTCCTTCCGGAGAGGTGACACACCGTGGTGATAGAGAGATAGGGAGAAGAGATGGTGAATCTACTTGGTGCGTTCTCTAAGTACGACTCGATGATAAGAAACTTGCTATCAAGGATGTGTATGTGTGTGTGCATCGACCATTGGAGTCGAGAGGTGGATGTAGCTCCCTTCACATGGTGCAATTCCCAAAACAACCCATCACACAAGTCCCCTCCCCGTGATGCCAATACTATCAGTTCCTCCCACTAAAACTCTACCAAGTGCTGACCT